>NC_060130.1:495281836-496026836 GCF_021461395.2 Schistocerca americana | reverse complement strand
GCATGTGGGATTCCCCTTAATATAGAAATACAAGAATAAAATTACATTTTGCAATGTGTGTGGAACTCAACAAAATAAATTGTAAATTAAACTCATAATGTGTATTGCCTTACTCCACAAATGAATATTTTATTTTTCAGAACACTTTTCAACATAAAATCTTTACAAATTTTCCTTCAGTTCCCCTGAAAGTATTATTTAGGCCAAACCAGATACTCCTAAAAATATTTTTCTACTTTTGCAAACCCAAGTAACAGAAAATGGTTTACAAACAATAATTAAAGTCACTTGGGAGGATTGAAATCAAAAAGTTTAGTCTAAAATAAAAATGAACTGTATGCATTACAAAATTTCTATCTCAGAAATTGACGCCCAGAAAGCACAAGAAAGAAATCTGCACTCTTAATTAGTAAATTTGCGCTCAAACTCATAGTTTCCCGTTTAATGTTCTACTGTATTTTCAATGTGTCTGCTGATTAGTGTTTGAATTACTTATGACGAGATCGTTAAGTCTGTCTGCATTAAGACGTGATCGTTTTTCGCTAATTAGGTTTCCAGCGCAACTAAAAATTCTCTCACTAGACGCACTAGTGGCTGGTATATTTAATATTTTTCTTGCCACACACGCAAGTCGAGGAAGTCGTTGGGAGTTATTTTTCCACCACTGTAGAATATCTCCCTCGTTCACACAGTGTTCTTGCAAGTATCTGCTGACTTCATCATGTAGGAGAGGAGGCTCTTCTGCCCAGTCCTCAAATTTCGCCATTTTGTACGGCCCTGGATTTGTTTCTTGGTTGCTGTGATTGGGCACTTGTACTGAAACTGTACAGGTTCCAATTAATATTTGCAGAATAATGTGAAGATCGTACTACACATAGTTGAAATTATAATAGGTTTTAGATGATGCTATCATTTATCGTCCTGTAAAGTCACCAGAAGATCAAAACTAACTGCAGGATGATTTAAATAAGGTATATATTTTTGGTGTGAAAATTAGCAGTTGGCAATAAATAATGACAAGAGCGAGTTTATCCCTGTGTGTACTAAACTAAGTCCGTTAAACTTCGTTTACAAGATCAACCAGTCAAATCTAAAGGCTGTAGATTCTACTTAATACCTCTGATTGCAATTACGACCTACTTAAATAGGAATGGACACACAGAAAATACTGTACGCGTTTTAATGACAAAACACTCTTTTGGAGCATTGCTACGAAGTTCGAGAGCCTTACTATTGACGGAAGAGGTCGAAAGAGTCTAAATAAGGGCAGCTGGTTTGGTATTATCGTAAAACAGGGGAAAGAGTGTCGCGGAAATTACACAAGAGTTGGGGTGGTAATCATTACAACAATGGCGTTTTATGACGTGGCGCGATCTATATATGAAATTTCGATCACCAACTTACACCTCCGAATTCGAAGGGATATTGTTGAGTCCCATATACATTGGAAGAAATGATCATCAGAATAAAATACAAAAAAGCAGCGCTCAGACGGAAAGCTGTAGGTGTTCTATCCCGCGCGAAATTCGAGAAAAGGAGACAAATAAGTTGAAAGTGGTTCGATGAACCCTCAACTAAGCACTTGCGTGTGTCTTGCAGAGTAACCATGTACATGTAGATGAAGAATATATGCATTATCTTAGGAGCTTACCTTCAGCACACATCTGTCGTGCTGCTTGGTAAACTTCAATTCTTTCATCCTCGGTTAACTTTCTTAATGTGCGGTAGTTAGCCACCATAAACGTTGCAATTTTATGCAACATACTAACGCACATTTTCTGTTCTAGGAAGGCATCAGCGGCTTGTTTCAAAGGTTTCATGTCCTGAAAATACATTTTCTCAACATACATATTTCACAAGTGGTTCTATAATATTCAGATGGAATAAAATTACAAACCTCTTCATCGTTATCCCGTACGGTACAGTGAGTTTTTAAGGCATAAAACCACGGTAGAACTAAATGTAGGGTTGGATCCTTGTCACTCTCTAGATCAACTGTGGCTTCTTTAAACGGCCTAAGAAATTCTATAAGCTGGCCAGTTATATGGTGATCATAACCCAGCATTTTATCAGAGGCACCTTCATTATGTAAAACAGCCTTCACTGAATCAATCTGAGAATGGACTGATACAACCATGTCAAAATAACTATTCCAACGAGTTGAAACCCACCGCTTTAAAGATGAGTTCAGTCTCACACAGAGACCTCTTCTCTTGAAGTACGAAACCGTAGCCCGCACCGTATTAAGAATGGCTAATATATTTGGAACATTTTCTTTCAAAAACTGTTCGCTCAGAACATGTTTCAAGACTGTGTATATACTATGAGCCATGCATGGAAGACGCTGATATACTTCGAGAGCTTTGACAACGTTACTGCCCTGGTCTGTGACAAACGTAATTTTGGCAATGTCTTCACGAGAAACACCCATAGTTTCTAAGCTATCTTCCAACTCGTTTCGAATATTCGAGCCAGTTTTTGGGCAGTCAGGAAACGCAGAGCACATCAGTACATATTTATTCAAACGCCAGTCTGAATTTATGTAATGCATTGTCACGGACATGTAATGCACCCCTTTGTAATTGTCTGTCCATAGATCAATTGTACTGGCGCATATACCAGAACGAATCGCATGCACTATATCTGGGAGCATTTTGCAGCGCACTTTATCAGCTAAGGTTTGAACTTTCCTAGCTACTGTCACTCGGGAAGGCATAACATTTTTAATATCAACTGAGCCATATTTTTTACCTATGTCGATCAGTGTCTGCCCTAAATTAAGAAATCCTTCTCCCTCTATACTGCTAAATGGTCTCAGGTCCTTAGCACACATTTCGACGCACTTTTCGGCCACTAAATCTTTGTCCTCTTTCAAGATATTTACGGAGTGAGGGAACTGCTTGTCAAATTTTCACACATGTCGTAACATACTCGAGGTTCCCGAATAAGTACTTAAGAGCTTTTTACATAGTTTGCATTGAGACACACCTACCGATTTATTTGAAGCGGCCTCATAAACACACGAAAACGTTTCCCATGCGGCACTTGTGCTCTGTTTCGTTACCATCATGTATTCGCCAGTTGTCAATTTTTTTTCAATCTCACTAAAGTTCGACCTATTCATTGTGCTGCCTCCACCGTTGCGATAAATGAACTGCGGGCTAACTACCTGGCTACTCTAGTCACGGTAGCTTGACAGCGCAACCTGTTGTCAGGCGCAGCAAGCTGAGCGGGTCCCGTGAAGCTTGGCAGGCTTGCGGGAACACAGGTAACCCGGGCTTGCGGGAGCCCGTATCGCCCGCATTGCCCACTATGCCTCAGTACACGCGCACTCTTGTGTTTACGTCGCGGCAGGCTGACCTGCATGAATGGTTGCAGAGGAGCTAGGGGCAAGCAGGCTGCAAGGGGAATTTGTACACCTCTGCCCCTGGCGTACAGGTGATTTCGCAACAGCACTGCTCGGCTCTTGGGTTGACGTCAGGGACTCGCTCAGCCCGAGACTGCTGTAGTCCAGTGCGGCCGCAGTTAGCGTGCCGAGCCTCTGTGCACGACTCTGCACCGTCTGGCCCGTCGCACCTCGATGCCGCTACCCTGGCTGAACCGGCAGCGCGCAGCAAGGCTCGCACGGCTGTCATGGCTACGGTGCTGGACAGGCATCGCCTCGATGAACACCCCTGCTGCGAAGTGCACAACCAGAGCTCGCACTGAGTCGGTCGTCTCCGACCGATTGACAGCATACAAGCCAACTGCGACGTCACTCCAGCAGTAGCTGCATCAATTCCCACAGGCGGACACGTCACTGAACCGATTTAACCTCTTATCCTCAGAACACTGATACCTCTCAAAGTTTTAGTTAGTGTATCTTCTACAAATATCTCCCGTGGCAATGTAAATGATTTGTCAAACTGTTTATATAAAACATGTCAAATAGTGTATTGTTTCTTCTTGTATACACCAATCTTGTAATTTTATTGTACACGACTTGAATGTGTACTCATATAACAGCCAGTATCGTAGTCAAATGTATCGTAGGCAAACGCAAGACACCAAGAAAATTTTTCTTTCTTTATATTTATGAAATATGTGTGTACCAGAGACTCCACAAATGTTAGAAAGTACGTGTTAATATTTTCTATGATAATAAAGAATACAGAATCCTTCAAATTTTTTCTGCTATCAGCTTTTTTTTTTTTTTTTTTTTTTTTTTGTTTTTTTTTTTTTTTTGATGTTGTTTAATCTCATTTTGTTCGCGTTCGTTCGTTGCATCTACTCGGGACGGACGTCGTAAGACATCCGTTTAAGTTCGCTGTACATCGATTAACTCATTTTTTAATTACAGATGGCAGCTAACCCTCTGACCGAGCACGCTGAGCCACAGTGCCAGCGTCAGCTAGGAGATGCCTTCCTATTTAGTATCGTCTTGTGTTCTTCAGCTTTCGATATGTAAGCATCCATCTTGTTAGGTCTTAAGAACCTCTCCCTCCCGCCCCCTTCCCCAGTGTTGTTGTTGTGGCCTATAGTCTGAAGACTGGTTTGATGCGGCTGCCCAAGCTAGTCTATTCTGTGCAAGCCTCTTCAGCGCTGCACAGTTAATGCAATGTACATCAGTCTGAATCTGCTAACTGTATTCACGACTTTGTCTTCCTCTACAATTTTAACGCCCCCCACCCGTCCCCAATTTCAACATATACACACTTTTCTCCATTACCTAACTAACAACTCCTTGATGCCTCAGGAAATGCCGTATGAAACGAAGTCGTGCCATAAATGTCTTGTTTTCTCCAGTTCAACTCATTATCGTGTTATCAGTTATTCGATCTTCGGCGCCACCACTATTTTTCGGCGCTAATGAGTAAAATTGTGATGTTGCCATGTCTGTTGCAGAAGACCTTGAGAGTGGGCCAGCTCAGAGCCGACCGAACCCGATACAGCGAGATGCAGCAAAACCACTGGCAGATTCCCACACATTATGCTCCAGGAAAGGGGCTGGCACCGCCATAACGCCGACACAGCAAAAAGGCGTTGGTAGGGCAGTTACTAAACAAAGAATCAACAGAATTCTTATGGCATACATGGTTGCAAGAAGAGATTTGGAAAGAAATAACGCTCTGTCCCAACATAAATTACCATTATTTTCAGTTAAAGGTGTGTCAGTCGGTAGCTACTGTTTACGAGGAGAGGTATATGCCACTCCCCGAGGCAACATGATGCTAAAAGCAGCCACCACAAGATTTGGTCTCCACTAACTTTTGGCCCCTGCTGTTGGTTTTAAGATCAGTGGTGTGGGCTTAGCATCTTCCAGCCAATGGGCCAACTGCCAGGTGCAACCAGCCTTCCACCATAGAGGGCATTCTTTTGAGATCATGGCCACAAACTATGGTGGACGTTTCACCACAGAATTTTCTAGTTTGTTCTTCAGTAATGTATGACTAATAGTGAAGTTTTTATGAGCAGCCATCGATCATCATCCCGACAACAATCCACCACCTCAACTCAGACTTCCACGTGTAGAGGTCATCCATCCTGGAACTCTACATTTTGATATCAGAAACATTAAAAGTTCGGAAATAGGAGAGACGCTCATCCCTACATGTTCCTCCACACCTGGCAACACGTGAATCCTTGGGAATCCATGTTGCCCGAAATGAAAGTTTGAATTTTTGCCGTATATGCACTGAAATATGAATTTTGCTGTCCTCAGGTAAAAAGAAGAGAGATGTAATGTGGCTGGACATGTATTTCACAGCCCCACCCCATCAAAGGACAAATCTTGTTGAAGCACATAAATTATGCTACTGCATCCACTGGATTTCTAGTTGTACAATTTGAATATGGGAGTGAGACATTTGGGTGGCCTACACTCGATGTCTTTCAACATTTACACCGAACAAGCAGTAAAGTATATAAGGATAAATTTGTAAACAGAATGAAATATTTGGGAGATGCAATAAACATTTTGAAGTTTACTGGTAACACTGCAGTTCTTTCAGAGACAGCAAAGAACTAGGAATTACAGCTGAACAGAATAGATAGTGCCTTGGAAGGGATTCACATCTACATCTACATCTACATCTATACTCCGCAAGCCACCTGACGGTGTGTGGTGGAGGGTACTTTGAGTACCTCTATCCGTTCTCCCTTCTATTCCAGTCTCGTATTGTTCGTGGAAAAAAAAGATTGTTGGTATGCCTCTGTGTGGGCTCTAATCTCTCTGATTTTATCCTCATGGTCTCTTCGTGAGATATACGTAGGAGGGAGCAATATACTGCTTGACTCCTCGGTGAAGGTATGTTCTCAAAACTTCAACAAAAGCCCATACCGAGCTACTGAGCGTCTCTCTTGCAAAGTCTTCCACTGGGGTCTAGCTATCATCTCAGTAACACTTTCGCGATTACTAAATGATCCTGTAATGAAGTGCGCTGCTCTCCTTTGGATCTTCTCTATCTCTTCTATCAACCCTATCTGGTACGGATCCCACACCGATGAGCAGTACTCAAGCAGTGGGCGAACAAGTGTACTGTAACCTACTTCCTTTGTTTTCAGACTGCATTTCCTTAGGATTCTTTCAATGAATCTCAGTCTGGCATCTGCTTTACCGACAATTTTATATGGTCATTCCATTTTAGATCACTCCTAATGCCTACTCCCAGATAATTTATGGGATTAACTGCATACTGATGCTGCATAAGTCCGGCAAGGATGTCTGTGGGAGGAACAAGGCCAATATTGCAGGCTGGTCACATGAGCTTCCACAACAGGCCAAATATAAGGACTGCCAGCAGCAGTCTCCCTCTCATTTGCTGTTATCCAAATCACCTCTACGAGTGGACTTTGCAATGCTGACTGTTTATTGTGTGTTTAGTGTGACAGAGCATGAACTTGCAGTTTCCACGCCCTCCTGCCTCCAAGTAACTTTGATTACAAAATATGTGTTACCTGGCTATGCCACTTTACTCATACTCTGGAACAATCTCTGAATAACTTCAATTATGGCTCAGATGCATATTTTTTGCTTGGTTTACTGACTAATTGACTATTTACATTGTTGTTACAGAATATGTGGCTAAAATGACAGCACTGATATAAGTGACTTTGGACAGTCCAAACGTATCTGCACGAGTTTGTTAGTTGTATAAAAAAATCTATAATTCTACAGTATGGTGAGGTTAGTATCACAACCCTATCTCCTGTATCAAATTGCTTCACAGCTTCCTTTTACAAACTACATAACAAATAGGCAATTAAAATATAGAAATTCTAATTACTGACACATGTAAGATACCACGGAACAAGATACCGCTCAATGGAACTAAATGAAAGGTAATGGAACGTATTCGAATTAAACATAACAGTACCAACGGATTTTCCATACACGTGTGCTACAAAACGTGGGGCTTAATATATGACCAACACAAAGATATACTGGTTTCGTTAATTTTCGTTCTCTTTTACGCACAACATACTTTTAAAAGATATATTTATGAGGAAGAAGGGTCCTAAACCTGAAAATACGAATATAAAACCAGTTCTGAAATTTCACATCCACTGACAAAATCTAAATATTAGCGTTACGTTTTACTGAAAAATTTAAAACAATTACAGAATCTGGTAGAATAAATCTCTAAAAATCACAAATATATTTTTTTCAAAAATTTAAAATATAGTGTACATTACTAGATTACAGTATTCTGAAAAGTTAGGCATAAAGTACCCCTTCCATCTCCCTTGGTATTGCGAGGTTCAAATCAGGTAGTGTTGAGGAATCAGATTACGATATGAGACACTAAAAGGACTATTGGGCAGCAAAATAACTGATGATGGCCAAAGTGGAGAGGATACTAAATGAAGACTGACTACAGCAAGAAAAGTATTAATGAACAAGAGGATTTGCTAACATCGAGTATAAATTTAAGTGTTAGGAAGTACTTCTTGAAGGTATCTGTATGGTTTCCAAGATGCTGCTCGAGGCGGATGTAAAAATGAATGTGCGCAGTATAAAATACTGAACGTAAATATAAAGATTTGGTCCTGTGACTACCCCCCGAAGCAGATCTTCAGATCTCTTAAAGGTGATATTTTTCCTCCATATAAATTGCAACATAAAAATAAATGAATGATGAAGGGAACTAGTAATTACTAAATAATAAATTTTGTTTCTGCTTATACATTTATTGTAGATTGAAATCCCTTTATATATTACAAATGTTTGTATGTAGATGTGCAATGGACATAAAGAGATACAAATGAATTTCCTGACCAATATTATCGATCAATTGCTCAAATCTGCCCCTTTTTATGGCTACGCTATCTAATATAAATAACGAGAGATGACTGACATCATCTACGTCCCTAACACTAGAAGACACTATTATCAAAGATGATCTACAGTCGTGTGAAACCTCAGTAGAAAAGAAACCTATATTATCACAGTTGTTCAGCTTTATAGCCCTAATAAGCCGAATCAATTAGCAATATCACCGAATGTACTGCGTCCCATGCGTCGGAGTGATGGTTCTCGTACACGGCTGCGACGATGGAAGAACTCAGCCACAAAATAAAATACTTATTAACCACTAGGATGGCAGAAGGTGGTCCCCTGACTAGTATAATCTAATATATCCTCTCCTCTCTGCATTCTACAGACAAGAAACGCGAACTCACCGCCACAAGGACGGAATTCAGATAGCGTCTCAACGTGAGTATAAACAGGAGAAGTGCTCTCAATCACTGAACGCTGCGTACTCAACGACGATTCCCTACCCGAAGAATCGTATAAGTTAGCAACACCTTCGGTCACCTAAAGCAAATTCCCAGTGCTTTGTGGCACTATATCATGCAAATTAAGCCTTTGTGATTCTGCCCGCATTTGTCCTATCATGATAAACGAACCTTGCGACACTATTTCACTGGTGACAGCTCCCCCCAGCTTGGACATTATCCCCCTGAGTTTTACCGCGAGTCAACGAAAGTCAGTTTCGGTATGACGCTTGATGAGAAAGTTTAGCCCTAGGATTGCACAGCAGCATAACGTATTACACTGCAAGTGTTGTCGCTTTTGTCAATCTCCATATCCACAGGCATAAGCCTTGCCGGCCAGGTCATTAACCGTGCAAACACATTTCCTCTTTCTTCTCCTCCCACGTTCAGAGGAGGCAGTGCCGTCACAGATGGTGCCGAATCTGCGTCCTTCGGAAATACTAAATGCGTCTGTACCATTTGAGTACCCGAAACTTCTGCAATACAATCTGCCTTATTGATAGCTTTCTGTGCAACCTCCAAAGTGTCTACAACAAAATTACAGTCGGCAGTTGCACTCTGCAAGACACAAAAATCGTCGGCACATGCGCTTCCCTGCATATCTGGTCCAGGCTGCTGAAATTCGCAACCTCTGCGCTAGGGTATCTCTACTAATTACGCAAACAACAAACGAGGAGAACAAAACAGTACAACGACAAGGACACTTAATCTAATTCCATTGTAACACTTCCTGTAACTTAACTTTTCCGCTTGAGTATGTACTCATGACTACTACTTTACGTGCTTAAACGTAGTGATCCACATTTATTACTCGAAATGAAATACATCCCCCATTCAAAACTGCGTAAAGTACCACAAAACTCCTACTTCTAAACAAAACTCATCCACCCCTCCTAAGAAGCTACACATGGTTAACACCTTATATCCTTCCAGACAATGGGCCACACCCATTGATGATAGGGAAAAATAACGTTCATATTTACACATCCTCAGAATAGATTCTGTGTTTCTTGCCACATGTCACACATGAAAACAGAACAGAAATGCTGATAATAGGTGGACTGACTCTACGTGATACTCGCAGGGGAAAAAAAAAACAGCCAATGAAATCACCCACTCCATAGTGATGCTGTCTGTCGACAAAACTGCAACCCTGAGGTAGTCGAGAGGCATCGTCTCCCGGGAGGGTGGCCGGTAAGGTTCCTCATTTCACTGAAATTTCGTGGTGACACACACTTCTGACATCAAAATGTAGAGGTCACCCCATGGCGAAGCAGGTAGCTAAAGACTTCCCAAGCGGCCGCACACAAGGCCTCCCTGGTTTGTCTGACAAACAGGTTCCACGTGCTGTCTGTGGCTGACACTGTCGCTGAGCTGGATGCTGTCACCTGTCCTGTTTCAGAGGAAACCACACAGACTGCAAGATCCGGGCAATCGCAGTGGGTGGGATTATTGGCAGTTGCGAGTTCCAACGTTACGCGCGTTATCGGTCCCCTTAGGGCCTTGCTGACAAGGAGGGTAAGAAAATCAATGAGCATGCCGTGTGCATACCTGGTGGAGACATTCCAGATATGGAAAGGGTCCTCCCGGATGCCACGAAGAACACAGGGTGCAGCCAACTGCAGGTGGTTGCTCACGTCAGTACCAATGATTTGCGTCACTTTCGATCAGAAGGGATTCTCTCTGGTTTCTAGCGGTTAACAGAAGTGGTAAAGGCTGCCAGTCTTGCTGCCAAGAAGAAAGCAGAGCTGACCATTTGCAGCATAGTCAACAGGACCGATTGTGGACCTCTGGTACAGAGCCGAGTGGTGGGTCTGAATCAGAGGCTCAGACGGCTCTGTGACCGTGTAGGTTGCAGATTCCTCGACTTGCGCCGACGGGTGGTTGGTTTTCGGGTTCCGCCGAATAGGTCAGGTGTCCACTAGACGCAGGAGGCGGCTACACGTGTAGAAGGGGCTGTGTGGCGTGGATTTGGCGTTTTTTTTAGGTTAGAGGGTCTCGGGAAAACACAAGAATGTCTTCAGTCACAAAGTGTGCAAACTGAACACAGGAAGAACGTAGCTACAGGAACCAGTGGTATAACAGTTGTAAACAGTCGTAGTTGTGTTGGGAAAGTACCAGAGCTCCAGGCGCTAATAGAAAGCACTGATGCTCAAATCGTTATAGGCACTGAAAGCTGGCTAAAGTTGGATACAAGCTCAGTCGAAATTTTTGTGAAGAACCTAACAGTGTTACGGCCGCGGTGGCCAAGCGGTTCTACGTATTTCAGTCTGGAACTGCGAGACTGCTACGGTCATAGGTTCGAATCCTGCCTCGATTATGGTTGTGTGTGACGTCCTTAGGTTAGTTCGGTTTAAGTAGTTCTATGTTCTAGGGGACTGATGACCACAGCAGTTAAGTCCCATAGTGCTCAGAGCCATTTTTGAACCAGATACATAGCGCGGCCGAGGCAGCGAAGAATGCGCCCTTCGAGCCAACGCCGTGAACCTCGATTGTGGCGGTAGTAGACAACATCGCCTGGAGCAAAAGGAGGTGTCTGCCGCTGCACAGGAACCTGATGCGGCGGATGTAGCAAAGACATCAAGGTTCGACGAGGGCGACCGTGGAGCAACTCAGCCGGCGAGCGACCATCTCGGGGCTGAGAGCGATACGAGGACAAAAAGAGCAGTAACGCGTCCTCCTAAAAATGCGACTCTTTCAACTTCAACATCTGTGACTTGAAAGTCCTGACCAATCGTTCAGCGGCACCGTTTGACTGTGGCGAAAACGACGCGGACGTCAGATGTTGAATACCATTGGCCTTGCAGAATGACTGAAATTCTGTGGACACGAGTTGTGGGCCATAGTCGGAAACAATAGTCTGTGGAAGACCTTCAATGCAAAAGACAGCGGATAGCGCTTGGATGGTGGCACATGACCACATGCTTGGATGGTGGTGGAAGACATCCGGACAACAAAAGGAAAATTACTGAATGAATCTACCACAATCAACCATCGAGCATTCCGGAATGGACCAGCAAAATCGATGTGTAAGCGTTGCCAAGGCGAAGTGGCTTTTGGCCATGCAAAGAATTTCCGCGGTGGTGCTGATTGTTGTTCGGCACACACTATGCAAGAAGAGCACATATTCGTAATCGCGGCGTCGATTCCCGACCAAGTACAGTGCTGACGAGCAAGTTGTTTCGTTCTCACTATACCCCAATGTCCTTGGTGGAGAAGCTGTAAGACAGATGACTGTAACGAACTTGGGACCACGACCCTGGACTGATCATTATCTGAACGCAACAGCAAAGCACCACGTCGTACAAAAAGTCTCTCCTTGTGAGCACAAAATCGGCGAACCAACGGATCCCCGATCCGTGACCTTGAAAAGGGCCATTGCGTAGCAACAAAACGCAGAACGGTAGCAAGGACAGGGTCGGCAGCTGTGGCTGTAGTTACACGACGAAAATCAATCGGAAACGATTCGACCATGTCATCGGTTTCCGAATCAATGAACATGCAAGCAAGTTCGGAGGAATCGAATGCTCTATCCTCAGCAACAGGCAAACGGGACAACGCATCGGTGTTTCCGTGCTTAGCAGTGGACCGATACAAGATATCGTAGCGGTACTGCGAGAGGAAAATAGACCAGCGAATGAATTTCTGCGCTGTACGTAGAGGTACAGGCTTGTTCGGATGAGAAAGCGATGTCAGAGGCTTGTGGTCTGTGATGATGGTAAAGTGACGACCATACAAGAAATCACGAAACTTCGTAACACCAAAGACGTGAGCCAATGCTTCTTTCTCGATCTGTGAATAAATTCGTTGCGCAGACGAGAG
The DNA here is from genome assembly GCF_021461395.2 of Schistocerca americana. NCBI lineage: Eukaryota > Metazoa > Arthropoda > Insecta > Orthoptera > Acrididae > Schistocerca > Schistocerca americana. The sequence goes on along the minus strand of NC_060130.1, from coordinate 496,014,257 downwards.
CAATTTGGACGCAAAGGCAATAGGGCGATCGTGCGAACCATCTTTGTGCGCAAGCACAGCACCGATCCCGAAATCCGACGCATCCACCATCAAGAAAAGGGGCTTCCGGGGATCGAACGGCGTAAGGCAAGTATTGGAAAGCAACGCCGATTTCAACTGGCGAAAGGCGCGTTCGCATTCCGTCGTCCAGACGAACGGAACACCTTTACGGCGTAAGCAATGAAGCGGAGCTGAAATGGAAGAGGCCTAGGGAACATATTTGTTATAGTAATTTATTTTTCCCAGCACACTCTGTAGCTGCTTCAAATTCTGCGGTGAAGGCAAGTCTTGTGTGGTACGGAGGTACTCTGGACTGGGATGTATGCCTTGGGCATTGAGTACATGACCCTGATAGGGTAAGTCACGAGCAAAAAACACACATTCGTCCTTCCGCAAGCGAAGACCATTTTGTCGCAAGACCTGAAATAATGTTATGAGATTGGCTAAATGTTCTTCTTCCGTCTTTCCGGAGATCACAATATCGTCCAGATAGTTTGTTGCAGTAGGGACCGACGCACAAACAGTTTGTAGATATTGCTGAAGCAATGCAGGGGCGGATCCACACCCGAATGGCAGTCGTTTGAATCGATACAAACCAAGATGCGTGTTAACCACCAAAACGCGCTGCGATTCTTCGTCCACCGGTATTTGCATGAACGCATCTGCTAGGTCCAACTTCGAAAAATATTTACCCGGGCACAGTTTGTCAAAAAGATCTGCCGGGCGGGGTAAAGGAAAAGTAGCAGTCACTAGTTGTGGATTCACTGTTGCCTTGAAGTCCACACAAAGTCTCAATTTTCTGGAAGGTTTTGGTAAAATTACTAAGGGAGATACCCAGAGAGAAGCCTGCACACATTCAATTACACGTTGTGATTCCAAATCGTGTAATGTTTTTGCGACCTCATCATGCAATGCGTGGGGAACATTACGCGCTCTGAAAAATTTCGGTTGCGCGTTTACTTTCAGTTCCAAATGTGCTTTATAGTTCTTAGTGCAACCGAGGCCCGGTGCAAAAATGTCTGCAAATTCTTCACATAGACGAGAAACAGTCTCTGAAGGCACAGTCTGGTTCACTGATAGGACCTGATTTACTATAGACAAGTTAAACAACTGAAATAAATCGAAACCAAACAAGTTCACTGCAGAAGAAGAACGAAGGACGTAAAATGACACAAGTTTTGTTTGTCCCTTGTATGTTGCAAGAAGGCTGCACTGTCCTAACACAGGGATCTTGTGACCTGAATAGGTAGTTAACAGTTGCGGTACACAACGAAGGTGTGCCCAGCAGTTTGTAAGTGTCTTGATTGATCAGTGAAACTGCAGCCCCGGTATCAAGCAGAAATGGTATCACTTTGCCGTTAATATCCAAGTCCACAAAAAGTTTATTGTCCTGCTGACGAGAAGAGCGACTGTCTCGTGCAACGTGAACTGACACTGGTACAAAATCACTTGCGACTCGACGGGAGTGCCGGCAATGTCGACGTACACTATGTATGGGACGAACACAGTCACTGTTAGAGAGAGTGGCACTGGGTGGAGTGGAATGAACTATATGAATTTCCATGGGCGAAGTGTCGCGAGCCTGAGTATCCTTGGTTCGATTCCGATTCCTGCACGAAGCAAAGGGCCTGGAATGGTTTTGAGTTTCTGATCTGAGCTTTTTCTGGCAAACACTTTGAACATGTCCTTTTTTATTACAGTAAAAGCAAATAGCTTGGCGTGACGGGCAATTCTCACCTGAATGTCTGGTAGCACACCGCGAGCATGATTTTAGCACTGCATTTGCTTGCCGGTGCGGTACACGTGGCTGAGAGCCTGGTGGCAGCGGAGCGGCTGGGCACGAGGACTGTTTACTGTTCCGTGCAGATCGCCCAGCGGGCCGGGTAACCTGACACACTGGTGGCGAAGTTTCAAATGATTCCTGAGCAAAGTCAAGTGTGTCCTGCCGATCCAATATGTCCATCACTTGTTGAAGGGAGGGATTGGCTAGTTTCAAAATCCGTTCCCTTATACGAACATCAGAAACGTTCTGTGCAATTGCACCACGTACCATAGTATCTGAATAAGGGAGTCCATATTGACACTCAAAAGCACAATCCCTAGTAAGGCCTTGCAGGGTTGCAACCCACTCCCGATTACTCTGACCTGCCACACGTTTTGTACGAAAGAAGGTATACCATTTGGCAACTACATTGACTGATTCTTTGAAATATGCATCTAATGCAGACAAAATTTCGTCGTAGAACAGAGTTGCTACGTTGCTTCGGGGAAATAATTTGACTATCACACGGTACGTGTGCACCCCGACGGAGGACAACAAAAAAGGCTGCCGCTCGTTACCTTGAATTCTGTAGGTGGCGAGATGGAATCGAAATTGGCGTGACCACTCCATCCAGCTTTCCAGTGCAGCATCAAAAGGACGAAAAGTTGGTGCAACTGCGTTTTGTGGCTGCGTTAGCGGTGGGGCGGTGGCTGCCGCATCGTTTTGCATTGCACGTTGACCCTGGACGAGCTGTCCAAGGGCATCCAGTAAGGCCTATGTCTGCTGATTCTGTAAGCGATAAAATTCGGACAGTACATCTGGAGATGGTGGCGAAACCATTACACAAGTAAATCAGGGCAGTATAGTTACGAACGCGGTGTTGCCTCGTCGCCAATGTTGTGGGTTGGCAGGAGAGCCAACACCAGGTGCTAGAGGAAGCCGAAAGGCACGCATTTTAGCTCACGCAGCCTGGCGTGAGGTCTGGAACAGGACAAGGAAATCAGACTTCAGAAAAACGGACGTTGCTGGTGGAATACTTAACTTTAATCCATTAATGATGAGCGTCGCTCTTGACTGTACATGACTCAGTATCAATAGTAACTGGTAATCGCCCCTTGCTAGGTTGTAGCAAATGACGTAGCTGAAGGCTATGCTAACTATCGTCTCGGTAAATGAGAGCGTATTTTGTCAGTGGCGGCGCTCGGTCTGCAATCACTGATAGTGGCGACGTATACTAACGGACCGCGGCCGATTTAAAGGCTATCACCTAGCAAGTGTGGTGTCTGGTGGTGACACCACACACCAGTCTTGTAATTTTGTTGTCCTGACAATTTGAATGACTACTCATGTAACAGCCAGTATCGTAGTCAAATGTGTCGTAGGAAAATGTAAGACACCAAGAAAATTTTTCTTTCCATATGTTTATGAAATATGTGCGTACCAGAAAGTTCAAAAATCTCAATAAGTATATGTAATACTTTCTACAGTAATGAAGAACAGAGAAGCCTACACATATTTTCTGCGATCAGCTAGGAGACGCCTTCCTGTTTCGTATTGTCCTTTGTTCTTGAGCTTTCGCTTTGTATGGACCTATTTTGTTAGCACTTGTTGTCGTTATTGTGCTCTTCGGTCCCGAGACTGGTTTGCTGCAGCTCACCATGCTACTCCATCCCGTGCAAGCTTCCTCATCTCCCAGCACCTACTGCAACCTACATCCTTCTGAATCTGTTTGGTGTATTCATCTCTTGGTCTCCCTCTACGATTTTTATCCTCCACGCTGCCCTCCAATACTAAATTGGCGATCCCTTGATGCCTCAAAATATGCCCTACGAACTGATCCTTTCTTCTAGTGAAGTTGTGCCACAAATTTTCTCTCCTCTTTAATTATATTCAGTACCTGCCCGTTAGTTATGAGATCCACCCATCTAATCTTCGGCATTATTCTGTAGCACAACATTTTTAAAGCTTCTTTACTCTTCTTGTCTAAACTATTTATCGTCCACGTTTCATTTCCATATATGACTACACTACATACAAATACTTTCAGAAACGACTTCCTGACACTTAAATCTATAGTCGATGTTAACAGATTTCTCTTCTTCAGAAACGCTTTCCTTGCCATAGCCAGTCTACATTTTATATCCTCTCTACTTCGACCATCATCAGTTACTTTACTCCCTAAATAGCACAGCTCATTTACTACTTTAAGCCTCTCAGTTCCTAATCTAATTCCTGCAGTATCACCCGATTTAATTCGACTGCATTCTGTTATCCTCGTTTTGCTTCTATTAATGTTCATCTTATATCTTCCTTTCAAGGTACTGTCCATTCCGTTCAGCTCCTCTTCCAGGTACTTTGCTGTCTCTGACAGAATTAAAATGTCATCGGCGAACATCAAAGTTTTTATTTCTTCTCCATATACAGATTGAATAACATCGGGGATAGGCTACAACCCTGTCTCACTCCTTCCCAGCCACTGCTTCCCTTTCATGCCCCTCGACTCTTATAACTGCTGTCTGGTTTCTGTATAAATTGTAAATAGCCTTTCGCTCCCTGTATTTTTCGCCTGTCACCTTCAGAATTTGAAAGAGAGTATTCCAGTCAACATTGGCAATAGCTTTCTCTAAGTCTACAAATGCTAGAATCGTAAGTTTGCCTTTGCTTAATCTTTATTCTAAGGTAAGTCGTAAGGTCAGTATTGCCTCACGTGTTGCAACATTTCTACGGAATCCAAACTGAACTTCCCCGATGTCGGCTTCTAAAAGTTTTTCCATTCGTCTGTAAAGAATTCGTGTTAGTATTTTGCAGCCGTGGTTTATTAAACTGATAGTTCGGTAATTTTCACATCTGTCAACACCTGTCTTCTTTGGGATTGGAATTATTATATTCTTCTTGAAGTCTGAGGGTATTTCGCCTGTCTCATACATCTTGCTCACTAGATGGTAGAGTTTTGTTAGGCCTGGCTCTCCCAAGGCTGCAATTAGTTCTAATGGGATGTCTACTCCTGGGACCTTGTTTCTACGTAGGTCTTTCAGTGCTCTGTTAAACTCTTCACGCAGTATCATATCCCCTATTCCATCTTCATGTGTATTCTCTTCCATTTCTATAATATTGTCCTCAAGAACATCGCCCTTATTCAGGTCCTCTATATTCTCCTTCCACCTTTCTGCTTTCCCTTCTTTGCTTATTACTGGATTTCCATCTGGGCTTTTGATATTCATGCAATCGTTCTCTTTTCTCCAAAGATCTCTATAATTTTCCTGTAGGCAGTATCTAACTTACCCCTAGTGATATGCGCCTTTACATAATTACATTTGCCCTCTAGCCATCCCTGCTTAGCCATTTTGCACTTCCAGTCGATCTCATTCTTTAGACGTATGTATTCTTTTTTGCCTGCTTCATGTAATGCGTTTTTGTATTTTCTCCTGTCATCAATTAAATGATATGCCAAACTGACGAGTCCTTGATGCCTCAGTATATGCCGTATTAAACAAAGTTGTGCCACAAATATCTTGTCTTCCCCAGTTCGACTCAGCATCTTCTTATCAGTTATTCGATCTGCAGTGCCACCACTACTTTCGGCGCTTCTGAGTAAAATTGTGAAGTTGTCATCGCTGTTGCAAAAGATCTTGGGAGTGGGCCAGCACAGAGCCGACCAAACACCATTACGTCAGATGCAGCAATGCCACTGGCAGATTCCCACAATGTGCTAAATGAAAGGCGATAACGACGACGCAGCAGAAAGGCGTTGGTAAGCCAGTAACTACACATCCAATCAACTGACTTCTTATGGTCTACATGGTTACAAGCTATGATTTGCAAAGCAAGAACGCTCTGTCCCAACATAAATTAGCATTATTTTCAGTCAAAGGTGTCTCAGTCTGGTAGCTACTATTTAAGAGGAGAGGAGTATGCCGCTCCAGAAGGCGACATGAGGCTACAAGCATACACCATGGGATTTTGCCTCCGCTAACTGTGGGACCCTGCTGCTAGTTTTAATGTCAGAGCTGTGAGTTTAGCATCTTCAAGCCTGTGGGCCAACTTCCAGTGCAGTCAGTCTTCAGCCATAGCAGTCGTTAGAGATCATGGCCATCTGTTGTATCAGTTCCTTAACACCCGCTGTCTTCAGCACACACTATGGAGGACGTTGCACCACAGAATGTTCTGGTTTGTTCTTCAGTAAAATGTATGACTAACAGTGAAGTTTTTATGAGCAGCCATCGATCAGCATCCCAACAACAATCCACCACCTCAACTCAGACCTTCACGTGTAGAGGTCATCCATCCTGGACCTCCACATTTTGATGTCGTAAGTGTGTGTCACGTCTAAATTTCAATGACAGGAGAACCTTAGCAGCCACCCTTCCTGGAGACGATATCTCTCAACTACCTCAGGGTTGCAGTTTCATCGACACACAGCATCAGTGTGCAGCAGGTGAGTGCACTGTCAGTTCTATTTCTTCCCCTGCGAGTATCACGCCGAGTCAGTGCACCTTTTAGCAGCCTTTCAGTTCTGTTTTAATTTGTGACATATGTCAAGCAAACTCAGACTGTGTTCTGAGGATGTGTAAACATGAGCGTTATTTTATCCTATTATCAATGAGTGTGGCTCATTGTCTGGAAGTGTATAAGGTGTTAACCATGCGTAACTTCTTAAAAGGGGAAGATGAGTTTTGTCGAGAAGTTGGAGTTTTGTGGTAGTTTTCGTCATTTTTTAAGGGCAATGTATTTCATTTTGAGCAATAAGTGTGGCTCACTACGTTTAAGCATGACTAGCCGCTCTGATGGAGAAGTTAAGTTACAGTAAGTGTTAGGATAGAATTAGATTACGTGTTCATGTCGTCGTGTAACACCATAGCTCTAATGCTGTATGGATTTATGTTGCCTTTTGCTTTGGTTGAATGTTGTAACATTGAGTATCTGTAAATGTGTTTCATTGAATAGATAACACAAAATTGTATACTCCTTTCTTTGTACAAACTTTGATGTCATAGTTTGATTCTGTGCAATGTAGTGTATCTGTCATTTAAATTCTTTGTCCCATTTGGAGGGAATAAAACTTGCTGTACATAATTCGAATTTGTTTAAATAATTTTGTTTAGAACTACCTATATATGCTAATGTCCTCTTTTAATTAATATGTTTGGTTACTGTTATGTAAACTGCTGATCCTCACTTAGGGTTCTTAGTCATTTCGCATGTGAAACGTCTTGTGGTTCTCCTCGGGAACGGAACTGTGTAGCGCGCGCAAAATGTGGTAGGCCTAGGTAGAAAAGGTGGAGCCAAGAGTCAGTCGGGGGCTACCAAACTGTGCACAGCCTGTGTAAGAGTTGTATATTGTGCTGCTTCCGAGAGAGGCTTTTCCTGCCGCTTAGCAATGCCTCGGATGGATGGATAAATAGCTGGAACGATTCTGGAATTGGTATCCATCATCGCCACCAAGAAGGGACAGAGTCCAGCAATTCTGCCTGCAAATCCACCTACCAACATGCAGTTGCCACCACATTGCGCAGTCACTGTAACGGATTGCTATAATAATGTACAGTGAAGGATCAGCTTATTGGGTGATTTAGTGTGCACAAAGATAAGGTAACTTATAACTGAATTTATGTACCTACCTTGATTTTTTCCTTATCACAAAACCTCTCAGGTTCCTCTCCATTTGAACTATGATTACCGAGTGTCCTATTTTGTGGAAAAAATGAAAGCCTCAAAGTTAGACAGTTAATTACATAATGTTGTTTGATCTTTGATGAGAAGGGTATATTCAGATTTATTGTGGATTTAGTGAAATTGTGGTAGGCAGTAAATGTAGTTTTGTGAAGTATCAAAGTCACCTATTTAAACATTTACTTGAAAGTAGAAGACTGTGGTAATAAAGACAATTTGCTGTTACTTTTATAAATTAAAATTCTTAAAATTGAGGCTTATAAAGTCTTGCTTAGTTAATGATCATAGTGCTACCTGTAGCAAATTTTAAAAGGTGAGTCTGTTTCTTGCAAATTTGTCAACATTGTGTTTCACTGTAGTAAAAGTGGAAAACTGCAATAGTAGAAAATTATTTGTTCATGATTGCTAAGTGTTTGTCTCTCTTGTGTGTTGGAAGTACATATTAATAGTATAACAGGATCCACAGTTTGTCTATTGTGCTAATGCTAGGTAACAAGTAATGGGAAGACCACTATTTATCAAAACCATAAATTCTTTATTCAAAAGATAGTGAGAAGCAACCTGTTGGTGGATTCCAATTAAATTTCATTTCAAATAGTAAAGTATTTAACTGAGAGAGACTTAAGCTATGTCCAATTTATGATCCTGCAGTGAATGTTAATAGTAATGTTACGAAGACTATTCAGTTTGAACAAGCCCTGAAGGTAATAGTGTATTTCGGTATCTGTTATATTTTTGCTAACGGTTTGTGCTGCTCTAGCTGTTAGCTTCAATCCTACCGTAAACATATGTATGTGTCAGAGTTCATTGCACTCACGTGTGACAAAGTATAGGTTGTGTTTATCCGTTAAAGTTACTAATAACTATTTTCTTGAACAAGAATATTAATCATTCTCTTGCCTAATTAGGCTGGTGACCGTTTTCTTTATCCGTTAAACAGTGCAGATAAACAAAAACTTTGTTTGTTACTGTTCAAATATTTACTTAATTCTGACATTCATTTCCCATAAGCCACCCCCGCCAGGTACAACTCGGTCAACACAACAAAATTCCTCTCAGAGGGTAACACAGCTCTGTTGCTTTATACCATAATTGTTTTAACTAGATAGTTATATTTCACGACCTGCCTCCTACTTTAAGGTTATGGTATAGCAGTAGCAGACGGTAGTGTTATAGTCGTACTGTTTTGTTCTCCTCGTTTGTTGTTTGCATAATTAGTGAGGTATACCCTGGCGAAGAGGTTGCGAATTTCTGAAGCCTGGACCAGATGTAGAGGGAGGTGCATGTGCCAATGATCTTTGTGTCTTGCAGGATGAAACTGCCGCCAGTAATATTGTTGTAGATACTTAGGAGGTGACACAGAAAGCTATCAGTAAGGCTGATTGTACTGTAGATGTTTTGGGTACTGAAATGGTACAGATGCATTTAGTATTTACGAAGTCCGCAGATTCGACTGCACTGCCTCCTCAGGTTGTAGGGGGAAATGTGTTTGTAAGGTTTATGATCGGGCCGACAAGGCTTGTGCCAGTGGATCAGGAGATTGACAAAAGTGACTACACTTGCAGTGTAATGCGTGGTTCTGGCGAAGGCTGCTGTGCAATCCCAGGGCTAGACATTTTCATCAAGCATCATGCCGAAACTGGCTTTCGATGACGAGCGGTGGAACTCAGGGGGATAATGTTCAAGCTGGGGGAAGCTGTCACCAGTGATATACTGTCGCAGGGTTCGTTTATCATGATAGGACAAATGCGGGAAAAATCACTAATGCTTAATTTGCATGACGTAGTGCCACAAGGCACTGGCAAGTTGCTTTAGGTGTTGCTAACTTATACGACTTTGGACTTCGTCTCCGGGTAGGAAATCGTCGTTGAGTAAGCAGCGGTCAGTGATTGAGAGCACTTCTCCTGTCTATACTCATGTTGAGTTGTTATCTGAATTCCGTCCTTGTGGGTGGGAGTTCGCATTTCTCGTCTGTAGAATACAGAAAGAAGAAGATAGTATTAGATTATACTAGTCAGAGGACCGCCTTCTGCCGTCCCAGTGTTTAGTGAGTTTTTTTTTTTTTTGTGGCTTGAGTTTGTATCTCTTAACGTCCACTGCACATCGACATATAAACATTTGTAATATATAAAGGTGTTTTAATCTACAATAAATGTATAAGCAGAAACAAAATTTATTATTTAGTAATTACTAGTTCCCTTCATCATTCATTTATTTTTATGTTGTAATTTATATGTTAAAGAGAGAGAAGGAGGAAATAATATCGCCGTTAAGAGATCCTAAGATCTGCTTCACGGGGTAGCCAGACAGGGCAAAATATTTATTTTTGCTTTCAGTATTTTGCATTGCGCACATTCATTTCAACACCCGCATTTCAGTACCCAAAACATCTTCAATACAATCAGCCTTATTGATAGCTTTTTTTGTCACCTGCTAAGTATCTACAACAAAACTACTGTCGGTAGTTGCACTGTACAAGACACCAAAATCATCGGCACATGCACTTCCCTGCACAACTGGTCAAGGCTGCAAAAATTCGCAACTTCTCCGCCAGGGGATCCCGCCACCAATCACGCAAACAACAAACGTGGAGAACAAAACAGTATGACTTCAAGGACACTTAATCTAATTCTATCCTAGCACGTACAGTTACATAACTTGTCCACTTGAGCGGCTACTCATGAGTACTACATCATTTGCTTAAACGTAGTGAGCCACATTTATTGCTCAAAATGAAATACATTGCTCATTAAAAACCACGAAAACGACAACAAAACTCCGACTTCTCGACAAAAATCACCTTCCCCTCCTAAGAAGCTATGCATGGTTAACACATTATACACTTCCAGACAATGAGCTCCATTCATGGATGATGTTGTTGTTGATGTGATCTTCAGTCCTGAGACTGGTTTGATGCAGCTTTCCATGCTACTGTATCCTGTGCAAGCTTCTTCATCTCCCAGTACCTACTGCAACCTACATCCTTCTGAATCTGTTTAGTGTATTCATATCTTGGTCTCCCTCTACGATTTTTACCCTCCACGCTGCCCTCCAATGGTAAATTTGTGATCCCTTGATGCCTCAAGACATGTCCTACCAACCGATCCCTTCTTCTAGTCAAGTTGTGCCACAAACTTCTCTTCTCCCCAATCCTATTCAATACCTCCTCATTAGTTACGTGATCTACCCACCTTATCTTCAGCATTCTTCTGTAGCACCACATTTCGAAAGCTTCTATTCTCTTCTTGTCCAAACTGGTTATCGTCCATGTTTCACATCCGTACATGGCTACACTCCATACAAATTTTTTCAGAAACGACTTCCTGACACTTAAATCTATACTCGATGTTAACAAATTTCTCTTCTTCAGAAACGATTTCCTTGCCATTGCCAGTCTACATTTTATATCCTCTCTACTTCGACCTTCATCAGTTATTTTACTCCCTAAATAGCAAAACTCCTTTACTACTTTAAGTGTCTCATTTCCTAATCTAATCCCCTCTGCTTCAACCGATTTCATTTGACTTCATTCCATTATCCTCGTTTTGCTTTTGTTGATGTTCATCTTATATCCTCCTTTAAAGACACTGTCCATTCCGTTCAACTGCTCTTCCCAGTCCTTTGCTGTCTCTGACAGAATTACAATGTCATCGGCAAACCTCAAAGTTTTTATTTCCTCTCCATGAATTTTAATACCTACTCCGCATTTTTCTTTTGTTTCCTTTACTGCTTGCTCAATATACAGATTGAATAACATCGGGGAGATGCTACAACCCTGTCTCACTGCTTTCCCAACCTCTGCTTCCCTTTCATGCCCCTCAACTCTTATAACTGCCATCTGGTTTCTGTACAAATTGTAAATAGCCCTTCGCTCTCTGTGTTTTACCCCTGCCACCTTCAGAATTTGAAAGAGAGTATTCCAGTTAACGTTGTCAAAAGCTTTCTCTAAGTCTACAAATGCTTGAAGCGTAGGTTTGCTGTTTCTTAATCTTCTTCTAAGATAAGTCGTAAGGTTAGTATTGCCTCACGTGTTCCAACATTTCTACGGAATCCAAACAGATCTTCCCCGAGGTCCGCTTCTACCAGATTTTCCATTCGTATGTAAAGAATTCGCGTTAGTATTTTGCAGCTGTGACTTATTAAACTGATAGTTCGGTAATTTTCGCACCTGTCAACACCTGCTTTCTTTGGGATTGGAATTATTATATTCTTCTTGAAGTCTGTGGGTATTTCGCCTGTCTGATTCATCTTGCTTACCAGATGGTAGAGTTTTGTCATGACTGGCTCTCCCAAGGCCATCAGTAGTTCTAATGGAATGCTGTCTACTCCCGGGGCCTTGTTTCGACTCAGGTCTTTCAGTGCTCTGTCAAACTCTTCACGCAGTATCTTATCTCCCATTTCACCTTCATCTACATCCTCTTCCATTTCCATAATATTGTCCTCAAGTACATTGCCCTTGTATAAACCCTCTATATACTCCTTCCACCTTTCTGCCTTCCCTTCTTTCCTTAGAACTGGGTTGCCATCTGAGCTCTTGATATTCATACAAGTAGGCAGTATTTATCTTACCCCTAGTGAGACAAGCCTCTACAACCTTACATTTGTCCTCTAGCCATCCCTGCTTAGCCATTTTGCACTTCCTGTCGATCTCATTTTTGAGACGTTTGTATTCCTTTTTGCCTGCTTCATTTACTGCATTTTTATATTTTCTCCTTTCATCAATTAAATTCAATATTTCTTCTGTTACCCAAGGATTTCTATTAGCCCTCGTCTTTTTACCTACTTGATCCCCTGCTTCCTTCACTACTTCATCCCTCAGAGCTACCCATTCTTCTTCTACTGTATTTCTTTCCCCCATTCCTGTCAATTGTTCCCTTATACTCTCCCTGAAAATCTGTACAACCTCTGGTTCTTTCAGTTTATCCAGGTCCCATCTCCTTAAAATCCCGCCTTTTTGCAGTTTCTTCAGTTTCAATCTGCAGTTCATAACCAATAGATTGTGGTCAGAATCCACATCTGCCCCTGGAAACGTCTTACAATTTAAAACCTGGTTCCTAAATCTCTGTCTTACGATTATGTAATCTATCTGATACCTTTTAGTATCTCCAGGATTCTTCCAGGTATACAACCATCTTTCATGATTCTTGAACCAAGTGTTAGCTATGATTAAGTTATGCTCTGTGCAAAATTCTACAAGGCGGCTTCCTCTTTCATTTCCTCCCCCAATTCATATTCACCTACTATGTTTCTTCTCTCCCTTTTCCTACTGACGAATTCAAGTCACCCATGACTATTAAATTTTCGTCTCCCTTCACTACCTGAATAATTTCTTTTATCTCGTCATACATTTCATCAATTTCTTCATCATCTGCAGAGCTAGTTGGCATATAAACTTGCACTACTGTAGTTGGCATGGGCTTTGTGTCTATCTTGGCCACAATAATGCGTTCACTATGCTGTTTGTAGTAGTTTACCCGCATTCCTATTTTCCTATTCATGGATGATAGGCAAAAATATCGTTCATATTTACACAACACAGTCTGAGTTGGCTTGACACATGTCACACAAGGAAACAGAACTGAAAAGTTGCTAAAAGGTGCACTGACGTGATGTGATACTCGCAGGAAAAAAAAAATAAAGCAGTCAGTGCAGTAACCGACTGCATACTGATGCTGTGTGTCGATGAAACTGCAACCATGAGGAAATCGGGAGTTATCGTCTCCACGTAGGTTGGCTGGTAAAGTTCCTCTTTCACTGTAATCTACAGGTGACAGACACTTCTGACATCAAAATGTAGGGGTTCAGGATGAGTGACCTCTACATGTGGAGGTCTGAGTTGAGGTGGTGGATTGTTGTCGTGGTGATGATCTGTGGCTGTTCATAAAAACTTCACTGTTGGTCATACATTTTACTGAAGAACGAACTAGAACGTTCTGTGGTGCAACGTCCTCCATAGTGTGTGCTGAAGACAGCGGGTGTTAAGGAACTGACGCAACAGGTGGCCGTGGTCTCAAACGACTGCCCTGTATAGCGGAAAGCTGGTTGCACCTGGTAGTTGGCCCACTGGCTGGAAGATGCTAGGCCCACACAACTAATCTTAAAACAGCAGCAGGGGCCCACAGGTAGTAGAGGCCACATCTCGTGGTGGTTGCTTGAAGCATCACGTCGCCTCGACGAGTGGCATTCACGTCTTCTCGTAAATGGTATCTACCAGACTGAGACACCTTTGACTGAAAGTAATGGTAATTCATGTTGAGACAGAGCGCTCCTGCTTCGCAAATCACAGCTTGCAACCATGTAGTCCAAAAGAAGTCTGTTGACTGGATGTGTAGTAACTGGCCTAACAACGCCTTTCTGCTGTGTCGTCGTTACGGCGGTGACACCCACTTTCCTGGAGCACAATGTGGGAATCTGCATCGGACGAAATGGTGTTTGGTCTGATGACTTTAGTAGTTAAGTCCCGCCGGCTCGTGGTGGCCGAGCGGTTCTAGGCGCTACAGCCCGGTAGCAGGTTCGAATCCTGCCTCGGGCATGGGTGTGTGTGATGTCCTTAGGTTAGTTAGGTTTAAGTAGTACTAAGTTGTAGATGACTGATGACCTCAGAAGTTAAGTCCCATAGTGCTCAGAGTCATTTGAACCATTTGAAGTTAAGTCCCATAAGATTTCACACACATTTGGACATTTGAACTAAACTCTGTCCTATTCACCGCTCACAGCCCGTAGTTCACAGCTGCCGTCAGAGCTACCAACAGCACGTAGGCCGCAGCACGCCAGCGCTTGCGCACGTCACTAATGCAGTGACGTCACAGCCTCGCTCATTGCGGAGCAGAGGCCGCGGCCCGTGGGCTGCATCTCCATACGCGACTGTGCTTTGCCCGTGGCATACAAGTTGTTTCGCAACAGCACTCCTTGGCCCTTGGGGTGACGTCAGGGACTCGCTCAGCAAGAGACTGCTGTAGCCCAGTGCGGCTGCATGACTCTGCACAGTGCGGCCCGTCGGACCTCCATGCGACTGCCCCAGCTGAACCGGCTGCGCTAGGCAAGGCTAGCACGGCTGCGATGGCTACACTCCTGGAGGGGCCGCGCTTTGATGCCCACCTCTGCTGCAAAGTGCAAAACCAGAGCTCATTCTCAGCCAATTGTCACCGTCCCATTGATATCATACAAGCCAACTACAACGTCACTCCAGCAGTGGCTGCATCAATTCCCACAGGCAGACACATCCCTGATCTGACTTAACCTTGTTGTACACGACTTGAATGACTACTCATGTAACAGCCAGTATCGTAGTCAAATATATTGCAGGAAAATGTAAGACACCAAGAAAATTTTTCTTTCTTTATATTTATGAAATATGTGTGTCCCAGAAAGTCCACAAATGTTAATAAGTACATTAATACTTTCTACGACAATGAAGAACAGAGAACCCTTCTCATTGTATCTGCGATCGGCTAAGAGATGCCTTTCTGTTTCGTATCGTCCTATGTTCTTCAACTTCCGCTGTGTATGCATCCATCTTGTCAGCTCGTAGGTACTATGAATAACGAGGGGCGTTTGAAAAGTCCGTGCAAAAATAAAAACTGTTTACATCTTTGGGGTAAACCTTTTTTTTCAACATAGTCTCCTTTTAGACTTATGCACTTCGTCCAAAGCTGTTCTAATTTGTTGATCCCTTCTGAATAATAGGAATTGTCTAAGTCTGCAATATAGCTAATCGTTACTGCAATCACCCCCTAGTTTGAATAAAATCTTTGCCTCGCCAGACATTTCTTCAAATTGGGGAACAAATAGTAGTCTGAGGTATCCACGTCTGGAGAGTAGTGGGATATGGAAAACGAGCTGGGATCCTATTCCCATTAATTTTGCCACCAGAAATGCTTAGGTTTGTTCTGGTGCATTATCATGATAGGACAGGACAGTCCTATAACAATGAATAATATTCACCTGTAATAGTTCTCCCCTTTTCCAGATAGTCGATGAAGATTATCCCTTGTGAATCCCGAAAAACAGTCGTCATAACCTTTCTGGCCGAAGGAATGGTCTTCGCCTTTTTTGGTGCACATTCTCCCTTGGTAACCCATTGTTTAGATTGTTTTTTGGTCTCAGGAGTATAGTAACGTATCGATATTTCAACCACAGTAACGAAACAACGCACAAAGTCCTGCGGATCCTTCTGAACAGCTGCAAACCATCCTTGCAACACTACACACGATTCCGTTTTTGGTCACGCGTTAGCAATCGCGGAACGCATCTTGCGGATAGCTTTCTCGTGTCCAAAATATCATGCAAAATATTTTATACCCTTTGATTCGAGACGCCCACGGCACTAGCAATCTCACGCACATTAACTCTTCTGTCATCCATCAACATATCATGGATTTTATCAATGATTTCTGGAGTCGTAAACTCCACAGGGCGTCCAGAACGTTCAGTATCCCTTGTGCCTAAATGACCACTCCTAAAATTGTGAAATCACTTATAAACTGTTCTAAGCGAAGGCGCAGAATCAACATAATGTTTATCAAGCTCCTCATTAGTCTCCTGAGGCGTTTTGTCTTTCATAAGGTATTGTTTAATCACCACACGATATTCTTTTTCGTCCGTTTTTTGACAGATACTCAACTTCCTTGACTCACACGAATGCCAAACACAAAGAAATAGACCAATATGACTGAAACTTGGTGTGCGATCTTTCCAAACATGCTACTAACTAAACATGACCTCGATAGGCGCCGGTGGTGGAATCTCTCTGACTTTGCACAGACTTTTCAAACGCCCCTCCTATTTTGGTATATTTAAATTAATATCTTTCAGATGTATTAATTTAACAAACTAAACATATCTCTTTGTATTAACGTCTTTATCAGCTTTGTATACAACTATTCGTGTAATAAATGCAAAACTGCTGAGGCTGGCCGGGGTGCCCGAGCGGTTCTAGGTGCTTCAGTCCGGGGCCGCGCAACTGCTACGGTCGCAAGTTCGAATCCAGCCTCGGGCATGGATGAGTGTGATGTCCTTAGGTTAGTTAGCTTTAAGTAGTTCTGAGTTCTAGGGGACTGATGACCTCAGATGTTGAGTCCCATAGTGCTCAGAGCCATTTGAACCAATTTAAAACTGCTGACGTGGAGCCCGACGGTCATTGGTGTGGTCCAAATACTGATTAGCAATTTATTCGATCTTTTATGGTGCACCAAAGAACCTACAGTCTTTATGAAACGAAGTCCGACTCTATTAAATATGCAGCGTAATTCGATAGACCGACCTCGTTATGCACTTTCCTTATGAAAATAACATTGGTGCCACATCTATAACTTTGCGTTTCTCTCGAACACAAACCTGGAGTAACAGGAAGTCACAACAGGAATCAATAAGCACTGCTCAGTTAATTTCAATTGACAATACTGTGCTGACTACCGCTGGTAAGTGGTAGGTGATCACAACTATTTTCTTTACACTCTCCATCGCCGGCCGCGGTGGTCTAGCGGTTCTAGGCGCGCAGTCTGGAACCGCGCGACTGCTACGGTTGCAGGTTCGAATCCTGCCTCGGGCATGGATGTGTGTGATGTCCTTAGGTTAGTTAGGTTTAAGTAGTTCTAAGTTCTAGGGGACTGACGACCACAGATGTTAAGTTCTATAGTGCTCAGAGCCATTTGAACCATTCACTCTCTATCTTCCTTCAACCTTCCTGCTCTTGATAGATCACTGAGCCACTCTAAAGATACTGCCTAGAATAAGCAGCTGACAATGTTAGAATATCTTTGTGGAAGAAGCACTGTGAGAAGGGAGAAATAGCCCAAAATGAAGGAACTGATAATAAGCTGATGCAAGAACTTTTTACGTAGTGCATTTTATTAGATTACTGTAATTCTTATACGCAATCGTTTCTTTTATAGCTCTTAAAACATAAGGGTATTTGTAGCTCTTCGAAGCGGCGTCCAAGGATTTAGAACTGGGAAAATCACATACACTGCACCATCTGTTGACATGGACAATGACAATGTTAAACCATTTGAGTCAGGCCCCCCAGGACAGAGAAGTTTCTGAAATCGGACGTTTACATAAACACCTCAAATTATACTTAGATGTAAAGCAATTTGTCCAGAGATGCTGTGAGGTAGCAACTTCCCTCTGTGGACCATTCGTCATTTAAAAATGATATCTGAAGATAAGAGGCGTAAAGTCACGACAGGATACAATAGTTTTCCTTCCTCATACTTCTCCAATCCCACAATACAGTCGAACGACATTTTCCTTTACTGTGTCTCCAACCGTCTTTTCTCCTTGTTCTCGCTAGTGGGTTCGAATGGAAGTGGCTTACCTTTCGATCTAGAAATAGTTATCTCAATGTACTCTGTTCTTCTGAAAGTTACCAAAATTACGTTTAATGTTCTCAAGTAGGAGAGACGCTCATTCCTACATGTTCCTCCACAACTGGTAACTTCTGAATCCTTGGGAATCCATGTTGTCCTAAATTAAAGTTTGAAATAATACCGTATATGTACTGAAATATCAATTTTGCTGTCCTCCAGTAAAAAGAAGAGATGACTAATGAGACTGGACATGTATTTCAGAGCCCCACCCTGTGGTGTCACATCCAGACACCACACGTGCTTGGTGGTAGCCTTTAAATCGGCCGCGGTGCGTTAGTATACGTCGGACCCGCGTCTCGCCACTATCAGTGATTGCAGACCGAGCACCGCCACACGGCAGGTCTAGAGAGACTTCCTAGCACTCGCCCCAGTGGTACAACCGACTTTGCTAACGATGGTTCACTGACAAAATACGCTCTCATTTGCCGAGACGATAGTT
This sequence comes from Schistocerca americana, assembly GCF_021461395.2. Classification (NCBI taxonomy): domain Eukaryota; kingdom Metazoa; phylum Arthropoda; class Insecta; order Orthoptera; family Acrididae; genus Schistocerca; species Schistocerca americana. Next base: position 495,995,977 of record NC_060130.1, on the reverse strand, counting down.
AGCATAGCCTTCTGCTACGTCATTTGCTACGACCTAGCAAGGCGCCATTACCAGTTACTATTGATGCGGTAAAACATGTACCGTCAAGACCGATGTTCACCATTTATGGATTAAAGTTAAGTATTTCACAGCTACGTCCTTTTTTGCTAGTCTAATTTCCTTGACCTGTTCCAGACCTCACGCCAGCCTGCGTGAGCTAAAACGCGTGCCTTTCGGCTTCCTCTAGTAGTACCGGGTTGGCTCTCTTGCCAACCCACAACACACCCCATCAAAAAACAAATCTTGTTGAAGCACATAAATTCTGCTCTCCGTCCGGTGGATTTCTAGTTGATCAATGGGAAGATGGGAGTGAGACATTCAGGTAGCCTACACACGATTTTATTCAACATCTATACCGAACAAGCAGTAAAGCATACAAGGATAAATTTGTAAACAGAATTAAATATTAAGGAGAAGCAATAAACATTTTGAAGTTTACCAGTGACACTGCAATTCTGTCAGAGACAGCAAAGAACTTGGAATAACAGTTGAATAGAATAGATAGTGCCCTGGAAAGGAATTATAAGACAACTCCCAATGGAACTGAATGAAGGGCAATGGAACGTATTCGAATTAAACCAAGCAGTACCAACGGATTTTAAATAACGTGTACTACAAAAAGGTAACCGCTGGACTGCTACGGTCGCAGGTTCGAATCCTGCCTCGGGCATGGGTGTGTGTGATGTCCTTAGGTTAGTTAGGTTCAAGTAGTTCTAAGTGTTCTAGGGGACTTATGACCTAAGATGTTGAGTCCCATAGTGCTCAGAGCCATTTGAACCATTTTTAAACAAAAAGGGGCGTAATATATGACCAACACAAAAATATACTTATTTCGTTTATTTTAGTTGTCTTTTACGAATAACAGGATATAAAATGAAGACTGACTATAGCAAGAAAAGTGTTAATGAGAAAGAGGGATTTCGTAATATCGAATATAAATTTAAGTATTAGGAAGAATTACTGGAAGGTATTTGTGTGGTTTCCGAGATGCTGCTCCAAGCGGGTGTAAAAATGAATGTGCACAATGGAAAATACTGATCGCGACACTAAAGATTTGGCCCTGTCTGACTACCACCTGAAGGAGATCTTAGGATGTCTTAACGGTGATATTATTTTGTCCTTCTTGCTCTTTTACATATAAATTACAACATGAAAATAAATGAATGATTAAGGGAACTGGTAACTACTAAATATTAACGTTTTTTCAGCTTATACATTTATTGTAGATTAAAATCCCCTTTATATATCACAAATGTTTTGATGCCGATGTGCAATGGATATAAAGATATACAAATGAATTTCCTGACTAATAGTATTGATCAACTGCTAAAATCTGCCCCTTTTTATGGCTACGCGATCTACAATAAATAATGCGAGATGATTGATATCATCTACGTCCCAAATACTAGAAGACACAACTTTAAAAGATGATCGACAGTTGCGTGCCTCAGTGGAAATGAAACTTACGTGATAACAGCTGTTCAGCTTTATAGTCGTATAAGCCGAAGCAATTAGCAATATCACTGAATGTACTACGTCCCCTGCGTCGGAGTTATGGTTCTCGTGTACGTCTGCGACGATGAAAGAACTCTAGCCACAAAATAAAAAACTTATTCAAACACTAGAACGACAGAAGGCGGACCTCTGACTAGTATCATCTAATACTGTCTTCTCCTCTCTGTATTCTACAGACGAGAAACGCAAACTCTCAGCCACAAGGACGGAATTCACATAACGTTTCAACGTGAGTATTCTACATCTACATCTACATTTATACTCCGCAAGCCACCCAACGGTGTGTGGCGGAGGGCACATTACGTGCCACTGTCATTACCTCCCTTTCCTGTTCCAGTCGCGTATGGTTCGCGGGAAGAACGACTGTCTGAAAGCCTCCGTGGGCGCTCTAATCTCTCTAATTTTACATTCGTGATCTCCTCTGGAGGTATGAGTAGGGGGAAGCAATATATTCGATACCTCATCCACAAACGCACCCTCTCGAAACCTGGCGAGCAAGCTACACCGCGATGCAGAGCGCCTCTCTTGCAGAGTCTGCCACTTGAGTTTATTAAACATCGCCGTAACACTATCACGGTTACCAAATAACCCTGTGACGAAACGCGCCGCTCTTTTGTATTGACAGGAGAAGTTCTCTCTATCACTGAGCGCTGCGTAGCCAACGACGATTCCCTACCCATAGGCGAAGTCCACAATCGTATAAGTTAGCAGCACCTTCGGTCACCTAAAGCAACTTCCCAGTGCTTTGCGGCACTATATCATGCAAAATAAGCATTAGTGGTTTTGCCCTGATTTGTCCTATCATGATAAACGAACCTTGCAGCAGTATTTCACTGGTGACAGCTTGCCCGAGCTTGAACATTATACCCCTGAGTTCCATCGCACATCTTCGAAAGTCAGTTTCGGCATGATGCTTGATGAGAAAATCAAGCCCTGGGATTGCTCAGCAGCCTTCGACTGCATCACGCATTACACTGCAAGTGTTGCCACTTTCGTCAATCTCCTGATCCACCGGCACAATCCTTGTCGGCCCGATCATTAACCGTACAAACACATTTCCTCTTTCTTCTCCTCCCACGTTCTGAGGAGGCAGGGCCGTCACTGATGTTGCCAAATCTGCGGCCTTCGGAAATACTAAATGCGTCTGTAGCATTTCATTACCCGCAACATCTGCGATACAATCAGCCTTATTGATAGCTTTCTGTGCAACCTCCAAGGTTCTACAACAAAATTACTGTTGGCAGTTGCACTCTGCAAGACACAAAGGTCATCAGCACATGCAGTGCCCTGCACATCTGGTCCAGGCTGCTGATATTCGCAACCTCTCCCCCAGGGTATACCTCCATAATTACGCAAACAACAAACGAGGAGAACAAAACAGTTCGACGACACGGACACATAATCTAATTCCATTCTAACACTTACTGTAACTTAACTTCTCGGCTTTAGCATCTACACATGACTACTACGATCCGTGCTTAATCGTAGTGAGCCACATTTATTACTCAAAATGAAATATTTCCCATTCAAAATGGCGAAAACTACCACAAAACTCTGACTTCTCGAAGAAACTCATCTTCCCCTCCTAAGAAGCTACGCATAGTTAACACCTTATACACTTCCAGACAATGAGCCACACTCATTCATGAAAGGCAATAATAACGTTCATATTTACACAGCCTCAGAACACAGTCTGAGTTTACTTGACACATGTCACACATGAAAACGGAACTGAAAACCTGCTAAAAGGTGCACTCACTCGACGTGATATTCGCAGGGGGTGAAATACAACAGTTAGTGCACTCACCCACTGCATACTTGGCTTCAAAAGGCTCTGAGTACTATGGCACTTAACTTCTGAGGTGATCAGTGTCCTAGAACGTAGAACTACATAAACCTAACTAACCTACGGACATCACACACATCCATGCCCGAGGCAGGATTCGAAACTGCGACCGTATCGGTCGAGCGGCTCCAGTCTGAAGCGCCTAGAGTCGCTCGGCCACTCCGGCCGGCCCACTACATACTGATGCTGTGTGTCGATGAAACTGCAACCCTGAGGTAGTCGAGAGTCATCGTCTCCAGGGAGAGTGGCGGGTAAGGTTCCCCTGTCACTGAAATTTAGACGTTACACACACTTCTGACATCACTATGTGGAGGTCGAGGATGGATGACCACTACACCTGGAGGTCTGAGTTGAGGTGGTGGATTGTTGTCTGGATGATGATCGATGACAGCTCATAAAAACTTCACTGTTAGTCATACATTTTACTGAAGAACAAACTAGAACATTCTGTGGTGCAACTTCCCCCATAGTGTGTGCTGAAGACAGCGAGTGTTAAGGAACTGATGCAACAGGTGCCCATGGTCTGCTTTCTTTGGCTGAAGGCTGGTTGCACCTGGTAGTCGGACCACAGGCTGGAAGATGCTAAGCTCACAGCACTGATCTTAAAACCAGCAGCAGGGGCCAACAGCTAGTGGAGCACAAATCCCATGGTGGATGCTTGTAGCCGCATGTCGCGTCGGGGAGCGGCGTACACCTCCCCTCTTAAATAGTAGCTACCAGACTGTTACACCTTTTACCCAAAGTAATGGTAATTTAAGTTGGGACAGAGCGTTCATGCTTTGCAAATCACAGTTTGTAAGCATATAGACCATAAAACGTCTGTTTTTTGGATGTGTAGTAACTGGCATATCAACGCCTTTCTGCTGCGTCGTCGTTATGGCGGTGCCTGCCCCTATCCTGGAGCACAATGTGGAAATCTGCCAGTGGCATTGCTGCCTCTGACGTAACGGTGTTTGGTGCGCTCTGAGCTGGCCCACTGCCAAGATCTTTTGCAACTGCCATGGTAACATCACAGTTTTACTCAGTAGCGCTGAAAAATAGTGGTGGCGCTGCAGATCGAATAAATGATAAGAAGATACTGAGTCGAACTGGGGAAAACAAGAAATTTATGGCACATCTTCGTTTCATAGGATATATCCTGAGGCATCTAGGAATTGTCAGTTTGGTAATGGAGAGAGGTGTGTGCATATGTGGGTGTTGGGGAGAGGGGAGGGGTGTAAAAATTGTAGTGGGAGACAAATTCGTGAATTCAGTTAGCAGGTCCATGATGTACATTTCATTAGCTTTGCACTGCTGAAGAGGCTTGCATATAAAAGACTAGCTTGGGCAGTTGCATGAAACCAGTTTTCAGACTGAAGACCACAAAAACAACAATAGGGAAGGGAGGGAGAGAGTTGTACTCTTCTGGTTCACAAGTTTTGAATTTCTTTACTGGGAGAATAAATGAGTAAGGTCGATCTGGTGTGACTCACCACCCTCTGCTGTTGACATGTCAACTTCGCTTCTGTATTGCTCTAAATTCTCGTATGAGAAAAGCTATTTATCTCACACTATTGGCCGATGCAACGAACTGACGTGGCGTTTCTTGTATATTTTGGTGTTGTAAACAGAAATGTCTCTGGTATGACGTTAAACTGCAACCACACGTGGAGTGACCAGAGTGTAAGTGGTCCCCATCCAACAATAGCAACAACGTCTCGGGAAGGTGGATGAGCGAATGGAAGTTGTGACCTGTAACTGTTACCTTTGCCTGATTGCGAAGGTGGAAGGAAGACAGAGAATGAAAAAAATAGTCGTGATCAACAACCACTTTCCAGCAGGTAGTCAGCTGAGTAACGTCAATTGAATTAACCAAGCGTTACTTGTTGATCCCTGTTGTTAATTTCTATTACCCCCTGGTGGGTGTGCGAGTGAAACGTAAAGTTACAAATATGGTTCCAATGTAATTTTAATAAGGCAAGTGCATAATATGATCTGTCAGTCGCATTATGCTGTATAGTTAATTGAGGTTCGGACTTCGTTTCTGCACCATAAAAGGTCTGAGTAATTGCTTATCAGTATTTCTTTCACGAACAGCTGTATAAAAAGCTGATAAGGACATTACTACAAAGAGATATGTTTAGTTTTTTAAATTAATACATCTGAAAGGTATTAATGTAAATGTACTTAAATACTTAAATACGACTTAGACAGGTAATCAGTCCACTAGAACTTAGAACTACTTAAACCTAACTAACCTACGGACATCACACACATCCATGCCCGAGGCAGGATTCGAAACTGCGACCATAGCGGTCGCGCGGCTCCAGACTAAAGCGCCCAGAACCACTCGGCCACTCGGCCGGCTCACTGCATGCTGATGCTGTGTGTCGACGAAACTGCAACCCTGAGGTAGTCGAGAGTCATCGCCTCCAGGGATGGTGGCTGGTAAGGTTCCCCTGTCACTGATATTTAGAGGTGACACACACTTCTGACATCAAAATGTAGAGGTCGTCCCAGGGCGAAGCAGGTGGCAAAAGACTTCCCAAGAGGCCGCACGTAAGGCCTCCCCGGTTTGTCTGGCTAACAGGTTCCAGGTGCTGTCTGTGGCTGACGCTGTCCCTGAGCCGGATGCTGTCCGCTGTCCTGTTTCAGAGGATACCACTCAGCCTGCAAGATCCGGGAAATCGCAGTAAGTGGGATTATTGATAGTTGGAAACTCCAACGTTAGGAGCGTTAAGGGGCCCCTTAAGGTCTTGCTGACAAGGAGGGTAAGAAAACCAATGTGCATTCCGTGTGCATACCGGGTGGAGTCATTCCAGATGTGGAAAAGGTCGTCCCGGATGCCACGAAGAGCACAGGGTGGAGCCAACTGCGTGTGGTTGCACACGTCGGTACCAATGATGTGTGTCACTTTCGATCAGAAGAGATTCTCTCTGGTTTCTAGCGCCTATCAGAAGTGGTAAAGGCTGCCAGTCTTGCTTGCTAGATGAAAGCAGAGCTCACCATTTGCGGTATAGTCGACAGGACCGATTGGGGACCTCTGGTGCAGAGCTGAACACAGGAAGAACGTAGATACAGGAACCATTGGTATAACAGTTGTAAATTGTCGTAGCTGTGTTGGGAAAGTACCACAGCTCCAAGCGCTCATAGGAAGCACTGATTCTCAAATAGTTATAGGCACTAAAATCTGGATAAAGTCGTATATAAGCTCAGCTGAAATTTTTACGAAGAACCTATCGGTGTGCTGCCCGCGGTGGCCGAGTCGTTCAAGGCATTTCAGTCTGGAACTGAGAGACCACTACGGTCGCAGGTTCAAATCCTGCCTCGGGCATGTGACGTCCTTAGGTTGGTAAGGTTTAAGTAGTTCTAAGTTCTATGGGACTGATATCCTCTGGTGTTAAGTCCCATAGATCTCAGGGCCTTTTTTGAACCTAGCGGTGTTCCGAAAAGATTCTCAGAAGTAGTTTAAATTGTCGCGAAATTGAAGTAGATACTTCCTGTGAGTTAGTATGGGCAGAGGTCATTGTTGACGACCGGAATAAAATAATAATGGGATCCTTTTACTGGCCTCCCTCTTCAGATGATACAGTTGCTGAAAGGTTCAGAGAAAACTTGAGTTTGATATCAAACACGTACCCGACTCATACGATAATAGTTTGTGGTGACTTTAATTTACCCTCGATATGTTGGCGAAAATACATGTTTAATTCCGGAAGTACGCATAAAATATCATCCGAAATTTTGCTAAACGCATTCTCTGAAAATTATTTGGAGCAGTTAGTTCATGACACCACGCAAATAGTAAACGTTTGGGAAAACACACTTTACCTCTTAGCAACAAATAATCCTGAGTTAATTACAAGCATCAATACCGATATAAGGATTAGTGAACACAGGGCGGTCGTAGTGAGACTGAATATTGTAATCCCCAAATCGTGGAAAAATGAGCAAAAAATATACCTATTCAAAAAAGCAGATTAAAATTCACTTGACGCTTACCTGAGAGACAATATCCACTCATTCCAAATTAATAATGTAAGTGTAGACCAGATGTGGCTTAAATTCAAAGAAATAGTATCGGCAGCAGTTGAGAGATTTATACCAAATAAACAAACAAACAACGGAGCTGATCCTCCTTGGTACAGAAAACGGGTTAGAATACTGTAGCACGAACAACGAAACAAACATGCCAAATTTAAACAGTCGCAAAATCCCCAAGATTGGCGATCCCGTAGAAGAGCTCGAAATTTAACGCGGAGTTCAATGCGAGAAGCCTATAACAGTTTAAACAACGAAACTTTGTCTCGAAACCTGGCAGAAAATTCAAAAAGATTCTGGTCGTATGTGAAGTACATTAGCGGCAAGAAACAATCAATGCCTTCTCTGCGCGATAACAATGGAGTTAATATCGAAGACAGTGCTGCCAAAGCAGAGTTACTAAACACAGCCTTCCGAAACACCTTCACAAAAGGAGACGAAGCAAATATCCCAAAATTCGAATCGAGAACAACTGCCAACATAAGTAAATAACCTCTAAGAAGTGAAAGAACTCAAATCACTTAATGAAAGCAAGTCTTTTGGTCCAGACTGTATACCAATTAGATTCTTTTCCAAGTATGCTGATGCCTTAGCTCCATACTTAACAATCATATACAACCATTCGCTCGAAGAAAGATCCGTACCCAAAGACCGGAAAGTTACACAGGTCACACCAATATTCAAGAAAGGTAGTAGGAGTAATCCACTATATTACAGGCCCATATCGTTAACGTCGATATGCAGCAAGATTTTAGAAAATATATTGTGTTCGAAAATTGTGAATTACCTCGAAGGAAACGGTCCATTGACACAAGGTGAACACTGGTTTTGAAAACATCGTTCCTGTGAAACACAACTAGCTCTTTATTCACACGAAGTGCTGAGTGATATTGTTAAGGGATTTCAGATCGATTCCGTATTCCTGGATATCCGGAAAGCTTTTGACACCGTACCACACAAGCAGCTCGTAGGGAAATTGCGTGCTTATGGAATATCACCTCAGTTATGTGACTGGGTTTGCGATTTCCTGTCAGAGAGGTCTCAGTTCGTAGTAACTGACGGAGAGTCATCGAGTAATACAGAAGTGATTTCAGGTGTTATCCAAGGTAGGGTTATAGGCCCTTTGCTGTTCCTTAGATATAAAAACGATTTGGGAGACAATCTGAGCAGCCGTCTTCGGTTGTTTGAAGATGACACTATCGTTTATCGACTAATAAAGTCATCAGAAGATCAAAACAATATCCAAAACGATTTAGAAAAATTATCTGAATGGTGCGAAATGTGGCAGTTGACCCTAAACAACGAAAAGTGTGAGGCCATCCACATGAGCGCTAAAACGAACTCTTTAAACTTCGGTTACACGATAAATCAGTCTAATCTAAATGCCGTATATTAATATAAATACCTAGGTATTACAATTACGAACAACTTTAATTGGAAAGTGCACATAGAAAATGTTGTGGGGAAGGCTAAAGAAAGGCTGCGTTTTATTGGCAGGACACTTAAAAAATGTAACAAACCTCCTACGGAGGACACTACGCTACAAGAGGATACTACGCTTGTCTGTCCTCTTTTAGAATACCGCTGCACAGTGTGGGATCCTTACCAGATAGGACTGACGGAGTACATCGAAAAAGTTCAATGAAAGGCAGCACGTTTTGTATTATCACGAGAAATGGGAGAGAGTGTCACAGAAATGACACAGGGTTTGGGCTGGAAATCATTAAATGAAAGGCGTTTTTCGTTGTGATGCAATCTTCTCACGAAATTCCAATCACCAACTCTCTCCTCCGAATGCGAAAACATTTTGTTGACACCAACCAACATAGGGAAGAAAGACACCACGATAACATAAGGGAAATCAGAGCTCGTACGGAAAGATATAGGTGTTCATTCTTTCAATGCGCTATACGAGATTAGAATAATAGAGAATTGTGAAGGTGGTTCGATGAACCCTCTGCCAGGCACTTAAATGTGATTTGCAGAGTATCCATGTAGATGAAGATGTACGTGCGGAGGTCTGAGTTGAGGTGGTGGACTGTTGTCAGGATGATGGTAGATGGCTGGTCATAAAAAATTCACTATTAGTCATACATTTTACTGAAGAACAAACTCGAACATTCTCTGGTGCAACATCCCCCATAACGTGTGCTGAAGACAGGAGTGTTAAGGAACTGACGCAACAGGTGGCCATGGTCTCAAGCGACTGCCTTCTATGACAGAGGGCTCTTTGCACCTGGTAGTTGGACTAAAGATGGTCCACTGGCTGGAAGACGCTAAGCCACAGCACTGATCTTAAAACCAGATGCAGGGGCCCACAGTTGGTGGAGGCCAAATCTCGTGGTGGCTGCTTGTAGCATCATGTCGCCTCGTGGAGCGGCAACACCTCTCCTCTTAAATACTAGGTACCAGACTGAGACACCTTTGACTGAAAAGAATGGCAATTTCTTTTGGGAAAGAGCGTTCTTTCATTGCAAATCAAAGCTTGTAACCATGTAGACCATAAGAAGTCTGTTAATTGAATGTGTAGTAACTGTCCTATCAACGCCTTTCTGCTGTGTCGTCGTTATGGCGGTACCAGCCCCTTTCCTGTAGCACAATCTGGGAATTTGCCAGTGGCACTGCTGCATCGGACGAAATGGTGTTTGGTCGGCTCTGAGTAGGCCCACTCCCAAGATATTTTGCTATATCCATGGCAACATCACAATTTTACTCAGTAGCGCCGAAAAATAGTGGTGGCACTGCAGATACAATATCTGATAAGAAGATACTGTGACTGGAACCGCGCGACCGCTACGGTCATAGGTTCGAATCCGGCCATGGATGTATGTGACGTCCTTAGGTTAGTTAGGTTTAAGTAGTTCTAAGTTCTAGGGGACTGATGACCTCAGAAGTTTAGTCCCATAGTGCTCAGAGCCATCTGATCCGTTTTTGTCTTCGTTATGGCAGTGCCAGCCCCTTTCCTGGAGCACAATATGGGAATCTGCCAGTGGCACTGGCCCACTAACAAAGTCTTTTGCAACAGCTATGGCAATATCACTTTGTGTTCCACCTGGAAGGCAGCACGTGGGTATGCTCCTGTAAAGTGAAACATTGGCCAAATGAAGGAAGTGAGTAGGAGCAGGAAAAGATGAAAATCTCACGGTACTGTTCTTACAAATGGTTTTTGTATATCACAATATTAACTTAATACGTAACTTTTCACTGAGATGTGAAACCTTAGACACATCATAAGTAGTACATAGTCTCTATAGCAAGCAAAGTCTTCCGGCCGTCTGCTCTTAATCAAAATGGGCAGAATCTGTCACGGAGCTCGTAGACCTCCACAGCACTAACTAGAGGGCGCTGTCTTCGGTGTCTGTTGTAATACCAACTTCAGAACTTTCACCTACGCCGTGGTATCGTAGCTATAGATACCACATCCCTCCCCCCTGAAACGACACACCGTCGTTGAGTAGGGCTTCCGACGACGGTTGGAGGGACCCAGGGGGGCGCAGCAGACAGTGGAACTGCCGGGGCGTGCTGTCCACACGTGGCCCCGAATTGCTCGCGAGGGGGCGAGGAGAGCGCCCCGTGAAAAAGGCCGCGCACCGCCACTATGTATGCTCGGATGAGGAGGCAGAGCAACGACCTCAATGGGCGACCGTGGCGGCGGCGTTTCAGCAGCCTCAGCGTCCATCGATTTCGGCGCCACAGAGGTACGCGGCGGCGGTGGTGGCGGCGGCGACGGAGACGGCCGGGGGTGTTGGCGTGGCGACGGCGAGAGGCGCCCGTCCGGTGCAGGTGACTGGAACGGCAGCGGCGACGGCGACGATGGCAGGCGTAAAAGCGGCGAGGGCGCGAGCAGCGGAGGCGCCGTCGCTGGAGTCGTGGGCTGAGGCGGCGGAATCCGTGAAGCCTCCAATTCTGCTGGAAAATAACTAACAGCAGAAAACCGTGCACTTCACAAAGGGATCCGGTTCCGCTGTAGCTTGTCAGTGCTGGAGGGACCAGAAATGACAAATAAGGCGCCGCCAAGCTGGCGAAGAATGCGTCCCTGCTCTCAGCGCTGCCTGCCAAAGAAAACGCAATAGAACACTAAATCATGCGGCGCCAACCCACAACGAGGCGAAGCAGCGGGAGCGCGCGCCGGCAGGTACATAGCTGCAGGAGCGACCGATGGGCGCGGGCATGTAGCAATTCCACTGTGGAACAGGTGCCGAGCGGCTGCGGGCAATATGAAGCAAGGAAAGTCCAGAGCGTGTGCTCGTGAGAGTGTGTGGCGTGCAACTTGCTCATCAGTGACTTAAACGTACGCACAAAGCGTTCAGCCTCGCCGTTTGAGTGGGGGTGGAATGGGGCTGAGGTCAGATGGCGAATGCCATTAGCAGCACAGAACGCTTCAAACTATGGGGACACGAACTGGGGGCCATTGTCGGAGACAATAACTTCAGGAAAGCCCTCAATACAGGAAACAGACGTCAAAGCCCGAATAGCACTGGCAGATGTAGTAGAAGACAAAGGTACAACAAAAGCAAAGTTGCTGTGTGCATCAATGACTACCAACCAGCGGGTGTCCCAGAAAGGACCCGCAAAATCAATATGAACGCGCTGCCTAGGCGCAGTAGGAGTCGGCCACGCAAAGAAGCGCTGGCGGCGAGCAGATTGATGCTCCACGCAAGAGCGACAGTTAGCAAGCAAATTCTCAATATGTTTATCAATGCCGATCCAAGTGCAGTGACGACGCACTAATTGCTTCATCCGCACTGTACCCCAATGACCAGCGTGCAGCAAGCGGAGAATTTCCAACTACTACGAACGAGGTACAACCACACAAGACTGATCATCGTCAGTTCATAACAAGATAACACTGTGGTGCACAGACAAATTGTGACGTTGTGCAAAGTAACGTCGAACAAGTGGATCACGAATCTGCGTAGCAGATGGAGGCCATTGAGTACGAATATACTGCAAAAGAGTCTGCAAAGAAGCATCGGCGGCTGTCGATGAAGCAATGCGACGAGAATCCACTGGAAAACTATCAGCTAATTCCTTACCTTGTGAATCAATAAACATGCATGACAATTCGGAAGAATCAAACACTTCGTCACGACCGACAGGCAGACGAGACAAAGCATCAGCATCGCCATGCCAGGCTGTGGGCCGAAACAAAATTTCATAGTAGTAGTTAGAGAAAAATAAAGGCCAACGTTGCAACTTTTGTGCAGTACGGGCCGGAACTGGCTTTGACAGGTGGAACGACGACCTCAAAGGGTTATGGTCGGTGACCAAATAGAACTTGCGACTGTACATAGATCATGAAACTTTGTCACACCGTATACGATAACTAAAGCTTCCTTCTCGATTTGAGAATAGTTTTGCTGGGCAGAATTGAGCAACATAGGCGCAAAAGCTATCGGCCAATCGACAGATTTAATGCGGTGTGAGAGAGCCGCTCCGATGCTGTGAAAAGATGCATCGACAGCCAAAACAACTGGTTTGGAGGGATCGAAAGGAATCAAACAGCGATCGCTCAACAAAGCAGATTTGAGCTTGTGGAAAGCAGCTTCACATTCCGAAGACCAAACAAAAGGAACATTCTTATGCCGAAGGCGATGCAAAGGTGCTGCAATCACCGCTGCACTTGGTATAAACCAAATATAATAGGAAATTTTGCCCAACACCGACTAAAGTTCTTTCAAGTTCCTGTGTGCTGGTAAGTCTCTAATTGCACTGAGATGTGACGGCGACGGGTGGATACCCTGTTCGTTAATCATATGTCCTAAATACTGGATCTCAGTTTGAAAAAAATCGCACTTGTCCCTGTTACCGTTTAGTCCTGCCTGCAAAAGTACAATAATTATGGCACGCAAATTCTGCAAATGTTCGTCAGGGGTGCGACCTGATACCACTATATCGTCCAGATAATTTGAGCAACCAGGGACAGTAGCCCACAACTGCTGCAAATAAGACTGAAAAATAGCAGGAGCCGAAGCACAACCGAACGGAAGGCGGCGAAACTTGAACAATCCACTGTGGGTGTTGATCACAAAATAGAGCTACGACTGTTCGTCGAGCGGAATATGAAAGTATGTGTCCCGCAAGTCAATCGTGGAAAAGAATTTTCCCGCATCAAGCTTATCAAAAATGTCTTCAGGACGCAGTAAGGGAAATGTAGCTTCCACTGTCTGGCGACTTACTGTAGCCTTAGTCAGCACATATACGGAGACGACCATTTGTTTCTTCAGACACACTATAGGCGAATCCCATGGCGAAGCGGAAACAGGTTCAATGACACCAATGTCTTGCAAATGCTTAAGTTCAGAAGCTACGGCGTCGCGCAGTGCGTGCAGTACCGGGCGTGCACGCCGGAAAATAATCATGGCATTGTCTTTAACTACAACATGCGCAACAAAGTCTGTGGCACAACCAAGGCCATCAGAAAGGAGTTCAGAAAAATCATCGCATAGTGCGGCAACACTGTCTGTATGGTCAATAGCGTTGATGCAAAGTACGTTGTCCTGAACTGCGAGACCACAAAGTTCAAATGCGTCCATGCCAAATATGTTCGTTGCATTACTAGAGCAGAGTACACGGAAAGACACTGTACGGGTCGTGGCAGCATACGTTGCTAGCAAACTACACACGCCAAGCACTGAGATTGCCTGCCCAATAAATGCAGTCAGCTGGAATGTGAACGATGAAGCGGGAGTGAACCAAGCAAGTCATACGTCGATTTGTTCAGTAAAGAAACTGACGCTCCAGTCTCAGGCTGCATGCGAACAGAACGAACACAAATGAGCAAAGTCACAAAAAGTTTCCTCGCATCGCTTTGAATGCGAGAAGAAGTGTCTGGCAAAACTTGATTCACACGACGAGCCGTCGAAGCACGTGAAGCAGAAGGCTTTGAATAAATGGCATTAACATCCATAGGCTGATGTAAATCATGATCATGGCGGTTGCCGTTGCGGAGACGCCCAAGCGAGTCACGCGAACGCGAGACAATTGTTGATTTAGAGTTTCTCTTACTACACACAGCTTGCACATGTCCTTTCTTATTACAAAAATAATACAGTGCTTGGCGGGATTAGCAACTGTCCCGTGGGTGTGCACGAAAGCAATTCGGACATGATTTCAGTTTCTTTGTGGGTGCCTAGGGTGAAATTTGTTTACTTGCGAGCGAGCGGCGCGGCGTGGCTCGCCGTGCTGGCGGGTGGGAGGGCACGTGTTGTGCCGCGCTAACAGTACACACACCCCGGGGAACGTGGAAGTAGCCATGTCTAATGTATCTTGTCTGTCTAGCAAGTCCACTTCCTGCAAAGACGGGTTTTTAAATCTGAGGATTTTTTCGCGGATGCGGTGATCCGCCACATTCTGCGCAATAGCGCCTCTAATCATTACATATACATATGAGCGTCCACACGAGCAATTTAAGTCACAATCAGAAGTTAGTCCCTGAAGGCCCGCTAACCAAGCTTTATTCGACTGAATAGAGCCACGCCGGAGGCGAAAGAATTCGTAGGGTGCAGCTACCACATTTGCACAATCACGAAAGTGGGAATTCTCAGCATCAATTACTTCGTCGTAAGTTTTAGTTTCTGGGCGAGTGGCGGGAAACAGTTTCAAGAGCACACGGTACAACACAACACCCGCGATGACAATGAAAAAAGCAAGCCGCTCTGTACCTGGTATGTTGTAAGCTGCGCAGTGTGCCTCGAGCTGTGGGATGTATTCTGGCCAGCGTTCAACGTCAGGACTGAAGGCACGAAACAGCGGCGCCGTTGGCCACGGCGTCGGTACAGGTGGTGGCGTCGAAGGCGCCGAAGTAGCTGCAGTTTGTAGTGTGACCAGTCCATTTATGGCAGCAACCAGCTGCGTCATTTGCTGAGCCTGAAAACGTACAAGATTGGACAGTGAAGCCTGTTCCTGTGGCGAAGCCATGGCTTACGCAAATGAAAGTCTTACCGCGAATGGTGGAAAACACTTAAAGACAGTCAATCAGCCACACGGGGACATCACGAAAAAGCTAAAGCAGTACCGAGGAAAAAAGGAAGCGAGAGGAGAGGGAAAAAAAACTCTAATCGCAGTTTGTCGCCAAGTTTTGTATCCCTCCTGTAAGGCGGTGGGTGGGTTTGCTCCTGTAAACTGAAAGTTTGGCCGAATGAAGGAAGTGAGTAGGAGCAGGAAAAGGTGAAAATCTCTCGGCACTGCTCTTAGAAATGTTTTTACTATATCACAATTTAACTGAATACATAACTTCGCACTGAGGTGGGAAGCCTTAGACCCGTCGTATGTCGTATATAGTCTCAATAGCAAGCGAGGTGTCCTGGCCGTCTACTCTTGTTCAAAATGGGCAGAATCTGTCGCGGATCACGTAGACCTCCACAGCACTGGCTAGAGGGAGGTGGCGTCGGTGTCTTTTGTAGTGCCAACTGAAGGACTTCCACGTACGCCGAGGCATCGTAGCTATCGATACCACAATCACAATTTTACTCAGTCGCGCCGAAAATTAGTGGTGGCGCTGCAGATCGAATAACTGATAAGAAGAAACTGAGTTGAACTGAGTAAAACAAGAAACTTAAGACACGACTTCGTTTCATAGGGCACATCCTGAAGCACCAAGGAATTGTCAATTTGGTTATGGAGAGAAGTGTGCATATGTGCATGTTGGGGAGGGGGAATATTAAAATTGTAGAGGGAGACAAAGTCTTGAACACAGGTAGCAGGTTCAAACTGATGCACATTGCATTAGCTGTGAAACGCTGAAGAGGCTTGCACAGAATAGAATAGCTTGAAACCAGTCTTCAGACTGAAGACCACTACAACAACATTGTGGAAGGGGGCGGGAGGGAGAGTTAGGCTTGTGGTCAACAATTTTGCAAGTTCTTTATTGGGAGAACTCATGAGTAAGGTAGATCTCGTGTGATTCAGCACCCTCGCCTGTTGACATGGCAAAAGACGTTACTGTATTGCTCTAAATTAACGGCGCTGCTCATTCTTGTATGAGGAAAGCTATTTATCTAACGCTATTGGCCGATTCAAAGAACTGAGGTAGCGGTTCTTGTATTATTTTGTTGCTGTAAACAGAAACGTCTCTGGTATGCCCCTTAAACTGTAACCACAGATGGAGTGACCACTGTATAACCAACAACAGCAGCAACCCCTCTGGAAGGTGGATGAGCGAGTGGAAGTTGTGAGCTGTAACTGTTGCCTTGCCTGCTTGTGAAGGTGGAAGGGAGAAAGAGAATCTAAAGAAAATAGTCGTGATCACCTACCACTGACCAGCAGGTAGTCAGCTCAGTAATGTCATTTGAAATTTACCGAGCAGTGCTTGTTGATTCGTTTTGTGATTTCTTATTACTCCAGGTTGGTGTTCGAGAGAAACCTAAAGTTACAGATGTTGCTCCAACGTAATTTTCATAAGGCAGGTGCATAACGTTATCGGTCAATCGCATTATGCTGTGTAGTTAATTGACTATCGGACTCCGTTTCTGAAAGACTGCAGGTTCATTGGTGCACCATAAAATAACTGATAATTGCTAATCAGTATTTGGATCACACCAACAGCAGACAGGCTCCACGTTAGCAGTTTGCATTTCTTTCATGGTTAGCTGTACACAAAGCTGATAAAGATATTAATACAAAGAGGTATGTATAGTTTATTATATTACTACATCCGAAACGTATTAATTTAAATAGATTTAAGTATATTCATGGTTCATAAGAGCTAACAAGATAGATGCTTACATAGCGAAAGCTGAAGAACAATGGACGATAAAACAACAGGAAGACATCTTCTAGCTGATCGCAGAAAACATGTGAAGGCTTCTCTGTTCTTTATTATCATAGAAAGTATTGTGGACTCTCTGGTACACACACATTTCATAAACATAAAGAAAGAAAAATTTTCTTGTTGTCTTATACTTGCCCATGATACATTTGATTACGACACTCGCCATTGCAAAAGTGGTCGCACGGGGGATATTTATAAAAGATACAATAACTTAAAATTTGAGAGGTATCATTGTTCTGAGGATAGGAGGGTAAGGCAGTTCAGTGACGTGTGTGCCCCTGGGAATTGATGCAGCCACTGCTGGAGCGAGGTCACAGTTGGCTTGTATGATGTCAATCGGTCAGTGGCAACCGGCTGAGAGCGAGCTCTGGTTGTGCAGCTTGCAGCAGAGGTGGACATCGAGGGGCAGCCCATGCAGGAGCGTAGCCATGACATCCGCGTGAGCCTTGCCCAGCGCGGCCGGTTCAGCCGCATCGACGTCCGACGGGACGCACGGTGTAGAGTCGTGCACAGAGGCCCGGCCCGCCTGCTGCGGCCGCACTGTACTGCAGCAGTCTCGAGCCGAGGGAGTCCCTGACGTCACCCCAGGGGCCGAGCAGTGCTGTTGCAAAAGAACCTGTATGCCAAGGCCACAGCAGAGCTTTGCATGGAGACGTAGCCCGTGAGCTGCGGCCCCACTGGTCCACACTGAGCGAGCCCGTGACGTCACTGCAACAGTGCCATGCACAAGCACTGGTGTGCTGTGGCCTACGGGCTCTTGGTAGTACTGACCGCAGTTGCGAGCTATGGGCTCCGAGCGTTGAGTAGAGAAACGTTTAGTTGGGTGGTGGGATTTCCTCATTTTTGTCATAATGCACAAAATGAGCGAGGAAACTAATGTGGATTGCACAAGAAGGGGCGCATGTCAATAAAGAGGGAAGTAAAAGAAAAACTAATGACTGATAAGTAGAGAACTACACATCCTGAAGCGAATCTTAAAAGTTCAGTTTGGACCGTGTTAAAGCGTATTGTGTATGGCGTTAGGAAAAACGTTCGTCTAGTTTGCTGTTCGCTGTGAGGTAAAATTTACTCTCATGCTGAAGCGTCAAGTGACATTTGGCACATTTCTCCCCATCCATAGGTGTCTGGCAAACAAGGGTCTTATGTGGACGAAAAACGACTTCCTAAACTTCCTCAGGAGATAACTGTCTATAAAAGTGTAGCTATTTGTGCACGAGACATAAGGTCGTACAGAACTATATGAGATGAAGGTGTTACGGATCTAGTTCAGACGTTAGTTGACACTGCAAAGGCCAATATATCTCACCCCACAAATGTGTCGCCGCACATGGCAGAAAGTGCTAAAAGCCTACGACATATAATTATGCCGGAGGTAATTGCTCATATAACAGAAGGTGAATACTCAGCGACTACAGACATGTGGACATCCAGTGCGAGAAGCAACAAACACCTGACATCTACTGTCTCCTGTTTGATTGATTGGACTCTCAGATTTCGCAATTTTTTACAACACTGTTTCCAGATCAACCAAAAACGGGCGCTAACATTCTAAGAGTATTGTTTGGACGATTTATGTCTCTTGGTATCCATCACTCCACTTTGGAAGACATGCACCACACGACTGATCCAATTACCAACAATTTCCTTGCACTGCGCGATATATTCGCGATTGAGTTGTTCCTGCCTTATGCTAAATACAGATCTAGGAAATAATTTTAATGCGGAGTATACATGCGTCAATTGTCCATAAGTTCATGGTGTTTTGGTGCGGCGGAATAACGCTTCACTTACGTGAACAAATGTGGTTTCTTAATGCTCTTGTTAGATAAATGAGCCAGTCTTATGATAGTCGCTGGAACAAGCAGCTTACAATGTTAGAATCTCTTTGTGCGAAAAGCTCTCTGAGAAGGGAGAAATACCCCGAAATGAAGGAACTGATATCACGCTGATGAAAGAACTATTCACGGTATGTTTGCTATTCTACTGCTGCAATTTTTCCACGCAATCGTTTATTTTATAGCTTTTAAAACATAAGGATTTTTGTCGCTCTTCAAAGCGGCGTCCAAGGAATTTGAACAGGAGAAATCACGTGCACTGCACTTTCTTTTGACATGGACAATGACAATGTTAAAGGATTTGAATCAGGCGCCCCAGGACAGAGAAGCTTCTGAATTTGAACTTTTACATGAACGCCTCAAATTATACTTAGATGAAAAGCTATTGTCCAGAGATGCTGTGAGGTATCAACTTTCCTCTGCCCACCATTTGTCATTTAATAATGATGTGTGAAGATAAGAGGCGTCATGTCATGAAAAGGATACAATAGTTTTCTTTCCTCATAATTCTCCAATTCCACGATACACTCTAACGACATTTCCTACTCTTACATCTCCAACAGTCTTTTCTCTTTGTTCTCACTAGTGGGTTCAGACGTACTCTGCACATCACGAAGTTACAGAAACAGCAATTAATGTTCGGAAATAGGTGAAACGCTCAATCCTACATGTTCCTACACAACTGGTAACATCTGAATCCTTCGGATCTATGTTATCCTAAATGAAAGTTTGAATTTTTGCCGTATATGCACTGAAATGTGAATTTTGCAATCCCCAGGTAAAAAGAAGAGAGGTGTAATGAGGCTAGACATGTATTTCGTAGCCCCACCCCATCAAAGAACAAATCATGTTGAAGCACATAAATTCTGCTACGTCGTCTCCTGGAATTCTAGTTGTGCAAATTGAAGATGGGAGTGAGACATTCGGGTAGCCTACACTCGATATCATTCAACATCTACATCGAACAAGCAGTAAAACATACAAAGATAAATTTGTAAACAGAATTAAATATGAGGGAGATGCAATAAACATTTTGAAGTTTACCAGTGACACTGCAATTCTGGCAGAGACAGCAAAGGACTTGGAAAAACTGTTGAATGGAATAGATAGTTCCCCGGAAAGGGATTATGAGATAACCCTCAATGGAACTAAATGAAAGGTAATGTAACCTATTCGAATTGAACCTAGCAGTACCAACGGATTTTCCATAACGTGCACTACAAAAGGGGGGTGTAATATATTACAAACACAAAGATATACGTATTTCGTTAATTTTTGTATTCTTTTACTGACAGCATACATTTTAAAGACATATTTATGCGTAAGAAGGGACCTAAACCTTAAAAGGTGAATATGACACATGTTCTGAAAATTCACATCCACTGACAAGACCTAAATTTTTGTGTTAAGTTTTACTGAAAAATTGAAAGCAATTAGGGAATCTGGTAGAAGAATTCATTATAAATGACAGCTATCTTTTTTTCAAAATTTTAAAATATAGTGTACATGACTAGACTGCATTGTTCTGAAAAGGAAGGGATAACGTACCTCTTCCCTATCCCATGGTATTGCGAGGGTTAAATCAGGTAGTGTTAAGGGAATCTGATTACGAAATGCCACACTATTGGGCAGCAAAATAACTGATGATGGCCGAAGTAGAGAGGATACAAAATGATGACTGACTATAGCAAGAAAAGTATTAATGAATAAGAGGGATTTGCTAACATCTAATATAAATTTAAGTGTTAGGAAGTATTTCTGGAAGGTATTTGTATCGGTTCCAAGGTGCTGCTCCAGGCGGGTGTAAAAATGAATGTGCGCAATGGAAAATATGGAACACAATGTAAAGATTTGGCCCTGTCTGACATAGGATCTTTTAGGATCTCTTAATGGTGATATTATTTTCTCCTTCTTGCTCATTAACATGTTAATTACAACATAAAAATAAATGAATGATACTAGTAACTACCAAATATTAATGTTGTTTCTGCTTATAGATTTATTGTAGATTAAAACCCCTTTAAATATTACAAATGTTTATATCGCGATGTTCAATGGACATAAAGAGATACAAATGAATTTCCTGACTAATATTATTGATCCACTGCACAAATGGGACGATTTTGTGGCTACGCGAACTAATATAAATAACACGAGGTGACTGATATCATCTACGTCCCAAACACTAGAAGACACTACTTTAAAAGATGAACTACAGTAGTGTGCAACCTCAGCGGAAATGATACTTACGTGATCACAGCTGTTCAGCTTTATAACCCTAATAAGCTGAAGCAGTTACCAATATCACCGAATGTACTGCGTACCGTGCGTCGGATTTATGGTTCTCGTACACGTCTGCGACGATGGAAGAACTCCAGCCACAAAATAAAAAACTCATTAAACACTAGAACGGCAGAAGGCGGTCCTCTGACTAGTATAATCTAATACTAGCTTCTCCTCTCTGTATTCTACAGACAAGAAATGCGAACTCCCAGCCACAAGGATGGAATTCAGATACCGTCTCAACGTGAGTGTAGACAGGAGAAGTGCTCTCAGTCACTGAACGCTGCGTACTAAACGACGATTCTCTACCAGGAGGCGAAGTCCAGAATCGTATAAGTTAGCAACACCTTCGGTCACCTGAAGCAACTTCCCCGTGCCTTGTGCCCCTATAACATGCAAATTAAGCATTAGTGATTTTTGCCTGCATTTGTTCTATCATGATAAACGAACCTTGGAACGGTATTTCAATGGTAACAGTTTCCCCCAACTTGAACATTATCCCCATGAGTTTCACGGCACGTCATCGAAAGTCAGCTTCGGCATGATGCTTGATGAGTCTAGCCCTGGGATTGCACAGCAGCCTTCGCCTCCATCACCCATTACACTGCAAGTGTTGTCACTTTTGTCAGTCTCCTGATCCACTGGCACAAGCCTTGTCGAGCCGAAAAAACCCTTACAAACACATTTCCTCTTTTTTCTCCTCCCACGAACTGAGGAGGCAGTGCCGTCACAGATGGTGCCGAATATGCGTCCACCTGAAGTACTAAATGCGACTGTACCATGCAGTACCCAAAACACCTGCAATACAATCAGTCTTATTGATAACTTTCTGTGTCACCTCCTAAGTATCTACAACAAAATTACTGTCGGCAGTTGCACTCTGCAAGACACAAAAATCATCGGCACATGCACTTCCCTGCATATCTGGTCCAGGCTGCAGAAATTCGCAACCTCTCCGCCAGGGTATCCCGCACTAATTATGCAAACAAAGAACGAGGAGAACAAAACAGTATGACTACAAGGACACTTAATCTAATTCTATCGTAACACTTACTGTAACTTAACTTCCCATTTTAGGGGCTGCTCATGACTACTACTTTACGCCGTTAAACGCAGTGAGCCATATTTATTGCACAAAATGAAGTAGATAGCCCATTAAAAACGGAGAAAACCACCAAAAACGACGACTTCTCGACAAAACTAATCTTCTTCTTCTAAGACTCTACGCATAGTGAACACGTTATACACTTCCAGTCAATGAGCCACACTCATTTATGATAAAAATAACGTTCATATTTACACATCCACAGAACACAGTTTTAGTTTACCTGACACATGTCTCACATGGAAACAGAACTGAAATGTTGCTTATTGGTGCACTGACTCGACGCTGTTGTGTGTCGATGAAACTGCAACCCTGAGGTAGTCGAGAGTCATCGTCCCCAGGGAGATTTGCTGGTAAGGTTCCCCTGTCACTGAAATTTAGACATAACACACACTTCTGACATCAAAATGTGGAGGTCCTGTATGGATGACCTCTACATGTAGAGGTCTGAGTTGAGGTGGTGGATTGTTGTCGGGATGATGATCCATGGCTGCTCATATAAATTTTACTATTAGTCATACTTTTTACTGAAGAACAAAGTAGAACTTTCTGTGGTGCAACGTCCTCCATAGCGTGTGCTGAAGACAACGAGTGTTAATGATCTGACGCAACAGGTTTTCATGGCCTCATACGACTGTTTTCAATGGCCGAAGGCTGGTTGCACCTGGTTGTTGACCCACATGCTGTAAGATGCTAAGCTCACAGCACAGATCTTAATACCAGCAACAGGGGCCCGTAGTTAGTGGATTCCACGGTTGCTGCCTCTAGCCTCATGACGCCTCGTGGAGCTGCAACACCTCTCCTTTTAAATAGTAGCTACGAGACTGAGACACCATTGACTGAAAAGAATGGTAATTTATGTTGGGACAGAGCGTTCTTGCTTTGCAAATTACAGCTTGCAACCATGTAGACGATAAGACGTCTGCTGATTGGATATGCAGTTACAGGCCTACCAACGCCTTTCTGCTGTGTCGTCGTTATGGCGGGGCCAGCCATTTTCCTGGAGCACAACGTGGGAATCTGCCAGAGGCATTCCTGCATCTGACGTAATGGTGTTTGGTCGGCGCCGAGCTGGCCAACTCTAAAGATCTTTTGCAACAGCAATGGCAATGTTATAATTTTACTCAATAGCGCCGAAAAATAGTGGTGGCACTGCAGATCGAATAACTGATTAGAAGATACTGATTCGACCTGGGAAAAACAAGAATTTTATGGCACAACTTCGTTTCATTGGCATATCCTAAGGCATCAAGGACTTGTCAGTTTGGTAATGGAGAGATGTGTGTATATGTGGGTTTTGGGGAGGTGGTGTCGTTGTTGTTGTGGTCTTCAGTCCTGATACTGGTTTGATGCAGCTCTTCATGCTACTCTATCCTGTGCAAACTTCTTCATCTCCCAGTACTTAATTCAACCTACGTCCTTCTGAATCTGCTTAGTGTATTCATCTCTTCGTGTCCCTCTACGAGTTTTACCCTCCACACTGCCCTCCAATGTTAACTTTGTGATCCCTTGATGCCTCAGAACATGTCCTACCAACCGGTCTCTCCTTGTCAAGTTGTGCCACAAACTCCTCTTCTCCACAATTCTATTCAATACCTCTTCATTAGTTATGTGATGTACCCATCTAATCTTCAGCATTCTTCTGTAGCACCACATTTCGAAATCTTCTATTCTCTTCCTGTCCAAACTATTTATTGTCCATGTTTCACTTCCATACATGGCTACACTCCATACAAATACTTTCGGAAACGACTTCCTGACACTTAAATCTATAATCGATATTAACAAATTTCTCTTCTTCAGAAACGCTTTTCTTGCCATTGCCAGTCTACATTTTATATCCTCTCTACTTCGACCATCATCAGTTATTTTGCTCCCCAAATAGCAAAACTCCTTTACTACTTTAAGTCTCTCATTTCCTAATGTAATTCCCTCAGCATCACCCGACTTAATTCGACTACATTCCACTATCCTCGTTTTGCTTTTGTTGATGTTCATCTTAAATCCTCCTTTCAAGACACTGTCCATTCCATTCAACTGCTCTTCCAAGTCGTTTGCTGACTCTGACAGAATTACAATGTCATCGGCGAACCTCAAAGTTTTTATTTCTTCTCCATGGATTTTAATACCTACTCTGAATTTTTCTTTTGTTTCCTTTACTGCTTGCTCAATATAAAGATTGAATAACATCTGGGAGATGCTACAACCCTGTCTCTCTCCCTTCCCAACCGCTGCTTCCCTTTCATTTACCTCGACTCTTATAACTGCCATCTGGTTTCTGTACAAATTGTAAATAACCTTTCGCTCCCTGAATTTACCCCTGCCACCTTTAGAATTTGAAAGAGAGTATTCCAGTCAACATTGTCAAAAGCTTTCTCTAAGTCTACAATTGCTAGAAACGTAGGTTTGCCTTTCATTAATCTATTTTCTAAGATAAGTCGTAGGGTCAGTATTGCCTCACGTGTTCCAATATTTCTACGGAATCCAAACTGATCTTCCCCGAGGTCATCTTCTACTAGTTTTTCCATTCGTCTGTAAAGAATTCGTGTTAGTATTTTGTAGCTGTTACTTATTAAAATTATTGTTCGGTAATTTTCACATCTGTCAACACCAGCTTTCTTTGGGATTGGAATTATTATATTCTTCTTGAAGTCTGAGAGTATTTCACCTATCTCATTTATCTTGCTCACCAGATGGTAGAGGTTTGCCAGGACTGGCTCTCCCAAGGCCGTCAGTAATTCTAATGGAATGTTGTATTCTCCCGGGGCCTTGTTTCGACTCAGGTCTTTCAGTGCTCTGTCAAACTCTTCACGCAGTATCATATCCCCCTTTTCGTCTTCATCTACATTCTCTTCCATTTCCGGAATATTGTCCTCAAGTACGTCGCCCTTGTATAAACCTTCTATATACTCCTTACACCTTTCTGCTTTCTCTTCTTTGCTTAGAACTTGGTTTCCATCTGAGCTCTTGATATTCATACGAGTGGTTCTCTTTTCTCCAAAGGTCTCTTTAATTTTCCTGTAGGCAGTATCTATCTTAGCCCTAGTGAGAGAAGCCTCTACATCCTAACATTTGTCCTCTAGCCATCCCTGCTTAGCCATTTTGCACTTCCTGTCGATCTAATTTTTGAGACGCTTGTATTGCTTTTTGCCTGCTTCATTTACTGCATTTTTATATTTTCTCCTTTCATCAATTAAGTTCAATATTTCTTCTGTTACCCAAGGATTTCTACTAGCCCTCGTCTTTTTACCTACTTGATCCTCGGCTGCCTTCACTACTTCATCCCTCAGAGCTATCCATTCTTCTTGTACTGTATTTATTTCTCCCATCTGTGATAGTTGTTCCCTTATGCTCTATCTGAAACTCTGTACAACTTCTGGTTTAATCAGTTTGTCCAGATCCCATCTGCTTAAATTCCCACCTTTTTGCAGTTTCTTCAGTTTTAATCTACAGCTCATAACCAATAGATTGTGGTCAGAGTCCACATCTAGCCCAGTTTTACAATTTAAAACCTGGTTCCTAAATCTCTGTCTTACCATCATAAAATCTATCTGATACCTTCTAGTATTCCCAGGATTCTTCCACGTGTATACCCTTCTTTTATGATCCTTGAACCATGTGTTAGCTATGATTAAGTTATGCTCTGTGTAAAGTTCTACCAGACGGATTCCTCTTTCATTTCTTTCCCCCAATCCATATTCACCTACTATGTTTCCTTCTCTCCCTTTTGCTACTCTCGAATTCCAGTCATCCATAACTATCAAATTTTTGTCTCCCTTCACTACCTGAATAATTTCTTTTAACTCATCACACATTTCATCAATTTCTTCATCATCTGCAGAGCTAGTTGGCACATAAACTTGTACTATTGTAGTAGGTGTGGGCTTCGTGTCTATCATGGCCACAATAATGCGTTCACTATGCTGTTTGTAGTAGCTTACCCGCACTCCTATATTTTTTATTCATTATTAAACCTACTCCTGCATTACCCCTATTTGATTTTGTTATTTATAACCCTGTATTAACCTGATCAAAAGTCCTGTTCCTCCTGCCACCGAACTTCACTAATTCCCACTATATCTAACTTTAAACTATCCATTTCCCTTTTTAAGTTTTCTAGCCTACCTGCCCGATTAAGGGATCTGACATTCCACGCTCCGATCCTCAGAACGCCAGTTTTCTTCCTCTTGATAACGACGTCCTCTTGAGTAGTCCCCGCCCGGAGATCCGAATGGGGGACTATTTTACCTCCGGAATATTTTACCCAAGAGGACGCCATCATCTTTTAACCATACAGTAAAGCTGCATGCCCTCGGGAAAAATTACGGCTGTAGTTTCCCCTTGCTTTCAGTCGTTCGCAGTACCAGAACAGCAAGGCCGTTTTTGTTAGGGCTACAAGGTCAGATCGGTCAATCATCCAGACTGTTGCCCCTGCAACTACTGAAAAGGCGGGAGGTGTTAAAATTGTAGAGGGAGACAAAAGTCTTGAATACAGTTAGCAGGTTCAAACTGATGCACATTGCGTTAGCTGTGCAGCGCTGAAGAGGCTTGCACAGAATAGACTAGCTTGGGCAGCTGCATCAAACCAGTCTTCAGACTGAAGACCACAACAACAACATTGGGGAACGAGATGGGAGGGAAAGGTAGGTTTCTGTTCCATAACTTTGCAAGTTCTTTTCTGGGAGAACTCATGAGTAAAGTAGATCTCGTGTCATTCAGCACCCTCGGCTGTTGACATGGCAAAAGACGTTTCTGTATTACTCTAAATTAACGGTGCTCCTAATTCGCGTATGGGAAAAGCTAACTAGCTCACACTATTAGCCGATGCAGCGAACTGAAGTAGGGGTTGTAGTATATTTTGTTGTTGTAAACAGAAATGTCTCTGGTATGATGTTAATCTGCAACAACACATGGAGTGACCACATTATAAGTGGTCCCCATCCAACAACAGCAACAACCTTTCTGGTAGGTGGATGAGCGAGTGGATGTTCTGAGCTGTAACTGTTACCTTGCCTGCTTGTGAAGGTGTAAGGATGATAGAGAATGTAAAGAAAATAGTCGTCATCACCTACCACTTACCAGCAGGTAGTCAGCTCAGTAATGTCACTTGAAATTAACCGAGCAGTGCTTGTTGATTCCTGTTGTGATTTCCTATTACTCCAGGTTTGTGTTCGAGAGAAACGCAAATTTACATATGTGCCTCCAGTGTACAGGGTGATTCAAAAAGAATACCACAACTTTAGGAATTTAAAACTCTGCAACGACAAAAGGCAGAGCTAAGCACTATCTGTCGGCGAATTAAGGGACCTATAAAGTTTCATTTAGTTGTACATTTGTTCGCTTGAGGCGCTGTTGACTAGGCGTCAGCGTCAGTTGATGCTAAGATGGCGACCGCTCAACAGAAAGCTTTTTGTGTTATTGAGTACGGCAGAAGTGAATCGACGACAGTTGACAGCGTGCATTTCGAACGAAGTATGGTGTTAAACCTCCTGATAGGTGGTGTATTAAACGTTGGTATAAACAGTTTACAGAGAATGGGTGTTTGTGCAAAGGGAAAAGTTCTGGACGGCCGAGAACGAGTGATGAAAATGTAGCACGCATCCAGCAAGCATTTGTTCGCAGCCCAGGAATTGGCTGTTCCCTCAGCTCGAACAAGAAGCACAACAATTCATATTTCAGCAGGATGGAGCGCCACCACATTGGCACTTATCTGTCTGTAACTACCTGAACGTCAACTACCCGAGGCGATGGATCGGCCGCCAGGCAGCCCGTGACAGAGCACTTCATCACTGGCCTCCAAGAAGCCCTGATCTTACCCCCTGCGATTTTTTCTTATGGGGGTATGTTAAGGATATGGTGTTTCGGCCACCTCTCCCAGCCACCATTGATGATTTGAAACGAGAAATAACAGCAGCTATCCAAACTGTCACGCCTGATATGCTGCAGAGAGTGTGGAACGAGTTGGAGTATCGGGTTGATATTGCTCGAGTGTCTGGAGGGGCCATATTGAACATCTCTGAACTTGTTTTTGAGTGAAAAAAAACCTTTTTAAATACTCTTTGTAATGATGTATAATAGAAGGTTATATTATGTTTCTTTCATTAAATACACATATTTGAAGTTGTGGTATTCTTTTTGAATCACCCCGTGTATTTCATAAGGCAAATGCATAACGCGATCGGTCAGTCGCAGTATGGTGTATAGTTAATTGAGTATCGGAATTCGTTTCTGAAAGACTGCAATTTCGTTGAGGCACCATAAAACATCTGATAAGTTGTTAATCAGTATTTGGATCACACTACTGGCGGAATTTCTGAACACAAAGCTGGTAAAGACATTATACAAAGAGATATGTTTAGTTTGTTAAGTTAATACATCTGAAAGGTATTAAGTTAATTACACTTAAATATATTCACGGTTCTTAAGAGATAACAAGATACACTACTGGCCATTAAAATTGCTGCACCAAGAAGAAATGCAGATGATAAACGTGTTTCATTGGACAAACATATTATACTAGACCTGACATGTGATTACATTTCCAGGCAATTTGGGTATATAGATCCTGAGAAATCAGTACACAGAACAACCACCTCTGGCCGTAATTACGGCCTTGATACGCCTGGGGTTTGAGTCAAACAGAACTTGGATAGCGTGTACAGGTACAGCTGCCTATGTAGCTTCAACACTATACCACAGTTAATCAAGAGTAGTGACTAGCGTATTGTGATGAGCCACTTGTTGCTCGGCCACCACTGACCAGACGCTTTCCGTTGGTGAGAGATCTGGAGTATATGCTGGCCAGGGCAGCAGTCGAACATTTTCTGTATACAGAACGGCCCGTACAGGTCCTGCAACATGCGGTCGTGCATTATCCTGCTGGAATGGAAGGTTTCGCAGAGAGCGAATGAAGGGTAGAGCCACTGGTCGTAACACTTCTGAAATGTAAAGTCCACTTTTCGAAGTGCGAACAAGTGGTGACCGAGACGTGTAACCAATGGCACCCCATACCATCACGCTGGGTGATACGTCAGTATGGCGATGACGAATACACGCCTCCAATGTGCGTTCACTGTGATGTCGCCAAACACAGATGGGACCATCACGATGCTGTAAACAGAACCTGGATTCGTCCGAAAAAATGACGTTATGCCATTCGTGCACTCAGGTTCGTCGTTGAGTACACCATCGCAGGCACTACTGTCTGTGATGCAGCGTCAAGTGTAACTGCAGCCATGGTCTCCGAGCTGATAGTCCGTGCTGCTGCAAACGCCTTCGAACTGTTCGTGCTGATGGTTGTTGTATTGCAAACGTCCCCATCTGTTGGCTCAGGGATCGAGACGTGGCTGCTCGATCGATTACAGCGAAGTGGATAAGACGCCTGTCATCTCGACTACTAGTGATACGAGGCCGTTGGGATCCAGCACGGCGTTCCGTATTACCCTCCAGAACCCACTGATTCCATATTCTGCTTACAGTCATTGGATCTCGACCAACGCGAGCAGCAATGTCGCGATACGATAAACCGCAATCGCAATAGGCTACAATCCTACCTTTATCGAAGTCGGAAACGTGATGGTACGCATTTCTCCTTCTTATACGAGGCATCACAACAACGTTTCACCAGGCAACGCCGGTCAACTGTTGTTTGTGTATGAGAAATCGGTTGAAAACTTCCCCATGTCAGCACGTTGAAGGTGCTCTGAAAAGGTAATCATTTGCATATCACAGCATCTTCTTCCTGTCGTTTAAATTTCGCGTCTGTAGCTCGTTCGTGGTGCAATAATTTTAATGGCCTGTAGTGTAGATGCTTGCACAGCGAAAGTGGAAGAACAAAGGACGATACGAAACAGTAAGGAATCCCATAGCTGATCGCAGAAAAAAATGTAAAGGCTTGTCTGTTCTTTATCATAATAGAAAGTATTAAATGTACTTTTTAACACCTGTAGACTCTCTGGTAGACACATATTTCATAAACATAATGAAAAAAATTTCTTATTGTCTTACGTTTGTTTACGATACGTTTGACTACGATACTGGCTGTTACATGAGTACTCATTCAAGTCGTGTACAACAAAATTACAAGATTGGTGTATACAAGAAAAGCAATACATTATTTGACATGTTTTAAATAAACAAAAATGGTTCAAACGGCTCTGAGCACTATGGGACTCAATTGCTGAGGTCATTAGTCCCATAGAACTTAGAACTAGCTAAACCTAACAAACCTAAGGACATCACAAACATCCATGCCCGAGGCAGGATTCGAACCTGCGACCGTAGCGGTCTTGCGGTTCCAGACTGCAGCGCCTTTAACCGCACGGCCACTTCGGCCGGCCTTAAGTAAACAGTTTGATAAATCATTTAGATTAGCACGTGAGATAATTCTACAAGATACTCTGACTTAAAATTTGAAAGGTATCGATGTTCTGAGGATAAGAGATTAAGTCAGTTCAGGGACGTGTCTGCTCATGGTAATTGATACAGCCACTGCTGGAGTGACTTCGCAGTTGGCTTTTATGATGTCGATCGGTCGGTGACAACCGGCTGAGTGTGAGCTCTGGTTGTGCAGTTTGCAGCAGAGGTGATCATCGAAGCGTGGCCCATCCAGCACCGTGACCATGACAGCAGTGCGAGCCTTGCCTCGTGCTGCCGGTTCGGGCGGGGAAGCCGCATCGAGGTCCGCCGGGAGAGTCCTGTGTAGAGGCTGGGCCCGCGAGCTGCGGCCGCACTGGACTACAGCAGTATCGGGCTGTGCGAGTCCCTGACGTCATCCCAAGGGCAGATCAGTGCTGTTGCGAAAGCACTTTTATGCCACGGGCCCAGTAGAGTTGCGCGTGGAGTCGCAGCCCACGGGCCGCGACATCACTGCTCTGCACAGAGCGAGCCCGTGACGTCACTGCACCAGTGCCTTGCAGAAGCACTGGTGTGCTGCCACCTACGGGCTGTTGGTAGCACTGACCGCAGTTGCGAGCTTCGGGCTACGAGCGGTGAATAGAGCAGTGTTTATTGGAGTGATGGGATTTCTTCATTTTTTTCGTAGCACACAAAATGAGAGCGGCAAACTAAACGTGGTTTGCAGAACAAGGAGCACATGTAAAGAAAAAGGGAAGTAAAAGAAAAACTAATCACTGGTGAGTAGAGAACAACACAGCCTGGAGCAAATTTTAAAAGTACACTTTGGACATTGTTAAAGTCTATTGTGGATGGCATTATGAAAAGCGTTCATTTTCTTTGCTGTTCGCCGTACTGTGAAATTTACTCTCATGCTGAAGGGTCAAGTGGCACGTCGTACATTTCTCGCCATCCATCCGTGTCTAATAAACAAAGGTCTTATGTGGACGAGAAACGACTTCCTAAACCAGCTCAGGAGATAACTGTCGATAATTGCGTTGCTATGTGTGCACGAGACGTGTGGAACTATGAGAAAGGTCTTAGGGATCTTGTTCAGACGTAAGTTGACACCGCAATGGCCATTATATCTCACCACACAACTGCGTGGTCGTACATGGCAGAAAGTGTTAAATGCCTACGACATATAAATATGCCTGAAGTAATTGCTCATGTAACAGAAGGTGAATACTCAGCAACTACGGACATGTGGACGTCCAGCGCGAGAAGAAACCATTAGCTGACATGTACTGTCTCCTGTTTCATTGACTGGCCTCTCAGATCTCGGGTTGTTTACAACCCAGTTTACAGATGAACCACAAACGGTCGGTAATATTCTAAAAGAATTGTTTAGGCGATTAATGTCTCTTGGTATCCACGATTCTACTTTCAAAGACATACAGCACATGCCAACCGGGTTGGCGGAGCGGTTCTGCACGTTTCAGTCTGGAACCACGCTACCCCTGCGGTCGCAGGTTCAAATCCTGCCTCGGACATGGATGTGTGTGATGTCCTTAGGTTAGTAAGTTTTATGTGGTTCTAAGTTCTAGGGGACTGATGACCTCAGACGTTAAGTCCCATAGTACTGAGAGCCATATGAACCATACAGCACACGACTGATCAAGGTACCAACATTGTCGTTGCACTGCGCGATTATTCAAGAGTGAATTGTTCCTGCCATATGCTAAATACAGGGCTGTGAAATAATTTTGATGCCGAGCATATAAGCGTTAATTGTCCATACTTTCATGGTCTTTTAACTGCGGCGAAAGAACATATCACTTACGTAAAGAAAAGTGGTCTTCTTAATGCTCTTGATAGATGACTGAGCCAGTCTTACATTACTCGCTGGAATAAGCAGTTAACAATCGTAGCTGTATTTGTGTTAAAGCTCTCTGAGAAGGGTGAAATAGCCCGAACTAAAGGAACTGATATCATGCTGATGAGAGAACTTTCTACGGTATGTATGCTATTCTATTACTGTATTTCTTATACGTAATCGTTTATTTCATAGCTTTTAAAACATAATGGTTTTTGTAGCACTTCAATCCGGCGTCCAAGCAATTACGTCCAGAGAAATCACATACACTGCATCTTCTCTTGACATGGACGACGACAATGTTAAAGCTTTTGAGTCAGGCGCACCAGGACAGAGAAACTTTTTTAAGACAAAAGGTTTTCTGTAGGTCTTCAAAGCGGCGTCCAAGGAATTAGAACTGGGTGAGTCACCTACACTGCACCTTCTGTTGACATGGACAATGACAATGTTAAACCATTTGAGTCAGGCCTTCCAGGGCAGAAATGTTTCTGAAATCGGACCTTTACATTAACGTCTCTAAGTACTCTTAGATGTAAGGCTATTTGTCCAGAGATGCTGTGAGGTAGCAGCTTTCCTCTGGCGACCATTTGTCATTTAAAAATGATATCTGAAGATAAGAGGCGTAAAATCATGACAGGATACAATACTTTTCCTTCCTTATACTTCTCCAATCCCAGAATAAACTTTAACGTCATTTCCCTGTACTGCCTCTCCAACCGTCTTTTCTATTTGTTCTCACTAGTATGTTAGAACGGAAGTGGTTTACCTTTCGATCTAGAAATAGTTATCTCAATGTACTCTGCTCTTCTGGAAGTTACAAAAATAACATTTAAAGTTCTAAAATAGGCGACACGCTCATTCCTACATGTTCCTCCACGACTGGTAACATGTGGATCTTTGGGAATCCATGTTTTCCTAAATTAAAGTTTGAATTTTTGCCGTATATGTACTGTAATATGAATTTTGCTGTCCTCAGGTAAAAAGAGAGGAGTAATGAGATTGGACTAATCTTGTTGAAGCACATACATTCTGTTACTCCATCCAGTGGATTTCTAGTTGTGCAATGGGAAGATGGGAGTGAGACATTCAGGTAGCCTACACTCGATGTTATTCAACATCTACACCGAACAAGCAGTAAAGCATACAAGGGTAAATTTGTAAACAGAATTAAATATCAGGGAGAAGCAATAAACATTTTGAAGTTTGCCGGTGGCACTGAAATTCAGTCAGAGACAGCAAAGAACTTGGAATAACAGTTGAATGGAATATATTGTGCCCTGGAAAGGAATTATAAGATAACCTCCAATGGAACTAAATCAAAGGTAATGGAACGTATTCGAATTTTACCTAGCAGTACCAACCGATTTTAAATAACGTGTACTACAAAAAGGGGCGTAATATATGACCAACACAAAGATAGACTCATTTCGTTCATTTTCTTTGTCTTTTACGCCCAACAGGATATAAAATGAAGACTGACTATAGCAAGAACGTATTGATGAGAAAGAGGGATTTCGTAATATCGAATATCAATTTAAGTGTTAGGAAGTATTACTGGAAGGTATTTGTATGGTTTCCGAGATGCTACTCCAGGTGGGTGTAATAACGAATGTGCACTATGGAAAATACTGACCTGTATGAATACCACATGAAACAGATCTTAGGATCTCTTAACGGTGATATTATTTTCTCCTTCTTGCTCTTTAACATATAAATTACACCATAAAAATAATGAATGATTTAGGGAACTGGTAATTACTAAATGTTAATGTTTTCTCTGCTTTTACATTTATTGTAGATTGGTTCAAATGGCTCTGAGCACTATGGGACTCAACTGCTGAGGTCATTAGTCCCCTAGAACTTAGAACTAGTTAAACCTAACTAACCTAAGGACATCACAGACATCCATGCCCGAGGCAGGATTCGAACCTGCGACCGTAGCGGTCTTGCGGTTCCAGCGCCTTTAACCGCACGGCCACTTCGGCCGGCTTTATTGTAGATTAAAACCCCTTTATATACACTCCTGGAAATTGAAATAAGAACACCGTGAATTCATTGTCCCAGGAAGGGGAAACTTTATTGACACATTCCTGGGGTCAGATACATCACATGATCACACTGACAGAACCACAGGCACATAGACACAGGCAACAGAGCATGCACAATGTCGGCACTAGTACAGTGTATATCCACCTTTCGCAGCAATGCAGGCTGCTATTCTCCCATGGAGACGATCGTAGAGATGCTGGATGTAGTCCTGTGGAACGGCTTGCCATGCCATTTCCACCTGGCGCCTCAGTTGGACCAGCGTTCGTGCTGGACGTGCAGACCGCGTGAGACGACGCTTCATCCAGTCCCAAACATGCTCAATGGGGGACAGATCCGGAGATCTTGCTGGCCAGGGTAGTTGACTTACACCTTCTAGAGCACGTTGGGTGGCACGGGATACATGCGGACGTGCATTGTCCTGTTGGAACAGCAAGTTCCCTTGCCGGTCTAGGAATGGTAGAACGATGGGTTCGATGACGGTTTGGATGTACCGTGCACTATTCAGTGTCCCCTCGACGATCACCAGTGGTGTACGGCCAGTGTAGGAGATCGCTCCCCACACCATGATGCCGGGTGTTGGCCCTGTGTGCCTCGGTCGTATGCAGTCCTGATTGTGGCACTCACCTGCACGGCGCCAAACACGCATACGACCATAATTGGCACCAAGGCAGAAGCGACTCTCATTGCTGAAGACGACACGTCTCCATCCGTCCCTCCATTCACGCCTGTCGCAACACCACTGGAGGCGGGCTGCACGATGTTGGGGCGTGAGCGGAAGACGGCCTAACGGTGTGCGGGACCGTAGCCCAGCTTCATGGAGACGGTTGCGAATGGTCCTCGCCGATACCCCAGGAGCAACAGTGTCCCTAATTTGCTGGGAAGTGGCGGTGCGGTCCCCTACGGCACTGCGTAGGATCCTACGGTCTTGGCGTGCATCCGTGCGTCGCTGCGGTCCGGTCCAGGTCGACGGGCATGTGCACCTTCCGCCGACCACTGGCGACAACATCGATGTACTGTGGAGACCTCACGCCCCACGTGTTGAGCAATTCGGCGGTACGTCCACCCGGCCTCCCGCATGCCCACTGTACGCCCTCGCTCAAAGTCCGTCAACTGCATATACGGTTCACGTCCACGCTGTCGCGGTATGCTACCAGTGTTACAGACTGCGATGG
Organism: Schistocerca americana; assembly: GCF_021461395.2. Taxonomy (NCBI): domain Eukaryota; kingdom Metazoa; phylum Arthropoda; class Insecta; order Orthoptera; family Acrididae; genus Schistocerca; species Schistocerca americana. The sequence goes on along the minus strand of NC_060130.1, from coordinate 495,960,131 downwards.
AGCTCCGTATGCCACGGCAAACTGGCTGACACTGACGGCGGCGGTGCACAAATGCTGCGCAGCTAGCGCCATTCGACGGCCAACACCGCGGTTCCTGGTGTGTCCTCTGTGCCGCGCGTGTGATCATTGCTTGTGCAGCCCTCTCGCAGTGTCCGGAGCAAGTATGGTGGGTCTGACACACCGGTGTCAATGTGTTCTTTTTTCCATTTCCTGGAGTGTATTACAAATGTTTAGATGTCGATGTGCAATGGACATAAAGATATACAAATGAATTTCCTGACTGATATTATTGATCAACTGGCCAAATCTTCCCCTTTTTATGGCCACGCGATTTAAAATAAATAACGCGAGATGACCGAAATCATCTACGTCCCAATCACTAGAAGACACTACTATCAAAGGTGATCTACAGTGGTGTGGAACCTCAGTGGAAATGAAACTTAGATTATCACAGCTGTTTAGCTTTATAACTCTAATAAGCCGAAGCAATTACCAATATCTCCGAATGTACTGCGTCCGGTGCGTCGGAGTGATGGTTCTCGTACACGTCTGCGACGATGGAAGATCTCCAGCCACCAAACAAATAAACTCATTAAACACTAGGACGGCAGAAGGCGGTCCTCTGTCTAGTATAATCTAATACTATCTTCTTCTCTCTGTATTCTACAGACAAGAAATGCGAACTCCCAGCCACAAGGACGGAATTCAGATAACGTCTCAAAGTGAGTATTGACAGGAGAAGTGCTCTCAATCACTGAGCGCTGCGTACTCAACGACGATTCCCTACCCAAAGGCGAAGTCAAGAATCGTATAGGTCAGCAACACCTTCGGTCACATAAAGCAACTTCCCAGTGCCTTGCGGCACTATATCATGTAAATTAAGGCTTAGTGATTTTCCCACATTTGTCCTATCATGATAAACAAGCCTTGCAGCAGTATTTCACTGGTGTCAGTTTCCACCAGCTTGAACATTATCCCCCTGGGTTCCACCGCTCGTCATTGGAAGTCAGTTTCGGCATGATGCTTGATGAGAAATTCTAGCACTGGTATTGCACAGCAGCCTTCGCCTGCATCACGCAATACACTGCAAGTGTTGTCACTTTTGTTAATCTCCTGATCCACTGGCACAATCCTTGTCGGCCCGATCATAAACCTTACAAACACATTTCCTCTTTCTTCTCCTCCCATGTTCTTAGGAGGGAGTGCCGTCAAAGCTGATGCCGAATCTGCGGCCTTCGGAAATTCGTAATGTGTCTGTACCATTTCAGTACCCAAAACATCTGCAATACAATCAGCCTTAATGATACCTTTCTGTGTCACCTCTTAAGTATCTACAACAAAATTACTGTCGGCAGTTGCACTCTGCAAGACACAAAAATCCTCGGCGCATGCACTTCCCTCCACATCTGGTCCAGGCTGCAGAAATGTGCAACTTTTCCGCCAGGGTATCTCCCACTAATTATGCAAACAACAAACGAGGAGAACAAAACAGTACAACGACAAGAACACTTAATCTAATTCAAGCCTAACACTCACAATAAATTAACTTCTCCACTTGAGCGGCAACTCATGTCTACTACTTGACGTTCTATACGCAGTGAGCCACATTTATTGCTCAAAATGAAATACATTGCTCATTCAAAATGGTGAAAACTACCACAAAATCCAGACTTCTCGACGAAACTCATATTCCCCTCTCAATAAGCCACGCATAGTTAAGACCTTATACACTTCCAGACAATGAGATACAATCACTGATGATAGTTAAAACTGACGTTCATATTTACACATCCTTAGAACACAGTCTGAGTTTACTTGAGACATGTCACACATGAAAACAGACCTGATAAGCTGCTAAAAGGTGCACTAACTCGACGTGATACTCGTGCACTCACCCACTTCATACTTGGCTTCAAAAGGCTCTGAGCTCTATGGGACTTAACTTCTGAGGTCATCAGTCCCCTAGAACTTAGAACCACTTAAACCTAACTAACCTACGGACATCACAAACATCCATGCCCAAGGCAGGATTCGAACCTGCGACCGTAGCGGTTGTGCAGCTCCAGACTGAAGCGCCTAGAACCTCTATGCCACTCCGGCCGACCCACTGCATACTGATGCTGTGTGTCGATGAAACTGCAACCCTGAGTTAGCCGAGAGTCATCGTCTCCAGGGAGGATGACTGGTGAGGTTACACTGTCACTGAAATTTAAAGGTGACACACAGTTCTGACATCAAAATGTGGAGGTCTAGGATGGATCACCTGTACACGTGGAGGTCTGAGTTGAGGTGGTGGATTGTTGTCGCGATCATGATCGATGGCTGCTCATAAAAACTTCACTCTTAGCCATACATTTTACTGAAGAACAAACTAGAACATTCTGTGGTGCAACTTCCTCCATAGTGTGTGCTGAAGACAGTGAGTGTTAAGGAACTGAGGAAACAGGTAGCCATGGTCAAACGACTGCTTTCTATGGCTGAAGGCTGGTTGCACCTGGTAGTCGGACCAAAGGCTGGAAGATGCTAAGCTCACATCACTGATCTTAAAACCAGTAGCAGGGGCCCACAGTTAGTGGAGGACAAATCCCATGGTGGCTGCTTGTAGCCTCATGTCGCCTCGTGGAGCGGCATACACCTCTCCTCCTAAGTAGTAGCTACCAGACTGAGACGCCTTTGACTGTAAACAATGGTAATTTATGTTGGGACAGAGCGTTCTTGCTTTGCAAATCACAGCGTGTAATCCATGTAGACCATAAGTCGTCTGTTGGTTGGATGTGTAGTAACTGGCTGTGGTGTGTGTACTTTAAGACCTTCGGTACACTCACCATCAGATTATTTGACTTGTCACTCTAACGAAGTAGACGAGTGACAGCAAAGTGTCTCGTGGTCTCATCGTGGCGTGTTTATCTTCTGCCGTTAGGTCAGACGATAGAAATGCTACCTGCGCACTTAGAGTAGCGGATTGACGGTGACCAACATTAAACAGAACTTGATGAATTTTCAAACACATTTATTAAAATAATAGAAAGCATAGACATTACGTAACTTAATTCTGGATGCTGTTTACAATTGACAATCTGAAATTCCTTTGGTCTTGGTACGTTAATCTTATTCTCACATATCTCTGATACTTGACAAAGTGTCTATACATTTATCTTCATGGCTATGTACAGGAATATGATAATCTTATTAGGCGCGGACTCAAACTTGACTATAGACTGGTACAGGCTAATGCAGACTCGTACAGACTAATGCAGACTGACTAATCGGAGGTCTGTACACTCGTTATAATACCTCACACGTTCAGGTATCACTGTGCGAGTGTGATCCGCAAGGAGAAAAGGTTCTACGTTAGCAGCAATCTCATTGGCTGCGAATATATTAATACGCAGATCGGCGGAAGCAGACTTTGAGCCGTCTCTAAGGCAGAGCCATCTCATAGCGCGGAGACGGACGAGCGCGGCGCCTGCGCTGTTGTGCTTAGCGGGGTGCGCTCTAGTGGGAAAGCTGTGTATGGGCTGACTACGCGGAACTACGTACACAACATCCCTCCCTTCTGGGGGAAGAAAGAAAGCTTTTGAAGTTTGCTTGAAAATCCTTTTTTTTCTGCTTCCTTGCTTTCCGGCGTGCGTATGTCTGTGGGTGCACAGATGTTGCTCCCATGGCAATCGCCCGCGGTCTGCTAGGAAAACCCACTCAAAACCTGCGGAACAGGGAACTGGAGAAGCAAACATTTTGTTACATAATTGCATTTCAACATCGGTACATTGGTCATAGCGTAAATCTAATGCTTCTTCGACGTCCATCTTCTATGGGGATGTCGGCTGTGGACCGGCTGGCGTAGTCGGCTGCCCATGAAGGTGCTGCACCGGCAGCCCGCATCTCGTGGTCGTGCGGTAGCGTTCTCGCTTCCCACGCCCGGGTTCCCGGGTTCGATTCCCGGCGGGGTCAGGGGTTTTCTCTACCTCGTGATGGCTGGGTGTTGTGTGCTGTCCTTAGGTTAGTTAGGTTTAAGTAGTTCTAAGTTCTAGGGGACTTATGACCACAGCAGTTGAGTCCCATAGTGCTCAGAGCCATTTGAACCATTTTTTTGCTGCACCGGCGTCGGCGGCGGTGTCTACGTTGGTTGCGGCGGCGGCGGCAACAGCCGGTGACGGGGTCTGGAATCACTCGAGCTGCTCGGGGTTGACATCTGCTTCTGAGTCTGCAAAATGAAACAGCCTAGTAGTTCTGCCTATATGTGACTGCTATCTTTGCTGCCGTAATAGATTAGTCTGGGGAATAACTATGCCGCTTTTCGTTCTTATTCTATGTATGACATTTCCATTGCATTCTTCAATGATTCCTTGTGTCCAAGTACGCTTTCCTCGACGGTAGACTGTTACGAGGACTTTGTCGTTTACGTGGAATCGTTGTCCTTTCGACGTTCGTTGATCATTTTCTGGATGCGTTGTGGGTTTTAGGATAGACATCAAAGTCCTGTGTTGTCGCCCATGCAGTTTTTCTGCTGGTGACTGTGCCTCGTGCGGAGTAGCTCTGTATTGTGACAGAAAAATTAATAAGGAAGTCTCTTTGCTGTACTGTTGCACCAACTTTGTCATGTGTGCCTTGAACGTTCATACGAATCGTTTGGCAAGTCCATTAGCCTCAGGGTGAAATGGTGCCGTCCTGTAATGTGCAATTCCGTTCATCTGACAGAATGACTGGAATTCTTGCTACGTAAATTGTGTTCCGTTATCGGTCACTATGATTTGAGGCAATCCTTCAATGGAAAAGATCTTTGACAATGCTTGATTTGTTGTCGCTGTTGAAGTTGTACGCATTTGTAGTACAAAAGGAAATTTTGAAAATGCATCAATGACAATTAACCAAGAGGTTCCAAAAAAAGGACCTGCCTAGTCAATATGCAATCTGCACCAAGGGTCTATTGCCTTTGGCCACGGAAAATATTGTCTTGGCGGAGCTGATTGATGCGTCTGACATAATTTACAGTTAGAAAGCATTATTTCAATATCTTTATCAATGTTCTTCCAGTAGCAATGTTCTATGGCCATGCGTTTTGTGCGTACTATGCCCCAATGACATTGGTGTAACATTGTTAGCACTTTAGTCCTGAGAGCTTTGGGTATAACTACTCTTGTTATTCCCGTTTCACTGTGAACTAATATGACGCCTTTGTGCACTGTGAGAGCATGTCTCATGTTCCAATAAGATTTCACTTCTGGCTGAGCGAACATGTTCTTATCGGTTGGCCATTCCTTAAGACTATACTGCTTTATTTTTGCTAACACTGGATCTTTGGTCACTAACTTAGCTATTAAGGTGGCATTGACGGGGATAATTTCCACTACGTCCTCACTGATTATGTCTATCTGAAAACATACGTCCTCTGATTTGTCAAAATGTTCATCTTGACCCGCCGGTAGACGTGAAAGTACATCGGCGTTGGCATGTTTTGCCGTCGATCAATATAAGATCTCGTAGTTGTAATTACACAGTAGCAATGCCCAACGTCGTAAACGCTTTGCTGTCTTAGTGGATACACTATTATGTGGTCCGAATATTGTCATCAATGGCTTATGGTCTGTGAGCAGAATAAATTTTCTTCCGTGTATGTAGTCATGAAACTTCTTCACTGCAAAGATAATTGCTAGAGCCTCTTTTTCTACTTGGCTATAGTTTCGTTGACTTGAGTTTAAAGTTTTCGACGCGTATGCAATCGGTCGTTCAATTACTTGAAGTTTATGGGACATGACTGCACCGATCCAGTAATCTGACGAGTCCGCCGCAATAGTGATCAACTTTTGCGGGTCATATGTCGTAAGACATTTTGCGTCTACTAAACATTGTTTCAGTTTTTCGAAAGCGTGCTGGCATTCTTTGAACCAATTCCGCGTGACTCTTTTGCGATGCAATCTGTGCAACGGTTCGGAAATTGCAGCTGCTTTCGGTATGAATTTCCGGTAATAATTTATTTGGCCTAATAAAGCTATTAGTTGCTTTAAGTCTCTCGGAGCTGGCAATTTCTGTATTGCTTCTTTATGCTGTGGTGTCGGACTGATTCCGTTATTTGACAATATACGTCGTAAATACTGAATTTTCTTGACAAAAAATATACATTTGTCTTTGTTGCACCTGAGATTGGCCTTTCTGAGAACCTTGAACTGTTCATCCAGGCTATCTAGTAAATCTTGTGGAGATTTTCCTGAGACGATTATGTCATCGAGATAGTTAACTGCGTTAGGACAGTTTCTAATTAATTGTTCCAAGTAACGTTGAAAGATGCTTGGTGTGCAAGCGATACCAAATGGTAAGCGCTTGTATCTGTACAATCCAAACGGAGTATTTATTACCATAAACTTTTGTGTATCTTTGTCTAAAGGGATCTGCAGATATGCTTCCTTTAAATCCAGTTTGGCGAAATACACCCCCCCCCCCCCCCCTGCTAATTTATACATCAGTTCTTCCGGTTTCGGAATCAGGTATGTATCTATAATGCACTGTGAATTGAAAGTATTCTTGAAATCTCCACAGATACGTAATGATCCATTGGGCTTTTCTATTACAACGATTGGTGTTGCCCAGGCGCTACATGTGCCAGGTTCGATAATGCCATTGCCTTCTAAACAGTCACCTCGTCGTCAATGTGGTGTGCGTACTGTAAGAAATGGCTCTGAGCACTATGGGACTTAACATCTTAGGTCATCAGTCCCCGTATTGTAAGATTGGTTGGTTGGTTTCGGGAAGGAGACCAGACAGCGAGGTCATCGGTCTCATCGGATTAGGGAAGGATGGGGAAGGGAGTCGGCTGTGCCCTTTGAAAGGAACCATCCCGGCATTTGCCTGGAGCGATTTAGGGAAATCACGGAAAATCTAAATCAGGATGGCTGGACGCGGGATTGAACCGTCGTCCTCCCGCATGCGAGTCCACGTACTGTAAGACCTTCGGTACGCACACCATCAGATTATTTGACTTATCGCTCTAACGAAGTAGGCGAGTGTCAGCAATGTGTCTCATGGTCTTACCGTGGCGTGTTTATCTTCTGTCGTTAAGTCAGACGCTAGAAATGCCACTTGCACGCTTAGAGTAGCAGATTGACGGTGACCTACTTTAAGCAGAACTTGATTAATTTTCATACACATTTATTAAAATAATAAAAAGATTATACATTATGTAACTTTGATTCTGGATGCTGTTTACAACTGACAATCTGAAGTTCCTTTGGTCTTGGTACGTTAATCTTATTCTCACATATCTCTGATACTTGACAAAGTGTCTACACATTTATCTTCATGGCTATGTACAGGAATATGATAATCTTATTAGGTGCAAACTGAAACTTGCTATAGATTGGCACAGACAAATGCAGACTCGTACAGACTAATGCAGACTGACTAATCGGACGTCTGTATACTCGTTATAATACCTCATGCATTCAAGTATCACTGCGCGAGTGTGATCCGCGAGGAGAAAAAGTTCTATGTTAGCAGCAATCTCATTGGCTGCGTTACACATTACTACACGGATCGGCGGAAGCAGAATTTGGTCCATCTCTAAGGCAGCACCAAATTGTAGTGCAGAGACAGACGAGCGCAGCGCCTGCGCTGTTGTGCTTAGTGGGGCGCTCTTTAGTGGGAAAGTTGTGTACGAGCTGACTATGCGGAACTATGTACACAACACTGGCCTACCAACGCCTTTTTGCTGCGTCGTCATTATGGCGGTTCTAGCCCCATTCCTGGAGCACAATGTGGAAATCTGCCGGTGGCATTGCTGCATCTGAGGGAATGTTATCACAACCTCGGTAGTAGTGCATGAGAAATTAACCTTGCATTCTACAAAAGTCATTGGACCACTCAGAAGCTCTTCTTGAACAACCTCATTTGGTATGAAACTAAAGCTGTCAACCGTTTTATATACTGGCATTCTTGGCCTCCTGCTGTTTCTTCTCCTCCTGTAAGGCATGGCTGTGTGCAACGTGCGGCTGCCTCGAGTCGACTGAACAAGCTGTTGCCTCACGAGCGAGACTGCGCCGCCAACGGGTGTGGCTACTGATAAGAGGGCCCCAGCCAATCAGCGCACGCCGGAAGGGCGTTGCCGCACTGGATGTAATGTTTTTCGTAGCGGATCGCGCTTAGTTAAAACTGAAGCGCGATCCTCCGAGCTCTGGTGGTAGCGAGTGGAACTCGTTTCAAGGTCACCCGCCTTGTGCGGCGTTATGCAACAGCCCCACACAGGCAAGATCTTTTGCAACAGCCATGGCAAAATCACAATTTTACCCAGTAGCGCTGAAAAATAGTGGTGGCTCTGCATATCGAATAACTGATAAGAAGATACTGTGTTGAACTGGGGAAAACAAGGGATTTATGGCACAACTTCGTTTCATAGGGCATATCCTGAGGCATCAAAGAATTGTCAGTTTGGTAATGGAGAAAAGTGTGTATATGTGGGTGTTGGGGAGGGGGGGGGGGTGTTAAAATAGTAGAAGGAGGAAAAGTCGTGAATACAGTTAGTAGGTCCACAATGATGTACATTGCATTAGCTGTGCAGTGCTGAAGAGGCTTGCACATCATAGGCTAGCTTGGGCAGCTGCATCAAGACTGAAGACCACAACAACAAAATTTGAGAAGGGAGGGGAGAGAGATGTACGCTTCTGTTTCACAACTTTGCACGTTCATGACTGGGAGAACTCACGAGTAAGGTAGATCTCGTGTGATTCAGCGCCCTCGGTTGTAGACATGGCAAAAGGAGTTTCTATATTGCTCTAAATTAACGGCGCTGCTCATTCTGGTATGAGAAAAGCTATTTATCTCACACTGTTGGCTAATACAACCAACCGATGTAGCGGATCTTGTATTATTTTGTTGTTGTAAACAAAAGTGTCTCTGGCATGACGTTAAACTGCAACCACACGTGGAGTGACCAGAGTGTAAGTGGTCCCCGTCCAACAATAGCAACAACGTCTCGGGAAGGTGGCAAAGCGAATGGAAGTTGTGACCTGTAACTGTTACCTTGCCTGCTTGCGAAGGTGGAAGGAAGATAGAGACTGCAAAGAAAATAGTCGTGATCACCAACCACTTTCCAGCAGGTAATCAGCTCAGTAACGTCAATTCCTATTAACCCAGGTTGGTGTTCGAGAGAAACGCAAAGTTTCAAGTATGGCTCGAATGTAATTTTCATAAGGGAAGTGCATAACATGATCGGTCAGTCGCATTATGCTGTATAGTTAATTGAATATCGGACTTCGTTTCTGAAAGACTACAGGTTCGTTGGAGCACCATAAAAGATCTGATAAATTGCTAATCTGAATTTGGATCACACTAATGGCGGACGGACCCCACGTCATCACATTTGCATTTCTTTCACGACTAGCTGTACACAAAGCTGATAAAGACGTTAATATAAAGAGGTATGTTTAGTTTATTAAATTAATGCATCTGAAAAGTATTAATTAAAAATACTTAAATATATTCATGGCTCTTAAGAGCAAACAAAATAGATGCTTACATAGCGAAAGCTGAAGAAGAAAAGACGATACGAAACAGAAAGGCATCTCCTAGATTGTCGCAGACAAAATGTTAATGCTTCTCTGTTCTTTTTTATCATAGATAGTATTACTTGTACTTATTAACATTTGTGGACTATCTGGTAAACACATATTTCATAAACATAAAGAAAGAAAATTTTTCTTGGTGTCTTACGTTTGTCTACGATACATTTGACTACGACACTGGCCGTTACAAAAGTAGTCATTCAAGTCGTAAGTACAACAAAACCACAAGATTGGGGCATACAAGGAAAAAGAATACGGAATTTCACATGTTTTAAATGAACAGTTTGACAAGTCATTTTCATTGGCATGGGAGATATTTGTACAAGATACACCAACTGAAAATTTGAGAGTTATCTTTGTTCTGGGTATAACAGGGTAAGGCAGTTCAGAGAAGTGTCTGCCCATGGTAATTGATGCAGCCACTGCCACAGTGGCATCGCAGTTGGTCTGTATTATGTCAATCGGTCGGTGATAACAGGCTGAGAGCGGGCCCTGGTTGCGCACTTTGTAGCAGAGGTGGGCATCGAGGTGCGGCCCGTCCAGGAGCGCAGCCATGTCAGACGTGCGTGCCTTGCCTCGCGCTGCCGGTTCAACCGGGACAGCCGTATTGAGGTCCGACGGGCCGCAAGGTGCAGAGTCGTGCACAGAGGCCCGGCCCGCGAGCTGCGGCCGCACTGGATACCAAAACTCTCGGGCCGAGCGAGTCCCTGACGTCACCCGAAGGGCCGAGCAGTGCTGTTTCGAAAGCACCTGTATGTCACAGCCTCAGCAGAGTTACAAATGGAGACGCAGCCCACTGACCGCGCCCTCAATGCTCCACACTGAGCGAGCCCGTGACGTCACTGTATCAGTGCTGGGGCCTACGGCCTGTTGGTAGCATTGACCGCAGTTGCATGATACTGGCTTCGAGCGGTGAGTAGAGCAGTGTTTAGTGGGGTGGTGGGATGATGATCGATGGCTGCTCATAGAAACTTCACTATTTGTCATACATTTTACTGTACTACAAACCAGAACATTCTGTGGTCTCAAACAACAGCCTTCTATGGCCAAAGGCTGGTTGCAACTGGTAGTTGGCCCACAGGCTGGAAGATGCTAAGCTCACAGCACTCATCTTAAAACCAGCAGCAGGGGCCTGCAGTATGTGGAGCCAAATCCCATGGTAGCTACTTGTAGCCTCATGTCGCCTCGTGGAGTGGCAATACCGCTCCCCTCAAATAGTAGCTACCAGACTGAGACACCTTTGACTGAAAAATAATGGTAATTTATGTTGCGAGTGAGCATTCTTGCTTTGCAAATCTCAGCTTGTATCCATGTAGACCATAAGAAGTCTGTTGCTTGGATGTGTAGTTACTGGCGTACCAACGCCTTTCTGCTGCATCGGACGAAATGATGTTTGGTCGGCTCTGAGCTGGCCCACTAGCAACATCTTTTGCAACATCCATGGCAACATCACATATTTACTCAATAGCGCAAAAAATAGTGGTGGCACTGCAGATCGAATAACTGATAAGACGATACTGTGTCGAACTAGGGAAAACAAGAAATTTATGGCACAACTTCGTTTCATAGGGTATATCCTTAGGCATGAAGGACTTGTTTGTTTGGTAATGGAGAGAAGTGTGTATATGTGGGTATTGGGGAGGGGAGGGTGTTAAAGTTGTAGAGGGAGAACAAAGTCTTGAATACAGTTAGCTGGATTAAACTGATGCACATGGCATTAGCTGTGCAGCGCTGACGAGGCTTGCACAGAATAGAATAGCTTGGGCAACTGCATCAAACCAGACTTCAGGCTGAAGACCACATCAACAACATTGAGGAAGGGGGCGGGTGGTAGAGGTAGGCCTGTGGTGCACAATTTTGCGAGTTCTTTACTGAGACAGCTCATGAGTAAGGTAGATCTCGTGTAAATCAGCACCCTTGGCTCTTGACATGGCAAAAGACGTTTCTATATTGCCCTAAATTAAAGGCGTTGCTCATTCTCGTATGTGAAAAGGTATTTATCCCACACTGTTGGCCGATGCAACGTACTGATGTAGCTGTTCTTGTATATTTTGTTGTTGTAAACAGAAGTGTCTGTGGTATGGCGTTAAACTGCAACCATACAGTATAAGTGGTCCGTATCCCACAATAGCAACAACCTCTCTCGAAGGTGGATGAGCCAGTGGATGTTGTGAGCTGTAACTGTTACCTTGCCTGCTTGCGAAGATGGAAGGATGATAGACAATGTAACGAAAATAGTCGTGATCATCTACCACTTACCAGCATGTAGTCAGCTCAGTATTGGCAACTGAAATTATCTGAGCAGTGCTTGTTGATTCCTGATGCGATTTACTGTTACTCCCGGTTTGTGTTCGAGAGAATCGCAAAGTTACAGATGTGGCTTCAATGTAATTTTCATAAGGAAAGTGCGTAATGCGATCGGTCAATCGAATTATGCTGCACAGTTAATTGAGTATCGGACATTGTTTCTGAAAGACTGTAGGTTCTTTGGTACACCATAAAAGATCTGATAAATTCTAAATCAGTATTTGGATCACACCAATGGCGGACGGGCTCCACGTCAGCAGTTTTGCATTTCTTTTACGAATAGCAGTATGTAAATGCTGATAAAGACATTATCACAAAGAGATATGTTTAATTTGTTGAACTGATTCATCTGAAAGGTATTAATTTATATATACTTAAATACGAGGGGCGTTTGAAAAATTCGTGCAAAGTCCGAAACATGCCACCACCGGCGCCTATCGAGTTTAGTTAGTAGAATCTTTGGAAAGAGCGCACACCAAGTTTCAGTCATATTGGTCTATTTCTTTACGTTAGGCATTCGTGTCAATCAAGGAAAACAAGTGATTGTCAAAAAATGGCCGAAAAAAATTCCTTTGGTGAATAAACACTACTTTATGAAAAGCAAAACGCCTCAGGAGACTAAAGAGAAGCTTGATAAACATTACAGTAACCCTGCACCTTCGCTTAAAACAGTTTATACGCGATTTCAAAATTTTTGGGTGGCCATATGGGCACAAGTGATGCTGAACGTTCTGGACGCCCTGTGAAGGTTACGACTCCAGAAATCATTGATAAAATCCATGATATGGTGATGGATGACAGAAGAGTTAATGTGCGTGGGATTGCTAGTGCTGTGGGCATCTGGAATGTATGGGTACATAATATTTTGTATCAATATTTGGACACGAGAAAGCTATCCGTATGTTGCGTTCCGCGATTGCTCACGCTTGACCAAAAACGGAATTGTGCGAAGTGTTGCAAGGATGGTTTGCAGCTGTTCAGAAGAATCCGCAGGAGTTGGAGCGTCGTTTCGCCACTGTGGATGAAACATGGATACATTACTATACTCCTGAGACCAAACAACAATCTAATCAATGGGGTACCAAGGGAGAATCTGCACCAAAAAAGGCGAAGACCATTCCTTCGGCCAGAAAGTTTATGACGGCTATCTTTTGGGGGTTCGCAAGGGATAATCCTCATCGACTATCTAAAAAAGGGTAAAACTATTACAGGTGAATATTATTCATTGTTATAGGACCGTCCTTTTCCATCATGACAATACACCAGCACAAACCTAAGCAGTTCTGGTGGCAAAATTAATGGAAATAGGATTCCAGCTCGTTTCCCATACCCCATTATTCTCCAGACTTGGCTCCCTCGAACTACTATTTGTTCCCCAATTTGAAGAAATGTCTGGCGAGACAAAGATTTTATTCAAACGGGGACGTGAATCCCACAGTACTCTCTAACGACATTTCCCTTTACTGCATCTCCAACCGTCTTTTTTCTTTGTTCTCACTAGTGAGATTCGAACGGAACTGACTTTACCTTTCGATCTAGAAATAGTTGCCTCAATGTACTCTGCTCTTCTGCAAGTTACAAAAATAGCATTTTATGTTCGGAAATAGAAGAAACGCTCATTCCTACATGTTCCTCTACAATTGGTAACACGTGGATCCTTGGGAATCCATGTTGTCATAAATGAAAGGAGACTGGACATGTATTTCAGAGGCCCACCCCATTAAAGAACAAATCTTGTAGAAGTACATAAATTCTGCAACTCCATCTGCTGGATTCCTAGTTGTGCAATTTGAAGATGAGAGTGAGACATTGGGGCAGCCTACACTCTTTGTTGTTCAACATTTACACTGAGCAAGTAGTAAAGCATACAAAGATAAAGTTGTAAATAGAAGCAAATATCAGGGAGAAGCAATAAACATTTTGAAGTTTACCGGTGACACTGCAATTCTGTCAAAGGCAGTAAAGAACTTGGAATAACAGTTGAATGGAATAGATAGTGCCTCGGACAGGGATTATAAGATAACCCTCAATGGAACTAAATAAAAAGTAATGGAACGTATTCAGATTAAACCTAGTAGTACCAACGGATTTTCACTAACGTGTACTACAAAAGGAGGGCGTAATATATGACCAACACAAAGATATACGGATTTCGTTAATTTTCGTTGTCTTTATCGCACAACATGCTGTTTAAAGATATATTTATGTGTAAGAAGAGTCCTAAACCTGAAAATATGAATATGACACATGTTCTGAATATTCACATCTCATATAAGACCCAACTGTTTGCTTTACAAAAAAATTGAAACAATTAAGGCATCTGGTAGAAGAAATCATTAAAAATCACAAATATATTTTTTTCAAAATTTTAAAATATAATGTACATGATTCCAGAATGAGATTTTCACTCTGCAGCGGAGTGTGCGCTGATATGAAACTTCCTGGCAGATTAAAACTGTGTGCCCGACCGAGACTCGAACACGGGACCTTTGCCTTTCGCGGGTAAGTGCTCTACCATATGAGCTACCGAAGCACGAATCACTCCGCTGCAGAGTGAAATCTCGTTCTGGAAACATCCCCCAGGCTGTGGCTAAGCCATGTCTCCGCAATATCCTTTCTTTCAGGAGTGCTTGTTCTGCAAGTTTCGCAGGAGAGCTTCTGTTAAGTCTGGAAGGTAGGAGACGAGATACTGGCAGAAGTAAAGCGGACATGAGTCGTGCTTCGGTAGCTCAGATGGTAGAGCACTTGCCCGCGAAAGGCAAAGGTCCCGAGTGCGAGTCTCGGTCGGGCACACAGTTTTAATCTGCCAGGAAGTTTTATAATGTACATGACTAGATTACAGTGTTCTGAAAAGGTAGGCATACAGCTCCCCTTCCCTCCCCCTTTGCATTGTTAGGGTTAAATCTGGTAGTGTTAAGGGAATCTGATTACGAAATGACACACTAAAAGGACTATTTTGGAGCAAAATATCTGATGATGGCCGAAGTAGAGAGGATATAAAATGAACACTGACTATAACAAGAAAAGTATTAATGAAAAAGAGGGATTTGCGAGAATAGAATATAAATTTAAGTTTCGGAAGTATTTCTTGATGGTATTTGTATGGTTCCTGTGGTGTCACCGCCAGACACCACACTTGCTAGGTGATAGTTTTAAATCGGCCGCGGTCCATTAGTACCTGTCGGACCCGCGTGTCGCCACTGTGTGATCGCAGACCGAGCGCCACCACAAGGCAGGTCTCGAGATACGGAATAGCACTCGCCCCAGTTGTAAGGACGACTTTGCTAGCGACTACACTGACGAAGCCTCGCTCCTTTGCCGAGCAGATAGTTAGAATAGCCTTCAGCTAAGTCCATGGCTACGACCTAGCAAGGCGCCATTAGCCTTACATAGCAATTGATACTTATCGTATAAAGCATGTCTCATCAAGAACGATGTATACAACAAGGATGGATTAAAGTTAAGTATTCCAAAAGCTACGTACTTTTTTTATAGCATTCATTACGTATCCTGTTTCAGACCTCACGCCATCCTTCGTGTGTTTATAGCGTGCATTGCGGTCCCCTCAAATCACACTGTGTCGGCACTTCTGTCGACACATCAGTTCCAAGATGTTACTCTAGGCGGGTTCTCGCGTCCGTCGGCCGTCGTAATTTAATATGTTATTTACCACAAGAATTTGTTGGTGATTTTATTGTTGTTGACTTATGTGGTGGGCTTTCATAGAAAGGATATTTCCTTTGGTTTTGATTTACAATAAAATACTTTTGTGAAGTTCTCTTTTTTAGCAATATTAATCTTCAGTATAAATCATTTGTTACGTTAATGAACGTTAGACTCACTGAGTCTTAAAACATGAGCATGTAAGTTGAACAATGGAATAAACTTTTCATATTAATATCCTCCGCTACTCAGTTCACTTTAAAGCAAAGAATCTTTAGTTAATAATCACAATTGCGGCTCACACACGCCCGACAGTATTTTTTCTTACCTCCGTTAACTATTGCATTGTAGTCAGAGTCCTGGCTCTGGCCCTCGGCTGTTGTACTGAAAATAAGAATCTTAAAGCTTCGTATTTTCTGCAGCGTCGGTCGGCTGTGGAGAATAATGTATATTTTGTCAATAGCGGGCGAGTTTTTCGCTTCCACTAAAATTTTATTAGTTACTATAGCCACGTAATGACGTCGTTGGCTTCATCGGCCGCTGCGATTGTTGCACTGTAAATTACTCGAATGCAGGCTAATTTAAGGAAGGCGGACATGAAATCGGGATCACCTCTTACAAATTAAAAGCGAACAATAGTATTAAATCAATATATTATTTGCTTAATTAGTACAAATATGGTTACATTTGCCAGCACTTGCAAGATGTCCATCAACACGCAACCAAAACAAGAGAAGAAGTGAAGACGACTAAAAAATTAACAAAAGATAACAAAAGAGCGTATCTTGTCGTCTCCTTAGATCATTTCCTTGCCATCAAAACATACACAGAGAAATTATTATAATCCGGGTTCATGATAAAAATGTATATTATTTAATTTTTAAATGTCCCTCCTTATAAATACTGTTTTTAAGTCTTCTCATATTATTTCACTGGGGACGCTATAGGGTATAAAAATGAATGTGCGCAGTGAAAAATACTGAACGCGAAAATGAAGATTGGGCTCCTGAATCAGATCTTAGGATCTCTTAACGGTGATATTGTTTCCTCCTTGTTGCTCTTTAACATATAAATTACAACATAAAAATAAATGAGAAATTAAGGGAACTAGTAACTATTAAATATTAATGTTGTTTCTGCTTGTACATTTATTGTAGATTAAAAGTTCTTTATACATTTAAAATGTTTATACGTCGATGTGCAATGGACATAAAGAGATACAAATGAATTTCCTGATTAATATTATTGATCAACTGCTCAAATGTGCCCCTTTTGGTGGCAACGTGTTCTAATATAAATAACACGAGATGACTGATATCATCTACATCCCAAACACTAGAAGACACTATGACCTCCAGTGGTGTGAAACGTCAGTGGAAATGAAACTTACATGATCACAGCTGTTTAGCTTTATAGCCCTAATAAATCGAAGGAATTAGCAATATCACCGTATGAACTTCTTCCAGTGCGTCGGAGTGGTGGTTCTCGTGCACGTCTACGACGATGGAAGAACTGCAGCCACAAAATTAAAAACTCGTTCAAACACTAGGACGGCAGAAGGCGGTCTTCTGACTAGTTTAACCTAATACTATCTTCTCATCTCTGTATTCTACTGATAAGAAACGCGAACTCCCATTCACAAACGGAATTTAGATGTCTCAACGTGAGTATAGACAGAAGAAGTGCTATCAATCACTGAACGTTGCGTACTCAACGACGACTCCGTACCCGGAGGCGAAGTCCAGAATAGTGTAAGTTAGCAACGCCTTCGCTCACCTAAAGCAACTTCCCAGTGCCTTGCGGCACTATATCATGCAAATTAAAGCTTAGTTATTTTGCCGCATTTGTTGTATCATGTTAAACGAACCATGCGACAGTATTTCGCTGGTGACACCTTCCCCGAGCTTGAACATCATCCCCAGGGTCCCACCGTGCGTCATCGGATGCCGGTTTCGGCATGATGCTTGATGAGAAAGTCTAGCCCTGGGAATGCACAGCATCCTTCGCTTGCATCACGCATTACACTTTTGTCAATCTCCTTATCCACTGGAACAAGCCTTGTCGGACTGATCATAAACCTTACAAACACATTTCCTCTTTCTTCCCCTCCCACCTTCTGAGGAGGCAGGGCTGTCACAATGGTGGCGAATCTGCGTCCTTAGGAAACACTGAATGTGTCTGTAACATTTTAGTACCCAAAACATCTTCAATACAACCAGCGTTATTGACAGCTTTCTGTGTCACCTCCTAAGTATCTACAATAAAATTACTGCCGGCAGTTGCACTCTGCAAGACACAAAAATCATCGTCACATGCACATCCCAGCACATCTGGTCCAGGCTGCAGAAATTCGCAACCTCTCCACCACCGTATACCTCACTAATTATGCAAACAACAAACGAGGAGAACAAAACAGTACGACGAAAAGGATACTTAATCTAATTCTCTCCTAACACTTACTGTATCGTAACTTCTCCACTTACGCGGCTACTCATGACTACTACTTTAAGCGCTTAAACGCAGTGAGCCACATTTATTGCTCAAAATGAAATACATTGCCGGTTGAAAACTGCGAAAACTACCCAAAAACTCCGACTTCTCGACGAAACTCATCTTCCCCTCCTGAAAAGCTACGCATGGTTAACACCTTACACACTTCCAGACAATGAGCCACACCCATTCATGACAGACAAAAATAACATCCATATTTACACATCCTTAGAACACAGTCTGAGTTTACTTGCCACATGTCACACATGGAAGCAGAATTGAAAAGCTGCTAAAAGGTGAAATGGCTCGACGAGATGGTCGCATGAGAAAAAAAAGAACAGTCATTCCACTCACCCACTGCACGCTGATGTGTGTCGACGAAACTGCAACACTGAGGTAGTCAAGAGTCATCGTCTCCAGGGAGAGTGGCTGGTAAGGTTCCCCTGTCACTGAAATTTAGACATAACACACACTACTGACATCAAAATGTAGAGGTCCAGGATGGATAACCTCTACACGCGGGGGTCTGAGTTGAGGTGGTGGATTGTTGACGGGATGATGAACGATGGCTGCTCACAAAAACTTCACTATTAGTCATACATTTTACTGAAGAACAAACGAGAACATTCTGTGGTGCAAGTCCTCCATAGTGTGTGCTGAAGACATCTAGGGTTAAGGAACTGACTCAACAGGTGGGCATGACCTCAAACCGTAGCGATCACGCGGTTCCAGACTGAAGCGCCTAGAACCGCACAGCCACACCGGCCAGCATAAAAGATCTGATAAATTGCCAATCAATATTTGGATCACACCAATGTCAGGCGGGCACCATGCAAGCAGTTTTGCATTTCTTTCACGAATAGCTGATCACAAAACTGAAAGGTGTTATTTTAAATATACTTAAATATATTCATTATTCTTAAGAGCTAACAAGATAGATTCAAAGATAGCAAAAGCTGAAGAACAGAGGACGATACGAAACAGGAAGCTTCTCCTAGTTGATGGCAGAAAAAAATGTGAAGGCTTCTCTGTCCTATATCATCATAGAAAGTATTACATGTAGTTATTAACATTTGTGGACTCTATGCTACACACACATTTCATTAACATAACGAAATAAAAATATCCTGGTGTCTTACGTTTGTCTAAGGTACATTTGACTACGATACTGGCTGTTATATGAGTACTTATTCATGTCCTGTACAACAAAATTACAAGATTGGTGCAAACAAGAAAAAACAATAAATTATTGGACATGTTTTAAGTAAAGAGTTTGACAAATCATTTACAATGGCACGGGAGATATGTGTAGAAGATACACTAACTAAAAGTTTGGGAGGTATCAATGTTCTGCAGATAAGAGGTTAAGTCAGTTCAGTGATGTGTCTGCCTTTGGGAATTGATGCAGCCACTGCTGGAGTGACGTCGCAGTTTTCTTCTATGATGTCAATCGGTCGGTGACAATAGGCTGAGTGTGGGCTCTGGTTGAGCACTTCGCAGCAGAGGTGGGCACTGAGGCGCGGCCCCATCCAGGACCATACGCATGTCATCCGTGCGGGCGTTGCCTCGCACTGCCAGTTCAGGTGGGGCAGTCGCATCGAGATCCGACGGGCCGCACAGTGCAGAGTCGTGCGGCCGCACTCGACCACAGTAGTCTTGAGACGAGCGAGTCCTTGACGTCACTCCAGAGCCGAGCAGAGCTGTTGCGAAAGCACCTGTATGCCACGGGCTCAGCAGAGTTGAGCATGGAGATGAAGCCCACGGGCCGCGGTCTCACTGCTCCGCACTGAGCGAGATCGTGACGTCACTGCAACAGTCCCTTGCACAAGCACTGGTGTGCTGTCGCCTACGGGCTGTTGGTAGCACTGACTGCAGTTGTGAGCTATGGGCTACGAGTGGTGGGTAGAGCTATGAAACTGATATGCTGTGATAGTGTAAGTTTCATTTCCACTGAGATTGCACACCAGTGTAGATCATCTTGGAAAGTAGTGTCTTCTAGTGTTAGGGACGTAGATGATAATAGTCATCTCGCGTTATTCATATGAGATCACGTAGCCATAAAAAGCCGCACATTTGGGCACTTTGTCAATAATATTAGTCAGGAAATTCCTTTGTATCCCTTTGTGTCCATTGCACATCGACATATAAACATTTTTTAATATATAAAGGGGTTTTAATCTACAATAAATGTATAAGCAGAAACAACATTAATATTTAGTTCTTACTAGTTCCCTTAATCTATCATTAATTTTTATGTTTTAATTTATATGTTAAAGAGCAAGAAGGAGGATATAATATCACCCTTAAGAAATCCTAGGATCTGCTTCAGAGGGTAGTAAGACTGAGCCAAATCTTTAGATTTGCATTCAGTATTTTCCATTGCGCACGTTCATTTTTTACACCCACCTGGAGCAGCATCTAGGAAACCATACAAATACCATCCAGTATTACTTCCTAACACTTAAATTTATATTCGATGTTAGCAAATACCTCTCTTTATTAATACATTTCGTGCTATAGTCAGTCTTCATTTTATATCCTCTCCACTTCGGTCATCATCACTTAGTTTGCTGCCCTATAATCCTTTTAGTGTCTTATATTGTAATCAGATTCCCTTAATACTACCTGATTTAACCCTCGCAATACCAAGGGAGAGGGAAGGTTTCTTTACGCCTACCCTCTCAGAATACTGTAATCTAGTCATGTACATTATATTTTAAAATTTTGATAAAAATATATTTGTGATATTTAATGATTTCTTCTACCAGATTACGTTGTTGTTTTTAATTTTTCACTAATACTTAGCGCAAAAATTTAGGTCTTGTCAGTGGATGTGAGTTTTCAGGACGGGTGTCATATTCATGCTTCCAGGTATAGGACCCTTCTGACACACAAATATATCTTTAAAAGGTATGTTCTGCGTAAAAGACAACGAAAATTAACGAAATCCTTATATCTTTGTGTTGGTCATATATTACGCCCTCCTTTTGTAGTACACGTTATGGACTGGTACTGGTACTGCTATGTTTAATTCTAAAATGTTCCATTACTTTTCATTTAGTTCCATTGAGGGTTATCTTATAATCCCCTTTCCTGGGCACTATCTATTCCATTCAACTGTTATTCCAAGTTCTTTACTGTTTCTGACAGAATAGCATTGTCATTGGTAAACTTCAAAATGTTTATTACTTCTCCCTTATATTTAATCCTGTTTACAAATTTATCCTTCTATACTTTACTGCTTGTTCAGTGTAGATGTTGAATGCCACCAAGTGTCGGCTACCGGAATGTGTCACTCCCATCTTCAAATTGCATAACTAGAAATCCAACAGATGGAGTAGTAGAAATTATGTGCCTCAACAAGTTTTGTTCTTTGATGGGGTGGGACTGTGAAATACACTCCTGGAAATGGAAAAAAGAACACATTGACACCGGTGTGTCAGACCCACCATACTTGCTCCGGAAACTGCGAGAGGGCTGTACAAGCAATGATCACACGCACGGCACAGCGGACACACCAGGAACCGCGGTGTTGGCCGTCGAATGGCGCTAGCTGCGCAGCATTTGTGCACCGCCGCCGTCAGTGTCAGCCAGTTTGCCGTGGCATACGGAGCTCCATCGCAGTCTTTAACACTGGTAGCATGCCGCGACAGCGTGGACGTGAAACGTATGTGCAGTTGACGGACTTTGAGCGAGGGCGTATAGTGGGCATGCGGGAGGCCGGGTGGACGTACCGTCGAATTGCTCAACACGTGGGGCGTGAGGTCTCCACAGTACATCGATGTTGTCGCCAGTGGTCGGCGGAAGGTGCACGTGCCCGTCGACCTGGGACCGGACTGCAGCGACGCACGGATGCACGCCAAGACCGTAGGATCCTACGCAGTGCCGTAGGGGACCGCACCGCCACTTCCCAGCAAATTAGGGACACTGTTGCTCCTGGGGTATCGGCGAGGACCATTCGCAACCGTCTCCATGAAGCTGGGCTACGGTCCCGCACACCGTTAGGCCGACTTCCGCTCACGCCCCAACATCGTGCAGCCCGCCTCCAGTGGTGTCGCGACAGGCGTGAATGGAGGGACGAATGGAGACGTGTCGTCTTCAGCGATGAGAGTCGCTTCTGCCTTGGTGCCAATGATGGTCGTATGCGTGTTTGGCGCCGTGCAGGTGAGCGCCACAATCAGGACTGCATACGACCGAGGCACACAGGGCCAACACCCGGCATCATGGTGTGGGGAGCGATCGCCTACACTGGCCGTACACCACTGGTGATCGTCGAGGGGACACTGAATAGTGCACGGTACATCCAAACCGTCATCGAACCCATCGCTCTACCATTCCTAGACGGGCAAGGAAACTGGCTGTTCCAACAGGACAATGCAGGTCCGCATGTATCCCGTGCCACCCAAAGTGCTCTAGAAGGTGTAAGTCAACTACCCTGGCCAGCAAGATCTCCGGATCTGTCCCCCATTGAGCATGTTTGGGACTGGATGAAGCGTCGTCTCACGCGGTCTGCACGTTTAGCACGAACGCTGGTCCAACTGAGGCGCCAGGTGGAAATGGCATGGCAAGCCGTTCCACAGGACTACATCCAGCATCTCTACGATCGTCTCCATGGGAGAATAGCAGCCTGCAGTGCTGCGAAAGGTGGATATACACTGTACTAGTGCCGACATTGTGCATGCTCTGTTGCCTGTGCCTATGTGCCTGTGGTTCTGTCAGTGTGATCATGTGATGTATCTGACCCCAGGAATGTGTCAATAAAGTTTCCCCTTCCTGGGACAATGAATTCACGGTATTCTTATTTCAATTTCCAGGAGTGTACATGTCCAGCCTCATTACTCCTCTCTTCTATCTACCAAACGAAAGCAAAATTCATACTTCAGTGTGTACACGGCAAAAATTCAGACTTTGATTTAGGACAACATGAACTCCCAAGGATCCACATGTTACCAGTATTTCAGAAACATGTAGGAATGAGCGTCTCTAATATTTCTGATTATTAAATGTTATTTTTGTAAGTTCCAGAAGAGTAGAGTACATTGAGTTAACTATTTCTAGATCGAAAGGTAAGCGAGTTCCGTTCTAACCCACTAGCGAGTACAAATAGAAAAGACGGTTGGAGATGCAGTAATGGGAAATGTCGTTAGAGTGCTTTGTGGGATTGGAGAAGTATGAGGAAGGAAAACTATTGTATCCTTTTCGTGACTTTACGCCTCTTATCTTCAGATATCATTTTTAAATGACGAATGGTGGCCAGAGGAAAGTTGCTACCTCACAGTATCTCTGGACAATTAGCTTTTCATCTTAGTATAATTTGAAGCGTTCACGTAAAAGTCCAATTTCAGAAGCTTCTCTGTCCTAGGGCGCCTGACTCAAATGCGTTAACATTGTCATTGTCCATGTCAACAGAATGAGCAGTGTAGCTGATTTCTCCAGTTCTAATTGCTTGGACGCCGCATGCAAGAGCTACAAAAACCCTTATCTTATTTAAAGCATAAAATAAACGATTACGTATAAGAATTACAGTAATGGAATAGCAAACATACCGTGAAAAGTTCTTTCATCAGCGTGATATCAGTTCCTTCATATCGAAGTATTTCTCCCTTCTCAGAGAGCTTCTCGCACAAAGATATTCTAACATTGTCAGCTGCTTATTCCACCGACTATCGTTAGACTTGCTCATGTATCTAACAAGAGCATTGAGAAGACCACTTTTCTTTACGTAAGTACCGCGTTCTTTCGCCGCAATCAAAAGACATGAACTTATGGACAATTGACGCATATATACTCCGAATTGTTTCGTAGCCCTGTATTTCACTTGGCAGGAACAATTCAATATATCGTGCATTGCAACGACAATGCTTGTATCTTGATCAGTCGTGTGCTGCATGTCTTTCAAAGTATTGTGGTGGATACCAAGAGACATAAATCGTCGAAACATTTCTCTTAGAATGTTACCGCCCCTTTTTGGTTCATCTGGAAACTGAGTTGTAAACAGAATGCGAGAGCTGAGAGTCCAGTCAGTGAAACAGGAGACAGTACATGTCAGATAATTGTTTCTTCTCGCGCTGGATGTCTGTATTTCTGTAGTTGCTGAGTATTCACCTTCTGTTATATGAGCAATTACCTCAGGCATAAATATAGGTCGTAGGCTTTTAGCACTTTTTGCCATGTACCTCGACACAGTTGTGGGGTTAGATATTATGGCCTTTAAAATGTCAACTAACGTATGAACAAGATCCCTAAGACCTTCATCTCTCATAGTTCCATACGACCTTACGTCTCGTGCACACATAGCCACACTTTTATCCACAGTTATCTCCTGAGCAAGTTTAGGAAGTCGTTTCTGCTCCACATAAGACCCTTGTTTATTATACACGCATGGATGGCGACAAATGTGCGTAGTGCCAGTTGGGCCTTCAGCATGAGAGTAAATTCCATTGAACAGCGAACAGCAAACAAAATGAACGCTTATCCAAACGCCATCCACAATACGCTTTAACAGAGTCCGAACTGATCTTTTAAGATTCGATTTACACTGTGTGGGTGTCTGCTCACCACTGATTATGTTTTATTTTACATCCCTTTTTCTTGAAATGTGCTTCTTCCTCTGCAAGCCAATTTTAGTTTCCACCCTCATTTTTGAATAGCCGAAGCAATTAGCAATATCACCGAATGTACTGCGTCCCGTGTGTCGCAGTGATGATTCTCGTGCACGTCTGCGACGATGGAAGAACTCCAGCCACAAAATAAAAAACTCATTAAACACTAGGATGGCAGAAGGTGGTCCTCTGATTAGTACAATCTATTACTATCTTCTCCTCTCTGTATTCTACAGACAAGAAACGCGAACTCCCAGCCGCAAAGACGGAATTCAGATAACATTTCAACGTGAATATAGACAGGAGAAGTGCTCTCAATCACTGAACGCTGGGTACCCAACGACGATTCCCTACCCGGAGGCGAGGTCCAGAATCGTATAAATTAGCAATACCTTCGGTCACATAAAGGAATTTCCCAGTGCCTTGTGCCCATATATAACGCAAATTAAGCTTTAGTGATATTGCCCACATTTGTCCTATCATGTTAAACGAACCCTGCGACAGTATTTCATTGAAGACAGCTTCCCCGAGCTTGAACATTATCCCCCTGGGTTCCACAGCGAATCAACGAAAGTCAGTTTCAGCATGATGCTTGATGAGAAAATCTAGCCCTGGGATTGCACAGCAGCCTTCGCCTGCATCACGCATTACACTGCAAGTGTTGTCACTTTAGTCAATCTCCTGATCCACTGGCATAAGCCTTGTTGGCCCCATCATAAACCTTACAAACACATTCCTCTTTCTTCTTCTGCCACCTTCTGAGGAGGCAGTGCCGTCACAGAAGGTGCCGAATCTTCGGCCTTCGGAAATACTAAATGCGACAGGTACCATTTCAGCACCCAAAACATCTGCAATTCAATCAGCCTTATTGATAGCTTTCTGTGTCAAATCCAAAACGATTTAGAAAAAATATCTGAACTCTGCGAAAAGTGGCAGTTGACGCTAAATAACGAATAGTGTTAGGTCATCCACATGAGTGCTAAAAGGAACTCTTTAAACTTCGATCGCACGATAAATCAGTCTAATCTACAAGGCGTATATTCAAATAAATACCTAGGTATTAACAATTACGAACAACTTAAATTGGAAAGAGCACATAGAAAATGTTGTGGAGAAGGCTAAAGAAAGGCTGCGTTTTATTGCCACGACACTTAGAAAATGTAACAAACGTACTAAGGAGGACAACGCTACAAAACGATACTATGCTTGTCCGTCCTCTTTCTGAATACTGCTGAGCAGTGTTGGATCCTTACCAGATAGGAGTGACGGAGTACAACGAAAAAGTTCAAATATAGGCCGCAAGTTTTGTCTTATCACAAAATATGGGAGAGAGTGTCACAGAAATGAAACAGGATTTGGGCTGGAAGTTATTAAAAGAAAGGCGTTTTTCGTTGCGATGGAATCTTCACACAAAGTTCCAATCACCAAATTTCTCCTCCCAATGCGAAAATATATTGTTCACACCGACCTACAAAGGGAAGAAAGATCACCTCCATAAAATAAGGGAAATCATAGCTCGTACGGAAAGATATAGGTGTTCATTCTTTTCGTGTGCTATACGAAATTGGAATAATAGGGAATTGTGAAGGTGGTTCGATCATCCCTCCGCCAGGCACTTAAATGTGATTTGCAGAGTATCCATGTAGATGTAGATGTACATGTGGAGGTCTGAGTTGAGGATGGCACTGTTGTCGGGATGATGACAGGTGGCTTCTCGTAAAAACTTCACCACTAGTCATACTTTTTGCTGAAGAACAAACTAGAACATTCTGTGGTGCAACATCCTCCATAACGTGTGCTGAAGACAGCGAGTGTTAAGGAACTGATGCAACACATGGCCATGATCACAAGCGACTGCCTTCTATGGCGCAAGGCTGTTTGCATCTGGTAGTTGGGCCGAAGGTGGTCCACTGGCTGGAAGATGCAAAGCCACAGCATTGATCTTAAAACCAGAAGCAGGGGCCCACAGTTAGCGGAGACCAAACCCCATGGTGGCTGCTTGTAGCATCATGTCGCCTCGAGGATCGGCATACATCTCTCCTCGTGTAGCTACCAGACTGAAACACCTTTGTCTGAAAATAACTGTAATTTATATTGGGAGAGAGCGTTCTTACTTTGCATATCACAGCTCGCAGTCATGTAGACCATAAGAAGTCAGTGGCCTACAAACTCCTTTCTGCTGTGTCTTCGTTATGGCAGTGCCAGCGCCTTTCTTGGAGCACAATGTGGGAATCTGCCAGTGGCATTGCTGCGTCTGACGTAATGGTGTTCGGTCGGCTCTGAGCTGGCCCACTAACAAAGTATTTTGCAACAGCCACGGCAATATGACTTTTGTGTCGCCTGGAAGGCAGCATGTGGGTCTGCTCCTGTAAAGTGAAAGGTTGGCCGAATGAAGGAATTAAGTAGGAGCAGGAAAAGGTGAAAAACCTCTCGGTACTGCTCTTAGTAATGGTTTTACTATATCACAGTATTAACTTAATACATAACATTCCACTGAGATGCGAAGCCTTAGACGCATCATAAGTAGTACATAGACTGAATAACAAGCAAAGTCTTCCGGCTGTCTGCTCTTGATCAAAATAAGCAGAATCTCTCACAGAGCTCATAGACCTCCACAACAACAGCGAGAGGGCGCTGTCGTCTGTGTCTGCTGTAGTACCAACTTAAGAACTTTCACCTACGCCGTGGCATCGTAGCTATCGATACCACATCCCTCCCCCCTGAAACTACACACCGTCGCTGTGTATGACTTCCGATGATGGGTGGAGGGACCCAGGGGGGTGCAGCGGACAGCGAAACTGCCGGAGTGTGCTGTCCACCCGCGACCACGAATTGCTCGCGAGGGGGAGAGGAAATCGCACCGTGGAAAACCTGCCCAGGCGGCGCACCGCCACTGCGTATGCTCGGATGAGGAGGCAGAGCCATGACTTCTATGGGCGACGGCGGTGACGGCGTGACGGCAGCTTCAGCGTCCATCGATTCCGGCACCGCGGAGGAACGCGGCGGCGGCGGCGAAGGCAGGCGCGCCCGTGGCGTGGGCGCGAGCAGCAGGGGCGCCGTCGGTGTAGTCGTGGGCTGAGGCGGCGGAATGCTGGTAGCCTCCAATTCTACCGGAAAATAACTAACAGCAGAAAACCGAGCACTGCACAAACGGATCTGGTTCCGGTGTCGCTTGTCAGTGCTGGAGGGACCAGAAATGACAAACAAGGCGCCGCCAAGCTGGCGAAGAATGCGTCCCTGCTCTCAGCGCTACCTGCCAAAGAAAATGTGATACAACACTAAATCATGCGGCGCCAACCCACAACGAGGCGAAGCAGCGGGAGCGCGCGTCGGCAGGTGCATAGCTGCAGGAGCGACCGATGGGCGCGTGCATGAAGCAATTCCACTGGGGAACAGGTGCCAAGCGGCTGCGAGCAATCTGAAGCAAGGAAAGTCCAGACCGTGTGCTCGTGAGAGTCTGTGGCGTGCAACTTGCTTATCAGTAACTTAAACGCACGCACAAAGCGTTCAGCCTCGCCGTTTGAGTGGGGGTGGAATGGGGCTGAGGTCAAATGGCGAATGCCATTAGCAGCACAGAACGCTTCAAACTCTGAGGACACGAACTGGGGGCAACTGTCGGAGACAATAACTTAATGAAAGCCCTCAATGCAGGAAACAGACGTCAAAGCCCGAATAGTACTGGCAGATGTAGTAGAAGACATAGGTACAACAAAAGCAAAGTTGCTGCATGCATCAATGACTACCAACCAGCGGGTGTCCCAGAAAGGACCCGCAAAATCAATATGAACGCGCTGCCTAGGCGCAGTAGGAGTCGGCCACGCAAAGAAGCGCTGCCGGCGAGCAGATTGATGCTCCACGCAAGAGCGACAGTTAGCAAGCAAATTCTCAATATGTTTATCAATGCCGATCCAAGTGCAGTGACGACGCACTAATTGCTTCATCCGCACTATACCCCAATGACCAGCGTGCAGCAAGCGGAGAATTTCCAACTACTACGAACGAGGTACAACCACACAAGACTGATCATCGTCAGTTCATAACAAGATAACACTGTGGTGCATAGACAAATTGTGACGTTATCCAAAGTAACGTCCAACAAGAGGATCACGAATCTGCGTAGCAGATGGAGGCCATTGAGTACGAATATACTGCAAAAGAGTCTGCAAAGAAGCATCGGCGGCTGTCGATGAAGCAATGCGACGAAAACCCACCGTAAAAGCCATCAGCTAATTCCTTATCATGTGAATCAATAAATATGCATGAGAATTCTGAAGAATCAAACATTTTGTCCCGACCGATAGGCAGACGAGACAAAGCATCAGCATTGCCATGCTCGGCTGTGGGCCGAAACAAAATTTCATTATTGTAGTTAGAGAAAAATAAAGACCAACGTTGCAACTTTTGTGCAGTACGGGCCGGAACTGGCTTTGACAGGTGGAACAACGACGTCAAAGGCTTATGGTCGGTGACCAAATAGAACTTGGGACCGTACAAAAAATCATGAAACTTTGTCACACCATATACAGTAACTAAAGCTTCTTTCTTGATTTGAGAATTGTTTTGCTGGGCAGAATTGAGCAACGTAGACGCAAAAGCTATCGGGCGATCGACAGATTTAATGCGGTGTAAGATAACTGCTACGATGCTGTGAAAAGATGCATCGACAGCCAAAACAACTGGTTTTGAGGGATCGAAAGGAATCAAACAGCGATCACTCAACAAAGCAGATTTGAGCTTGTGGAAAGTAGCTTCACATTCCGAAGACCAAACAATAGAACATTCTTACGCCGAAGGCGATGCAAAGGCGCTGCAATCACCGCTGCATTTGGTATAAACCGAATATAATATGTGATTTTGCCCAACACAGACTGAAGTTCTTTCAAGTTCCTGTGTGCTGGCAAGTCTCTAATTGCACTGAGATGTGACGGCGACGGGTGGATACCCTGTTCGTTAATCAGATGTCCTAAATACTGAATCTCAGTTTGAAAAAATTTGCACTTGCCTCTGTTACGCTTTAGTCCTGCCTGCAAAAGTACAATAAATAAGGCACGCAAATTCTGCAAATGTTCGTCAGGTGTGCGACCTTATACCACTATATCGTGCAGATAATTTGAGCAACCAGGGACAGCGGCCCACAACTGCTGCAAATAAGACTGAAAAATAGCAGGAGCCGAAGCACAACCGAACGGAAGGCGGCGAAACTTGAACAATCCACTGTGGGTGTTGATCACAAAATAGGGCTACGACTGTTCGTCGAGCGGAATATGAAAGTATGTGCCCCGCAAGTCAATCGTGGAAACGAATTTTCCCGCATCAACCTTATCAAAAATGTCTTCTGGACGCAGTAAGGGAAATGGAGCTACCACTGTCTGGGGATTCACTGTAGACTTAAAGTCAGCACAAATACGGAAACGACCGTTTGGTTTCTTCACACACACTATAGGCGAAGCCCATGGCGAAGCAAAAACAGGTTCAATGGCACCAATGTCTTGCAAATGCTTAAGTTCAGAACCTACGGCGTGACGCAGTGCGTGCAGTACCGGGCGTTCACGCCGGAAAATGGGCATGGCATTGTCTTCAACTACAACATGCGCTGCAAAGTCTGTGGCACAACCAAGGCCATCAGAAAAGAGCTCAGCAAAATCATCGCATAATGTGGCAACACTGTCTGCATGGTCAATAGCGTTAATGCAAAGTACATTGTCCTGAATTGTGAGGCCAGAAAATTCAAATGCGTCCATGCCAAAAATATTCGTAGTAGCATTACAGCAAAGCACATGGGAAGACACTGTACGGCTCGTGGCACCATGAGTGGCTAACAAGCTACACTCGCCCAGCACTGAGATTTCCTGCCCAGTAAATGCAGTCAGCTGGAATGTGAACGATGAAGCGGGAGTGAATAAAGCAAGTCATACGTCGATATGTTCAGTAAAGAAACTGACCCACCAGTGTCCAGCTGCATGCGAACAGAACGAACACAAATGAGCAAAGTCACAAAAAGTTTCCTCGCATCGCGCTGAATGCGAGAGGAAGTGTCTCGCAAAACTTGATTCTCACGACGAGCTGTCGAAGTACGTGAAGCAGAAGGCTTTGAATAAATGGCATTTACATCCACAGCGTGATGTGTATCATGTTCATGGCGGTTGCCGTTGCGGTGACGCCTACGTGAGTCACGCGAACGGGAGACAATTGGTAAATTAGAGTTTCTCTAATTACACACAGCTTGCATGTCCTTTCTTATTACAAAAATAACACAGTGCTTGGCGGGATGGGCAACCGTCCCGTGGGTTGGCACGAAAGCAGTTCGGACATGATTTCAGTGTCTGATTGGGTACCTGGTGTGAAATTTGGTTACTTGCGCGCGAGCGACGCGGCGTTGCTGGCCGTGCTGGCGAGTGGGAGGGCACGTGTTGTGCCGCGCTAACAGTACACACACCCGGGGGAACGTCGAACGTGGAAGTAGCGATGTCTAATGTATCTTGTCTGTCTAGCAAGTCCACTTCCTGCAAAGACGGGTTTTTAAATCTGAGGATTTGTTCGAGGATGTGGTGATCCGCCACATTCTGCGCAATTGCGCCTCTCATCATTACATCCACATATGAGCGTCCACACGAGTAATTAAAGTCACAATCAGAAGTTAGTCCCTGAAGGTCCGTTAACCAAGCTTTATTCGACTGAGTAGAGCCACGCCGGAGGCGAAAGAAGTCGTAGGGTGCAGCTACTACATTTACACAATCACGAAAGTGGGAATTCAAAGCATCAATTACTTCGTCATAAGTTTTAGTTTCTGGGCGATTGGTAGGAAACAATTTCACGAGCACATGGTACAACACAGCACCCGCGATGACAATGAAAAAAGCAAGCCGCTCTGTACCTGGTATGTTGCAAGCTGCGCAGTGTGCCTCGAGCTGTGAGATGTATTTCGGCCAGCGTTCAACGTCAGGTATTGAAGGCACGAAATAGCGGCGCCGTTGGCCACGGCGTCGGTACAGGCGGTGGCGTCGGAGGCGCCGAAGTAGCTGCAGTTTGTAGTGTGACCAGTCCATATATGGCAGCAAGCAGCTGCGTCATTTGCTGAGCCTAAATACGTACAAGATCGGACAGCGAAGCCTGTTCCAGTGCGAAGCCATGGCTTACGCAAATGAAAGTCTTAATAGAGAATGGTGGAAAACACTTAAAGACAGTCACTCAGCCACACGGGGACATCACAAAAAAGCTGAAGCAGTACCGAAGAAAAAAGGAAACGAGAGAAGAGGGAAAAAAAGATTAATCGCAGATTGTCGCCAAGTTTTGTATCCCGCCTGTAAGGCGGTGGGTGGGTCTGCTCCTGTAAACTGAAAGTTTGGTCGAATGAAGGAAGTGAGTAGGAGCAGAAAAGGTGAAAATCTCTCGGCACTGCCCTTAGAAATGGTTTGACTATTTCACAATATTAACTGAATACATAACTTTGCACTGAGGTGGGAAGCCTTAGACCCGTCGTATGTCGTACATAGTCTCAATAGCAAGCGAGGTGTCCTGGCCGTCTACTCTTGTTCAAAATGGGCAGAATCTGTCGCGGAGCTCGTAGACCTCCACAGCACTGGCTGTGTCTTTCGTAGTGCCAACTTAAGAACTTCCACGTACGCCGTGGCATCGTAGCTATCGATACCATAATCACAATTTTACTCAGTAGCGCCGAAAATTAGTGGTGGCGCTGCAGATCGAATAACTGGTAAGAAGATACTGAGTCAACTGGGGAAAACAAGAAACTTAAGACACGACTTCGTTTCACAGGGCACATCCTGAAGCACCAAGGAATTGTCAATTTGGTTATGAAGAGAAGTGTGTATATGTGGGTGTTGGGGAGTGGGGTTTTAAAATTGTAGAGGGAGACAAAGTCCTGAACAGAGGTAGCAGGTTCAAACTGATGCACATTGAACTAGTTGTGAAACGCTTAAGAGGCTTGCACAGAATGGACTAGCTTGAAACCAGTCTTTGGACTGAAAACCCCAACAACAACACTGAGGAAGGGGGCGAGAGGGGGAACTAGGCTTCTGGTCCACAATTTTGCAAGTTCTTTATTGGGAGAACTCATGAGTAAGGTAGATCTCGTGTGATTCAGCACCCTCGGCTGTTGACATGGCAAAAGACGTAACTGTATTGCTCTAAATTAACGGCGCTGCTCATTCTTGTATGAGAAAAGCTATTTATCTAACGCTATTGGCCGATTCAACGAACTGAGGTAGCGGTTCTTGTTTTATTTTGTTGCTGTAAACAGAAATGTCTCTGGTATGACGTTAAACTGTAACCACATGTGGTGCGACAACTGTATAAGCAACAATAGCAGCAACTCCTCTGGGAGGTGGATGAGCGAGTGGAAGTTCTGAACTGTAACTGTTACCTTGCCTGCTTGTGAAGGTGGAAGGAAGAAAGAGAATCTGCAGAAAATAGTCGTGATCACCTACCACTTACCAGCAGGTAGTCAGCTCAGTAATGTCATTTGAAATTAACCGAGCGGTGCTTGTTGATTCCTTTTGTGATTTCTTATTACTCCAGGTTGGTGTTCGAGAGAAACGTTAAGTTTCAGATGTGGCTCCAACGGAATTTTCATAAGGCAAGTGCATAACGTTATCGGTCAATCTCATTATGCTGTGTAGTGAAATGACTATGGGACTTCGTTTCTGAAAGACTGCAGGTTCATTGGTGCACCATAAAATTACTGATAATTGCTAAACAGTATTTGGATCACACCAACGGCATACAGGGTCCACATTAGCAGTTTTGCATTTCTTTCACGATTAGCTGTACACAAAGCTGATAAAGACATTAATACAAAGAGATATGTATAGTTTATTAAATTACTACATCTGAAAGGTAGTAATTTAAATAGATTTAAATATTTTCATGGTTCTTAAGAGCTAACAAGACAGATGCTTACATAGCGAAAGCTGAAGAACAATGGACAATAAAAAACAGGAAGACATCTCCTAGCTGATCACAGAAAAAATGTGAAGGCTTCTCTGTTCTTTATTATCATAGGAAGTATTACAAGTACTTATTAACATTTGTGGACCCTCTGGTACACACACGTTTCATAAAAATAAAGAAAGAAAAATTTTCTTGTTGTCTTATATTTGCCTATGATACATTTGATTACGACACTTACAAAAGTGGTCGCACAGGGGATATTTATAAAAGATACAATAACTTAAAATTTGAGAGGTATCGTTGTTCTGAGGATAGGAGGGTAAGGCAGTTCAGTGACGTGTGTGCCCATGGGAATAGATGCAGCCACTTCTGGAGTGAGGTCGCAGTTGGCTTGTATGATGTCAATCGGTCGGTGGCAACCGGCTGAGAGCAAGCTCTGGTTGTGCAGCTTGCAGCAGAGGTGGGCATCGAGGGGTGGCCCATGCAGGAGCGTAGCCATGACATAATGACATCTGTGTGAGCCTTGCCTAGCGCTGCCGGTTCAGCTGCATAGAGGACCGACGAGACGCACTGTGTAGATTCGTGCACAGAGGCCCGACCCGCCTACTGAGGCCGCACTGTACTGCAGCAGTCTCGAGCCGAGCGAGTCCCTGACGTCACGCCAAGGGCCGAGCAGTGCTGTTGCAAAAGAACCTGTATGCCACGGCCTCAGCGGAGCTGCGCATGGAGACGCAGCCCACGGGCTGCGGCCTCACTGCTCCACACTGACCGAGCCCGTGACGTCACTGCAACAGTGCCATGCGCAAGCACTGGCGTGCTGTGGCCTACGGGCTCTTGGTAGTACTGACCGCAGTTGCGAGCTATGGGCTCCGAGCGTTGAGTAGAGCAGCGTTTAGTCGGGTGGTGGGATTTCCTCATTTTTGTCGTAACGCACAAAATGAGAGCGGAAACTAATGTGGATTGCAGAAGAAGGAGCGCATGTCAATAAAGAGGGAAGTAAAAGAAAAACTAATGACTGATGAGTAGAGAACTACACATCCTGATGCGAATCTTAAAAGTTCAGTTTGGACCATGTGATAGCGTATTGTGTATGGCGTTAGGAAAAACGTTCGTTTTGTTTGCTGTTCGCTGTGCGGTCAAATTTACTCTCCTGCTGAAGGGTCAAGTGACACTTCGCACATTTCTCCCCATCCATGAGTGTCTGGCAAACGAGGGTCTTATGTGGACCAAAAACGACTTCCTAAACTTGCTCAGGAGATAACTGTCGATACAAGTGTAGCTATGTGTGCACGAGACGTAAGGTCGTACAGAACTATATGAGATGAAGGTGTTATGCATCTTGTTCAGACGTTAGTTGACACTGCAAAGGCCATTATATCTCACCCCACAAATGTATCGCGGTACACGGCAGAAAGTGCTAAAAGCCTACGACATATAATTATGCCGGAGGTAATTGCTCATATAACGGTGGTGAATACTCAGTAACTACAGACATGTGGACATCCAGTGCGAGAAGCAACAAATATCTGACATCAACTGTCTCCTGTTTCATTGACTGGACTCATCCAGGTACCAACACTTTAGTTGCACTGCGCGATATATTCGCCATTGAGTTGTTCCTGCCTTATGCTAATCACAGGGCTAAGAAATAATTTTAATGCGGAGTATATATGCGTCAATTGTCCATAAGTTCATGGTCTTTTGGTGCGAAATAACGCATCACTTACGTAAAGAAATGTGGTTTCTTAATGCTCCTCTTAGATAGATGAGCCAGTCTTATGATAGTCGCTGGAATAAGTAGCTGACAGTGTTAGAATGTCTTTGTGCGAAAAGCTCTCTGAGAAGGGAGAAATACCCCGAAATGAAGAAACTGGTATCACGCTGATGTATGAACATTTCACGGTATGTATGCTATTCTATTACTGTAATTCTTATACACAATAGTTTATTTTATAAAATTTATATCATAAGGATTTTTGTAGCTCTTCAAAGCGGCGTCCAAGGAACAAAAACTGGGGAAATCACGTGCACTGCACCTTCTTTTGACATGGACAATGACAATGTTAAAGGATTTGAGTCAGGCACCCCAGGACAGTGAAGCTTCTGAATTTGAACTTTCACATGAACGCCTCAAATTATATTTAGATAAAAAGCAATTGTCCAGAGATGCTGTGAGGTACCAACTTTCCACTGGCCACCATTCGTCATTTAAAAATGATATCTGAAGGCGTCAAGTCATGATAAGGATACAATAGATTTCTTTCTTCAAACTTCTCCACTTCCACGATACACTCTAACGACATTTCCTACTACTGCATCTCGAAAAGTCTTTTCTCTTTGTTCTCGCTAGTGGGTTCAGACGTACTCTGCACATCAGGAAGTTACAAAAACAGCAATTAATGTTCGGAAATAGGAGAGATGCTCAATCCTACATGTTCCTCCACAACTGGTAACATGTATCCTAAATAAATGTTTGATTTTTTGCCGTATATGCACTGAAAGGTAAATTTTGCAATCCCCAGGTAAAAAGAAGAGAGGAGTAATGAGGCTGGACATGTATTTCATAGCCCTACCCCATCAAAGAACAAATCATGTTTGAAGCACATAAATTCTGCTACGCCATCTCCTGGATTTCCAGTTGTGCAAATTGAAGATGGGAGTATGACATTCCGGTACCCTATACTCGATATCATTCAACATCTACATAGAACAGGCAGTAAAACATACAAGGATAAATTTGTAGACAGAATTAAATATGAGGGAGATGCAATAAACATTTTGAAGTTTACCAGTGACACTGTAATTCTGTCAGAGACAGCAAAGAACTTGGAAAAACAGTTGAATGGAAAGGGAGTAAAAGATAACCCTCAATGGAACTAAATGAAAGGTAATGTAACCTATTCGAATTGAACCTAGCAGTACCAGCGGATTAACTGATGATGGCCGAAGTAGAGAGGATACAAAATGATGACTAAATAGCAAAAATAGTTCAAATGGCTGTGAGTACTATGCGACTTAACTTCTGAGGTCATCAGTCACCTAGAACTTAGAACTAATTAAACCTAACTAACCTAAGGACATCACACACATCTATGCCCGAGGCAGGATTCGAACCTTCGACTGTAGTGGTCGCTCGGCTGCAGACTGCAGCGCCTAGAACCGCACGGCCACTCCGGCCGGCGACTATAGCAAGAAAAGTATTAATGAATAAGAGGGATTTCCTAACTTCGAATATAAATTTAAGTGTTAGGAAGTATTTCTGAAAGGTATTTGTATCGTTTCCAACTAACTCCGTCAGGCGGGTGTGAAAATGAATGTGCACAGTGGAAAATACTGAACGCAAATATAAAGATTTGGCCCTGTCTGACTCCCCCCCGAAGCAGATCTTAGGATCTATTAATGGTGATATTATTTCCTCCTTCTTGCTCTTTAACATATTAAGTACAATGTTGATTCTGCTTATAGATTTATAGGAGATTAAAACCCCTTTAAATATTACAAATGTTTATATGTCGATGTGCAATGGACATAAAGAGATACAAATGAATTTTTTGACTAATATTATTGATCCACTGCACAAATGGGCCGATTTTGTGGCTACGCGATCTAATGTAAATAACACGAGGTGACTGATATCATCTACGTCCCAAACACTAGAAGACACTACTTTAAAAGATGATCTACAGTGGTGTGCAACCTTAGCGGAAATGAAACTTACGTGATCTCAGCTGTTCAGCTTTATAGCCCAAATAAGCTAAAGAAATTACCAATATCACCGAATGTACTGCGTCCCGTGCGTCGGATTTATGGATCTCGTACACGTCTGCGACGATGGAAGAACTCCAGCCACAATATAGAAAACTCATTAAACTCTAGGACGGCAGAAGGCGGTCCTCTGACCAGAATAATCTAATACTAGCTTCTCCTCTCTGTATTCTACAGACAAGAAATGCGAACTCCCAGCCACAAGGATGGAATTCAGATACCTTCTCAACGTGAGTATAGACAGGAGAAGTGCTCTCAATCACTTAACGCTGCGTACTAAACGACTATTCTCTACCAGGAGGCGAAGTCCAGATTCGTATAAGTTAGCAAAATCTTCGTTCACCTAAAGCAAAATCCCAGTGCCTAGTGGCTCTATATCATGCTAATTAAGGCTTAGTGATTATGCTCGGATTTGTCCTATCATGACATATGAACCTAGCGACAATATTTCACTGGTGACAGCTTCTGCCAGCTTGAACATTATCCCCATAAGTTTCACGGCACGTCATCGAAAGTCAGCTTCGGCATGATGCTTGATGAGTCTAGCCCTGGGATTGCACAGCGGTCTTATTGACCCCCTAAGTATCTACAACAAAATTACTGTCGGCAGTTGCACTCTGCAAGACACAAAAATCATCGGCACATGCACTTCCCTGCATATCTGGTCAAGGCTGCAAAAATTCGCAACCTCTCCGCCAGGGTATCCCCCGCCAAGTATGCAAATAAATAACGAGGACAACAAAACAGTATGACTACAAGGACACTTAATCTAATTCTATCGTAACACTTACTGTAACTTAATTTCCCATTTTAGGGGCAGCTCATGACTACTACTTTACGCCGTTAAACACAGTGAGCCACATTTATTGCTCAAAATGAAATAGATTGCCCATTACAAACGGCGAAAACTACCAAAAACGACGACTTCTCGACAAAACTAATCTTCCTCCTCTAAGAATCTACGCATAGTTAACACCTTATACACTTCCAGTCAATGAGCCACACTCATTTATGATAGGCAAAAATAACGTACATATTTACACATCCTCAGAACACAGTTTGAGTTTACCTGACACATGTCACACATGGAAACAGAACTGAAAAGCGGCTTATTGGTGCACTGTCTCTACGCTCTTGAGTGTCGACGAAACTGCAACCCTGAGGTAGTCGAGAGTCATCGTCTCCAGGGAGAGTTGCTGGTAAGGTTCACCTGTCACTGAAATTTAGACATAACACACACTTCTGACATCAAAATGTGGAGGTCCAGTATGGATGACCTCTACTTGTGGAGGTTTGAGTTGAGGTGGTGGATTGTTGTCGGGATGATGATCCATGGCTGCTCATAAAAATTTTACTATTAGTCATACATTTTACTGAAGAATAAACTAGAACTTTCTGTGGTGCAACGTCCTCCATAGCGTGTGCTGAAGACAGAGAGTGTTAATGAACTGACGCAACAGGTTTTCATTGCCTCATACGACTGTTTTCAATGGACGAAGGCTGGATGCACCTGGTAGTTGGCCCACAGGCTGTAAGATGCTAAACTCACAGCACAGATCTTAATACCAGCAACAGGGGCCCATAGTTAGTGGATGCCAAATCCCATGGTGGCAGCTTCTAGCCTCATTACGCTTCGTGGAGCTGCAACACCTCTCCTCTTAAATAGTAGGTACCAGGTTGAGACAACTTTTACTGAAAATAACGGTAATTTATGTTGGGACAGAGCGTTCTTGCTTTGCAAATTACAGCTTGCAACCATGTAGATGATAAGACGTCTGCTGATTGGATGTGCAGTTACAGGCCTACCAACGACTTTCTGCTGTGTCGTCGTTATGGCGGTGCCAGCCATTTTCCTGGAGCACAATGTGGGAATCTGCCAGTGGCATTGCTGCATCTGACGTAATGGTGTTTGGTCGGCGCTGAGCTGGCCTACTCTAAAGATGTTTTGCAACAGCCATGGCAACGTTACAATTTTAATCAGTAGCGCCGAAAAATAGCGGTGGCACTGCAGATCGAATAACTGATAAGAAGATACTGATTCGAACTGAGAAAAACAAGAATTTTATGGCACAACTTCGTCTCATTGGCAAATCCTAAGGCATCAAGGACTTGTCAGTTTGGTAATGGAGAGATGTGTGTGTATGTGTATATGTGGGTGTTGGGGAGGGGGGGGGGGTGTTAAAATTGTAGAGGGTGACGAAGTCTTGAATACAGTTAGCAGGTTCATACTGATGCACATTGCGTTAGCTGTGCAGCGCTGAAGAGGCTTGCTCAGAATAGACTAGTTTGGGCAGCTGCATCAAACCAGTCATCAGACTGAAGACCACAGCAACAACATTGGGCAACGAGATGGGAGGGAAAGGTAGGTTTCTGTTCCATAACTTTCCAAGTTCTTTCCTGGGAGAACTCATGAGTAAGGTAGAGCTCGTGTGATCCAGCACCCTCGGCTGTTGACATGGCAATAGACGTTTCTATATTACTCTAAATTAACGGTGCTGCTAATTCGCGTATGAGAAAAGCTAACTAGCTCACACTATTCGCCGATGCAGCGAACTGAAGTAGCGGTTGTAGTATGTTTTGTTGTTGTAAACAGAAATGTCTCTGGTATAATGTTAATCTGCAACAAAACAACAGCAACAACCTCTCTGGTAAGTGTATGAGCGAGTGGAAGCTTTGAACTGTAACTGTTACCCTGCCTGCTTGTGAAGGTGTAAGGATGATAGAGAATGTAAAGAAAATAGTTCTGATCACCTACCACTTACCAGCAGGGATTCAGCTCAGTAATGTCAATCGAAATTAACCGCGCAGTGCTTGTTGATTCCTGTTGTGATTACCTATTACTCCAGGTTCGTGTTCGAGAGAAACGCAAAGTTACAGATTTGCCTCCAATGTATATTTCATTAGGCAAGTGCATAACGCGATCGGTCAGTTGCATTATGGTGTACAGTTCATGGACTATCGGACTTCGTTTCTGAAAGACTGCAGTTTCGTTGAGGCACCATAAAACATCTGATAAATTGCTAATCTGTATTTGGATCACACCAATGGCGTAGGGGTTCCACGTCAGCAGTTTTGCATTTCTTTCACGAATTTCTGAACTAAAAGCTGATAAAGACATTATACAGAGAGATATGTTTTGTTTGTTAAGTTTATACATCTGGAAGTTGTTAATTTAATTACACTTAAATATATTCATGGTTCTTTAGAGCTAACAAGATACACTACTGGCCATTAAAATTGCTGCACCAAGAAGAAATGCAGATGATAAACGTGTTTCATTGGACAAACATATTATACTAGACCTGACATGTGATT
Organism: Schistocerca americana; assembly: GCF_021461395.2. NCBI lineage: Eukaryota > Metazoa > Arthropoda > Insecta > Orthoptera > Acrididae > Schistocerca > Schistocerca americana. The sequence goes on along the minus strand of NC_060130.1, from coordinate 495,919,531 downwards.
ACATATTCAGGCAATTTGTGTATATAGATCCTGAGAAATCAGTACCCGGAACAACCACCTCTGGCCGTAATTACGGCCTTGATACGCCTGGGTTTTGAGTCAAGCAGAGCTTGGATAGCGTGTACAGGTACAGCTGCCTATGCAGCTTCAACACTATACCACAGATAATCAAGAGTAGTGACTAGCGTATTGTGATGAGCCACTTGTTGCTCGGCCACCACTGACCAGACGCTTTCAGTTGGTGAGAGATCTGCATGATGTGCTGGCCAGGGCACCAGTCGAACATTTTCTGTATCAAGAACGGCCCATACAGGTCCTGCAACAAGCGGTCGTGCATTATCCTGCCGGAATGTAAGGTTTTGCAGAGATCGAAAGAAGGGTAGAGCCACGGGTCTTAACACTTCTGAAATGTAAGGTCCATTCTTCGAAGTGCGAACATGTGGTGACCGAGATGTGTAACCAATGGCATCCCATACCATCACGCCGGGTGATAAGCCAGTATACCGATGACGAATACACACCTCCAATGTGCGTTCACTCCGATGTCGCTAAACACAGATGCGACCATCACGATGCTGTAAACAGAACCTGGATTCGTCCGAAAAAATTATGTTTTGCCATTCGTGCACTCAGGTTCGTCGTTGAGTACACCTTGGCAGGCGCTACTGTCTGTGATGCAGCGTCAAGGGAAACTGCTGCCATGGTCTCCGAGCTGATAGTCCATGCTGCTGCAAACGCCTTCGAACTGTTCGTGCAGATGGTTGTTGTCTTGCAAACGTCCCCACCTGTTGACTCAGGGATCGAGACGTGGCTGCTCGATCGGTTACAGCGAAGTGGATAAGATGCCTGTCATCTCGACTGCTAGGGATACGAGGTAGTTGGAATCCAGCACGGCGTTGCGTATTACCCTCCTGAACCCACTGATTTCATACTCTGCTTACAGTCATTGGATCTCGACCAACGCGAGCAGAAATGTCGCGATACGATAAACCTCAATCGCAATAGGCTACAATCCTACCTTTATCGAAGTCGGAAACGTGATGGTACGCATATCTCCTCCTTACACGAGGCATCACAACAACGTTACACCAGGCAACGCCGGTCAGCTGCTGTTTGTGTATGAGAAAACGGTTGGAAACTTTCCACATGTCAGCACGTTGTAGGTGTCGCCTCCCGCGGCAACCTTGCGTGAAAGCTCTGGAAAGGTAATCGTTTCCATATGACAGCATATTCCTCCTGTCGTTTAAATTTCGCGTCTGTAGCACGTTCGTGGTGTAATAATTTTAACGGCCTGTGGTGTAGATGCTTACACAACGGAAGCGGAAGAGCAAAGGACAATACGAAACAGGGAGGCATTCCCTAGCTGATCGCAGAAACAATGTGAAGGCTTCTCTGTTCTTTATCATCATAGAAAGTAATACATGTACTTTTTACCACTTGTGGACTCTCTGGCAGACACATATTTCATAAACATTATGAAAAAAAATTTTCTTGGTGTCTTACGTTTGTCTACGATACATTTGACTACGATACTGGCTGTTACATGAGTACTCATTCAAGTCGTTTACAACAAAATTACAAGATTAGTGTATACAAGAAAAGCAATACATCATTTCACATGTTTTAAATAAACAATTTGACAAATCATTTAGATTAGCACGTGAGATATTTGTAAAAGATACTCTGACTTAAAATTTAAAAGGTATCAATGTCCTGAGGATAAGAGGTTAGGTCAGTTCTGGGACGTGTCTGCCAGTGGTAATCGATGCAGTCACTGCTGGAGTGACTTCGCAGTCGGCTTTTATGATGTCGATCGGTCGGTGACAACCGGTTGAGTGTGGGCTCTGGTTGTGCAGTTTGCAGCAGAGGTGATCATCGAAGCGCGGCCCATCCAGCGCCGTGGTAATGACAGCAGTGCGAGCTTTGCCTCGCTCTGCCGGTTTGGGCGGGCAGCCGCATCAAGGTCTGCCGGGAGAGTCCTGTGTAGAGGCTGGGCCTGCGAGCCCCGGCCGCACTGGACTACAGCAGTATCGCGCTGAGCGAGTCCCTGACGTCTTCCCAAGGGCCGATCAGTGCTGTTGCGAAAGCATCTGTATGTCACGGGCTCAGCAGAGCTGCGCGTGGAGACGCAGCCCACGGGTCGCGACCTCACTGCTCCGCACAGAGCGAGCCCGTGACGTCAATGCACCAGTGCGGTGAGCAGGCACTGGTGTGCTACCTACGAACTGTTGGTAGCACTGACCGCAGTTGCAAGCTTCGGGCTACGAGCGGTGAGTAGAGAAGTGTTTATTGGAGTGATGGGATCTCTTCATTTTTTAGGAAGCACACAATATGAGAGCGGCAAACTAAACGTGGTTTGCAGAACAAGGAACACATGTGAAGAAAAAGGGAAGTAATAGAAAAACTAATCACTGGTGAGTAGAGAACCACACAGCCTGGAGCAAATTTTAAAAGTACACTTTGAACATTGTTAAAGTCTATTGTGGATGGCGTTAGGAAAAGCGTTCATTTTCTTTGCTGTTCGCCGTACTGTGAAATTTACTCTCATGCTGAAGGGTCAAGTGGCACATCGTACATTTCTCGCCATCCATGCGTATCTAATAAACAAAGGTCTTATGTAAACTAGAAACGAGTTCCTAAACCAGGTCAGGAGATAACTGTCGATAATTGCGTTGCTACTTGTGCACGAGATGTAATGTCGTATGGAACTATGAGAAAGGTCTTAGGGATCTCGATCAGACTTTAGTTGACACCGCAAAGGCCAATACATCTCACCCCACAACTGTGTGGTCGTACATGGCAGAAAGTGTTAAAAGCCTACGACATACAATTATGCCTGAGGTAATTGCTCATGTAACAGAAGGTGAATACTCAGCAACTACGGACATGTGGACGTCCAGCGAGAGAAGAAACCATTAGCTGACATGTACTGTCTCCTGTTTCATTGATGTTTCCAGTTTCCAGATAAACCACAATCGGTCTGTAATATTCTAAGAGAATTGGTTAGGCGATTAATGTCTCTTGGTATCCATATTCCTACTTTGCAAGACATACAGCACATGCCGACCGGAGTGGCCGAGCAGTTCTGGACGCTTCAGTCTGGAACCGCGCTACCGCTGCGGTCGCAGGTTCAAAACCTGCCTCGGACATGGATGTGTGTGATGTCCTTAGGTTAGTAAGTTTTATGTAGTTCTAAGTTATAGGGGACTGATGACCTCAGAAGTTAAGTCCCATAGTACTCAGAGCCACTTGAACCATACAGCACACGACTGATCAAAGTACCAACATTGTCGTTGCACTGCGCTAGTATTCACGACTGAATTGTTCCTGCCATATGCTAAATACAGGGCTATGAAATAATTTTGATGCCGTGCATATATGCGTTAATTGTCCATACTTTCATGGTCTTTTGACTGCGGCGAAAGAACATATCACTTACGTAAAGAGAAGTGGTCTTCTTAATGCTCTTGATAGATTACTGAGCCAGTCTTACATTACTCTCTGGAATGTTAGAATGTCTTTGTGTGAAAAGCTCTCTAAGAAGGGAGAAATAGCCCGAACTAAAGGAACTGATATCATACTGATGAGAGAACTTTTTACGGTATGTATGCTATTCTGTTACTGTATTTCTTATACGCAATCGTTTATTTCATAGCTTTTAAAACAGAATGGGATTTGTAGCACTTCAAAGGGGCGTCCAAGCAATTACAGCCGCAGAAATAACCTACACTGCACCTTCTCTTGACATGGACGACGACAGTGTTAAAGCTTTTGAGTCAGGCGCACCAGGACAGAGAAACTTCTGAAATCGGACATTTACATAAACGCCTCAAATTGTACTTATATGGAAAGCTATTTATCCAGAGATACTATGAGGTAGCAACATTCCTCTGGCCACCATTCGTCATTTAAAAATGATATCTGAAGATAAAAGGCGCAAAGTCATGAAAAGGATACAGTAGTTTTCTTCCTCATACTTCTGCAAACCCACAATACACTCTAACGACATTTCCCCCTACTGCATCTCCAACTGTCTTTTCTCATTGTTCTCGCTAGTGGGTTCGAACGGAAGTGGCTTACCATTCGATCTAAAAATAGTTGTCTCGATGAACTCTGCTCTTCTGGGAGTTACAAAAATAACATTTAATGTTCTGAAATAGAAAGACGCTCATTCCTAAATGTTCCACCACAACTGGTAACTTGTGAATCCTTGGGAATCCATGTTGTCCTAAATCAGAGTTTGAATTTTTGCCGTATATGCACTGAAATATGAATTTTGCTGTCCTCCGGTAAAAAGAAGACAGGAGTAATGAGACTGGACATGGATTTCATAGCCCCACCCCACCAAAGAAGAATTATTGATGAAGCAAATAAATTCTGATACTCCATCTCCTGGATTTCTAGTTGTGCAATGGGATGATGGGAGTGAGGCATTCGGGTAGCCTACACTTGATGTCATTCAACATCTACACTGAAAAAGCAGGAAAGCACGCAAGGATAAATTTGTAAACCGAATTAAATATCAGGGAGAAGCAATAAACATTTTGAAGTTTACCAGTGACACTGCAATTCTCTCAGAGACAACAAAGAACTTGGAATAACAGTTTAAAGGAATAGATAGTGGCCTGGAAAGGGATTATAAGATCATCGCAGTCATGTACGTGAACCATCACTCCGACACACGGGACGCTGTACATTGGGTAATATTGATTGCTTCGACTTATTAGGGCTATAAAGCTGAACAGCCTGTGATCACGTAAGTTTCATTTCCACTGAGGTTGCGCAGCACTGTAGATCATCTTTAAAAGTAGTGTCTTGTAGTGTTTCGGAGGTAGATGATATCAGTCATCTCGTATTATTTACATTAGATCGCGTAGCCATAAAAAGTTACAGATTTCGGCAGTTGATCAATTATATTAGTCAGGAAATTCATTTGTATCTCTTTATGTCCATTGCACACTGACATATAAACATTTGTTTTAATCTACATGTTTTAATCTACAATAAATATATTATCAGAAACTTTAATATTTAGTAGTTACTAGTTCCCTTAATCATTCATTTGTATATATGTTGTGATTTATATGTTAAAGAGCAAGAAGGAGGAAATAATATCACCGTTAAGAGATACTAAGATCTGCTTCATGGGGTAGACAGACAGGGCCAAATCTTTATTTTCGTGTTCAGTATTTTCCATTGCGCACATTCATTTTTACACCCTTCTATAGCAGTATCTTGGGAACCATACAAATACCTTCAAGAAATACTTCGTAACACTTTAATTTCCCTTCTCAGAGAGCTTTTCGCACAAAGGCGTTCTAACATTGTCAGCTGCTTATTCCAGGGAGTGTCGTTACACTAGCTCATTTATCTGTCAAGAGCAATAAGAAGACCACTTTTCTTTATGTAAGTGAAACGTTCTTTCGCAGCAATCAAAAGACCATGAACTTATGGACAATTGACGCATGTATACTCCGCATTAAAATTATTTAATTTTCCTGTAATTAGCATATGGCAGGAAAAATTCAGTCGTGAATATATCGCTCTGTGCAGCGACAATGCTGGTACCTTGATCAGTCTTGGGATGCATGTCTTTCAAAGTACAGTCGTGGATACCAAGAGACATAAAACATCTAAGCGATTCTCTTAGAATGTTACCGCCCGTTTTTGGTTCATCTGGAAACTGAGTTGTAAACAACATGCGAGATCTGAGAGTGCCGTCAGTGAAACAGGAGACAGTACATGTCAGATAATTGTTTCTTCTCTCACTGGTTTGTCCACATTATATCAGGCATAATTATATGTCGTAGGCTTTTAGTACTTCCTGTCATGTACGACGACACAGTTGTGGGGTGAGATGTAATGGGATTTACTGTGTCAACTAACGCCTGAACAAGATTCATAAGACTTTCATCTCTTATAGTTCCGTACGACCTTACGTCTGGTGCACACATACCCCCGCATTTATCGACAGTTACGTCCTGAGCAGGTTTAGGAAGTCGTTTCTCGTCCACATAAGACCTTTGTTTATTAGGCGCGCATGGGTGGCGAGAAATGTGTGAAGTGCCACTTGACCCTTCAGTGTGAGAGGAAATTCCACTGAATAGCGAACAGCAACAAAATGCACGCTTTTCCTAACGCACTCCACAATGGGCCTTAACACGGTCCAAACCGAAATATTGATATTCGCTTCAGGCTGTGTGGTTCTTTACTCACCACTGATTAGTTTTTCTTTTACCTTCCTTTTTCTTGACATGCACTCCTTCTTCTGGAAACCACGTTTACTTTCTGCGCTCATTTTGTGCGCGACGAAAAAAATTAAGAAATCCCACCACTCCACTAAACACTGCTCTACTCACCGCTCGTTCCCCGTAACTCGCTACCAACAGCCCGTAGGCCGCTGTACAGCAGTGTTTGCGCGCGGCACTGGTGCAGTGATGTCACGGGTTCGCTCAGTGTGAAGCAGCGAGGCCGCGGCCCGTGGGCTGTGTCTCTATGCGGAACTCTGCTGAGCCCCTGGCATACAGGTGATTTCGCAACAGCACTTCTCGGCCCTTGGTGTTGGTGTGACGTCAGGCACTCACTCGGCCCGAGACTGCTGTAGTCCAGTGCGGGAACTCGACTCTGCACTGTGCGGCGCGGCGGAACTCGATGCAGCAGCCCCAGTTGAACCGGCAGCGCGAGGCAAGTCTCGCACGGCTGACATGGCTACGGTCCTCGACGGGCATCGCCTCGATCCCCATCTCAACTGCGAAGTGCACAACCAGAACTCGCACTTAGCCAGTCGTCACCGACCGATTGACATCATACAAGCCAACCTCAAAGTCACTCCAGCAGTGGCTGCATCAATTCCCACGGGCATCCTCAGAATATTGGTACGTCTCTTACTTTAAGTTAGTGTATCTTTTACAAATTTCTCCCATGCCAATGTAAATGATTTATTAAATGGTCAAACTGTCCAGTGCGGCCGAAGCTCGGGGGCGGGGCCTCTGTACATGACTCTGCACCTTGCGGTCCATTAGACCTCGATGCGGCTGTCCCGGCTGAACCAGCAGCGCGGGGCAAGGCTCGCACGTCTCTCATGGCTACGGTCCTGGACGGACTGCACCTCGATGCCCGACCTCTGCTACAAAGAGCACAACCAGAGCTCGAGCTCAGCCAGTCGTCACCGACCGATTGACATCATACAACCCAACTGCGACGTCACTTCAGCGGTGGCTGCATAGTTCCCATGGGCAGACACGTCCCTGAAATGACTTAACCTCTTATCCTCAGAACAATGATTCCTTTGAAATTTTAAGTTACTGTTGTACAAATATCTCCTGTGCCAATGAAAATGATTTGTCAAACTGTTTATTTAAAACATGTCAAGTTGTGTATTGTTTCTCTTGTATACACCAATCCTGTAATTTTGTTGTACTGACTATTTGACTCATGTAACAGCCAGTATCGTAGTCAAATGTGTCGTAGGAAAATGTAAGACACCGAGAAAATTTTTATTTCCTTATATTTTCTACGATAATGAAGAACAAAGAGCCTTCACATTTTCTCTGCGATCAGCTAGGAGATGCCTCCCTGTTTCGTATCCTCCTTTGTTCTTCAGCTTTGACTATGTATGCACCTATCTTGTTAGCTCTTGTTGTCGTTGGTGTGCTCTCTTCACTCCAGAGACTTTTTTGCTGCAGCTCTCCATGCTGCTCCATCCTGTTCAAGCATCCTCATTTCCCAGTACCTACTGCAACCTACATCCTTCTGAATCTGTTTAGTGTATTCATCTCTTGGTCTCCCTCTACGATTTTTACCCTCCACGCTGCCCACCAATACTAAATTGGCGATCCCTTGATGCCTCAGAATATGCCCTACCAACCGATCCCTTCTTCCAGTCAAGTTGTGCCACAAATTTCTCTTCTCCTTAATTCTATTCAGTACCTCCTCATTAGTTATGTGGTCTACCCATCTAATCTTCGGCATTCTTCTGTAGTACCACATTTAAAAAGCTTCTATTCTCTTCTTGTCTAAACTATTTATCGTCCACGTTTCACTTCCATACATGACTACACTCCATACAAATACTTTCAGAAACGACTTCCTGACACTTTAATCTATACTCGACGTTAACAACTTTCTCTTCTTCAGAAACGATTTCCTTGCCATTGCCAGTCTACATTTTATATCCTCTCTACTTCGACCATCATCAGTTATTTTGCTCCCTAGATAGCAAAACTCATTTACTACTTTAAGCCTCTCATTTCCTAATCTAATTCCTGCAGCATCACCCGATTTAATTAGACTGCATTCCATTATCCTCGTTTTGCTTCTTTTGATGTTCATCTTATATCTTCTCTTCAAGGCACTGTCCATTCCGTTCAGCTGTTTCTCCAGGTCCTTTGCTGTCTCTGGCAGAATTACAATGTCATCGGCGAACCTCAGACTTTTTTTTCTTCTCCATGGTTTTTAATTCCTGCTCCGAATTTTCCTTTTGTTTCTTCTACTGCATGCTCGATATACAGATTGGATAACATCAAGGATGGGCTACCACCCTGTGTCACTTCCTTCCCAACCACTGCTTCCCTTTCATGCCCCTCGACTCTTATAACTGCTATCTGGTTACTGTACAAATTGTAAATAGCCTTTCGCTCCCTGTATTTTTCCTCTGTCACCTTCAGAATTTGAAAGAGAATATTCCAGTCAATATTGTCAATAGCTTTCTCTAAGTCTACAAATGCTAGAAACGTATGATTGCCTTTCCTCAATCTTTATTCTAAGATAAGTGGTAGGATCAGTATTACCTCACGTGTTGCAACATTTCTACGGAATCCAAACTGAACTTCCCCGAGGTCGGCTTCTAACAGTTTTTCCATTTGTCTCTAAGAATTTCGTGTAAGTATTTTGCAACCGTGGTTTATTAAACTGATAGTTCGGTAATTTTCACATCTGCAAACACCTGATTTCTTTGGGATTGGAATTATTATATTCTTCTTGAAGTCTAAGGGTATTTCGCCAGTCTCATACAACTTGCTCACTAGATGGTAGAGTTTTGATAGGCCTGGCTCTCCCAAGGCAGTCATTAGTTCTAATGGGATGTTGTCTACTCCTGGGACCTTGTTTCGACTTAGGTCTTTCAGTGCTCTGTTAAACTCTTCACGCAGTATCACATCTCCTATTTCATTTTCATGTACATTCTCTCCCATTTCTATAATATTGTCCTCAAGAACATCGCCCTTGTATAGACCCTCTGTATACTCCTTCCATCTTTCTGCTTTCCCTTCTTTGCTCGTTATTGGATTTCCATCTGAGCTTTTGATATTCAAGTCGTTCTCTTTTCTCCAAAGATTTCTTTAATTTTCCTGTATGCAGTATCTAGCTTTCCCCTAGTGATATGCGCCTCTTCATCCTTACATTTGTCCTCTAGCCATTCCTGCTTAGCCATTTTGCTCTTCCAGGCGATCTCATTCTTTAGACGTATGTATTCTTTTCTGCCTGCTTCATGTAATGCGTTTTTGTATTTTCTCCTGTCATCAGTTAAATGATATACCAAACTGACGAGTCCTTGATGCCTCAGTAGATGCCCTATTAAATGAAGTTGTGCCACAAATTTCTTGTCTTCCCCAGTTCCCATCAGTATCATCTTATCAGTTATTCGATCTGCAGTGCCACCACAAGTTTTCGGCGCTACTGAGTAAAATTGTGATGATGCCATCGCTGTTGCAAAAGATCTTGGGAGTGGGCCAACTCAGTGCCGACCAAACACCATTATGTCAGATGCAGCAATTCTACTGGCAGATTCCCACATTGTGCTAAAGGAAAGGCCATAATGACGACGCAGCAGAGAGGCTTGGTAAGCCAGTAACTACACATCCAATCAACAGACTTCTTACGGTCTACGTGGTTACAAGCTATGATTTGCAAAGCAAGAACGCTCTGTCACAACATAAATTACCATTATTTTCAGTAAAAGCTGTCTCAGTCTGGTAGCTACTATTTAGAAAAATGGCTCTGAGCACTATGGGACTTAACATCTATGGTCATCAGTCCCCTAGAACTTAGAACTACTTAAACCTAACGAACCTAAGGACCGCACACAACACCCAGCCATTACGATGCAGAGAAAATCCCTGACCCCGCCGGGAATCGAACCCGGGAACTCGTGCGTGGGAAGCGAGAATGCTACCGCGGGCAGCTACTATTTAAGAGGAGAGGTGTATGCGGCTCCACAATGCGACATGAGGCTACAAGCTGCCACCTTGGGATTTGGCCTGCACTAAGTGTGGGCCCCTGCTGCTGGTTTTAAGGTCAGTGTTGTGAGTTTAGTATCTTCCAGCCTGTGGACCAAACTACCAGGTGAAATCAGCCTTCAGCCAAAGAAGGCAGTCGTTTGAGATCATGGCCACCTGTTGCATCAGGTCCTTAACACTCGCTGTCTTCGGCACTCACTATGGAGGACGTTGCACCACAGAATGTTTTAGTTTGTTCTTCAGTAAAATATATGACTAACAGTGAAGTTTTTATGAGCAGCCATGGATCATCATCCCGACAACAATCCACCACCCCAACTCAGACCCCCACATGTAGATGTGATTCATCCTGGACCTCCACATTTTGATGTCAGAAGTGTGCGTCACGTCTAAATTTCATTGACAGGAGAACCTTACCAGCCACCCTCCCTAGAGACGATAACTCTCCACTACCGCAGGGTACCAGTTTCGTCGACACACAGCATCAGTGTGCAGTAGGTGAGTGCACTGTCTGATGTATTTTTTTCCCCTGCGAGTATCACACAACTGATCTAAAAACCGGCAGCAGGGGCCCAAAGGTGTTGGAGGCCATATCTCGCCCTGGTTGCTTGAAGCATCATGTCGCCTCGAGGAGTGGCGTACACCTCTTCTCGTAAATAGCAGCTACGTGACTGATACACCTTTAACTGAAAGTAATGGTAATTTATATTGGGACAGAGCGTTCTTGCTTCGCAAATCACAGCTTGCAGCCATGTAGACCAGAAGAGGTCTGTTGATTAGATGTGTAGTAACTGGCCTACAAACGCCTTTCTGCTGTGTCGTCGTTACGGCGGTGCCACACCCTTTAGTGGAGCACAATGTGGGAATCGGCATCGGACGAAATGGTGTTTGGTCTGATGACCTTAGGATTTATTTCCCATAAGATTTCATACACATTTGATCATTTGAACTAAACTCTGCTCTAATCACCACTCACAGCCTGTAGCTCACAGCTGCGGTCAGTGCTACCAACAGCACGTAGGCCACACCACGCTATTGCTTGCGCACGTCAGTGATGCAGTGACGCCACAGCCTCGTTCAGTGCGGAGCAGTGAGGCCTTGGCCCGTGGGCTGCGTCTCCATATGCGACTCTGCTTAGCCCGTGGCATACAAGTTGTTTCGCAACAGCACTGCTCGGCCCTTGGGGTGACGTCACGGACTCGCTCGTCCGGAGGCTGCTGTAGCCCAGTGCTGCCACATGACTCTGCACCGTGCGGCGCGTCGGACCTCCATGCGACTGCCCCAGATGAACCGGCTGCGCTAGGCAAGGCTAACACGGCTGTGACGGCTACAATCGTGGACGGGCTGCGATTTGATGCCCACCTCTGTTGCAAACTGCACAACCAGAGATCACTCTCAGCCGGTTGTCACCGTCCGATTGACTTCATACAAGCCAACCACGACGTCACTCAAGCAGTGGCTGCATCAATTCCCACAGGCAGACACATCCCTGAACTGACTTAACCTTGTTGTACATGGCTTGAATGACTACTCATGTTACAGCCAGTATTGTAGTCAAATATATCGCAGGAAAATGTAAGACACCAAGAAAATTTTTCCTTACTTATGAAATATCTGTGTACCAGAAAATCCACGCATGTTAATAAGTACATGTAATACATTCTACAACAATGAAGAACAGACAGGCCTCCACATTTGTTCTGCGATCGGCTAGGAGATGCCTTCCTGTTTCGTATCATCCTTTGTTCTTCAGCTTTCGCTATGTTTGCATCCATCTTGTTAGCTCTTAAGTACCAGAATATACAAGGGGCGTTTGAAAAGTCCGTGCAAAAATGAAAACTGCATACATATTTTGGGTACATTTTTTCATTTTTCAAGGTAGTCATTTTTTAGATTTATACACTTCGTCCAACGCTGTTCTAATTTGTTGATCCCTTCCGAATAATAGGAACTGTCTAAGTCTGCAATATAGCTAATAGTTGCTGCAATCACGTCCCAGTTTGAATAAAATCTTTGTCTCACCAGACATTTCTTGAGATTGGGGAACAAATAGTAGTTCGAGGGAGCCTAGTCTGGAGAATAATGGGGTATGGGAAACGAGCTGGATTCCTATTTCCATTAATTTTGCCACCAGAACTGCTTAGGTTTGTGCTGGTGCATTGTCATGATGGAAGAGGACGGTCCTATACCAATGAATAATATTCACCTGTAATACTTTTACCCTTTTTTAGATAGTCGATGAGGATTATCCCTTGCGAACCCCCAAAAGATAGCCGTCATAACCTTTCTGGCCGAAGGAATGGACTTCGCCTTTTTTGGCGCAGATTCTCCCTTGGTACCCCATTGATTAGATTGTTGTTTGGTCTCAGGAGTATAGTAATGTATCCATGTTTCATCCACAGTGGCGAAACGACGCTCAAACTCCTGCGGATTCTTCTGAACAGCTGCAAACCATCCTTGCAACACTTCGCACAATTCCGTTTTGGGTCAAGCTTGAGCAATCGCCTAACGCAACTTGCAGATAGCTTTCTCGTGTCCAAATGTTTATGCAAAATATTATGTACCCGTTCAATCGAGATGCCCACAGAACTAGCAATCTCTCGCACCTTAACTCTTCTGTCTTTCATAATCATATCAGGAACATTATGAATGATTTCTGGAGTCGTAACCTCCACAGGGCGTCAGAAAGTACAGTATCTCTAGTGCCCATGTGGCCACTCCTAAAATTGTGAAATCACTTATAAAGTGTTCTAAGCGAAGGCGCAGAGTCACTATAATGTTTATCAAGCTTCTCTTTAGTCCCCTGAGGCGTTCTGCCATTCATAAAGTATTGTGTTTAATCACCAGACGAAATTCTTTTTCGCCCATTTTTTGACAATCAATCGACTTCCTTCATTCACACGAATGCCATACACATAGAAATAGACCAATATGACTGAAACGTGGTGTGCGTTCTTTCCAAAGATGCTACTAGCTAAACACGACCTCAATAGGCGCCGGTGGTGGCATCTTCGGACTTTGCACAGACTTTTCAAACGCCCCTCGTATTCAAGTATATTTAAATTAATACCTTTCAGATGTATTAATGTACCAAACTAAACATATCTCTTTGTGTTAATGTCTATATCAGCTTTGTATACAGCTATTCGTGAAAGAAATGCAAAACTGCTGAGGCCGACCGGGGTGGCCGAGCGGTTCTAGGCGCTTAAGTCCGGGACTGCGCGACTGCTATGGTCGCAAGTTCGAATCCTGCCTCGGGCATGGATGTGTGTGATGTCCTTAGGTTAGTTAGGTTTCAGTAGTTCTAAGTTCTAGGGGGCTGATAACATCAAATGTTAAGTCCCATAGTGCTCAGAACCATTTGAACCAATTTAAAACTGCTGACGTGGAGCCCGTCCGCCATTGGTGTGATCCAAATATTGATCAGTAATTTATCACATCTTTTATGGTGCACCAAAGAACATACAGTCTTTATCAAACGAAGTCCGATACTCAATTAACTATACTGCATAATTTGATAGACCGCCGCGTTATGGACTTACTTTATGAAAATAACATTGAAGCCACATCTGTAAGTTTGCGTTTCTCTCGAACACAAACCTGGAGTAACAGGAAATCACAACAGGAATCAACAAGCAATGCTCAGTTAATTTCAATTGACAATACTGTGCTATCTGCTGGTAGGTGGTAGGTGATCACGACAATTCTCTTTACATTCACTATCTTCCTTCAACCTTCCCGCTCTTGGTAGATCACTGAGCCAGTCTATCGATACTCCATGGAATAAGCAGCTGACAATGTTAGAATGTCATTGTGCAAGAAGCTCTCTGAGAAGGGGGAAATAGCCCAAAATGATGGAACTGATAATACGCTCATGAAAAAACTTTTTACGTTATGTATGCTATTCGATTACTGTAATTCTTATACGCTATCGTTTCTTTTATACCATTTAAAACATAAGGGTTTTTGTAGGTCTTCAAAGCGGCGTGCAAGGATTTAGAACTGGGGGAGTCACCTACACTGCACCTCCTGTTGACATGGACAATGGCAATGTTAAAGCATTTGAGTCAGGCCTTCTAGTACAGAGAAGTTTCTGAAATCGGACTTTTACATTAACGCCTCAAATTATTCTTAGATGTAAAGCTATTTGTCCAGAGATACTGTGATGTAGCAGCCTTCCTCTGGCGACCATTTGTCATTTAAAGATGATATCTGAAGATAAGAGGCGTAAAGTCATGACAGGATACAATACTTTTCCTTCCTCATACTTCTCCAATACCTGAATACATTCTATCGTCATTTCCCTTTACTGCATCTCCTACCATCTTTCTATATGTTCTCACTAGTATGTTCGAACGGAAGTGGCTTACCTTTCGATCTAGAAATAGCTATCTCGTTGTACTCTGCTCTTCTGTAAGTTGCAAAAATAACATTTAATGTTCTGAAATAGGCGACACGCTCATTCCTACATGTTCCTCCACGACTGGTAACATGTGGATCCTTGGGAATCCATGTTGTCCTAAACTAAAGTTTGAATTTTTGCCGTGTATGTACTGTAATATGAATTTTTGCCGTCCACAGGTAAGAAGAGAGGAGTAATGAGATTGGGCTTTTATTTCACAGCCCTACTCCATCAAAAAACTAATCTTGTTGAAGCACATAAAATCTGCTACTCCGTTCAGTGGATTTCTATTTGTGCAATGGGAAGGTGGGAGTCAGACATTCAGGTAGCCTGCACTCGATGTTACTCGACATCTACACTGAATAAGCAGTAAAGCATACAAGATTAATTTGTAAACAGAATTAAATATTAGGGAGAAGCAATAAACATTTTTAAGTTTACCGGTGCACTGCAATTCAGTCAGAGGCAGCAAAGAACTTGGAGTAACAGTTGAATGGAATAGGTAGTGCCCTGGAAAGGAATTATAAGATAACCTCCAATGGAACTAAATCAAAGGTAATGGAACGTATTCGAATATTACCTAGCAGTACCAACGGATTTTAAATAACGTGTACTACAAAGAGGGGCGTAATATATGACCAACACAAAGATAGACCTAATTCGTTAATTTTCGTTGTCTTTTACGCACAACAGGATATAAAATGAAGACTGACTATAGCAAGAAAGTATTGATGAGAAAGAGGGATTTCGAATATAAATTTAAGTGTTAGGAAGTATTACTGGAAGGTATTTGTATAGTTTCCGAGATGCTGCTCCAGGCGGGTGTAAAAACGAATGTGCACTATGGGAAATACCGATCGCGAAAGTAAAGATTTGGCCCTGTCTGAATACCACCTGAAGCAGATCTTAAGATATCTTAACGGTGATATATTTTCTTCTTCTTGCTCTTTAACATATAAATTACAACATAAAAATAATGAATGATTAAGGGAACTGGTAATTACTAAATATTAATGTTTTCTCTGCTTATACGTTTATTGTAGATTAAAACCCCTTCATATATTACAAATGTTTATATGTCGATGCGCAATGGACATAAAGATATACAAATTAATTTACTGACTAATATTATTGATCAACTGCCCAAATCTGCCCCTTTTTATGGCTACGCGATCTAAAATAAATAAAGCGAGATGACTGAAATCACCTACGTCCCAAACACTAGAAGACGATACTTTCAGAGATGATCTACAGTGGTGTGGAACCTCAGTGGAAATGAAACTTACATTATCACAGTTGTTCAGCTTTATAATTCTAATAACCCGAAGCAATTACCAATAGCTCCGAATGTACTGCGTCCGGTGCGTCGGAGTGATGGTTCTCGTACACGTCTGCGACGATATAAGATCTCCAGTCACAAAATAAAAAAACTCATTAAACGCTAGGACGGTAGAAGGCGGTCCTCTGTCTAGTATAATCTAGTACTACCTTCTTCTCTCTGTATTCTACAGATAAGAAATGCGAACTCCCAGCCACAAGGACGGAATTCAGATAATGTCTCGACGTGAGTATTGACAGGAGAAGTGCTCTCAATCACTGAGCGCTGCGTACTCAACGACGATTCCCTATCAGAGGCGAAGTCATGAATCGTAGCAACACCTTCGGTCACATAAAGCAACTTCCCAGTGCCTTGTGGCACTATATCACGTAAATTAAGGCTTAGTGGTTTTCCCACATGTGTCCTATCATGATAAACGAACCTTACAGCAGTATTTCACAGGTGTCAGTTTCCCCCAGCTTGAACATGATCCCTCTGGGTTCCACCGCTCGTCATCGGAAGTCAGCTTCGGGATGATGGTTGATGACAAAGTCTATCCCTGGGATTGCACAACAGCCTTCGCCTGCATCACAAAATACACTGCAGGTGTTGTCACTTCTGTCAATCTCCTCATCCACTGACACAAGCCTTGTCTGCCCGACCATAAACCTTACAAACGCATTTCCTGTTTCTTCTCCTCCCACGTTCTGAGGAGGCAGTGCCGAATCTGCGGCCTTCGGAAATTCAAAATGCGTTTGTACCATTTCAGTACCCAAAACATAGCTTTCTGTGTCACCTCTTAAGTGTCTACAACAAAATTGCTGTCGGCAGTTGCTCTCTGCAAGACACCAAAATCATAGGCACATGCACTGCCCTCCTCACCTGGTCTAGGCTGCAGAAATTCGCAACTTTTCCGCCGGGGTGTCCCCCACTAATTATGCAAACAACAAACGAGGAGAACAAAACAGTACAACGACAAGAACACTTAATCTAATTCTAGCCTAACACTTACAATAACTTAACTTCTCCGCTTGAGCGGCTACTCATGTGTACTACTTTACGTGCTTAAACGCAATGAGCCACATTTGTTGCTCAAAATGAAATCCATTGCTCATTCAAAATGGTGAAAACTGCCACATTACTCAGACTTCTCGACGAAACTCATATTCCCCTCCTAAGAAGCTACGCATAGTTAACACCTTATACACTTCCAGACAATGAGATACAATCATTGATAATAGTTAAAAATGACGTTCACATTTACACATCCTTAGAACACAGTCTGAGTTTACTTGAGACATGTCACACATGAAAACAGAACTGATAAGCTGCTAAAAGGTGCACTAACTCGATGTGGTACTCGCAGGGGCTAAAATAGAACTGTTAGTGCACTCACCAACTGCACACTTCCTTCAAAGGGCTCTGAGCACTATTGGACTTAACTTCTGAGGTCATCAGTCCCCTAGAACTTAGAACTACTTAATCCTAACTAACCTACGGACATCACACACATCCATGCCCGAGGCAGGATTCGAACCTGCGACCGTAGCGATTGCGCAGTTCCAGATTGAAGCGCCTGGAACCGCTCGGCCACTCAGGCCGGCCCACTGCATACAGATGCTGTGTGTCGATGAAACTGCAACACTGAGTTAGTCGAGAGTCATCGTCTCCAGGGAGGGTGGTTGGTGAGGTTCCCCTGTCACTGAAATTTAAAGGTGACACACAGTTCTGACATCAAAATGTGGGGGTCCAGGATGGATCACCCGTACACGTGGAGGTCTGAGTTGAGGTGGTGGGTTGTTGTCGCAATCATGATCGATGGCTGCTCATAAAAACTTCACTGTTAGTGATACGTTTTACTGAAGAACAAACTAGAACATTTTGTGGTGCAACTTCCTCCATAGTGTGTGCTGAAGACAGTGAGTGTTAAGGAACTGATGCAACGGGTGGCCATGGTCTCAAACGACTGTTTTCTATGGCTGAAGTCTGGCTGTACCTGGTAGTCATACCACCGGCTGGAAGATGCTAAGCTCACAGCACTGATCTTAAAAACAGTAGCAGGGGCCCACAGTTTGTAGCCTCATGACGCCTCGTGGAGCGGCATACACCTCTCCTCTTAAGTAGTAGCTACCAGACTGAGACACCTTTTACTGAA
This sequence comes from Schistocerca americana, assembly GCF_021461395.2. Taxonomy (NCBI): domain Eukaryota; kingdom Metazoa; phylum Arthropoda; class Insecta; order Orthoptera; family Acrididae; genus Schistocerca; species Schistocerca americana. The sequence continues at coordinate 495,901,421 of NC_060130.1, read as the reverse complement.
AATTATGGTAATTTATGTTGGGACAGAGCGTTCTTGCTTTGCAAATCACAGCATGTAATCCATATAGACCATAAGACATCTGTTGGTTGGATGTGTAGTAACGGGCTGTGGTGTGCGTACTTGAAGACCTTCGGTACACTCACCATCAGATTATTTGACTTGTCACTCTAACAAAGTAGACGAGTGTCAGCAATATGTCTCATGGTTTTATCGTGGTATGTTTATCTTCTGCTGTTAGGTCAGACGATAGAAATGCCACTTGCACGCTTAGAGTAGCAGATTGACGGTGACCAACTTTAAACAGAATTTGATTAATTTTCACACACATTTATTGAAGTAATAAAAAGCATAGACATTACGTAACTTGATTCTGGATGCTGTTTACAACTGACAGTCTGAAGTTCCTTTGGTCTTGGTACGTTAATCTTATTCTCACGTATCTCTGATACTTAACAAAGTGTCTATACATTTATCTTCAAGGCTATCTACAGGAATATGATAATCTTATTAGGCGCAGACTGAAACTTGACTATAGACTGGTACAGACTAATGCAGACTTACTAATCGGAGGTCTCTACACTAGTTACAATACGTCACGCGTTCAGGTATCACTGCGCGAGTGTGATCCGTGAGGAGAAAAGGTTCTACGTTAGCAACAATCTCATTGGCTGCGGTACATATTAATACGCTGATCGGCGGAAGCAGAATTTGATCCGTCTTTTGAAGTTTGCTTCAAAATCCTTTTTTTTCTGCTTCCTTGCTTCCTGGCGTGCGTATCTCTGTGGGTGCACACATGTTGTTCCCCGTGGCATTCGCCCGCGGTCCGCTAGGAAAACCCATTCAAACCCTGCGGAACAGGGAACCGGAGACGCAGAAATTTTGTTACATAATTGCATTTCAACATCAGTTCATTGGTCTTAGAGTAAATCTAATTCTTCTTCGACGTCCATCTTCTCTGGGGATGTCGGCTGTGGACGGCTGGTGTAGTCGGCTGCCCATGAAGGTGCTGCGTCGGCGTCGGCGGCGGCAGCCGGGAACGGCGTCTGGAATCCCGCGAGCTGCTTGGGGTTGACATCTGCTTCTCAGTCTGCAAAATTAAACAGCCTAGGAGTTGAGCCTATATGTGACTGCTGTCTTTGCTGCCGTAATTGATTAGTATGGTGAATAACTATGCCGCTTTTCGTTTTTATTCTACACATGACATTTCCATGGCATTCTACAATGATTCCTTGTGTCCAAGTACGCTTTCCGCGACGGTAGACAGTTACGAGGACTTTGTCGTTTACGTGGAATCGTCGTCCTTTCGACGTTCGTTGATCATTTTCTGGATGCATCGTAGGTTTTAGGATGGACGTCAAAGTCCTGTCTTGTCGTCCATGCAGTTTTTCTGCTGGTGACTGTGCCTCGTGCGGAGTAGCTCTGTATTGTGAGAGAAAAATTAATAAGGAAGTCTCTTTGTTGTACTGTTGCACCAACTTTGTCATGTGTGCCTTGAACGTTCGTACGAATCGTTTGGCGAGTCCATTAGCCTCAGGGTGAAATGGTGCTGTCCTGTAATGTGCAATTCCGCTCATCTGACAGAATGACTGGAATTCTTGCCACGTAAATTGTGTGCCGTTATCAGTCACTATGGTTCAAATGGTTCAAATGGCTCTGAGCACTACGGGACTTAACATCTTAGGTCATCAGTCCCCTAGAACTTAGAACTACTTAAACCTAACTAACCTAAGGACATCACACACAACCATGCCCGAGGCAGGATTCGAACCTGTGACCGTAGCAGTCCTGCGGTTCCGGACTGAAGCACCTAGAACCACACGGCCACTAAGGCCGGCCTCGGTTACTATGATTTGAGGCAATCCTTCAATGGAAAAGATCTTTGACAACGCTTGAATTGTTGTCACTGAAGAAGCTGTACGCATTTGTAGTACAAAAAGGAATTTTGAAAATGCATCAATGACAATTAACCAAGAAGTTCCAAAACAAGGACCTGCATAGTCAATATGCAATCTGGACCAAGGGTCTGTTGCCTTTGGCCACGGAAAATATTGTCTTGGCGGAGCTGATTGATGCGTCTGACATAATTTACAGTTAGAAAGCATTATTTCAATATCTTTATCAATGTTCTTCCAGTAGCAATGTTCTCTGGCCATGCGTTTGGTGCGTACTATGCCCCAATGACATTGGTGTAACATTGTTAGCACTTTAGTCCTGAGAGCTTTGGGTATAACTACTCTTGTTTTTCCCGTTTCACTGTGAACTAATATGACGCCTTTGTGCACTGTGAGAGCATGTCTCATGTTCCAATGAGATTTCACTTCTGGCTGAGCGAACATGTTCTTATCGGTTGGCCATTCCTTAAGAATATACTGCTTTATCTTTGGTAACACTGGATCTTTGGTCACTAACTTAGCTATTAAGGTGGCATTGACGGGGAAATTTTCCACTACGTCCTCACTGATTACGTCTATCTGAAAACATACGTCCTCTGATTTGTCAAAATGTTCATCTTGACCCGCCGGTAGACGTGAAAGTACATCGGCGTTGGCATGTTTTGCCGTCGATCTATATAAGATCTCGTAGTTGTAATTAAACAGTAGCAATGCCCAACGTCGTAAACGCTTTGCTGACTTAGTGGATACACTATTATGTGGTCCGAATATTGTCATCAATGGCTTATGGTCTGTGAGCAGAATAAATATTCTTCCGTGTATGTAGTCATGAAACTTCTTCACTGCAAAGATAATGGCTAGAGCCTCTTTTACTACTTGGCTATAGTTTCGTTTACTTGAGTTTAAAGTTTTCGACGCGTATGCAATCGGTCGTTCAATTACTTCATGTTTATGGGACATGACTGCACCGATCCAGTAATCTGACGAGTCCGCCGCAGTAGTGATCAACTTTTTCGGGTCATATGTCGTAAGACATTTTGCGTCTACTAAACTTTGTTTCAGTTTCTCGAATGCGTGCTGGCATTCTTTGAACCAATTCCACGTGACTCCTTTGTGAAGCAATCTGTGCAACGGTTCGGAAATTGCAGCTGTTTTCGGTATGAATTTCCGGTAATAATTAATTTGGCCTAATTAAGCTATTAGTTGCTTTAAGTCTTTCGGAGCTGGCAATTTCTGTATTGCTTCTTTATGCTGTGGTGTCGGACTGATTCCGTTATTTGACAATATACGTCGTAAATGCTGAATTTTCTTGACAAAAAATATACATTTGTCGTTGTTGCACCTGAGATTGGTCTTTCTGAGAACCTTGAACAGTTCATCCAGGTTATCTAGTAAATCTTGAGGAGATTTTCCCGAGACGATTATGTCATCGAGATAGTTAACTGCGTTAGGACAGTTTCTAATTAATTGTTCCAAGTAACGTCGAAAGATGCTTGGTGTGCAAGCGATACCAAATGGAAAGGGCTTGTATCTGTACAATCCAAACGGAGTATTTATTACCATAAACTTTTGTGTATCTTTGTCTAAAGGGATCTGCTGATATGCTTCCTTTAAATCCAGTTTGGCGAAATACACACCCCCATGCTAATTCATACATCAGTTCTTCCGGTTTCGGAATCAGGTATGTATCTATAATGCACTGTGAATTGAAAGCATTCTTGAAATCTCCACATATACGTAATGATCCATTGGGCTTTTCTATTTCAACGATTGGTGTTGCCTAGGCGCTACATGTGACAGGTTCGATAATACCATTGCTTTCTAAACGGTCACATTGTCGCCATTGTGGTGTGCGTACTGTAAGACCTTCGGTACACACACCATCAGATTAAGTGACTTGTCGCTCTAACGAAGTAGGCGAGTGTCAGCAATGTGTCTCGTGGTCTTATCGTATCGTGTTTATCTTCTGCCGTTAAGTCAGACGATAGAAATGCCACTTGCACACTTAGAGTAGCAGATTGACAGTGACAAACTTTAAACAGAACTTCATTAATTTTCACACACATTTATTAAAACTATAAAAAGATTATACATTATGTAACTTGATTCTGGATGCTGTTTACAACTGACAGTCTGAAGTTCCTTTGGTCTTGGTACGTTAATCTTATTCTCACATATCTCTGATACTTAACAAAGTGTCTACACATTTATCTTCATGGCTATGTAAAGGAATATGATAATCTTATTAGGCGCAGACTGAAACTTGCTATAGATTGATACAGACTAATGCAGACTCGTACAGACTAATGCAGACTGACTAAAGGGAGGTCTGTACACTCGTTATAATACCTCGTGCATTCAAGTATCACTGCGCGACTGTGATCCGCGAGGAGAAAAGGTTCTACGTTAGCAGCAATCTCATTGGCTGCGTTACACATTAATACGCGGATTGGCGGAAGCAGAATTTGGTCCGCCTCTAAGGCAGCGCCAAATCGTAGTGCAGAGACGGACGAGCGCAGCGCCTGCGCTGTTGTGCTTAGTGGGGCGCGCTCTAGTGGGAAAGTTGTGTACGAGCTGACTACGCGGAACTATGTACACAACACTGGCCTACCAACGCCCTTCTACTGCGTCGCCATTATGGCGGTGCCAGCCCCTTTCCTGTAACACAATGTGGAAATCTACCAGTGGCATTGCTGCATCTGACGGAATGGTGTTTGGTCGGCTCTGAGCTGGCCCACTCCTAAGATCTTTTGCAACAGCCAAGGAAAAACCACAATTTTACTCAGTAGCGCTGAAAAATATTGGTGGCACTGCAGATCGAATAACTGATAAGAAGATACTGTGTCGAACTGGGGAAAACAAGGTATTTATGGCACAACTTCGTTTCATAGGGCATATCCTGAGGCATTAAAGAATTGTCAGTTTGGTAATGAAGAAAAGTGTGTATATGTAGGTGTTGGGAAAGGGGGGGGGGGGTGTTAAAATTGTAGAGGGAGGCAAAGTCGTGAATACAGTTAGCAGGTCCACAATGATGTACATTGCATTAGCTGTGCAGTGCTGAAGAGGCTTGAACAGAATAGACTAGCTTGGGCAGCTGCATCAAACCAATCTTCATACTGAAGACCACAACAACATTTGGGAATGGAGGGGAGAGAGATGTACGCTTCTGTTTCACAATATTGCAAGTTCTTTACTGGGAGAACTCACGAGTAAGGTAGATCTCGTGTGATTCAGCGCCCTCTGCTGTAGACATGGCAAAAGACGTTTCCTTATTGCTCTAAATTAACGGCGCTGCTTATCCTGGTATGAGAAAAGCTACTTATCTCACACTGTTGGCCGATACAACCAACCGATGTATTGGTTCTTGTATTATTTTGTTGTTGTATACAGAAGTGTCTCTGGTATGACGGTTAACTGCAACCACACGTGGAGTTACCAGAGTATAAGAGGTTCCCGCCCAACAATAGCAACAACGTCTCGGGAAGGTGGATGAGCGAATGGAAGTTGTGACCTGTAACTGTTACCTTGCCTGCTTGCGATGGTGGAAGCAAGATAGAGACTGCAAAGAAAATAGTCGTGATCACCAACCACTTTCCGGCAGGTAATCAGCTCAGTAACGTCATCTCCTATTAACCCAGGTTGGTGTTCGAGAGAAACGCAAAGTTACAAGTATGGCTCGAATGTAATTTTCATAAGGGAAGTGCATAACATGATCGGTCAGTCGCATTATGCTGTATAGTTAATTGAGTATCGGACTTCGTTTCTGAAAGACTGCAGGTTCGTTGGAGCCCATAAAAGATCTGATAAATTGCTAATCTGAATTTGGATCACACTAATGGCGGACGGGCTACACGTCATCACATTTGCATTTCTTTCACAAATAGCTGTACACAAAGCTGATAAACACATTAATACAGAGAGATATGTTTAGTTTGTTAAATTAATGCATGTGAAAAGTATTAATTAAAATATACTTAAATATATTCATGGCTCTGAAGAGCAAACCAAATAGATGCTTACATAGCGAAAGGTGAAGAACTAAGGACGATACGAAACAGAAAGGCATCTCCTAGCTTGTCGCAGACAAAATGTTAAGACTTCTCTGTTCTTTATTACCATAGAAAGTATTACATGTACTTATTAACCTTTTGTGGACTCTCTGGTAAACACATATTTCATAAACATAAAGAAAGAAAAATTTTCTTGGTGTCTTACGTTTCTCTACGATACATTTGACAACGACACTGGCAGTTACAAAAGTAGTCATTCAAGTCGTAAGTACAACAAAACCACAAGATTGGGGCACAGTCCGCAGCTCGTGGTCGTGCGGTAGCGTTCTCGCTACTCACGCCCGGGTTCCCGGGTTCGATTCCCGGCGGGGTCAGGGATTTTCTCTGCCTCGTGATGACTGGGTGTTGTGTGCTGTCCTTAGGTTAGGTAGATTTAAGTAGTTCTAAGTTCTAGGGGACTGATGACCATAGATGTTAAGTCCCATAGTGCTCAGAGCCATTTGAACCATTTGATTGGGGGCATACAAGGAAAAAGAATACACAATTTCACATGTTTTAAATGAACAGTTTCACAAATCATTTTCATTGGCGTGGGAGATATTTGTACAAGATACACTTACTTAAAATTTGAGAGTTATCATTGTTCAGAGTATAAGAGGGTAAGTCAGTTCCGAGATGTGTCTGCCATGGGAATTGAAGCAGCCACTGCCGCAGTGGCATCGCAGTTGGCTTGTGTTATGTCAATCGGTGGGCGACAACGGGCTGAGAGCGAGCTCTGGTTACGCACTTTGTAGCACAGGTGGGCATCGAGGTGCGGCCCGTCCAGGAGCGCAGCCATGTTAGACTTGCGTGCCTTGCCTCGCGCTACCGGTTCATCCGGGACAGCCGTATTGAGGTCCGACGGGCCGCAAGGTGCACTGGATACCAACACTGTCGGGCCGAGCGAGACCCTGACGTTACCCCAAGGGCCGAGCAGTGCTGTTTCGAAAGCACCTGTATGTCACAGGCTCAGCAGAGTTGCAAATGGAGACGCAGCCCACGGACCGCGGCCTCAATGCTCCACACTGAGCGAGCCCGTGACGTCACTGTACCAGTGCTGGGGCCTACGGCCTGTTGGTAGTATTGACAGCAGTTGCAAGATACTGGCTGCGAGCGATGGGTAGAGCAGTGTTTAGTGGGGTGGTGGGATGATGATCGATGGCTGCTCATAGACTCTTCACTATTTGTCATACATTTTACTGTACTACAAACTAGAGCATTCTGTGGTCTCAAACGACTGCCTTCTATAGCCAAAGGCTGGTTGCAACTGGTAGTTGGCCCACAGGCTGGAAGATGCTAAGCTCACAGCACTCATCTTAAAACCAGCAGCAGGGGCCCACAGTTTGTGGAGCCAAATTCCATGGTAGCTGCTTGTAGCCTCATGTCGCCTCGTGGAGTGGCAACACCGTTTCCCTTAATTAGTAGCTACCAGACTGAGACACCTTTGACTGAAAATAATGGTAATTTATGTTGCGAGTGAGCATTCTTGCTTTGCAAATCTCAGCTTGTATCCATGTAGACCATAAGAAATCTGTTGCTTGGATGTGTAGTTACTGGCGTACCAACGCCTTTCTGCTGTGTCGGCGTTATGGCGCTGCCAGCCCCTTTCCTGGAGCTCAATGTGGGAATCTGCCAGTGACATTGCTGCATCGGACGAAATGATATTTGGTCGGCTCTGAGATGGCCCACTAGCAACATATTTTGCAACATCCATGGCAACATCACATATTTTCTCAATAGCGCAAAAAATAGTGGTGGCACTGCAGATCGAATAACTGATAAGACTATACTGTGTCGAACTAGTCAAACCAAGAAATTTATGGCACAACTTCGATTCATAGGGCATATCCTTAGGCATGAAGGACTTGTTTGTTTGGTGATGGAGAGAAGTGTGTATATGTGGGTATTGGGGAGGGGAGGGTGTGAAAGTTGTAGAGGGAGAACAAAGTCTTGAATGCAGTTAGCAGGATTAAACTGATGCACATGGCATTAGCTGTGCAGCGCTGAAGAGGCTTGCACAGAATAGACTAGCTTGGGCAACTGCATCAAACCAAACTTCAGGCTGAAGACCACATCAACAACATTGAGGAAGGGAGTGGGAGGTAGAGGTAGGCTTCTGGTGCACAATTTTGCAAGTTCTTTACTGGGACAACTCATGAGTAAGGTAGATCTCGTGTGATTCAGTGCCCTTTGCTCTTGACATGGCAAAAGAGTTTCTATATTGCCCTAAATTAAAGGCGTTGCTCATTCTCGTATGTGTAAAGGTTTTTATCCCACACTGTTGGTCGGTGCAACCAACTGATGTAGCGGTTGTTGTAAACAAAAGTGTCTGTGGTATGACGTTAAACTGCAACCATACGGTATAAGTAGTCCCTATCCTACAATAGCAACAAGCTCTCTCTAAGGTGGATGAGCCAGTCGATGTTGCGAGCTGTAACTGTTACTTTGCCTGCTGGCGAAGGTGGAAGGATGATAGAGAATGTAACGAAAATAGTCGTGATCACCTACCACTTACCAGCATGTAGTCAGCAAGGTATTGGCAACTGAAATTAACTGCGCAGTGCTTGTTGATTCCTGATGGGATTTCCTGTTACTCCAGGTTTGTGCTCGAGAGAATCGCAAAGTTACAGATGTGGCTCCGATGTAATTGTCATGAGGCAAGTGCATAACGCTATCGGTCAATCGAATTATGCTGCATAGTTAATTGAGTATCAGACATTGTTTCTGAAAGACTGTAGGTTCCTTGGTGCACCATAAAAGATCTGATAAATTGTTAATCAGTATTTGGATCACACCAATGGCGGACGGGCTCCACGTCAGCAGTTTTGCATTTCTTTTACGAATAGCAGTATATAAATGCTGATAAAAACATTATCACAAAGAGATATGTTTAATTTGTTAAATTGATTCATCTGAAAGGTATTACTTTAAATATACTTAAATACGAGGGGCGTTTGAAAAATTCGTGCAAAGTCCGAGAGATGCCACCACGGGCGCCTATCGAGTTTAGTTAGTAGCATCTTTGGAAAGAGCGCACACCAAGTTTCAGTCTTATTGGTCTACTTCATTGCGTTAGGCATTTGTGTGAATCAAGGAAAACAAGTGATTGTCAAAAAATAGACGAAAAAAATTCCTTTGGTGATTAAACACTACTTTATGAACAGAAAAACGCCTCAGGAGACTAAAGAGAAGCTTGATAAACATTACAGTAACTCTGCGCCTTCGCTTAGAACAGTTTATAAGTGATTTCAAAACTTGTGAGTGGCCATATGGGCACAAGTGATGCTGAACGTTCTGGACGCCCTGTGAAGGTTACGACTCCAGAAATCATTGATAAAATCTATGATATGGTGATGGATGACAGTAGAGTTAAGGTGTGTGGGATTGCTGGTGCTGTGGGCATCTCGAATGAACGGGTACATAATATTTTGCATCAACATTTGGACACGAGAAAGCTATCCGCAAGTTGCAATCCGCGATTGCTCACGTTTGACCAAAAACGGAATTGTGCGAAGTGTTGTAAGGATGATTTGCAGCTGTTCAGCAGAATCCGCAGGACTTTGAGCGTCGTTTCGTCACTGTGGATGAAACATGGATACATTACTATACTCCTGAGACCAAACAACAATCTAAACAATAGGTTATCAAGGGAGAATCTGCCCCAAAAAAGGAGAAGACCATTCCTTCGGTCGGAAAGGTTATGGGATTCGCAAGGGATAATCCTTATCTACTGTCTGGAAAAGGGTAAAACTATTACAGGTGAATATTATTCATCGATATTGGACCGTACTTTTCCATCACGACAATGCACCAGTACACATCTCAGCAGTTGTGGTCACAAAAGTAATGGAAATAGGATTCCAACTCGATTTACATCCCCCACCCGCCATTTTCTCGAGTCCAGGCTCCCTCAGACTCCTTTCTGTTCCTCAATTTTAAGAAATGGCTGTTGGGACAATGATTTTATTCAAACGAGGAAGTGATTGCTGCATGTATTAGCTATTTTGCAGACTTGGACAATTTTTATAATTCGGACGGGTTTAATAAATTAGAACAGCGTCGGACGAAGTGTATAAGTCTAAAAGGAGACTATGTTGAAAAATAAAAAAGGTTTACCCCTAGTAAGTAAGCAGGTTGTATTTTTGCATGGACTTTTCAAACGCCCCTCGCATATTCATCGTTCTTAAGAGCTAACAAGTAGGTGTATACGTAGCGAAAGCTGAAGAACAAAAGGCGATACGAAACAGGACGTCATCTTCTAGCTGATCGCAGAAAAAATGTGAAGGCTTTTCTATTCTTCATTATCGGTCCGTATTACATGTACTTATTAACATTTGTGGACTTCCTGGTACACACATATTTCGTAAACATAAAGATAAAAATTTTTTCTTGGTGCCTAACGTTTTCCTACGATATATTTGAATACGATACTGGCTGTTACATGATCAGGCATTTAAGTTGTGTACACCAAGGTTAAGTCAGTACAGGGACGTGTCCGCCTGAGGGAACTGATGTAGCCACTACTGGAGCGTAGTCATTACAGCCGTGCGAACCTTGCGTAGCAATGTCGGTTCATCCGGGGCAGCCACATGCAGGTGCGACGGGCTGCACGGTGCAGAGTCGTGCGGCCACACTGGGCTACAGCAGTCTCGGGCCGAGCGTGTCCCTGACATCACCCCAAGGGCCGAGCAGTGCTGTTGCTAAACAACTTGTATGCCAGGGGCTCGGCAGAGTCACGCATGGAGACGCAGCCCACATGCCGATGCCCCACTCCTCCACACTGAGTGAGCCCATGAAGTCATTGCACCGAGGCCGTGTGCAAGCACTGGTGTGCGGCAGCCTATGGGCTGTTGGTAGCACTGATCGCAGTTGTGAGCTACAGTCTGCGAGCGTGAGTAGAGCAGAGCGTAGTTCACATGTGTGTGAAATGTTATGAGACTTAACTGCTAAGGACATCAGACCCTAAGCTTACACACTACTTTACCTAAATTATCCTAAGGGCAAACACACACCCATGCCTGAAGGAGGACTCGAACCTCCACTGGGATCAGCCGCACAGTCCATGACTCCAGCGACTTACACCGCCAGAGTTTACTGGAGTAGTGGGATTTGTTCATTTTTTTTCGTAACGAACAAAATGAGCGCGGACACTAAACGTGGTTGGCAAAAGAAGGTGCGCATACCAATCAAAAGGGAAGTAAAAGGAAAACTAATCAGTGGTGAGTGGAGCCTGAAGCGAACTTTAAAGGTTCACTTTGGACTGTGTTAAAGCCTGTCGTGGATGACGTTACGAAATGCGTTCATTTTGTTTGCTGTTCGGCGTGCAGTGAAATTTACTCTCTTGCTGAAGGGTCAAGTGGCATTTCGCACATTTCTCGCCATCCATGCGTGTCTACTAAAAAGGGTCTGATGTGGACGAGAAAGGACTTTCTAAACCAACTGAGGAGATGACTGTCGATAAATGCGTGGCTATGTGTGCAAGAGACGTAAGGTCGTACGGGACTATGAGAGGTGAAGGTCTTATGGATCTTATTCAGACGTTAATCGACACTGCAGCGGCCATTATGTCTCACCCCACAAATGTGTCGCGATACATGGCAGAAGGTGCTAAAAGCCACGACATATATTTATGCCTGAGGTAATGGCTCATATAACAGAAGGTGAATACTCAGGAACTACAAACATGTGCGCATCCAACGCGAGAAGAAACAATTATCTGACATGTACTGTCTCCTGTTTCATTGACTGGACTCTCAGAACTTGCATTTTATTTACAACTCAGTTTCCAGATGAGCCAAATACGGGCGGTAACATTCTAAGAGAATTGTTTAGACGATATATGTCTCTTGGTATCCACCACTCTACTTTGAAAGAAATGCAGCATACGACTGATCAAGGTACCAACTGAGTCGTTGCACTGCATGATTATTCATGATTGAATTGCTCCAGCCATATGCTAAATACAGGGCTACGAAGAAAATTTAATGCGGACTATTTATGCGTCAATTGTCCATAAGTTCATGGTCTTTTGATTGTGGCGAAAGAACGCGTCACCTACGAAAAGAAAAGTCGTCTTTTTAATTCTCTTAATAGATAGTCGCCGGAATAAGCAGCTGACAACGTTAGAATGTCTTTGTGCAAGACGCTCTCTGAAAAGGGAGAAATAGCCCAAAATGAAGGAACTGATAAACGCTGATGAAAGAACTTTTTACGTATGCTATTCGATTACCGTAGCTCTTTTCCGCAATCGTTTATTTTATAGCTTTTGAAACATAAGGGCTTTTGTAGCTCTCCAAAGCGGCGTCCCAGGAATTACAACTGGGGAAATCACCTACACTGCACCTTCTTTAGACATGCAAAATGACGGTATTAAAAGCATTTGAGGCGTCCCAGGACAGAGAAGCTTCTGAAATCGGACTTATACATAAACGCCTCAAATTATACTTAGACGAAAAAGCTATTTGTGCAGTGATGCTGTGAGGTAGCAACTTTCCTCTGGCCACCGTTCGTCATTTAATTATGATATCCGCTGATAAGAAGCGTAAAGTCATGAAAAGGATACATTAGTTTTCCTTCCTCATACTTCTCCAATCCCACAATACACTCTAACGACATTTCCCTTTACTGCATCTCCAACCGTCTTTTCTCTTTGTCCTCGCTAGTGGGTTCGAACGGAACTGACTTACCTTTCGATCTAGAAATAGTTATCTCGATGTACTCTGCTCTTCTGCAAGTTACAAAAATAACATTTTATGTTCGGAAATAGAAGAAACGCTCATTCCTACATGTTCCTCTACAACTGGTAACACGTGGATCCTTGGGAATCCATGTTGTAGTTAATGAAAGTTTGTATATTTGCTGTACATGTACTGAAATACGAATTTTGCTGTTCTCCCGTAAAAAGAAGAGAGTAGTAAGGAGACTGGACATGTATTTCAGAGACCCACCCCATATAAGAACAAATCATGTAGAAGTACACAAATTCTGCTACTCCATCTGCTGGATTCCTAGTTGTGCAATTTGAAGATGAGAGTGAGACATTTGGGCAGCCTACACTCTTTGTTGTTCAACATTTACACTGAACAAGCAGTAAAGCATACAAAGATAAATTTGTAAATAGAAGCAAATATCTGGGAGAAGCAATAAACATTTTGAAGTTTACCGGTGACACTGCGATTCTGTCAGAGACAGTAAAGAACTTGGAATAACAGTTGAATGGAATAGATAATGCCTTGGAAAGGGATTATAAAATAACCCTCAATGGAACTAAATAAAAAGTAATGGAACGTATTCAGATTAAACCTAGCACTACCAACGGATTTTGACTAACGTGTACTACAAAAGGAGGGCGTAATATATGACGAACACAAAGATATACGGATTTCGCTAAGTTTCGTTGTCTTTATCGCACAACATGCTGTTTAAAGATATATTTGTGTGTAAGAAGAGTCCTAAACCAGAAAATATGAATGTGACACATGTTCTGAATATTAACATCTCTTAGATGACCCAACGTTCTGCTTTACTAAAAAATTTGAAACAATTAGGGAATCTGATAGGAGAAATCATTAAAAATCACAAATATATTTTTATCAAAAATTTTAAAATATAATGTACATGACTAGATTACAGTGTTCTGAAAAGGTAGGCATACAGCTCCCCTTCCCTCCCCCTTTGTATTGTGAGGGTTAAATCAGGTAGTGTTAAGTGAATCTAATTACGAAATGAGACACTAAAAGGACTATTGGGCAGCAAAATATCTGATGATAGCTGAAGTAGAGAGGATATAAAATGAAGACTGATTATAGCAAGAAAAGTATTAATGAAAAAGAGGGATTTGCTAGAATAGAATATAAATTTAAGTTTCGGAAGTATTTCGTGAAGGTATTTGTATGGTTTCCAAGATGCTACTCTAGGCGGGTTCTCGCGTCCGTCGGCCGTCGTAATTTAATATGTTATTTACCACAAAAATTTATTGGTGATTTTATTGTTGTTGACTTACGTGGTGGGCGTTAATAGAAAGGATATTTCTTTTTGTTTTGATTTGCAATAAAATACTTTTGTGACGTTCTCTTTTTTAACAATATTAATCTTCAGTATAAATTATTTGTTACGTTAATGAACGTTAGACTCACTGAGTCTTAAAACATGAGCAAGTAAGTTGAACAGTGGAATAAACTTTTCATATTAATTTCCTCAGCAACTCAGTTCACTTTAAAGCACAAAATCTTTAGTTATTAATCACAATTGCGGCCCACACACGCACGACAATATTTTTTCTTACCTCCGTTAACCATTGCATTGTAGTCGGAGTCCTAGCTCTGGCCCTCGGCTGTTGTACTGAAGATAAGAATCTTAAAGCTGCGTATTTTCTGCAGCGTCGTTCGGTTGTGGAGAATAATGTATAGTATGTCAATAGCGGGCGAGTTTTTCGCTTCCGCAAAAATTTTATTTGTTAATATCGCCACGTAATGACGTCGTTGGCTGCATCGGCCGCTGCAATTGTTGCACTGTAAATTACTCGAATGCAGGCTAATTTTAGGAAGACGGACATGAAATGGGGATCACCTCTTACAAATTAAAAGCGAACAATAATATTAAATCAATATGTTATTTGCTTAATTAGTACAAATATGCTTTCATTTGCCAGCACTTGCAAGATGTCCATCTACACGCAACCAAAACAAGAGAAGAAGTGAAGATGACAAAAAAATTAACAAAAGAGCGTATCTTGTCGTCTCCTTAGATCATTTCTTTGCCATCAAAACACACACAGAGAAATTATTATAATCCGGATTCATGATAAAAATGTATTTTATTCAATTTTTAAATGTCTCTCCTTTGTAAATACTGTCTTTAAGTCTTTTAATATTATTTCACTGGGGACGCTATAGGGTATAAAAATGAATGTGCGCGATGGAAAAAACTGAACACGAAAATGAAGATTTGGCTGCTGAATCTGATATTAGGATCTCTTAACGGTCATATTGTTTCCCCCTTGTTGCTCTTTAACGTATAAATTACAACATAAAAATAAATGAAAGATTAAGGGAACTAGTAACTACTAAATATTAATGTTGTTTCTGATTATACATTTATTGTAGATTAAAAGTTCTTTATACATTGCAAATGTTTATATGTCGATGTGCAATGGACATAAAGAGAAACAAATGAATTTCCTGACTAATATTGTTGATCAACTTCTCAAATGTGCCCCTTTTGGTGGCTACGTGTTCTTATATAAATAACGCGAGATGACTGATATCATCTACATCCCAAACACTAGAAGACACTACTTTCAATGATGACCTCCAGTGGTGTGAAACGTCAGTGGAAATGAAACTTACATGATCACAGCTGTTTAGCTTTATGGCCCTAATAAGCCGAAGGAATTAGCAATATCACCGTATGTACTTCTTCCAGTGCGTCGGAGTGATGGTTCTCGTGCACGTCTGCGATGATCGAAGAACTCCAGCCACATAATAAAAAAACTCGTTCAAACACTAGGACGGCAGAAGGCAGTCCTCTGACTAGTTTAATCTAATACTATCTTCTCATCTCTGTATTCTACTGATAAGAAACGCGAACTCCCATTCACAAACGGAATTTAGATGTCTCAACGTGAGTATAGACAGAAGAAGTGCTCTCAATTACTGATCGTTGCGTACTCAACGACGACTCCGTGCCCGGAGGCGAAGTCCAGAATAGTGTAAGTTAGCTACGCCTTCGGTCACCTAAAACAACTTCCCAGTGCCTTGCGGCACTATATCATGCAAATTAAAGCTTAGTGATTTTGCCACATTTGTCCTATCATGTTAAACGAACCATGCGACAGTATTTCACTGGTGACACCTTCCCCGAGCTTGAACATTATCCCCTGAGTCCCACCGCGCGGCCGGCCGCGGTGGTCTAGCGGTTCAGGCGCTCAGTCCGGAACCGCGCGTCTGCTACGGTCGCAGGTTCGAATCCTGCCTCGGGAATGGATGTGTGTGATGTCCTTAGGTTAGTTAGGTTTAAGTAGTTCTAAGTTCTAGGGGACTGATGACCACAGATGTTAAGTCCCATAGTGCTCAGAGCCATTTGAACCATTTGAACCAACCGCGCGTCATCGGATGTCGGTTTCGGCATGATGCTCGATGAGAAAGTCTAGCCCTGGGATTGCACAGCATCCTTCGCCTGCATCACGCATTACACTTTTGTCACTCTCCTGATCCACTGGCACAAGCCTTGTCGGACAGATCATAAACCTTACAAACACATTTCCTCTTTCTTCTCCTCCTACCTTCTGTGGAGGCAGGGCTGTCACAATGGTGGTTAATCTGCGGCCTTAGGAAATACTAAATGTGTCTGTAACATTTTAGTACCCAAAACATCTTCAATACAACCAGCGTTATTGATATCTTTCTGTGTCACCTCCTAAGTATCTACAGTAAAATTACTGCCGGCAGTTGCACTCCGCAAGACACAAAAATCATCGTCACATGCACTTCCCTGCACATCTGGACCAGGCTGCAGAAATTCGCAACCTCTCCGCCAGGTAATACCTCACTAATTATGCGAACAACAGACGAGGAGAACAAAACAGTACGACGAAAAGGATACTTAATCTAATTCTCTCCTAACACTTACTGTATCTTAACTTCTCCACTTAAGCGGCTACTCATTACTGCTACTTTAAGCGCTTAAACGCAGTGACCCACATTTATTGCTCAAAATGAAATAAATTGCCCATTGAAAACTGCGAAAACTACCACAAAACTCCGAGTTCTCGACAAAACTCATTGTCCCCTCCTGAAAAGCTACGCATGGTTAACACCATACACACTTCCAGACAATGAGCCACACCCATTCACGATAGACAAAAATAACATTCATATTTACACATCCTTAGAACACAGTCTGAGTTTACTTGCCACATGTCACACATGGAAGCAGAACTGAAAAGCTGCTGAGAGGTGCAATGACTCGACGAGATAGTCGCATGGGAAAAAAAATGAACAGTCATTCCACTCACCCACTGCACACTGATGTTGTGTGTCGACGAAACTGCAACACTGAGGTAGTCGAGAGTCATCGCCTCCAGGGAGAGTGGCTGGTAAGGTTCCCCTGTCACAGAAATTTAGTCATAACACGCACTTCTGACATCAAAATGTAGAGGCCCAGGATTGATGACCTCTACACGCGGAGGTCTGAGTTGAAGTGTTGGATTGTTGTCGGGATGATGAACGATGGCTGCTCACAAAAACTTCACTATTAGTCATACATTTTACAGAAGAACAAACTAGAACATTCTGTGGTGCAAGTCCTCCATAGTGTGTGCTGAAGACATCGAGTGTTAATGAACTGAATCAACAGGTGGGCATGGCCTCAAACCGTAGCGGTCACGCGGTTCCAGACTGAAGTGCCTACGATCGCACAGCCACACCGGCCAGCATAAAAGATCTGATAAATTGCCAATCAATATTTGGATCACACCAAATTCAGACGGGCACCATGTAAGCAGTTTTGCATTTCTTTCATGAATAGCTGATCACAAAACTGAAAGGTGTTATTTTAAATATACTTAAATATATTCATTATTCATAAGAACTAACAAGATAGATTCAAACATAGCAAAAGCTGAAGAACAAAGGACGATTCTAAACAGGAAGGCTTCTCCTAGTTGGTGGCAGAAAAAAATGTGAAGGCTTCTCTGTTCTTTATCATCATAGAAAGTATTACATGTAGTTATTAACATTTGTGAACTCTCTGCTACACACACATTTCATAAACATAAAGAAAGAAAAATTTCCGGATGTCTTACGTTTGTCTACGTTACATTTGACTACAATGATGGCTGTAATATGAGTACTTATTCATGTCCTGTACAACAAAATTACAAGATTGGTGTAAACAAGAAAAAACAATAAATTATTGGACATGTTTTAAGTAAAGAATTTGACATAAAATTTGCAATGGCACGGGAGATATGTGTAGAAGATAGACTAAGTAAAAGTTTGCGAGGTATCAATGTTCTGCGGATAAGAGGTTAAGTCAGTTCAGTGATGTGTCTGCCTGTGGGAATTGATGCAGCCACTGCTGGAGTGAAGTCGCAGTTGGCTTCTATGATGTCAATCGGTCGGTGACAATAGGCTGAGTGTGGGTTCTGGTTGAGCACTTCGCAACAGAGGTGGGCACCGAGGCGCGGCCCCATCCAGGACCGTAGGCATGACAGCCGTGCGAGCGTTGCCTCGCACTGGCAGTTCAGGCGGGGCAGTTGCATCGAGATCCGACGGTGTGGATACTGTGGTGAATACCAAGAGATATAAATCGTCCTTTTGTGATTGCTCTTCCGTGAGTGTAAATTTACAATTGGCGGTGTCTTTATATACAAACTGTTATTTATTGCTCTGTTTATACATATGTGATTTTTTTAAATCATGTTGTTTCTGTAATTTTTACTGTAATGTTATGAGCCATGCGCTAAATAAATAAATGAAATATTTTTAAAATTTTGATAAAAATATATTTGTGATTTTTAATGATTTCTTCTACCAGATAACGTTGTTGTTTTTAATTTTTCACTAATACTTAGCGCAAAAATTTAGGTCTTGTCAGTGGATGTGACTTTTCAGAACAGGTGTCATATTCATATTTCCAGGTATAGGGCCATTCTTACACACAAATATATCATTAAAAGGTATGTTGTGCGTAAAAGACAACGAAAATTAACGCAATCCTTACATCTTTGTGTTGGTCATATATTACACCCTCCTTTTGTAGTACACGTTATGGAAAATCCGTGGGTACTGCTATGTTTAATTCGAATACGTTCCATTACTTTTCATTTAGTTCCATTGAGGGTTATCTTATAATCCCTTTCCAGGGCACTATCTATTCCATTCAACTGTTATTCCAAGTTCTTTTCAGTTTCTGACAGAATAGCATTGTCATCGGTAAACTTCAAAACGTTTATTACTTCTCCCTGATATTTAATCCTGTTTACAAATTTATCCTTCTATACTTTACTGCTTGTTCGGTGTAGATGTTGAATGACATCGAGTGTAGGCTACCGGAATGTGTTACTCCCATCTTCCAATTGCACAACTAGAAATCCAGCAGATGGAGTAGTAGAAATTATGTGCTTCAACAAGTTTTGTCCTTTGATGGAGTGGGACTGTGAAATACATGTCCAGCCTCATTACTCCTCTCTTCTATCTACCGCACGAAAGAAACATTCATTCTTCAGTGCATATACGGCAAAAATTCAGACTTTGATTTAGGACAACATGAACTCCCAAGGATCCACACGTTACCACTATTGGAGAAACATGTAGGAATGAGCGTCTCTAATATTTCTGATTATTAAATGTTATTTTTGTAAGTTCCAGAAGAGTAGAGTGCATTGAGGTAACTATTTCTAGATCGAAAGGTAAGCGAGTTCCGTTCTAACCCACTAGCGAGTACAAATAGAAAAGACGGTTGGAGATGCAGCAATGGGAAATGTCGTTAGAGTGCTTTGTGGGATTGGAGAAGTGTGAGGAAGGAAAACTATTGTATCCATTTCATGACTTTACGCCTCTTATCTTCAGATATCATTTTTGAATGTCGAATGGTGGCCAGAGGAAAGTTGCTACCTCACAGTATCTCTGGACAATTTGCTTTTCAGCTTAGTATAATTTGAAGCGTAAATGTAAAAGCCCGACATCAGAAACTTCTCTGTCCTGGCGCGCCTGATTCTAATGCTTTAACATTGTCATTGTCCATGTCAACAGAATGAGCAGTGTAGGTGGTTTCTCTAGTTCTAATTCCTTGGACGCCGCTTGCAAGAGCTACAAAAACCCTTATCTTATTTAAAGCATAAAATAAACAATTACGTATAAGAATTACAGTCACAGAATAGCAAACATACCGTGAAAAGTTCTTTCATCAGCGTGATATCAGTTCCTTCATTTCGAGGTATTTCTCCCTTCTCAGAGAGCTTCTCGCACAAAGACATTCTAACATTGTCAGCTGCTTATTCCACCGACTATCGTTAGACTTGCTCATTTATCAAACAAGAACATTAAGAAGACCACTTTTCTTTACGTAAGTACCGTGTTCTTTCGCAGCAATCAAAAGACCATGAACCTATGGACAATTGACGCATATATACTCCGAATTAAAATTATTTCGTAGCCCTGTATTTGACTTATGGCAGGAACAATTCAATATATGGCGCATTGCAACGGCAATGTTGCTATCTTGATCAGTCGTGTGCTGCATGTCTTTCAAAGTACTGTGGTGGATACCAAGAGACATAAATCGTCGAAACATTTCTCTTAGAATGTTACCGCCCGTTTTTGGTTCATCTGGAAACTGAGTTGTAAACAAAATGCGAGGTCTGAGAGTCCATTCAATGAAACAGGAGACAGTACATGTCAGATAATTGTTTCTGCTCGCGCTGTATGTCCACATTTCTGTAGTTGCTGACTATTCACCTTCTGTTATATGAGCAATTACCTCAGGCATAAATATAGGTCGTAGGGTTTTAGCACTTTTTGCCATGTACCGCAACACAGTTATGGGGTTAGATATAATGGCCTTTACAATGTCATATAACGTATGAACAAGATCCCTAAGACCTTCATCTCTCATAGTTCCATACGAACCTACGTCTCCTGCACACATAGCCACACTTTTATCGACAGTTATCTCCTGAGCAAGTTTAGGAAGTCGTTTCTGCTCCACATAAGACCCTTGTTTATTATACACGCATGGATGGCGACAAATGTGCGTAGTGCCACTTGGGCCTTCAGCATGAGAGTAAATTCCATAGAACAGCGAACAGCAAACAAAATGAACGCTTATTCTAACGCCATCCACAATAGGCTTTAACAGAGTCCGAACTGATCTTTTAAGATTCGATTTACGCTGTGTGGGTGTCTGCTCACCACTGATTAGTTTTTCTTTTACATCCCTTTCTCTTGAAATGTGCTCCTTCTTCTGCAAGTCATTTTTAGTTTCCACCCTCATTTTTGAATAGCCGAAGCAATTAGCAATATCACCGAATGTACTGCGTCCCGTGTGTCGCAGTGATGGTTCTCGTGCACGTCTGCGACGATGGAAGAATTCCAGCCACAAAATAAAAAACTCATTAAACACTAGGATGGCAGAAGGTGGTCCTCTGACTAGTACAATCTATTACTATCTTCTCCTCTCTGTATTCTACAGATAAGAAACACGTAATCCCAGCCGCAAAGACGGAATTCAGATAACGTTTCAACGTGAATATAGACAGGAGAAGTGCTCTCAATCACTGAAAGCTGGTTACCCAACGACGATTCCCTACCCGGAGGCGAAGTCCAGAATCGTATAAATTAGCAACACCTTCGCTCACATAAAGCAACTTCCCAGTGCCTTGTGTCCATATATCACGCAAATTAAGCTTTAGTTATTTTGCCCACATTTGTCCTAACATGATAAACGAACCTTGCGACAGTATTTCATTGGTAACAGCTGCCCCAAGCTTGAACATTATCTCCCTGGGTTCCACCGCTCGTCATCGAAAGTCAGTTTCGGCATGATGCATGATGAGGAAGTCTAGCCCTAGGGTTGCACAGCAGCCTTCACCTGGATCACGCATTACACTGCAAGTGTTGTCACTTTATTCAATCTCCTAACCCACTGGCACAAGCCTTCTCAGCCCCATCATAAACCTTACAAACACATTTCCTCTTTCTTGTAATCCCACCTTCTGAGGAGGCAGTGCCGTCACAGATGGTGCCGAATCTACGGCCCTCAGAAATACTAAATGCGTCTGTACCATTTCAGTACCCAAAACATCTGCGATACAATCATCCTTATTGATAGATATCTGCGTCACCTCCTAAGTATCTACAATAAAATTGCTGTCGGCAGTTTCACTCTGCAAGACACAAAAATCATCGGCACATTCACTTCCCTCCACATCAGGTCCAGGTTGCAGAAATTCGCAACCTCTCCTGCCTAATTATGCATAAAACACGCGAGGAGAACGAAACAGTACGACGACAATGACACTTAATCTCATTCTATCCTAACATTTACCGTAACTTAACTTCTCTCATTGAGCGGCTACTCATAACTACTACTTTACGTGATTAAACGTTGTGAGCCACATTTATTGCTCAAAACGACATACATTGCATAATAAAAACGGCGAAAACTACCACAAAACTCCAACTTCTCGACTAAACTCATCTTTCCCTCCTAAGAAGCTGTGCATGGTTAACTCCTTATACACTTCCAGACAGTGAGCCACACCCATTGATGATAGGCAAAAATAACGCTCATATTTACAAAAAAAAAAAAATAGTTCCAAGGGCTCTGAGCACTATGGGACTTAACTTCTATGGTCATCAGTCCCCTAGGTCTTAGAACTACTTAAACCTAACTAACCTAAGGACAGCACACAACACCCAGCCATCACGAGGCAGAGAAAATCCCTGACCCCGCCGGGAATCGAACCCGGGAACCCGGGCGTGGGAAGCGAGAATGCTACCGCACGACCACGAGATGCGGGCTCATATTCACACATCCTCAGAACACAGTCAGCGTTTACTTGACACATGTCACACATGGAAACAGAACTCAGAAGTTGCTAAAAGGTGCAATGATTCGACGTGATACTCGCAGGGGAAAAAAATAGAACAGTCTGTGCACTCAGTCGCCGGCCGAAGTGGCCGTGCGGTTAAAGGCGCTGCAGTCTGGAACCGCAAGACCGCTACGGTAGCAGGTTCGACTCCTGCCTCGGGCATGGATGTTTGTGATGTCCTTAGGTTAGTTAGGTTTAACTAGTTCTGAGTTCTGGGGGACTAATGACCTCAGTAGTTGAGTCCCATAGTGCTCAGAGCCATTTGAACCATTTGTGCACTCAGTCACCGTGCACTGATGCTGTGCGTCCACGAACCAGCAACCCTGAGGTAGTAGAGAGTCATCGTCCCAGCGACGGTGGCTGGTAAGGTTCCCCAGTCACTGAAATTTAGACGTGACCCACACTTCTGACATCAAAATGTGGAGGTCCAGGATAGATGACCTCTACACGTGGATGTCTGAGTTGAGGTGGTGGATTGTTGCCGGGATAATGACACATTGTTGCTCATAAAAACATCACTGTTAGTCGTACATTTTACTGAAAAACAGACTAGGACATTCTGTGGTTCAACGTCCTCCATAGTGTGTGCTGAAGACAGCGTGTGTTAAGGAACTGACGCAACAGAAGGCAATGATCTCAAACGACTGCCTTGTTGCACCTGGTAGTTGGCCCACAGGCTGGAAGATGATAAGTTCACAGCACTGATCTCAAAACCAGCAGCGGGGACCCACAGTTAGTGGAGGCTAAAACACATGGCGACTGCTTGTAGCGTAATGTCGCCTGGTAGAGCGGAAATACCTCTCCTCTTAAATAGTAGCTACCAGACTGAGGCACCTTTGACTAATAATAATGGTAATTTATGTTGGGACGGAGCTTTGCAAATCACAGCTTGTACCCATGTAGAGCATAAGAAGTCTGTTGATTGGATGTATAGTTACTGGGCTACCAACGCCTTTCTGCTGCGTCGTCATTATGGCGGTGCCAGCCCCTTCTCTGGAGCACAAGGTGGGATTCTGCCAGTGGCATCGCTGCATCTGACGTAATGGTGTTTTGTCGCCTCTGAGCTTGCCCAATCCCAAGATCTTTTGCAACAGCCATGGCAACATCACAATTTTACTCAGTAGCGCCGAAAAATAGTGGTGACACTGCAAATAAAATAACTAATAAGATGATACTGAGTCGAACTGTGGAAATCAAGAAATTTATGGCATGACTTCGTTTCATAGTTCATATCCTGACGCATTAAGGACTTGTCAGTTTGGTAATGGGGAGCAGTGTGTATATGTGGGTGTTGAGAGACGGGGGGTGTTAAAATTGTAGAGGGAGACAATATCTTGAATACAGTTAGCAAGTTCAAACTGATGCACATTGCATTATCTGTGCAGCGCTTGCACAGAATAGACTAGCTTGGGCAGCTGCATCAAACCAGTCTTCAGACTGCAGACCACAACAACAACATTGTGGAAGGGGGTGGGAGGGAGAGGTAGGCTTCTGGTCACAACTTTGCAAGTTGTTTACTGGGAGAACTCATTAGTAAGGTAGATCACGTGTGATTCAGCGCCCTCGGCAGTTGACATGGCAAAAGACGTTTCTATATTGCTCTAAATTAACGACGTTTCTCATTCTCGTTTGCGAAAAGGTATTTATCTCACGCTGTTGGCCGATGCAACCAACTGATGTAGCGGTTCTTGTATTGTTTTGTTGTTGTAAACAGAAGTGTCTCTGCTATGACGTTAAACTGCAGCCATACAGTATAAGCGGTCCCCATCCGACAATAGCAACAACCTCTCTCGAAGGTGGATGAGCCGGTGGAACTTGTGAGGTGTCACTGTTACCTTGTCTGCTTCCGAAGGTGGAAGGCCGATAGAGAATGTGAAGGAAACAGTCGTGATCACCTACCACTTATAGCAGGTAGTGAGCTCAGTATTGTCAATTAAAATTAACTGAGCAGTGCTTGCTGATTCCTGATGTGACTTCATGTTACTCCAGGTTTGTGTTCGAGAGTAACGCAAAGTCACAGATGTGGCTCCAATGTAGTTTTCATAATGCAAAAGCATAACGCGATCGGTGAATCGAATTATGCTGTGCAGTTAATTGAGTATCGTACTTCGTTTCTAAAAGGCTGTAGGTTCTTTGGTACACCATAAGAGATCTGATAAATTGCTAGTCAGCATTTGGATCATAGCAAAGGCAGAGAGGCTCCGTGTCAGCAGTTTTGCATTTCTTTCACGAACAGCTGTATACAAAGCTGATAAAGACATTAATACTAAGAGATATGTTTAAATTGTTAAATTAATACATCTGAAAGGCATTAATTTAAATATACTTAAATACGAGGGGCGTTTGAAAAGTCTGTGCAAAGTCCGAAGATGCCACCACCGGCGCCTATCGAGTTTAGTTAGTAGCATCTTTGGAAAGAGCGCACACCAAGTTTCAGTCACACTGGTTTATTTCTTTGTGTTTGGCATTCATATGAATCAAGGAAGTCGAGTGATTGTCAAAACATGGACGAAAAAGCATTTCGTGTGGTGATTTAACATTACTTTATGAAAGGAAAAACGCGTCAGGAGACTAAAGAGAACCTTGATAAAAGTTACGGTGACTCTTCGCCTTCGCGTACAACAGTTTATAAGTGATTTCAAAATTTTAGGAGTGGCCATATGGGCACAAGTAATGCAGAACTTTCTGGACGGCCTGTGGAGGATACCACTGCAGACATCACTGATAAAATCCATGATATGGTGATGGATGACAGAAGAGCTAAGGTACGTGAGATTGCTAGTGCTGTGGGCATCTCGAAAGAACGGGTACATAATATTTTGCATGAACATTTGGACATGAGAAAGCTAGCCGAAAGATGCGTTTCGTGGGTGCTCATGCTTGACCAAAAACGGAATTGTGCGAAGTGTTGCAAGGATGGTTTGCAGCTGTTCAGAAGAATCCGCAGGACTTTGAGCGTCGTTTCGCCACTGTTTATGAAACATGGATATACTCATTAGACCAAACAACAATCTAAACAATGGGTTACCGAGGGACAATCTGAACCAAAAAAGCGAAGAGCATTCCTTCGGCCAGAAAGGTTATGGCGACTGTCTTTTTGGATCCACAATGGATAATTCTCATCAACTATCTGCAAAAGCGTAAAACTATGTGAATATTATTCATCGTCATGGGACCATCGTTTTCGATCACGACAATGCACCAGCACACATCTCAGCAGTTGTGGTCGCGAAATTAATGGAAATAGGTTTCCATATCGTTTCACATCCCCCACGCCCCAATATTCTCCAGACCTGGTTCCCTCGGACTACTATTTCTTCCCCAATTTGAAGAAATGGCTGATGGGACAAAGATTTTATTTAAACGACAAGATGATTGCAGCATGTATTAGCTATTTTGCAGACTTGGTCAATTCCAATTATTTGGAAGGGATCAACAAATTATAACAGCGTAGGACTAAGTCTATAAGTGTAAAAGGAGATTATGTTGAAAAATAAAGAAGGTTCACCCCAAACACGGACTTTTAAAACGCCCCTCGTATATTCATGGTTCTTAAGAGTTAACGGGATAGATGCATAGATGGATATAGATAGCGAAAGCTGAAGAACAAAGGACGATACGAAACAGGAAGGCATATATTTGACTACGATACTGGCTGTTACATGAGTAGTCACGCAGGTCGTCTACAACAAGGTGAAGACAGTTCAGGGACGTGTCTGCCTGTGGGAATTGATGCAGCCACTGCTGGAGTGAGGCCGCAATTGGCTTGTATGATGTCAATTGCACGGTGACAACCGGCTGAGAGCGAGCTCTGGATGTGCAGTACGCAGCAGAGGTGGGCATGGTGGCGTGGCCTGTCTAGGAGCATAGCCATGGCAGCTGTGTGAGCCTTGCCTAGCGCTGCCGAGTCAGCCAGGGCAGCCACATGGAGGTCTGACTGGCCGCACAGTGCAGAGTCGTATGGCTGCACTGGGCTACAGCACTCTCAGGCCGAGCGAGTCCCTGACGTCACCTCAAGGGCCGAACAGTGCTGTTGCGAAACAGCTTGTATTCCACGGGCTCAGCAGAGTCGCGCGTGGAGACGCAGCCCACGGGCCGCGGCCTCACTGCTCTGCACTGAGCGCTGGCGTGCTGTGGCCTACAGGCTGTTGGTAGCACTGACTGCAGTTGTTAGCTACGGGCTGCGAGCGGGTAGTAGAGCACAGTTTAGTTCAAATATTCAAATGTGTTTGAAATCTTATGGGACTCAAATGCTGAGGTCATCAGACCCTAAACCTACACACTGCTTGACCTAAATTATCCTAAGGAGAAACACACAGAACCTTTGTCCGAGTGAGGACTCTAATCTCCACCGGGACTAGCTGCACAGTCCATGACTGGAGCGCCTTAGACCGCCAGAGTTTAGTGGAGTGGTGGGATTTCTTCACTTTTTCGTAACGCACAAAATTAGCGCGGAAACTAAACGTGGTATGCAGAAGAAGGTGCACATGTGAATATAAAGGGAAGCAAAAGAAATACTAATGAGTGGTGAGTGGAGAGCCACATAGCCTGAAGCGAATTTTAAAGGTTCAGTTACAACCCTGGTGAAGCCTGTCGTGAATGGTGTTAGGAAAACCGTTCAATTTTTTTGCTGTTCGCTGTGCAGACCAATTTACTCTCATGCTGAAGGGTCAAGTGGCACATCGAACAATTCTCGCCATCCTTGCGTGTCTAATAAACAAAGGCCTTATGTGGACGAGAAACGACTTCCTAAACTAGCTCAGGAGCTATCTGTCGATAACTGCATTACTATGTGTGCACAGGACATAAGGTCATACGGAACTGTAAGAGGTGCGGACTTATGGATCTCTTTCAGAGATTAGTTGACATCGCAAACGCCAATATGTCTCACCCCACAACTGTGTAGCAGTACATGGCAGAAAGAGCTAAAACGTAATTATGCCTGAGGTAATTGCTCATGTAACAGAAGGTGAACGCTCAGCAAATACGGACATGTGCACGTTCAGTGCAAGAAGAAACCATTAGATGACATGTACTGTCTCCTGTTTCATTGACTGGGCTCTCAGATATCGCATTTTGTATACAACCCAGTTTCCAGATAAACCACAAACGTCGCTAATATTCTAAGAGAATTGTTTAGACGATTAATATCTCTTGGTATCCACGATTCAACTTTGAAAGACATATAGCACATGCCGGCCAGTGTGTCCGAGTGGTTCTGGACGCTTCACTCTGGAACCACGCTACCGCTACGGTCCCAGGTTCGAATTCCGCCTGAGACATGGATGTGTGAGATGTCCTTAGGTTAGTTAGGTTTAAGTAGTTCCAAGTTCTTGGGGACTGATGTCCTCAGAAGTTTAGTCCCATAGTGCTCAGAGCCATTTGAACCATGCAGCACACGACTGATCAAGGTACCAATGTTGTCGTGGCACTGCACGATTACTCACGATTGTATTGTTCCTGTCATACGCTAAATACAGGGCTATGAAATAATTTTGATGCCGAGTATATGTGCGTTAATTGTCCATACGTTCATGGTCTTTTGACTGCGGCGAAAGAACACATCACTTACGTAAAGAAAAGTGGTCTTCTTAATGCTCTTAATAGATCACTGAGCCAGGCTTACGATACTCGCTGGAATAAGAAGCTGACAATGTTAGAATGTCTTCGTGCAAGAAGCTCTATGAGAAGGGAGAAATATCCCGAACTAAAAGACCTGATACCATGCAGATGAGAGAACTTTTTACGGTATGTATGCTATTCTATTACTGTAATTCTTATACGAAATCATTTATTTTATAGCTTTTAAAACATAATGGTTTTTGTAGCACTTCAACGCGGCGTCCTAGCAATTAGAACTGGAGAAATTACCTACACTGCACCTTCTCTTGACATGGACGATGGCAATATTAAAGCATTTGAGTCAGGCGCCCCAGGACAGAGAAACTTCTGAAATTGGACTTTTACATAAATGTCTCAAATTGTAGTTATATGAAAGCTATTTGTCCAGAGATACTGTGAGGTGGCAACTTTCCTCTGGCCACCATTCGTCATTTAAAAATTATATCTGAAGATAAGAGGAATAAAGTCATCAAAAGGATACAATAGTTTCCCTTCCTCATACTTCTGCAATCCCACAATACACTCTAACGACTTTTCCCTTTACTGCATCTCCAACCGTCTTTTCTGTTTGCTCTCGCGAGTGGGTTCGAACGGAAGTGACTTACCTTTCGATCTAGAAATAGTTTTCTCAATGTACTCTGCTCATCTGGGAGTTACAAAATTAACTTTTAATGTTCTGAAATAGGGGAGAGGCTCGTTCCTAAATTTTCCTCCACAACTGGTAACATGTGAATCATTGGGAATCTATGTTGTCCTAAATCAGAGTTTGAATTTTGACCGCATATGCACTGAAATATGAATTTTGCTGTCCTCCGGTAAAAAGAAGTGAGGAGTAATGAGACTGGACAAGGATTTCATAGCCCCACCCCATCAAAGAATAAATCTTGTTGAAGCACATAAATTCTGCTGCTCCATTTCCTGGATTTCTAGTTGTGCAATGGAATGAATGGAGTGGGACATTCGGGTAGCCTACACTCCATGTTATTCAACATCAACACTGAACAAGCAGTGAAGCAGACAAGGATAAATTTGTAAACAGAATTAAATATCGGGGAGAAGCAATAAACATTTTGAAGTTTAACGGTGACACTGCAGTTCTGTCAGAGACAGCAAAAAACTTGGAATAACAGTTGACTGGAACAGATAGAGCCCTGAAAAGGGATTATAAGATAACCCCCTATGGAACTAAATGAAAGGAAATGGAACGCTTTTGATTGAAACCTAGCAGTATCAACGGATTTTCCATAACGTGCACTACAAAAAGGGGTGTAATATATGACCAAAATAAAAAAATACGGATTTTGTTATTTTACGTTGTCATTTACGCACAACATACTTTTTAGAGATATATTTATGCATAAGAAGTGTCCCAGACCTGAAAATATGAATATGACACATATACTGAAAATTCACATCCACTGACAAAACCTAATTTTTTGCGTTAAGCTTTACTGAAAAATTTAAAGCAATTACGGAAATTGGTAGATGAATTCATTAAAAATCAGAAATATATTGTTCTGAGAATTTTTAAATATAATGTACATAACTAGATTACAGTATTCTGAAAAGGTAGGCATAAAGTACCGCTTCCCTCTCCCTTGGTATTGCGAGGGTTAAACTAGGTAGCGCTAAGGACATCTGATTACGAAATGAGACACTAAAACGACTATTGGGCAGCAAAATAACTGATGATGGCCGAAGTAGACAGCATACAAAATGAAGACTGACTATAGCTAGAAAAGTATTAATGAAAAGGGGTTATTTGCTAACATCGAATATAAATTTAAGACTTAGGAAGCATTTCTTGAAGGTATTTATATGGTTTCCAAGCTGCTGCTCCAGGCGAGTGAAAAATTAATGTGCACACTGGAAAGTACTGAACGCGAAAATGAAGATTTGGCCTTGTCTGACTACCCCCTAAAGCAGATCATAGAATCTCTTAACGGTGATATTATTTCCTCCTTCTTGCTCTTTAACATATAAATTACAACATAAAAATAAAAGAATGATTAACGGAACTAGTAATTACTAAATAATAAATGTTGTTTCTGCTTATACATTTATTGTAGATTAAACGCCCTATATACTGAAAGGGTACAGTACCGCCTGACACTGAAAAGAGGTACAACAGTCTTCGTTAATCCTGTCATAACAACATATTTTTTCTAATAATAACTCAATTTCAATTAATGCAATGAAGCCGGATACCAGTGTAGGAAAGAATGACAACTCATTTATTTAACTGATTACATGTGCACTCCCACAAAATAAATGCCTACAACCAATTTTGTGGGATCTGTGAATTGAATGAATGTATGGTCGTCTGCTAGCCGCAGATAGTGAATGTGAATATATGATCATCTTGGAGACGGTCCATTGGTCACCTTTGGTGGAACCAAAGAGATGAAATTTACCTGAGCTATGAGCGCCTGAAATGTGGCTGACCAATAGGTAGCATGATCTTCCCCACCTCGACGGAGGTGCGAGCTGACCTGAAGAACGGCCATGTTTTGGGCATTCTGGCGCTGAATCCTGTGTTGGTAGGACCTGTCTTCGGAAGTGACCAACGGTCACAATGAAACCATGTGTAGCAATAAGATGAAATACTCCCGAGTGTGTAGGTTAAGCTTAATTACTAGTGTGTGTACTATAAGTTGTAAATATTTAAGAAATGGTGCGTGCAGGACTTGAAATTAGAGACGAGTGGTTCTACGTGGTGAGTACTGAGTGAGTCTCAATCTATGTATGAGACAAAGAATAATGAAAAGTACTCGTCCATGGTATCGGTTTAGGACTCGCGTGTGTGATGAATATGTTCTTAATATTACTTTGCCTGTTATGTTTCCGTGTGATGCTTTATTCAAACTATAATCCTCTGAGAGAGAAGCAAGGTGAGTCAGCCGTCTATCCAGCAACGCCACTTGGCTTGCATTGCACAGGAAGACGTGCACATATCCTCCAGAGTTCATAGTGGGAAAGAAAAGTTACAAAGTGGGGCAGTGTCGTGTGAAACTGGGATAAATACTAATTGAAGTGGGAAAGCTGAAAGTGATATGATTATAACGTTGTGACTACTCTTTGTATTGTATGTTGTTATGTCTGATGTATTTCATGAAATTTAAGTATGTGTGGTTGGCATGGGAGAGTAACAAGATAGTTTCAGAGGCAGTGGGTTATGCATGTTCCTTTTTGTACCACTCGGTCGGGAGGAAATTTTCGTGATGATGGGTGTGAGAGTCGAAGTGTGAGATACAGCAAAAGATACACCATCCTATCCAGAAAGTGCACTGTAGCGTTAAATAATTGCGACGCCATAGGATAGATAATCACCAATGTAAAACCAAGCCCACTGGGCGGAATTTCTCATGTGTTATTGTTGTAGGTTATAGAATTTGTGTGTTTAGGTTATAGAATTTATCGGAATAAATAAGATAGTGAAAAGAAAAAGATTGGTGGCCTTTCCCTTCGAATAGTATGTTGTCATGATACCCAGGATTTATAATGTGTGCGCCATTCATATTCAGTGCGATGGCCACGTGTTGATCAAAGCCATTAAATAAGAAAGAAAATGTGGTATTGCCAGTGCGTAGTGAACAGTCAGAGTTGTGTAAATTACTAATAGTCAGATGTGCATTTCCGTTTCCGTTGCGTAATATTCAAACAGGAGAATAACTTGTAACTTAATTGAGTACTAGAGTTCATGTTACTCGATAAATAAGAATGAGTCCACTCGGTTGTCAGACCACTCATCTTGCAGGCCTGACTGCTTTATGCCACAGTATGAGCAAGCATGTGGATGCCTCTCATAATTTCGACCCTGCCAGGATTGTGGTGTTAAGGTTTGCTGTTAAGATTTTTTTTTTTTTGTGGGATTTGTTAAGATTTTTACATACATTGTGATAGCGCTGAGAAGCAAAATTTTTTGTTTGCAATTTCTTTCTGGATTGATGAGGATCTTTGATTGTTTCATGTAATTCATTGCTACGTCGTCCAAGGCTGGAAGATCGTTGTATAAATTTTTTTTGCGCAATGTCCGTAGTAACTAGGTCGCAGTCGAAAAGTGTAGTCACCATGGAGGAGAGTGATTCTGGGGTGAACATAGCAGGTGGCATAGTGGAGCAGGAAATAGATGTCGACCTTCGGTTAATTAGCGAGATTGGCAAACATTCAGAAGAGGCTGAATGGGTTGGCGGCCCGCACCTAGGTGATCCGTTAGGTGGCGGGCTTTGTCCACAAACGGGGGCTTTTCCCGACGACGCGGGCGAGCCAGGACTAGGTCAGGTATGGAGTGAAAGTGTAGCTACCCTTAGCGAAGCTACGGTTTCTCAGGCATACGAGGTGAGACCACCGAACGTAGCAAATGAGAGTGTGCTACTGCAGTTTTTACAGACGATGGATAGAGACAATAAGGAAAGATTGGAAGCGATAAATAGAGATAATAAGGAGAGAGATAGGGAGAATAAGGAAAGATTGGAAATGTGTACAGAAAGATTGGAAGCGTATACGGAAAGATTGGAAGTGATGGATAAAGATAATAAGGAAAGATTGGAAGCAATGGATAAAGATACTAAGGAAAGATTGGAGGCAATGGATAAGGGAAATAAAGAGGCAATGAAGAAGCTACACTCAGTTATCGATGAGGGTCTGTCCACAGTTAATAATCGGTTAGATTCGGGGGAGAAGAATCTGAGTGCGTTAAAGCAAGTATATGACGCCGTGAAAGAAAAAGCCAATAATTTGGAGGTACGAATAATTGCGATAGAGAGTGATATTACAAAACCTAGGGACGTGTTGCCAGATGAGCGAATCAAAGAGGTAGTGGAGGACTTACTTGCAGATAAACAAAGGGCATTAGACAGCGTGGAAGCTCAAGCCACCCGGTAGGAAGTGGCGCTAAATAAACACAGGGATGAAGTTGCGGAGGTGGTGGTCAGAATGAATACGATTAGCGCAGATGTAGAAAAGATCAGTATAAGAGGCGAGACAGGTTCTGACAGTACGCAGCGAGAGGGTTATGCCGACCAGGAGGAGATACAATCACTATTACAGTTTAAAGAGCCACAATTAGAAATAAATAGGAAACATAGGGAAGAACTAGAACAGTTGGAAATAACGTGCAGTAGCGAAGGTGACACACCACCAGGTAGATTTCAGATGGAGAGTGAGATAAATTCAAAAAAGGAAAATAGACAGAAAGAGGAAGACGAATTCGGAGAGTCAGAAGAACGGTTGTGTCGAATAAAACAGGTGGCAAACCCAACTGGGTATAGTCCAAGGCTGTCTCAATTTCAAGATTCATTACCTTCATCGTGGGGACCGCTCCTCAAAATGATGTTTGTGTCTAACCATATGAGGGACGAGGCTAGAGCGAAAATGCAGGATGTTATTAAAGACTGTAGTAGCTACAAGATATTTTGTGACAAGTTTTTAAATGAATTCTGGTCGAAAAGTAAGCAGGACCAGGTTAAGTAAAGCATATTGATGATGCCAAATTGTAACGAAGGTGGTATAAGAGATCCAGTGGCGTGCTATTAGGAAATGTTGAGACGAAATAGGTATTTGGATGTGCCATACGAACCTGGGGAGCTCATTAGGATCTGTGTAACGAAGTTGCCAGTGAAATTGCGCAGAGGAGGCTTAGACGATTCTGCGTCACTTCAGCACTTGTTACAGGAACTGGGTAATGAGAGCAACATAGTAAACGGAGACATGACTCATAGGTCAGACAGAGTCGAGGATAGGAACGGCAGAAACTATCAGAATGACAGGAGAGCGTGGAATTCTGGCATTTCATTCTTGTCATAATGGATTGATGGATAGGAGAAACTAATCCAACATATCAGCCCTTAGCATATTGCCTTAAGACACATGCTGCTGGCACTGAAAATTGTCTATGTAGCGCCGGCCGCGGTGGCCGTGCGGTTCTAGGCGCTGCAGTCCGGAACGGCGGGACTGCTACGGTCGCAGGTTCGAATCCTGCCTCGGGCATGGATGTGTGTGATGTCCTTAGGTTAGTCAGGTTTAAGTAGTTCTACGTTCTAGGGGACTGATGACCATAGATGTTAAGTCCCATAGTGCTCAGAGCCATTTGAACCATTTTTTTGTCTATGTAGCAGACATACTCTACTGATATGTAGCAACGCAAATACCATACTTCTGATCATAGAATAAAAACACCAGTAATAGCATCGGTTAGGCTGGTCTCTCAGAGCAAAATTTGCAAATTTTGATTTAGAACACTAAAGTAAAAGATCTGTTTCCTCAACAAAAAAAAAAAAAAAAAAAAAAAAACAGTTGCTAAAAATGTTATGTAATAATGCCAATGAGTCCAGTTTAATTAGTGCGATTTGACTATTGCAGGTACTTAACACGTAATGTAAAAAGTCAACATTGTGATCTGTATGGAATGGGGTACATTTATGCTGCTGTTACAGGTAACATCAGTATTGTGATCGAAGTTTTTAATTTAGATGCCATCTGATCTCTAGTATGTCATTGTCGTGGTGACAGTTATAATGAAGTGCTGCATATGGTTGTTCGGAATCTGGTGTTAGGGAAAGAGGCCACTAGCACCAAAGTTTCTACCACTTGTGCTGTACCTTTCCCCAGATTGTAAATTCTCTGCCCACATTTAATTTTCATGTAAGCACAGATTCCTAACTAGCAAATTATTTACTGTGTATAGTGGACCATTCAGAGTGAGGCGGATTGTCCATGAAATTGCTGTACTGATTGAGACGATCAAGGGTAAACAATCCTGTGGGCTTCATCACATTTCTAACATCAAATTATGTAAAAGTTAAGGATAGATCGAAAGCAGTCAGTGTATTTATCTGTGGTATGTAACGTTGTGCAGGGTCAAATCGAACATAAGAATTTTCAGGCGGGATGTCAGGAAGTATGACGGAATAGACTGGTCGAATGAGTCATGAACAGGAGTCGACAGAGTGGTGTATGCACGTATTTTTTGTCATATGAATAAGGATCAAGCAGAAATGACGTGATGATTTTGAGTGGATAAAGACGGTAGATAGAGAGAGAAGCGACATGATAAATAGTAGTGGATAAAGGTGATATTTAAGGAGAGAAGCGACGTGAAGCAGTGTGATTAATAAAGAGAGACTCAACGTGATGAAACAGTGGTAAATGAGGGTGAGTAGAATTAATAATGTGGAGATGTCTTAGATGTATGTTACAGAGAGGCTTGGGTATGCTGCAATCGAGATTGATGCGAATGGCGAAGGAAGACCAGGAAACGATGAGTAATGGACGGACGGAGAGCCGAAATACGAATGAAGAGATGAGGACAACTGCACAACGTGAAGGGACATGTAGGGAGTTTGAGATCCAGATAGTGAACGTTGTGGAATACTGACGTAAGATGTAATATAAGTGTAAATCTAATTCTTACCATGACATTTGCAATATGAGAAAAATAATTTTTGTTGTTGTTGTTGAGCCTGGTACCAGTATAACTAATCAAAACGACACCAAGAATGTGTACAGTTATTTTGCAGGATGAATAATTTGTGAATTTTTTGTTCTTAGATGAAATGTCGCAATTCTAAGTTGATATTTAGCATGATGAATAATCGGTAAAGTGAATGCATAGGTAAGCCGATGGAGAGAGGTGCCAGAGTGAAAGGACGAATTCGGAGACTGTAATGATATCTCCAAAACAACTCCATGTGTTACGTGGTTGAGTATAAGGGAGCAAAGGTATGGTATGTTGTCGTGAGTGTGGTGGTGTTAAGGTTAGCTGACTTCTAGACCTATTCTGTTGGTGTATTAATGGCATGAATGAGAAGGAAAATGTGATGTCTGGTGAGTGAGAGTCGTAGAGTAGTGTGATCAATGCGCACACTCCTTTAAAGGGGATGCTACCGATCCGTAACTAAAACATTATTGTCCTTTATCGTTTGATTTGGACGAACCTCGATGGCAGGTCAGGATATGACGTCATGTGGATGGTAAATACATTTCCTAGATATGTTGTAATATATAATAAAAGGCAAAATAAGTAGAGAGATACTAATTTCTGTCTGTCACAAGCATAAAGGTGCATTGTATGTTGTAGATTTAGAGTCATCAGTTTCTAAAACGTTTATTGTGTTAGGATGTTAAAGTAGTTTACTATTTAACATTGTGTGGTAGGTAATCGTGAGCTGTATAGATTGTTTCATATTTTTTTGTTAGAATACTTTCAAGGGGTATTAATTTCAGTCTGTCACAAGCACAAAGGTGCGTTGTATATTGTAGTTTTAGAATCAATAGTTTCCAATATGTTCATTGTGATAGGATGTTAAAGTAGTCTACTATTTTATATTGTAATTATTATCTATATAGATTGTTTCTTATTTCTTTTTTTTAAACACTTTCATGTTTTGTATGAGGGACGACAGGTACAATCAGTAGCACAAGTGTGGGCTGTATACAGGGTGTTAGAAAAAGATACAGTCACACTTTCAGGAAACATTCCTCACACACAAATAGAGAAAAGATGTTATGTGGACATGTGTCCGGAAACGCTTAATTTCCATGTTAGAGCTCATTTTAGTTTCGTCGGTATGTACTGTACTTCCTCGATTCACCGCCAGTTGGCCAAATTGAAGGAAGGTAATGTTGACTTCGGTGCTTGTGTTCACATGCGACTCATTGCTCTACACTACTAGCATCAAGCACATCAGTACGTAGCATCAAAAGGTTAGTGTTCATCACAAACGAGGTTTTGCAGTCAGTGCAATGTTTACAAATGCGGATTTGGTAGATGCACATTTGATGTATGGATTAGCATGGGGCAATAGCCGTGGCGCGGTGCGTTTGTATCGAGACAGATTTCCAAAACGAAGGTGTCCAGACAGGAAGACGTTCGAAGCAATTGATCAGCGTCTTAGGGAGCACTGAACATTTCAGCCTATGACTCGCGACTGAAAAAGACCTAGAACGATGAGGACACCTGCAATGGACGAGGCAATTCTTCGTGCAGTTGACGATAACCCTAATGTCAGTGTCAGAGAAGTTGCTGCTGTACAAGGTAACGTTGACCACGTCACTCTATGGAGAGTGCTACGGGAGAACCAATTGCTTCCGTGCCATGTACAGTGTGTGCAGGCACTATGAGCATCTGATTGGCCTCCACGGGTACACTTCTGCGAATGGTTCATCCAACAATGTGTCAATCCTCATTTCAGTGCAAATGATCTCTTTACGGATGAGGCTTCATTCCAGTGTGATCAAATTGTAAATTTTCACAATCAACATGTGTGTGCTGACGAGAATCCGCACGCAATTGTGCAATCACGTCATCAACACAGATTTTCTGTGAACGTTTGGGCAGGCATTGGTGATGTCTTGATTGGGCTCCATGTTCTCCCACCTACACTCAATGGAGCACGGTTTCATGATTTCATACGGGATACTCTACCTGTTCCGCTAGAACATTTCTCTTTACAAGTACGACACAACATGTGGTTTATGCATGATGGAGCTCCTGCACATTTCAGTCGAAGTGTTCGTACGTTTCTCAACAACAGATTCGGTGACCGATGGATTGGTAGAGGCGGACCAATTCCATGCCCTCCATGCTCTCTTGACCTCAACCCTCTTGACTTTCATGTATGGGGGCATTTGAAAGCTCTTGTCTACGAAAGCCCGGAAGCAAATGTAGAGACTCTTCGTGCTCGTATTGTGGACGGCTCTGATACAATACACCATTCTCCAGGGCTGTATCAGCGCATCAGTGATTCCATGGGACAGAGGGTGAATGCATGTATCCTCGCTAATGGAGGACATTTTGAACATTTCCTGTAACAAAGTGTTTGAAGTCACGCTGGTACGATCTGTTGCTGTGTGTTTCCATTCCATGATTAATTTGAGTTGAAGAGAAACAATAAAATGAGCTCTAACATGGCAAGTAAGCGTTTCCGGACACATGTCGACATAACATATTTTCTTTCTTTGTGTGTGAGGAATGTTTCCTGAAAGTTTGGCCGTACCTTTTTGTAACACCCTGTATAGAAAAGGGATAAATGTTGATGTTGTATGTGTAGAAGACTAGGGTGTATGACTTTATGTTTTTAGAACAAAGATTCTTTTATTGCCAATGTATCTAATAGATCATACATGTAATCAATGAACATTTAAATAATCTAAGAATATCCTTTTGTCTGTAATGTTGCGAGATGCACGGAAGGGTCTGACTGATTGAGTGTCGTAGCGCTGAGGTGCCCACGCAGAACGCGCCCAAACCCACATAAAAATGAAGGAGGCCGAGCTGTCATCGCAATGGGAGAGGCGACAGAGCCGCGGCGCTCCCCACTCCACTGTTGGTCGGGGTACACTCCACGCTCCTGCCACAACAGGTCAACGGCCTGGGGCGACACGCACCTACCACTTGGCCGTTCATAAGTTGCTCCACCCTTCCGGCTGGAGACAGTATCCCGTGGAGGAAACAGCGGGTGGTTTTTTTCTGCTGAACGGCTCGTGCGGTGGCGCTGGAATGACAGAATGAACGATGCGTAGCAGAGTCCGGCATGCATTTTTCAACAGCAACTATTAACTAGTATTGGGCTGTGGTGCTGTGAAACAAGATGACTGCTCGTATGTCTAAATAAGGCGGAAAGTGATAGACTCGTGTTTCCACGTTGTGAGTGGTAAAAAAATTTTGTCTTTAGCAGACAGGACGATTGTTTTGTTTTGTCTTGACCACTGAACGGTGGGATCCATAAACTTTTGGCCGTGACTTGTTAAGTGTGCTTTGTAAATTGCATGTGGGACGCTTGTTATACTTAAAGAGGACAGTTGTCATTTGCTGACTAATTATTGTATGAACGCAAGAAACTAAAGTGGGACATTGACAGTTGCATTTGTAGTAGGAGATATTTCTTTAATTGGTGTGGGAATAAGTGCTGTTTGTTGCAACTTACGACTTTTAATTACACCATGAACTGAATGGACAGGACCGTGGGTAATAGTAGTTGTAGGGCCCTTTCTGGACGACGAGATTCGTGTGGATGGTACTCTGAGAGTGACTATGATATTTGTGTTTAATGTGAGATACACTTTACTGTTCAGTGCTTGTTCAAAATGCCAATTTGAGTGACCTAAAGACTTTCGTCCGGGTAAGCATGGGAGAGCTTTGACACTGAGACAGTGTTTCTAGGAAAACTATCAGCAACTTTTTGACCCCAAGAAAATCACAGAATGAAACGATTCCATGTGACTCGCAAGATAGAGAATAATGTGTTTGTATTTGTAAATGTGTAATGTTTTTAAATGTTTTATTCCTGAAGGGACAGCAAGTGTAATTGTATTTCATTAACATATGTTTTTAGAATAGTTAGTGTGTTTTTCTGTTTGTTCTGGGTTCTCAAGTTCACGTAGCATGTTTATTAGAATATTTGGTACAAGGATGCTTTAATTATTAGCCAGTGGCGTAATACTAACGTAGCAGCTCTTGTTGCATTGGTCAGTAAGGTTCTCACAGGGGACAAGAGTTTGCATTGCACAATAAATATTGGATTTAACTGGTGCATTTTGATGTCGTGGACAGTAATAATCTTGTTGTTGTGTTGACTGAAGCCACTTATTTTCATTATCACAGTGGTGATATTTCACATTGAAGTGTAACAGAGGCTAGTCGAAATGCAAGTTCTTGTCGTCTAAATATGTAACAACAGAGAAATGAGCAGTAGGGTAAAATACGAGAGCTACTGGTGGATCCAAGCACTTATTGCTAACTATTTACTGTATGTTTTGATCAAAGTTGATGGACTGACTAGCTCAGCAGTAGGTATTTGTACTGGTGGACAAGGATAAGGTTTAGCTCACAGTCGAGTAGTTGTGGCAATTGCTTGAGTGATGATAGTTAATGAGGTATGACTTGATGTCTTAGATTGACTATATTACATAACCAGTATGTATCTTGTGGTATATTTCATTGTTTTTTTTTCTCAGTTTAATATCTCTGTAGGTATGATGCACATTTTAGAGTAATGGTATGGAGCCTGACATTCTACATGTCACTAGTGTACGCAATTTTTTTCATTTGTTGATCTTGTTTTGTATTTAGACATTGCTGTGAATAGATTATTACCCTGCAATTTATGAATGTCAGATTACTTGCTCTGGGTTTGGACGGTGAGCTATTTAAATTTTCATGAGTACAATTATTTTTTATTTGTTATAGAATTAGTGAAGTTTGGATTACTCTTAAAATTAACAAAGATCCCGGTAACTAAGCAAATTTTTATCTCAACATTATTTTTTATTTGTATGATGTAATGTTCTATTTGTCATGTGAATTGTTGTAAATTTGGATGTGTACGTTACT
The DNA here is from genome assembly GCF_021461395.2 of Schistocerca americana. NCBI lineage: Eukaryota > Metazoa > Arthropoda > Insecta > Orthoptera > Acrididae > Schistocerca > Schistocerca americana. Next base: position 495,860,933 of record NC_060130.1, on the reverse strand, counting down.
CCAGATTGTGGAGAGTACAATAATGCAATAACTGTGTCAATAATTTGGTAAAGTAACAGTATTTGATCGTCTATTTGAGGTCACCTGGGGCTAACGTCTCCTCCTGGTTATTATGATGACTTGCTACGTTTGTTTGAATACAGTTTTCTTAAAAAAATGTTCGGAACCACCCTCGGATTGCAAGGATAGTACCGTGCCATATTTTTCTGCATGGGTAGCCGGTGGTGAAAGGGTACAGTACTGCCCGACATTGAAAATAGGTACAACATTCTTCGTTATTCCTGTCATAACAACATTATTTTTCTAATAATAACTCAATTTCAATCAAGACAGTGAAGCCTGATACCAGTGTAGGAAAGAATGACAATTAATTTATTTAATTGATTACATGTGCACTCCCACAATATAAATCCCTACATCCAATTTTGTGAGATCTGTGAAATGAATGAATGTATGGTCGTCCGCTAACTGCAGATAGTGAATGTGAATATATGATCATCTTTGAGACGGTCCATTCGTCCATTTGGTGGAACCAAAGAGATGAAATTTACCTGAGCTTTGAGCGCCTGAAATGTGGCTGACCAATGGGTAGCATGGTCTTCCCGACCTCGACGGAGGTGCGAGCTGACCTGAAAAACGGCCATGTTTTGGGCATTCTGGCGCTGGATCTTGTGTTGGTAGGACCTGTCTTAGGTGTTCTTCGTAAAGATAAAAGAGTGGATAGAATGGTATGCATGTGGAATACTTAAGAATAGCTTGGAATAATTATTTCTCTGTTTCAGGAACTTTCGTGGGGAGAATTAAATGTCAGGCAGAGGATCGTAGTAATCTTCGGAAGTGACCAACGGTCACAATGAACCGCGTGTAGCAATAAGTTGAAATACTTCCGAGTGCGTAAGTTAAGCTGAATTACTAGCATGTGTACTATAAGTTGCAAATATTTAAGAAATTGTCTGTGCAGGACTTGAAATTAGAGGCGAGTACTTCCACGTGGTGAGTACTGTGTGAGTCTCAATCTGTATATGAGACAGTGGATAAAGGGAAGTACTCGTCCATGGTATCAGTTGAGGACTCGCGTGTGTGATGAATATGTTCTTAATATTACTTTGCGTGTTATGTTTCCGTGTGACGCTTGATTCAAACTATAATCCTCTGAGAGAGAAGCACGGTGAGTCAGCCGTCTATCCAGCAACGCCACTTGGCTTGCATTGCACAGAAAGACGTGCACATATCCTCCAGAGTTCATAGTAGGAAAGAAAAGTTATGAAGTGAGGCAGTGTCGTGTGAAACTGGGATAAATACTAATTGAAGTGGGAAAGCTGAAAGTGATATGATTATAACGTTGTGACTATTCTTTGTATTGTATATTGTTATGTCTGATGTATTTCATGAAATTTAAGTATGTGTGGTTGGCATGGGAGAGTAACAAGATAGTTTCAGAGGCAGTGGGTTTTGCGTGTTCCTTTTTGTACCACTCGGTCGGGAGGAAATTTTCGTGATGATGGGTGTGAGAGTCGAAGTATGAGAAACAGCAAAAGATACACCATCCTATCCAGAAAGTGCACTGTAGTGGTAAATAATTACGACACCATAGGATAGAGAATCACCAATGTAAAGTCATGCCCACTGGGTGAAGTTTCTCATGTGTTATTGTCGTACGTTATAGAATTTGTGTATTAGGTTATAGAATTTATCGGAATAAATAAGATAGTGAAAAGAAAAAGACTGGTGGCCTTTTTCTTCGAATAGTATGTTGTCATGATACCCAGGATTTATAATGTGTGTGCCATTCATATTCAGTACGATGGCCACGTGTTGATCAAAGCCGTTAAATAAGAAAGAAAATGTGGTATTGACAGAGCGTAGTAAACAGTCAGAGTTGTGTAAATTACTAATAGTCAGATGTGGATTTCCGTTTCCGTTGCGTAATACTCAAACAGGAGCATAACTTGTAACTTAATTGTGAGTACTAGAGTTCATGTTACTCGATAAATAAGAATGAGTCCACTCGGTTGTCAGACCACTCATCTTGCAGACCTGACTGCTTGATGCCACAGTATGAGCAAGGCATGTGGATGCCTCGCAATATATTACAAATGCTTATATGTCGATGTGCAAGGGCCATAAAGAGACACAAATGAATTTCCTGACTAATGGTTCAAATGGCTCTGAGCACTATGGGACTTAACATCTGAGGTCATCAGTCCCCTAGACCTTAGAACCACTTAAACCTAACTAACCTAAGGACACCCCATGCCCAATGCAGGATTCGAACCTGCGACCGTAGCGGTCGCCCGGTTCCAGACTGAAGCGCCTAGAACCGCATGGCCACAACGGCCGGCTCCTGACTAATATTATTGATCAACTGCAAAAATCTGTCCTCTTTTATGGATACGCGATGTAATATAAATAACGTGAAATGACTAATATCATGTAAGTTCCAAACTCTTGAAGACACTATTATCAAAGATGATCTACAGCGCAACCTCAGCGGAAGTGAAACATATGTGATCACAGCTGTTCAGTTTTAAAGCCCAAGTATGCCGAAGTAATCAATGTCAACGAATGTTCTGCGTCCAGTGCGTCGGAGTGATGGTTCACGTACCTTCCTTTTCCTTGACATGCACTCCTTCTGCAAACCACCTGTACTTCCCGTGCTCATTTTGTGCGCGACCAAAAAACAGTAGAAATCCCACCACTCCATAAAACACTGCTCTACACACCGCTCGTCGCCCGTAACTCGCTACCAACAGCCTGTAAGCCGCTCCACAGCACTGTTTGCACACATGGCACTGGTGCAGTGATGTCAAGTGTTTGCTCAGTGTGAAGCAGCGAGGCCGCGGCCCGTGGGCTGCGTCTCTATGCGGAACTCTGCTGAGACCCTGGCATACAGGTGCTTTCGCAACAGCACTGCTCGGCCCTTGGTGTGACGTCAGAGACTCGCTCGGCCCGAGACTGCTGTAGTCCAGTGCGGGAGCATGTCTCTGCACCGTGCGGCGCGTAGGACCTCGATGCGGCTGCCCCTGCTGAACCGGTAGCGCCAGGCAAGTTTCGTACGGCTGACATGGCTACGGTTCTGGACGGGCATCGCCTCGATGCCCACGTCTGCTGCGAAGTGCACATCCAGAGCTCGCACTCGGCCAGTCGTCACCGACCGACTGACATCATAGAAGCCAACTGCGAAGTCACTCCAGCAGTGCCTGCATCAATTCCCATGGGCAGAAACGTCACTGAAATGACTTAACCTCTTGTCCTCAGAACACTGATACCTCTAAAGTTAGTGTATCTTTTACAAATTTCTCCCACTCCAATGTAAATGATTTGTCAAACTGTTTACTTAAAACATGTCAAATTGTGTATAGTTTTTTCTTGTATACACCAATCTTGTAATTTTGTTGTACTGACTATTTGAATGACGCTTCATGTAACAGCCAGTATTGTAGTCAAATGTGTCATAGGAAAAAGTAAGACATGAAGAAAATTTTTCTTTCTTTATGTTTATGAAATATGTGCGTCCCAGAAACTTCACAAATGTTAATAAGTATATGTAATACTACCTATGTTATTCAAGAACAGAGAAGCCTTCAGATTTTTTCTGCGATCAGCTAGGAGATGTCTTCCTGTTTCGTATCGTCCTTTGTGCTTCAGCTTAGGCTATGTATGCACCTCTCTTGTTAGCTCTTGTTGTCGTTGTTGTGCTCTTCAGTCCAGAGACTGGTTTGCTGCAGCTCTCCATGCTACTCTATCCTGTGCAAGCTTCCTTATCTCCCAGTACCTACTGCAACCTACATCCATCTAAATCAGTTTAGTGTATTCGTCTCTTGGTCTCCCTCTACGATTTATACCCTCCACGCTGGCCTCCAATACTAAATTGGCGACCTCTTGATGCCTCAGAATATGCCCTACCAACCGATCCCTTCTTCTAGTCAAGTTGTGCCTCAAATTTCTCTTCTCCTTAATTCTATTCAGACCTCCTTATTAGTTATGTGGTCTACCCATCTAATCTTTGGCATTCTTCTGTAGCACCACATTTAGAAAGCTTCTATTCTCTTCTTGTCTAAACTATTTATCGTCCACGTTTCACTTCCATACATGACTACACTCCATACAAATACTTTCAGAAACGACTTCCTGACACTTAAATCTATACTCGATGTTAACAAATTTCTCTTCTTCAGAAAGGCTTTCCTTGCCTTTGCCAGCCTACATTTTATATCCCCTCTACTTTAACCATCATCTGTCATTTTGCTCCCCTAATAGCCAAACTCATTTACTACTTTAAGCGTCTCATTTCCTAATCTAATTCCCGCAGCATCACGGCACTGTCCATACCGTTCAGCTGCTCTTCCAGGTCCTTTGGTGTCTCGGACAGAATTACAACGTCAACGGCGAAACTCAAAGTTTTTATATCTTCTCCATGGATTTTAATTGCTGCTCCGAATTTTTCTTTTGTTTCCTTTACTGCTTGCTCGATATACAGATTGAATAACATTGTGGATTGGCTTGCAACCCTGTCTCACTCCCTTCCCAACCACTGCTTCCCATTCGTGCCCCTCTATTCTTATAACTGCTATCTGGTTTCTGTACAAATTGCAAATAGCAATTCGCTCCCTGTATTTTTCCCCTGTCACCTTTAGCATTTGAAAGAGAGTATTCCAGTTAACGTTGTCAAAAGCTTTCTCTAAGTCTACAAATGCTAGGAACGTAAGTTTGCCTTTCCGTAATTTTTATTCTAAGATAAGTCGTAGGGTCAGTATTGGCTCACGTGTTCCAATATATCTACGGAATCCAAACTGAACTTCCCTGAGGTCAGCTTCAAACAGTTCACCCATTCGTCTGTAAACAAATTGTGTTAGTATTTTGCAGCCGTGGTTTATTAAACTGATAGTTCGGTAATTTTCACATCTGTCAACACCTGCTTTCTTTGGGATTGGAGTTATTATATTCTTCTTGAAGTCTGAGGGTATTTCACCTGTCTCATACATCTTGCTCACTAGGTGGTAAAGTTTTCTTAGGTCTGGCTCTCCCAAGTGTCCCCAGTCTCCCCAGTCTCGTAGTTACTATTTAAAAGGAGAGGTGTATGCCGCTCCACGAGGCGACATGAGGCTACAATCAGCCACCACGAGATTTGGCCTCCACTAACTGTGGGCCCCTGCTGCTGGTTTTAAGGTCTGTGCTGTGAGTTTAGCATCTTCCATCGTGTGGGCCAACTACCAGGTGCAACCAGCCTTCCGCCATAGAAGGCAGTCGTTTGAGGCCATGGCCACCTGTTGCGTCAGTTCCATAACACTCGCTGTCCTCAGCACACGTTGTGGAGGATGTTGCACCACAGAATGTTCTAGTTTGTTCTTCAGTAAAATGTATTACTAACAGTGAAGTTTTTATGAGCAGCCACGGTTCATCATCCCGGCAACACTCCACCAGCTCAACTCAGACCTCCACGTGTACAGGTCATAAATCCTGGACCTCCACATTTTGACGTCAGCCTTACCAGCCACCCTCGCTGGAGACGATAACTCTCCACTACCTCAGCGTTGCAGCTTGGTCGATACACAGCTTCAGTGTGCAGTGTGTGAGTGCAATGTCTGTTCTCTTTTTTTCTCCTGCGAGTATCACGCCGAGTCAGTGCACTTCTAGCATCTTTTCAGTTCTGTTTCCATGTGTTACATGTGTCAAGTAAACTCAGACTATGTTCTGAGGATGTGTAAGGATGAGTGCTATTTTATCCTATTATCAATGAGTGTGGCTCATTGTCTGGAAGTGTGTAAGGTGTTAAGCATGCTTAACATCTTAGGATGGGAAGATAATTTTTGTCGAGAGGTCGGAGTATTGTGGTAGTCTTTAATGAGCAACGTATTTCATTTTGAGCAAAAAGTGTGGCTCACTACGTTTAAGCATGACTAGCCGCTCATGTGAAGAAGTTAAGTTACAGTAAGCGTTAGGGTAGAATTAGATTATGTGTCCATGTCGTCGTACTGTTTTGTTCGCCTCGTTTGTTGTTTGCATAATTAGTGAGGTATACCCTGGCGGAGAGGTTGCGAATTTCTGCAGCCTGAACCAGATGTGGAGGGAAGTGCATGTGCCGATGATCTTTGTGTAATGGAGAGTGCAAATGACAACAGTAATTTTGTTGTAGATATTTGAGAGGTGACGCAGAAAGCTATCAATAAGGCTGATTGTATTGCAGATGGATACTGAAATGGCACAGACGCATTTAGTGTTTCCGAAGGCCGCAGTTTCGGCACCATATTTGACAGCACTGCCTCCTCAGAATGAAGGAGGAGAACAACAGGAAATGTGTTTATGAGGGTTATGATCGGGCTGACAAGGCTTGTGCCTGTGGATCTGGAGATTTACAAAAGTGACAACACTTGCAGTGTACTGCGTGATGCAGGCAAACTCTGCCGTGCAATCCCAGGGCTAGACTTTTTCATCAAGCATTATGCCGAAACTGACTTTAGATGACGAGCGGTAGAACCCAGGGGGATAATGTTCAAGCTGGCGGAAGCTGTCACCAGTGAAATACTGTCGCAGGGTTCGTTTATCATGATGGAACAAATGCGGGCAAAATCACTAATGTCTAATTATCATGTTATAGGGCACAAGGCACTAGGAAGGTGCTTTAGGTGAGCGAAGGTGTTGCTAACATACAGGATTCTTGACTTCGTGTCCGAGAAGGGAATCGTCGTTGAGTACGCAGCGTGAGGGAATCGTCGCTGAGTACGCAGCGTGTGTGGAAGTTCGCATTTTTTGTCTGTAGAATACAGAGAGAAGATGATAGTATTAGATTTTACTAGTCAGAGGACCGCCTTCTGCCGTCCTAGTGTTTAATGAGTTTTTTATTTTTTGGCTGGAGTTTGTATCTCTTTATGTCCGTTGCACATCGACATATAAGGATTTGTAATAGATAAAGGGGTTTTAATCTACAATAAATGTATAAGCAGAAACGAGATTAATATTTAGTAGTCACTAGCTCCCTTAATCATTCATTTTTTTATGTTGTTATTTACATGTTAAAAAGCAAGAAGGAGGAAACATCTTCACCGTCAAGAGCTCCAAAGATCTGCTTCCCAGGGTAGTCAGACAGGGCTAAATCTTTATTTTCACTTTCAGTATTTTCCATTGCGCACATTCACTTCCACACCCGCATTTCAGCACTCAAAACATCTTCAATACAATCAGCCTTATTGAAAGCTTTCTTCGTCACCTCCTAAGTATCTACAACAAAATTACAGTCGACAGTTGCACTCTGCTAGACACCGAAATCATCAGCACATGCACTTCCCTCCACATCTGGTCCAGGCTGCAGAAATTCGAGACTTCTCTGCCAGGGAATCCCTCCGCCAATCATGCAAACAACAAACGAGGAGAACAAAACAGTACGACGACAAGGACACTTCATCTAATTCTATCCTAACACTTACTGTTTCTTAACTACTCCACTTGAGCAGTTACTCATGACTACAACTTTACGTGTTTAAATGTAGTGAGCCACATTTATTGCTCCAAATGTAATACATTGCCCATTAGAAACGGCGAAAACTACCACAAAACTCCGACTTCCCAACAAAAATCACCTTCCGCTCCTAAGAAGCTATGCATGGTTAACAACTTATACACTTCCACACAATGAGCCCCACTCATTGACGATAGGCAAAAATAACGTGCATATTTTCACTTCCTCAGAACACAGTCTGAGTTTACTTGACACATGTCACACATGAAAACAGAACAGAAAAGCCGCTAAAAGGTGCACCGACGCGATGTGATACTCGAAGGGAAAAAAAAAATAAAACAGTCAGTGCACTCACCCACTGCGCAATGATGCTGTGTGTCGAAGAAACTGCAACCATGAGGAAATCGGGAGCCATCGTCTCCACATAGGTTGACTGGTAAGGTTCCTCTCTCACTGAAATATACACGTGACACACATTTCTGGCATCAAATCGTAGAGGTTTAGGACGGATGACCTCTACACTTGGAGGTCTGAGTTGAGGTGGTGGATTGTTGTCGCAATGATGATCCATGGCTGTTCATAAAAACTTCACTGTTAGTCATACATTTTACTGAAGAACGAACTATAACATTCTGTGGTGCAATGTCCTCCATGGTGTGTGCTGAAGACAGCGGGTTTTAAGGAGCTGACGCAACAGGTGGCCATGGTCGGAAACGACTGCCCTCTATAGCGGAAGGCTGGTAGCACCTGGTAGTTGGCCCACTTGCAGGAAGATGCTAAGCCCACACAACTGATCTTAAAACCAGCATCAGGGGCCCACAGGTAGTGGAGGCCACATCTTGTCTTAGTTGCTTGAATTATCATGTCGCCTCGAGGATTGGCATACACCTCTCTTCGTTGATAGTAGCTACGAGACTGAGACACCTTTGACTGAAAGTAATGGTAATGTATGTTGGGACAGAATGCTCTTGCTTTGCAAATCACAGCATCCAACAATGTAGACCAGAAGAAGTCTGTTGATTGGATGTGTAGTAACTGGCCTTACATTGCCTTTCTGCTGTGTCGTCGTTACAGTGGTGCCACCCCCTTTCCTGAAGCACAATGCGGGAATCTGCATCGTACGAAATGGTGTTTGGTCTGATGACCTTAGCAGTTAAGTCCCAAAAGATTTCACAACCATTTGAACATTGAACTAAATTCTACTCTACTCACCACTCGCAGCCTGTAGCTCACAGCTGCGGCCAGTGCTACCAACAGCACATAGGCCGCAGTACGCCACCGCTTGCGCAAGGCACTGATGCAGTGACGTCACAGCCTCGCGCAGTGCAGAGCAGTGAGTCCGCAGCCCGTGGGCTGCATCTCCATACGCAACTCTGCTTAGCCCGTGGCATACAAGTTGTGTCGCAACAGCACTGCTCGGCCCTTGGGGTGACGTCAGCGACTCGCTCGGCCGGAGACTGCTGTAGCCCAGTGCGGCTGCATGACTCTGCACCGTGCGGCGCGTCGGACCTCCGTGCGATTGCCGCAGCTGCACCGGCTGCGCTAGGCAAGGCTAGCATGGCTGTGATGGCTACAATCCTGGACGGGCCGCGATTCGATGCCAACCTCTGTTGCAAACAGCACAACAAGAGCTCACTCTTTGCCGGTTGTCACCGTCCGATTGACATCATACAAGCCAACTACGACGTCACTCAAGCAGTGGCTGCATCAGTTCCCACAGGCACACACATCCCTGAACTGACATAACCTTGTTGTACACGACTTGAATGACTACTCAGGTAACAGCCAGTATCAAAGTCATATATATCACAGGAAAAGGTTAGACACAAAGAAAATTTTTCTTCCTTTATGTTTATGAAATATTTGTGTACCAGAAAGTGCACAAATGTTAATTAGTACATGTAATACTTTCTACGACAATAAAGAAGAGAGAAGCCTTCACATCACCTAGGAGATGCCTTCCTGTTTCGTATCATCCTATGTTCTTAAGCTTTCGCTATGTATGCATCCATCTTGTTATCTCTTAAGTACCACGAATATACGAGGGGCGTTTGAAAAAGTGCTTACATGTTAGTGGTAAACCTTTTTTTTTTTTTCAACATAGTCTCCATTTAGACTTATACACTTCGTCCAACGCTGTTCTAATTTGTAGATACCTTCCGAATAATAGGAATTGACCAAGTCTTCAATATAGCTAGTAGTTGCTGCAATCACCTCCTTGTTTGAATAAAATCTTTGTCTCGCCAGATACTTTCTTCAAATTGGGGAACAAATAGTAGTCCGAGGGAGCCAAGTCTGGACAATAGGGGGCTATGGGAAACGAGCTGGAATACTATTTCCATTAATTTTGCCACCAGAACTGCTTAGGTTTGTGCTGGTGCATTGTCATGATTGAAAAGGGCGGTCCTATTATAATGAGTAATATTTACATGTAATAGTTTTACTCTTTTCCAGATTGTCGATGAGGATTATCCCTTGCGAATCCTAAAAGACAGTCGTCAAACCTTTCTGGCTGAAGGAATGGTCTTCGCCTTTTTTGGTGCAGATTCTCCCTTGGTAACCTATTGTTTAGATTATTGTTTGGTCTCAGGAGTATAGTATTGCATCCATGTTTCATCCACAGTGATGAAACGACGTTCAAAGTCCTGCAGATTCTTCTGGACAGCTGCAAACCATCTTTGCAACACTTCTCACGATTCCGTTTTTGGTCAAGCGCGAGCAATCGCGGAACGCATCTTGTGGATAGCTTTCTCATGTCCAAATGTTCACGCAAAATATTATGTACCCGTTCATTCGAGATGCTCACAGAACTAGCAGTCTCACGCACCTCAACCCTTCTGTCATCCATTACCATATTATGGATTTTATCAATGATTTCTAGAGTGGTAATCTCCACAGGGCGTCCAGAACGTTCAACAACACTTGTGCCTATATGGCCACTCCTAAAAGTTTGAAATCACTTACAAACTGTTCTAATCGAAGGCGCAGAGTCACCGCAAACTTTATTAAGCTTCTCTGTAGTTTCCTGAGGCGTTTTACCTTTCATAAAGCAATGTTTAATCAACACACGAAATTATTTTTGGTCCATTTTTTGACAATCACTCGACTTCCTTGATTCACACGGATGCCAAACACAAAGAAATAGACCAATATGACGGAAACTTGGTGTGCGTTCTTTCCAAAGATGCTACTAACTAAACATGACCTAAATAGGTGCCGGTGGTGGCATCTCTCAGACTTCGAACAGACTTTTCAAACGCCCCTCGTATTCGAGTATATTTCAATTAATACCTTTCAGATGTAATAATTTAACAAACTAAACATATCTCTTTGTATTAATGTCTTTATCAGCTTTGTATACAGCTATTCGTGAAAGAAATGCAAAACTGCTGAGGCTGTCCGTGGTGGTCGAGCGGTGGTAGGCGCTTTAGTCCGGGACTGCGCGACTGCTACTGTCGCAAGTTGTAATCCTGCCTCGGGCATGGATGTGTGTGATGACCTTAGGGTAGTTAGGTTTAAGTAGTTCTCAGTTCTAGGGGACTGATGACCTCAGATGTTAAGTCCCATAGTGCTCAGAGCCATTTGAACCAATTCAAAACTGCTGACGTGGAGCCCGTCAGCCATTGGAGTGATCCAAATGCTGATTAGTAATTTATCGGATCCTTTATGGTGCACCAAACTACCTACAGTCCTTATGAAACGAAGTCCGATACTCATTTAACTATACAGTATAATTCAATAGACCAACCGCGTTATGCACTTGCCTTATGAAAATAACATTGGAGCCACATCAGTAAGTTTGCGTTTCTCACGAAAGCAAACCTGAAGTAACAGTAAATCACAACAGCAATCAACAAGCACTGCTCAGTTAATTTCAATTGACAATACTGAGCTCACTACCTGCTGGTAAGTGGTAGGTATAACGGCAATTTTCTTTACATTCTCTATCTTCCTTCAACCTTCCAGCTCTTGGTAGGTCACTGAGCCAGTCTAACGATACTGCCTGGAATAAGCAGTTGACTATTTCAGAATGTCTTTGTGCAAGAAGCTCTCTGAGAAGGGAAAAATAGCACAAAATGATGAAACTGATAATACGCTGATGAAAGAACTTTTTACGTTATGTATGCTATTCGATTACTGTAATTCTTATACCATATCGTTTCTTTTATAGCTTTCAAGACATAAGGGTTTTCGTAGCTCTTCCAAGCGGTGTCCAGGGTATCAAAACTGGGGAAATCTCCTAAACTGCACCTTCTGTTGGCATGGACAATGACTATGTTAAAGCATTTGAGTCAGGCCCCCCAGGACAGAGAGGTTTGTGAAATTGGGCTTTTACAGAAACTCCTCAAATTATACTTAGAGGTAAAGCTATTTGTCCAGAGATGCTGTGGGGTAGCAACATTCCTCTAGCGACAATTCGTCAATTAAAAATGGTATCTGAAGATAAGAAAAATAAAGTCATGAAAAGGATGCAATACTTTTCCTTCCTCATACTTCTACATCCTCAGAATACACTCTAATGATATTCCCCTTTACTGCACCTCCAACCGTATTTTCTCTTTGTTCTCGCTAGTGGGTTCGAACGGACGGTCTCATTTCTTTCACGACTAGCTGTATACAAAGCTGATAAAGACACTAACAAAAAGAGATATGTTTAGTTTGTTAAATTAATACATCTGAAAGGTGTTAATTTAAATATACTTAAATACGAGGTGCGTTTGAAGAGTCTGTGCGAAGTCTGAGAGATCCCACCACCGGCACCTATTTAGGTCATGTTTAGTTAGTAGCATCTTTGGAAAGAACGCACACCAAGTTTCCGTCATATTGGTACATTTTTTTGTGTTAGGCATTCGTGTGAATCAAGGAAGTCGTGTGATTGTCAATAACTGGGCGAAAAAGAATTTCGTGTGGTGATTAAACATTACTTGATGGATGGCAGAACGCCTCAGGAGACTAAAGAGAAGCTTGATAAACACAACGGTGACTCTGCGCCTTCGCTTAGAACAGTTTATAAGTGATTTCAAAATTTTAGTAGTGGCCACATGGGTACAAGTGATGCTTAATGTTCTGGACGCCCTGTGGAGATTACCACTCCAGAAATCGTTGATAAAATCCATGAGATGGTTATGGATGACAGAAGAGTTAAGGTGAGTGAGATTGCTAGTGCTGTGGGCATCTCGAATGAACGGGTACATAATATTTTGCATGAACATTTGGACATCAGAAAGCTATCCGTTAGATGTGTTCCGCGATTTCTCACGTTTGACCAAAACGGAACTGTGCGAAGTGTTGCAAGGATGGTTTACAGCTGTTCTGAAGAATCCGCAGGACTTTGTGCGTCGTTTCGTTACTGTGGATGAGACATGGATACATTACTATACTCCTGAGACCAAACAAGAATCCAAACAATGAGTACCGAGGGAGAACCTGCACCAAAAAAGGCGAGGACCATTCCTTTGGCTGGAAAGGTTATTGAGACTGTCTTTGGGGAATCTCAAGTGATAATCCTCATCTTGTATGTGTAAAAGGGTAAAACTATTACAGGTGAATATTATTCATCGTTATAGGACCGTCATTTTCGATCAAGAAAATGCACCAGCTCACACCTCAGCAGTTGTGGTCGCAAAACTAATGGAAATAGGATTCCAACACGTTTCACATCCCCCACCCCCCATGTACTCCAGACCTGGCTTGTTCGGACTACTATTTGTTCCCCAAATTGTAGAAATGGCTGGCGGGACAAAGATTTTATTCAAACAAGGAGGTGATTGCACCAACTATTAGCTATTTTGCAAACTTGGACAATTCCTATTATTCGGAAGGGATCAACAAATTAGAACAGCGTTGGACGAAGCGTGTAACTCTAAAAGGAGACAATGTTGAAAATAGAAATTGTTTCCCCCAAACTTGTAAGCAGTATTTATTTTTGCACGGATTTTTCAATGGCCCCTCGTACATTCATGGTTCTTAAGAGCTATCAGGACAGATGCATAGATGCTTACATAGCGAAACTGAAGAACAAAGGACGATACGAAACAGGAAAGCATCTCCTAGCTGATCGCAGAAAAAATGTGAAGGCTTCTCCGTTCTTCATTATCGGCCTGTATTACATGTACTTATTAACATTTGTAGACATTCTAGTACACACATATTTCATAAACATAAAGAAAGAAAAATTTTCTTCGGGTCTTATGGTTTCCTACGATATATTTGACTACGATACTGGCTGTTACATGAGTAGTCATTCAAGTCATGCACAACAAGGTTAATTTAGTTTAGGGACATGTCTGCCCGAGGGAATTGATGCAACCATTGATGGAGTCACGCCGCCATTGGCTTGTATGATGTCAATTGGTCGGTGACAACTGATTTTGCAGTTTGCAGCAGAGGTGGGCATCGAGGCGCGGCGCGTCCAGGAGCGTAACCATGACAGCCGTGCGAGCCTTGCGTAGTGCTGCCCGTCCAGCCGGGGCAGCCGCATGGTCGTCAGACGGGGCGCACGGTGCAGAGTCGTGTGGCCGCACTGGGCTCCAGGAGTCGCGGGTCGAGCGAGTCCCTGACGTCACCCCAAGGGCCGAGCAGTGTTGTTGCGAAACGAACTTTTATACCACGGGCTCAGCAGGGTCGCTTATGGAGACGCAGCCCACGGGCCGCGACCTCACTGCTACACACTGAGCGAGCCCGTGACGTCACTGTGCCAGTGCCTTGTGCAAGCGCTGGCGCGCTGCAGCCAGGTTGTTCGTAGCACTGACCGCAGTTGTGAGCTACGGACTGCGAGAGGTGAGTAGAGCAGAGTTATTTCAAATGTTTAAATGTGTGTGAAATCTTATGGGACTTAACTGCTTAGGTCATTAGGCAAAATGAGCGCGGAAACTAAGCTTGGTATGCAGAAGAAGGTGCACATGTCAATAAAAAGGGAAGTAAAAGAAAAACTAATGAGTGGTAAGTGGAGAACCACACAGCCTGAAGCGAATTTTAAAGGTTCAGTTTGGACCGTGGTGAAGACTCTCGTGGATGGTGTTAGGAAAACCGTTCATTTTATTTGCTGTTCGTTGTGCAGTGAATTTTGCTCTCATGCTGAAGGGTCAAGTGGATGTTCGCACATTTCTCCCCATCCAGGCAGGTCTAATAAACAAGGGTCTTGTGTAGACGAGAAACGACTTCCTAAACCTGGTCAGGACATAAATGCCGATAAATGCGTAGCTATGTGTGCACGAGATGTAAGGTCTTATGGAACTATATAAGGTGAAGGTCCTATGGATGTTGTTCACACTTTAGTTGACACTGCAAAGGCCATTATGTCTCACCCCCAAATGTGTCGCGATACATGGCATGAAGTGCTAAAACCCTACGACTTATCATTATGCCTGAGGTAATTGCTCATATAAGGGAAGGTGAATACTCAGCAACTTCAGACTTGTGGACATCCAGTGCCAGAAGAAACAATTGTCTGACATGTACTAACTCCTGTATCATTTACTGCACTCTCAGATCTCGCATTTTATTTATAACCCAGTTTCCACATTAACCAAAAACGTACGGTAACATTCTAAGAGAATTGTTTAGACGATTTATGTCTCTTGGTATCCACCACTCCACTTTAAAAGACATGCAGCACACTACTGATCAAGGTACCAACATTGTTGCTGCACTGCATGATTATTCACGATTGAATTGTTCCTGCCATATGCTAAATATGGGACTACGAAATAAATTTAAAAGCGGAGTACATATGCGTCAATTGTCCATAACTTCATGGTCTTTTGACTGTGGCGTAAGAACACGTCACATACGTAAAGAAAAGTGTTCTAATTAATGCTCTTGGTAGATAACTGAGCCAGTCTAACGATGCTCGCTGGAATAAGCAGCTGACAATGTTAGAATGTCTTCGTGCAAGAAGCTCACTGGGAAGGGAGAAATAGCCCAAAATGAAGTAACTGATAATACGCTGATGCAAGAACCTTTTACGTTATGTATGCTATTCGATTGCTGTTATTCTTATACGCAATCGCTTATTTTACAGCTTCAAAAACACTAGGGATTTGTAGCTCTTCAATGCGGCGTCCAAGGAATTACAACTGGGGAAATCACCTACACTGCACCATCTGTGTACATGGACAATGACAATGTTAAAACATTTGAGTCAGGCGCCCCAGAACAGAGAAGTTTCTGAAATCGTACTTCTACATAAACGACTCAAATTTTAATTAGATGAAAAGCTATTTGTCCAGAGATACTGTGAGGTAGCAACTTTCCTCTGGTCACCATTCGTCATTTAATAATGATATCTGAAGATAAGATGCGTAAAGTCATGAAATGGATACAATAGTTTTCCTACTTCATACTTCTCCAATCCCACAATACACTCTAACGACATTTCCCATTACTGCATCTTCAACCGTATTTTCTATTTGTTCTCGCCAGTGGGTTCGAACGGAAGAGGCTTACCTTTCGATCTAGAAATGGTATCTCAATGTACGCTGCTCTTCTGGAAGTTACAAAAACAACATTTAATGTTCGTAAATAGGAGAGATGCTCATTCCTACATGTTCCTCCAGAACTGGTTACATGTGAATCCTTGGGAATCCATGTTGTCCTAAATGAAAGTTTGAATTTTTGCTGTAATGCACAGAAATATGGATTCTGCAGTCCTCAGGTAAAAAGGAGAGAGGAGTAATTAGGCTGGGCATGTATTTCACAGCCCCACCCCACCAAAGAACAAATCATGTTGAAGCATATAAATTTTGCTACTCCATCTGCTGGATTTCTGGTTGTTCAATTGAAGATGGGAGTGAGACATTCGGGTAACCTACACTCGTTGTCCTCCCCTCATAAACCATCGACCTCACCGTTGGTGGGGAGGCCTTGTGTGCCACAGCGATGCAGATGGCTGTACCGTAGGACCAACCACGACGGAGGGGTATTTTTGAGAGACCAGATAAACGTGTGGTTCCTGAAGAGGGGCAACAGCTTTTTCATTATTTGCAGGGGTAACAGTCTGGATGATTGACTGATTTGGCCTTGTAACCCTAACCAAAACGGCCTTGCTGTGCTGGTACTGCGAACTGCTGAAAGCAAGGGGAAACTACAGTCGTAATTTTTCCCAAAGGCATGCAGCTTTACTGTATGGTTATATGATGATGGCGTCCTCTTGGGTAAAATATTCCAGAGATAAAATAGTTCCCCATTCGGATCTCCATGCGGGGACTACTCAAGAGGACGTCGTTATCAGGGAAAGAAAACTGGTGTTCCACGGATCTGAGTGTGGAATGTCGGATCCCTTAATCGGGCAGGTAGGTTAGAACATTTGAAAAGGGAAATGGATAGGTTAAAGTTAGATGTAGTGGGAATTAGTGAAGATCGGAGGCAGGAAGAACAAGACCTTTGGTCAGGTGAATACAGGGTTTGAAATACAAAATGAAATAGAGGTAATGGAGGAGTAGGTTTAATAATGAATATAAACATAGGAGTGCGGGTTAGCTACTACAAACAGCATAGTGGACGTATTATTGTGGCCAAGATAGACACAAAGCCCACGCCTACTACAGTAGTACTAGTTTATATGCCAGCTAGCTGTGCAGTTGATGAAATGTATGATGAGATAAAAGAAATTATTCAGGTAGTGAAGGGAGACGAAAATTTAATAGTCATGGGTGACTGGAATTCGAGAGTAGGAAAAGAAAGAGAAGGAAACTAGTAGTTGAATATGGATTGGGGTAAGAAATGAAAGAGGAATCCGTCTGGTAGAATTTTGCACAGATCATAACTTAATCATAGCTAACACTTGGTTCAAGAATCATAATAGAAGGTTGTAAACATGGAAGAATCCTGCAGATACTAGAAGGTATCAGATAAATTATATAATGGTAATACAGAGATTTAGGAACCAGGTTTTAAACTGTAATACATTTCCAGGGGCAGATGTGGACTCTGACCACTATCTATTGGTTATGAACCGTAGATTAAAACTGAAGAAACTGCAAAAAGGTGGGAATGTATGGAGATTGGACCTGGATAAACTGACTAAACCAGAGGTTGTACTGAAATTCAGGTAGAGCATAAGAGAATAATTGACAGGAATGGGGGAAAGAAATACAGTAGAAGAAGAATGGGTAACTCTGAGGGATGAAGTAGTGTAGGCAGAAGAGGATCAAGTAGGTAAAAAGACGAGGGCTAGTAGAAATCCTTGGGTAACAGAATATAGATTGAATTTAATTGATGAAAGGAGAAAATATAAAAACGCAGTAAATGAAGCAGGCAAAAAGGAATACAAACATCTCAAAAATGAGATCTACAGGAAGTTCAAAATGACTAAGCAGGGATGGTGTAATCTCCCCACGGAAAATTACCCTCTACCACGCAATAATTAATAATGGTCAACCAAATCATCCACATGTATTTACGTTTGAAAAGTATCTGATCAGATTTTCTAGTAATATATGCGCCGACAGCTCGTCGACGCCAACGTATTTTTCTAGTACGTTTATTCTTTGGAACAACAGAGGTACAGAAATGTATGCTCCATGGTTATTATAGTAGGAGAAAGGAACAGCTTCGGAAGTATCGGTTGGAGGATTTTCGGATTGCTAAAAGAGATTTATTTACTCTTCTTCGCGCTAAAGCAAGCTAGGAAAGTTTGTGCCGCTAGCGTGATAGATCAAGAGAAAAAAAAACCTGTAAAAGAAAATTACATGAGACTTGGAACCAACAGAAAACGGAACATGTACGAAAATGGATTCAATATACAATTTTCCTCAGAAATAAGGTTCGTGACCATTTTATTCTAGAGTGAATGACGAATGAGTTCTCTGTCTGAACCATTGATGATTGTCTGGGCCCTGTAATCAATTGGGAAGTTTCAGCTGTGACGAAGAGAGCCTGCAATCTCAGAGGTTTTTTTTGATATCGTCCAAAAAGGCTTCGTCCACATCTGAAATTTTAGATCTGTCGTAAACTGAACGAATTGTTCAAACGATCGATTTTCCCAACTGAATGCAGCGCTTAATAATAATAACAAATGTAAAGATCTTTTCCAGCAAGCCAGCCGCTGAACATTATGACGAAAGGCTTCACCAGAGATTCTACTAGGCTGATTTCACGTAAATAATATAGTTAAACTGTACACAGATAAAGGACAGAGAGAGAGAGAGAGAGAGAGAGAGAGAGAGAGCGAATGAAATTCGAGAAATTACTCAGAATCCTCCATTAGCATAATTGTTTGTCTGTCTTTTCACGGATCAGCCTAATAAGAAAACACGAAGCCCTGACTTTATTGTACCGATTTATGTGTGAGAGTGAAAGAGTAATAAAGGCGACAGATACACCTCTGTACAGACAAAACATTACACCAATTTAGCGGCAAGCTGCATTCACATAGACTTTCATCATTTACAGAGTAGAATTCATTATAATGGCCAATCCGTGACAGGACACGTTTTTGGACGTTGTTAAAATAATTTTGTTCTCTGTTTCATGTGAACTACGACGAGACAACTTAACTTGGAAAAGAGAAGAAATACTCGCAGCCAAATTAAGTACAGCTACAAATAAAAGCAGCACGCTGGGCGCAGAAAAATAAAAGGCCAGATCTATAATTTTTTATTAAAGCTTGCTAGTATTGAGGAAGTAGACGTAGATTTGAACATTTACTAATTGTGTTCATGCCAGACGTAGTTTGATTGACCTGCCCTAGTTGCATTTACCTGTATAAGTACTATAAGAAAGTAGCCACAGAAGTATTCTTGTGTGAAGGGAGAGATATATACATATTGACTGTAGAACATTTATATGGTTTTAACTAGGACAATGTTTAAGATGAGTCAAGCAGAGCAGAGCAACACGCAACAGCCTTCAGCTGTGAGCAAGGATTATAGTGATGTAGTAAGAAGTGTTGTAGAACCGATCGCTACAGATAGTGCAATAGAACGCCCGGTAGACACGGCTGGAGATGTAACAGCAAGTATGCAACATGGATTAGATCCATTAGTAATTATCATGAGACAGATGCAGATGATAACCGAGAGCATGAATAATATGAAAACCGACATTAATGCGAAGTTAGCCTCAGTTACCGAGGGGCAAAATGATTTGAATGCGACATTAGCCTCAGTTACTGAGGGGCAGGAAAATCTGAAAGCTGAGATTAAGCAGCAGTTACATGACAGTTTTTCCGAATTAGAGCAGCGGATAGAGGCGAAGACAAAGGAACTTAAAGATCAGGCCGAAGAGACGGAACGATAATTAACTGCACAAATAGAATTGGTTAAAGCTCAATGTGAGGAATCTACTCAACGCGTACGTGTAGAAATGAAGGAGTATGTGGCTATTAAGATAGATACCGTACGGGAACAGGTGGAAATGGTTCCGTAATTAGTGCAAAAGCAAGATGCCATGTCATGTGCAATTGCGCAACTTCCTGAATTGGCACGTACGCAGACGAACCTAAAGGAAAGTGTTGAACATCTGACCGAACGTCAAGACGTTATAGACCACCAAATTAATGTATTAACGGGTAAATTATCCGAAATCACATTAGAAATCAAAAGGCTAATGTGTGAAAACGTTGAGCAAAATGTTAAAGCAGCATTCCAGAGTCTATGCGGCAAACAGGAAGAGAATTTGTTTGCGAAAGGACTTGAGGAAGTGCGACAGCAGTTAGGTGCTGATTTCGAGCATTGGAAACAAACGATAGAAGAGTCGATACGCGTTTCACAACAAGGCTCAGAACAAATGAATACCGGCCAGCAGCAGAAGTTGGCAGCGTCTGTAGAGCCAGTTACTGCACATTCGCACACGATACCGACTTGTGTGAGTAACTCGAATATTAAATTGCCACGAGCTAGTTGTTCGCGTGAAGTTTTATCTCACGGAGATTACGAAAGCCTTTGCCATGCCGAAGAAAAAATGATAAAGCATCGGAAATTCCAGATTTTTAACACTGACAAAAGGGGGGTCCATCCGATTGTTTTTATCCGAAGTTTTAGAGGAGTGCTACCCAGAAATTGGTCGGAGTGGCAGAAAATCAGTTTCGTGACTGGGTATATACAAGGTTCGGGGGCGATCTGGGCCTCGGACATGACTTCTGTTTGCTCGACATATGACGATTTTGAGAAAGCGTTTTTAGCAAAATTCTGGTCAGAAGGGGTACAGGAACGCCTAAGGCAGGAGGTGCTCTACCCAGAGCCTTTCTCTTTTTCAAAAGGAAGCCTTAGGAAGTATTTTGAAAAATATATAAATAAAACTAGATATTGGGACAGACCTATGCCTTTGCCAGACATAATAAACATACTTAAGGCCAGATTACCAACTAACATCCGGAATCAATTAATTTACGGCAATGATAAAGACTTGGAGTCGTTCCTCACGACGTTAGATAATATAGACATTATAGAGGAGAGCAACCAGAAAGCCCGTAACAACAGATTCCAATATAGGGAGATAGAACCTCCGCCAAATGGTAGGCAAGAGAACGCACAGAGATCGATAAACAGTGGAGAAACCCCTCAAAATTTCAACAATAATACCGGCAATAGTCTTGCGAGGGGCTATCCAAGGAACAACAGGAATGGGAAACGATACAATCCCGTATGGGGAAACGAAAGGAATTTCAGACCGCAAGCCTGGAACAATAACGGTAATAGAAAGTGGAATCAACCGGGGGGAATAAACTCAAATAACCAACATCAGTGGGGACGGACATCTACGAATCAACCGGTAATTACCGAAGTGACGGACGATGTCAACCACCAGGCGAATCAAAATCCAACAAACTTGTAAGGACCCACTCGTGCCCCGGAGGAGCGGTCAACAATTGGTTGAGGGGCAACATGCTAACGTATAATGATGGACGATTACTGGCAGATGAATTGACCGAGGACTTAGAACTCCAAGATGAGGATAAGGAACAGGTGGCAGTAGCCGAAGTGCAAGTCATTTTGGAGACTGTACCTATAGTGGCGGTTTTGGACACAGCTTCAACCACGAATGTTATTTCGGAGGCTCTATTCAACAAGATCAGAAATATAAGACGAGTACCAATTTTTCCAGTTCAAAATTGCAGAATAATAGGCGCCGTTGGGGCTAGATCGGCTAATGTAAAAGTGCAGTCACTACTTAGTGTAGAAGTCGGAAATGTAGCAATATTAATCACATTCCTTGTTGTAAAAAATTTGGTGGTAGACTGCATTATAGGAGTCGACAGCCTACGTCAATACGGATGCAGAATAGATTTTAAAACAGGAAAAATTTGGTTAAATGTAAATGAACAAGAAATTGAGTTGGACTTGTTGAAAAAGGAAAGCCTTACCAGAAAATATAATAGTGGGATCAGTGTGCAAGTAATCAGGACTGCACAAAATTCTAAACAGCACGTAAATAATGAGTTCCAAGTCAAAGGAGACTTCGGTCAATTAGTGTATGAGAAGTTAAATGAATCCGACTGCAGTATTGAAGAGCAGAAGAAGCAGCTCAAAGAATTATTATTAGTGTATGAAAACGTGTTTGACGAAAGGCCAGGAGTTATTAAGGGATACATATGCCATCTCTACGTTAAGCCACACGAAACGTATTGTAGAGCTTTCTATCCTGTTCCCTGGAGGTTAAAGGCTCAAGTTCAAAAGGAAATAGATCGCATGTTGAAATGGGGTTTGATCGAACCCTCTACAAGCCCATACTGCTCCCCATTGTTGGTCGTGCCAAAAGCAAATGGAACTGTGAGACTGGTACTCGACGCCAGGGAAATAAATAAAATCATAATTCCAGTGAGGACACATCCGGAAAACATAGACGAGCTGATACAACGGTTCCAGGATGTCCAATATTTGACGAGCATCGATTTGCGGAGTTCTTATTGGCAGGTCAAGCTGGATGAGTTATCAAGGAAATATACAGCTTTCATTTATGCCGGAAGAAGTTACCAATTTACTGTAGTTCCTTTCGGACTCAACATTAGTGCTGGAATCTTTATAGCAGCTCTAGATTATGCTCTAGGCCCAAAACTAAGAAGCAGGATAACAGTATTTGTTGATGATATGCTTATTGCATCGAAGACCTGGGAGGAGCATATTACCTTACTGAGTCGGGTGTTGGACGTGTTCAAAACCATGGGAATAACTGCTAACCTACAGAAATCCCATTTTGCACTAAACAGAATCAAGTTCCTGGGGCATATAGTTGACGCAAAGGGAATTTTACCGACCAAGAAGAAGCTAATTGCGATTAGTAAGTTTCCAACCCCGAGAAATAGGAGGCAATTAAAAGGGTTTATGGGTCTTGCCTCATTTTTTAGAAGATTTATAACGAATCAGGCCATGAATGCAGCAGCTCTAAATAGTTTGCTCAAGAAGGATGTGCCCTGGCTCTGGACATTAGAGTGTCAAGAAGCATTTGAAGAGATAAAGAAGCAATTAGTAAATGCACCGCTTTTGTACCATCCGGACATGCTAGAGGAATTCTACTTGTCAACAGATTCGTCAAATGTGGGTCTTGGAGTATGCCTTTTCCAAGTACGCAAGATAAATGGACAGCTTACCTTTTGTCCTATTGCGTTTGCTAGTCGTGTTTTGTCCAACTGTGAACGAACGTACACGATGACAGAATTAGAGGCTCTCGCGGTCGTCTGGGAATTTAAAAAATTTCATTATTATTTATATGGGTCGAAGACTATCGTATATTGCGATCACCAATCATTAACGTTTTTACAAACGTGTAAACTGTTACACCCCAGGCTGGCTAGATGGACGCTCGCTCTGCAACAATACCAGTTTAAGATCGTACATGTCTCAGGGCAGCAAAACATTATTGCTGACGCTCTATCAAGGTCACCGCAGGGTTTAACAAAAGAGATTGAAGTAAATAATTCCTCAGAATTCCCTGTATTGCTGCTGCAGGAAAATCCATTTAAGACGTACTACGTCAATTTGTGTGTGCATATGGCCCAGTTACAGAAAAAGGATGCTCAATGGGGAAGTGTCATTCAAAGGTTACAACAGCAACCTTCGGATCAGATGGCAAACTATTACAAGCTGGTAAATGGCGTATTATTTTTCCGCTGTGGAAGGCCAAACAAAGTCCGTTGGTGTGTTTGTATACCTGAGGCACAAATAGAGAAACTTGTATGGTTCACTCATTTAACCTGGGGACATTTCGGTGCGACAAAATGTGCAGACAAAATAAGTGGGTACTGTTATTTTCCCAACATAAAGCGCAGAGTGCATGAGGTCTTAAAGAGATGCATAATATGTCAAAAAACAAAGCCGGATTCAAAAGGGACTAAGCACCCATTATGCTCAATATTAGTACAAGAACCAAAAGAATTAATTTCATGCGATCTGTGTGGACCGTTACCTACTTCAAGAGGTGGTGTTAAGTATGTGTTGGCATTTCTCGATGTGTGTACGAAATACGTAAAGCTATACCCGATAAAGGCGGCTACAGCCAAAGTAATTGTATTAAGATTGATAAGGGATTATCTTCCACATGTTGGTACACCTAAGGCGATCATAACAGACAATGCTAAAATATTCACGGGACTCCGATGGAAGCAGACTTTGTCTCAAGTCGGTGTGAAACATATACTAACATCATTTTACCACCCACAAGGCAATTTGGTTGAGAGGATTTTTAGAGAATTCAATCGATTTATGAGGACGTATTGCCATAATAAGCAAACTGCGTGGGCAAATTATGTGGAAGAGTTTGAGCAGATATACAATAACATGCCCCACTCCTCAACTGGATATACACCTTGTGAATTGATGTTCGGAGCAAAAGAGGAAAACTTCTGGACTGACCATATCCCCAAAACTCAGGAAACTGAGATGCCTTGGGAAGAAAAAATAAGACAAGCTATCATAAATATGACGAAAAAGGCTGATCAAAGAAAACAACGATATGACAAATTAATCAAAAGGGTACAGACATACCATGTCGGAGAGAAGGTACTAGTTAGACGACATACCAAATCATCCGTAATAAAGAAAAGTATAAAGAAATGGGAGTTACTATATACTGGACCATACATTATCCTACAAATTCCGAATCCGGGGGCTTATCTGTTAGCATACCCGGGATCGAACAAAATAAATGGGTTATTTTCTCATAACGACTTAAAAAAGTATAATGAAGATTAGAAGATAGGGAGGAATGGTGTTCCGAGTGGCAGAAATGAACGCTCGTAAAAAACATAACAATAAACTGTGTGTGTAGTGATAGAAACCTTTAAATTGAAGTAGTTAATCAGTGACATAGAGTATAGAAATAGTGACTAACTATTATTATCGAGTGTTGTAAAGAAGATAGTGGAGATAGGCTTCACCTGTGGTTTGGGTGAACATAGAACTTTAGCATTGCTAATGTCATCAAGAATGATTAAGGATCTAACTGACCTTCAAGAAGAATGAAATGTTTCCCGCAAATGACGCGGAATAATCAAAAGAGGTTCCGAGTGAATATTCATATATAATCTCATGTGAACGCTTACATGTGTAAACGTGTGAAGGTATGTGTTGTGGTAGTGAATCGTGAGTGACGGTTAACGCCGCAAAGATAATTTCCCGCGCAAAACAGTTGACGTCGGCGCGAGAATTAAAATCGATATAGACGATACAGATATGCTTTGTAAGAGACTCGCACCAAACGCGAGGATAAACTGATTCATGTTGAACTCTAAAAGGAATAGGTGTTATAATTAGAAGTTAAGAGTTTTTAATTTATTAATGAATGATTAAAGAAAGTAATATTCATAGATTCAGTAGTAATTTAATGGTTCGTGTTCGTTTGGGAATTTTGTGTGAAAAATCCATTTCCATATATGAGCATGGATGAACACCGTATGAATCAGAGAGTAATTGAAAGAAGCGAATCCGCATTCCTCAATGCTAATAACTTTTACATTTCAGCACTCAAGCGAAGAAATATATGTATTTAGAATAAAAAATTTTGAGTATAGCTAAATTATATGACTTATCAAGGAAATATGGATGATGTCTTGGTATAAAATGAACTACACTTTCCATTATTCGATGATTTGAATCCAAAATCTATAGTAAGTTACATGAATCCTTTAAATTACGAAGAACAAATCAGTGATAGAAAATGTGTTAGAACTTTTGGACTTATAAGCACAAGACGGGAGGCAAAGTCAAAAGGGGTATTCAAAAGGGAGTAAATCGGATGATGCTTTTGGCAACATCATTAGCTGATGGTTGAATTCCTTGAAGTACGTCGTAACAAAAAGGATCCATGAAGCCATAAGGATTTTGCTTTAAAAAACGAGAATCTTGGACGGTGCAACCTAATCAGTTCTCTTACAGGAAGAGTTTTCCTTTTGGTCATTACTAATTATTTTGGAATGAATGTTGCATGTGAATTCGAGTATTCCTGTTCCTTCTACTCTTCCCATTGTGGGCCGCGTAGAAGATCAACTACAGAGGGGGCCGCGTAGAAGACCGACTACAAATATGGACGTCGGGGACATGCAAGACCCGGGGGACTTTAGCACCGCAAGATATTGTACCAGGAGCAAGATTGTAAAACGAGAATTCACGTTATTTATTGTAAAACGTTTTTTTTTTTTTTTTGCTAGAGGCACAAACCACTCTTCTCCAAATCGTGATACAAATTGATCCCTGTCTTTCCTTTAGAGATCTATTTCAAAATTATATTTTTTTTTCTTCTATAGGCTTTCCTATCTTCTATGTACCGTCGGCTGGGGGTCTAGGCTTAAGAGGTTTTCCAAGGTTTCCCTGCTTAAGAAAGTTCCCGAATGGGTAGACCCTGACATCAGTTCATGAAAGATCATCTTCCTTGGTTGTGCACAGCAAATATAACACCTAGATGCACGTAAAAGCAATACAGCCGCGGTACCGGTCTCTTCATTTCTTCTGTCTTCAACATTTCTTTTCTTCGTCTGTCTCAAATATAATATTCTTTTTCAGTCGGAGGACTGACAATCATCACTTCCGGCTTATCCACGCTAATAGATAGCTCGCGAAGTGTGTTCGGTAAATAAAAATTGAGCTCACAAACTTCGCTCGCTGCGAGGGGCATTGTAATCTCCCCACGGAAAATTACCCTCTACCACACAATAATTAATAATGGTCAACCAAATCATCCACATGTATTTACGTTTGAAAAGTATCTGATCAGATTTTCTAGTAATATATGCGCCGACAGCTCGTCGACGCCAACGTATTTTTCTAGTACGTTTATTCTTTGGAACAACAGAGGTACAGAAATGCATGCTCCATGGTTATTATAGTGGGAGAAAGGAACAGCTTCGGAAGTATCGGTTGGAGGATTTTCGGATTGCTAAAAGAGATTTATTTACTCTTCTTCGCGCTAAAGCGAGCTAGGAAAGTTTGTGCCGCTAGCGTGATAGATAAAGAGGAAAAAAAACCTGTAAAAGAAAATTACATGAGACTTGGAACCAACAGAAAACGGAACATGTACGAAAATGGATTCAATATACAATTTTCCTCAGAAATAAGGTTCGTGACCATTTTATTCTAGAGTGAATGACGAATGAGTTCTCTGTCTGAACCATTGATGATTGTCTGGGCCCTGTAATTAATTGGGAAGTTTCAGCTGTGACGAAGAGAGCCTGCAATCTCTGAGTTTTTTTTTTAAATCTTCCAAAAAAGCTTCGTCCACATCTGAAATTTTAGATCTGTCGTAAACTGAATGAATTGTTCAAACGATCGATTTTCCCAACTGAATGCAGCGCTTAATAATAATAACAAATGTAAAGATCTTTTCCAGCAAGCCAGCCGCTGAACATTATGACGAAAGGCTTCACCAGAGATTCTACTAGGCTGATTTCACGTAAATAATATAGTTAAACTGTACACAGATAAAGGACAGAGAGAGAGAGAGAGAGAGAGAGAGAGAGAGCGAATGAAATTCGAGAAATTACTCAGAATCCTCCATTAGCATAATTGTTTGTCTGTCTTTTCACGGATCAGCCTAATAAGAAAACACGAAGCCCTGACTTTATTGTACCGATTTATGTGTGAGAGTGAAAGAGTAATAAAGGCGACAGATACACCTCTGTACAGACAAAACATTACACCAAGTTAGCGGCAAGCTGCATTCACATTGACGTTCATCATTTACAGAGAAGAATTCATTATAATGGCTAGAGGACAAATGCAAGGATGTAGAGGCTTAT
The DNA here is from genome assembly GCF_021461395.2 of Schistocerca americana. Classification (NCBI taxonomy): domain Eukaryota; kingdom Metazoa; phylum Arthropoda; class Insecta; order Orthoptera; family Acrididae; genus Schistocerca; species Schistocerca americana. The sequence continues at coordinate 495,833,310 of NC_060130.1, read as the reverse complement.
CTCACTAGAGGTAAGACAGATACTGCCTACAAGAAAATTAAAGAGACCTTTGGAGAAAAGAGAGCCACTTGTATGAATATCAGATGGAAACCAAGTTCTAAGCAAAGAAGGGAAAGCAGAAAGGTGGAATGAGTATATAGAGGGTCTATACAAGGACGATGTGCTTGGGGACAATTTTATGGAAATGGAAGAGAATGTAGATGAAGATGAAATACGTATATGATACTGCTTGAAGAGTTTGACAGAGCACTGAAACACCTGACTCGAAACAGGGCCCTGGGAGTTAACAAAATTCTATTAGAACTACTGACGGCCTTGGGAGAGCCAGTCCTGACGAAACTCTACCATCTGGTGAGTAAGATGTATGAGACAGGCAAAATACCCTCAGACTTCAAGAAGAATATAATAATTCCAATCCCAAAGAAAGCAGGTGTTGACAGATGTGCAAATTACCGAACTATCAGTTTAATAAGTCACGGCTGCAAAATACTAACACGAATTCTTTACAGACGAATGGAAAAACTGATAGAAGCCGACCTCGGGGAAGATCAGTTTGGATTGCGTAGAAATATTGGAACATGTGAGGCAATACTGACCTTACGACTTATCTTAGAAGAAAGATTATGGAAAGGCAAATCTACGTTTCTAGCATGTGAAGACTTAGAGAAGCTTTTGACGATGTTGACTGGAATACTCTCTTTCAAATTCTAAAGGTGGCAGAGGTTAAATACAGGGAGCGAAAGGCTATTTACAATTTGTACAGAAACCAAATGGCAGTTATAGGAGTCGAGGGACATGAAATTGAAGCAGTGGTTGGGACGGGAGTGAGACAGGGTTGTAGCCTCTCCCCGATGTTATTCAATCTGTATATTGAGCAAGCGGTAAAGGAAACAAAAGAAAATTATGGAGTAGGTATTAAAATCCACGGAGAAGAAATAAAAACTTTCAGGTTCGCCGATGAGGTTTTAATTCTGTCAGAGACAGCAAAGGACCTGGAAGAGCGGTTGAACGGAATGGGCAATGTCTTGAAAGGTGGATGTAAGATGAACATCAACAAAAGCAAAACGAAGATAATGGAATGTATGGAAGTGAAACATGGACGATAAATAGTTTGGACAAGAAGAGAATAGAAGCTTTAGAAATGTTGTGCTACAGAAGAATGCTGAAGATTAGATGGATAGATCACATAACTAATGAGGAGGTATTGAATAGAATTGTGGAAAAGAGAAGTCTGTGGCACGACATGACAACAAGAATGGACCGATTGGTAGAACATGTTCTGAGGCATCAAGAAATCACAAATGTAGCATTGGGGAGCAGCGTGGAGGGTGAAAATCGTAGAGGGAGACTAAGAGATTAATACACTAATCAGATTCAGAAGGATGTAGGTTCCAGTAAGTACTGGGAGATGAAGAAGCTTGCACAGGATAGGGTAGCATAAGGAGCTGCATCAAACCAGTCTCAGGACTGAAGACCACAACAACAAGAACAACAATCGATCTCATTCAACATCTACTCGGAACGAGCAGTAAAGCATACAGCGATGCATTTGTAAACAGACTTAAATATCAGGGAGAAGCGATAAACATATTGAAGTTTACCGGTGACACTGCAATTCTGTCAGAGACAGCGAAGAACTTGGAATAACAGTAGAATGGAATAGACAGTGGCTTGGATAGGGATTAAAAGATAACCCTCAATGCAACTTAATGAAAGGCAATGTAACCTATTCGAACTGAACCTAGGAGTACCAACGGATTTACCATAACGTGTACTACAAAAGGGGGGTGTAATATATGACCAAAACAAAGATATACGGATTTAGTTAACTTTCGTTGTCTTTTAGGCACAGCATACTTTTGAAAGGTATATTTATGTGTAAGAAGAGTAATAAACCTAAAGATATGGATATGACACATGTTCTGAAAATTCACATCCACTGACAAGACCTAAATTTTTGCGTTAATTTTTACTCAAAAACTTAAAACGTAATCTGGTAGAAGAAATCATTAAAAATCACAAATACGTTTTTTTCAAAATTTTAAAATATAATCTATATGACTAGATTGTAGCATTCTGAAAAGGTAGGCAAAATGTAACCATTCCTTCTCCGTTGGTAGTCCGAGGGTTAAATCAGGTAGTGTTAAAGGAATCTGATTACGGAATGAGACACTAAAAGCACTACAGGGCAGCAAAATAACTGATGATGGCCGAAGTAGAGAGGATATAAAATGAATAGTGACTACAGCAAGAAAAGTATGAATGAAAACGAGGGATTTGCTAACGTCGAATATAAATTTAAGTGTTAGGAAGTATTTCTGGAAGGTATTTGTATGGTTTCCAAGATGCTGCTCCAGGCAGGTGTGAAAATGAATGTGCGCAGTGGAAAATACTGGACGCAAATATACAGATTTGGCCCTGTCTGACTACCCCCTGAAGAAGATCTTAGTAACTCTTAACGCTGATATTATTTCCTGCTTCTTGCTCTTTAACATATACATTACAAAATAAAAATAAATGAATGATTACGGGAACTAGTAATTACTAAATATTAATGTTGTTTCTGATTATACATTTATTGTAGATTTAAACCTCTTTATATGTTACAAATGTCTATATGTCGATGTGCAATGGACATAAAGAGATACAAATGAATTTCCTGACTAATATTATTGATGAACTACCCAAATCTGCCCTTCCTACGGCTACGCAATCTAATATAAATAACACGAGATGACCGATATAATCTACGTCCAAACACTAAAAGACACTACTTTCAAAGATGATCTATAGCGGTTTGCAACCTCAGTGGAAATGAAACTTACGTGATCACAGCTGTTCAGCTTTATAGCCCTAATACGCCGAAGCAATTAGCAATATCAGAGAATGTACTGCATTAGTGTGTCGGAGTGATGCTTCTCGTGCACGGCTGCGACGATGGAAGAACTCCAGCCACAAAATAAAAAACTCTTTAAACGCTAGGACGGCAGAAGGCGATCCTCAGACTAGTATAATCTAATACTATCTTCTCCTCTCAGTATTCTACAGACAAAAAACGCGAACTCCCAGCCGGAAGGACGGAATTCTGATAACGTCTCAATGTGAGTATAGGCAGGAGAAGTGCTCTCAATCACTGAACGCTGCGTACTCAACGACGATTCGCTACCCGGAGGCGAAGTCCAGAATCGTGTAAGTTAGCAACACCTTCGGTCACCTAAGGCAAATTCTCAGTGCCTCGTGGCAAGATATTACGCAGATTAATGCTTAGTGATTTTGCCCGCATTTGTTCTATCATGATACACGAACCTTGCGACAGTATTTCACTGTTGGCAGCTTCCCATAGCTTGAACATTATCCCCCTGAGTTCCACTGCACGTCATCGAATGTCAGTTTCGGCATGATGCTTGATGAGAAAGTCTAAACCTGGGATTGCACAGCAGCCTTCGCCTGTATCACCCATTACCCTACAAGTGTTGTCACTTTTGACAGTCTCCTGATCCACTAGCACAAGGCTTGTCGGCCTGAAATTTACATGTGACACACACTTCTGACATCAATATGTGGAGGTCCGGGATGGATGACGTCTACATGCGGAGGTCTGAGTTGAGGTGGTGGATTGTTGTAGGGATGTTGGTCGATGGCTGCTTATAAAAACGTCACTATTAGTCATTCATTTTACTGAAGAATAAACCAGAACATTCTATGGTGGAACGTACTTCATAGTTTGTGCTGAAGAATGCGAATGTTAAGGAACTGACTCAACAGGTGGGCATGGCCTCAAACGACTGCCTCCTATGGCCGATTGCTGGTTGCACCTGGTAGTTGGTCCACAGGGTATAAGATGCTAAGCTGACAGCACTGATCTTAAAACCAGCAGCAGGGGCCCACAGTTAGTAGAGGCCAAGTAAAATGGTGGCTGCATGTAGCCTCATGTCGCCTCGTAGAGCGCCACCTCTCCTCTTAATATTAGCTACCTGACTGATACATCTCTGTCTGATAATTATGGTAATTCATGTTGGGACAGAGCGCACTTGCTTTGCAAATCACAGCTTTCGACCATGTAGACGATAAGAAGTCTGCTGATTGGATGTGTAGTTACTGGCCTACCAACGCCTTTCTGCTGTGTCGTCGTTATGGCGGTGCCAGACATTTTCCTGGAGCACAATGTGGGAATCAGCTAGTGGTATTGCTGCATCTGACGTAATGGTGTTTGGTCGGCGCTGATCTTTTGCAACAGCCATGGCAATGTCACAATTTTACTCAGTAGCGCCAAAAAATAGTGGTGGCACTGCAGATCGAATAACTGATCAGAAGATACTGAGTCAAACTGGGGAAAACAAGAAATTTATGGCACAACTTCGTTTCATTGGCATATCCTAAGGCATCAAGGACTTTTCAGTTTGGTAATGGAGAAAAGTGTGTATATGTTGGTGTTGTTGCCGGGGGGGGGGGGGGTTGTTGTAGAGGGAGACGAAGTCTTGAACACAGTTTGCAGGTTCAAGCTGATGTACATTGCGTTAGCTGTGCAGCGCTGAAGAGGCTTTCACAGAATAGACTAGCTTGGGCAGCTGCATCAGACCAGTCTTCAGACTGAAGACCACAACAACAACATTGGAGAAGGAGATGGGAGGGAAAGGTAGGTTTCTGGTCCATAAATTTGCAAGTTCTTTCCTGGGAGAACTACTGAGTGAGGTAAATCTCGTGTGATTCACCACCTTCGGCTGTTGACATGGCAAAAGACTTCTCCATATTACTCTAAAATAACGGTGCCTCTCATTCCCGTATGTGGAAAACTATTTAGCTCACACTATTCGCCGATGCAGCGAACTGAAGTAGCGGTTGTAGTATATTTTGTTGTTGTAAACAGAATTGTCTCTGTTATGGCGTTAATCTGCAAACATACATGGAGTGACCACAGTATAAGTGGTCCCCATCCAACGACAGCAACAGCCTCTCCGGTAGGTGGATGAGCGAGTGGAAGTTCTGAGCTATAACTGTTATCTTGCCTGCTTGCGTAGGTGAGAGGATGATAGAGAATGTAAAAAAAATTGTCATGATCTCCTACCACTTACCACCAGGTAGTCAGCTGAGTAATGTGAATTGAAATTAACCGAGCATAGCTTCTTGATTCCTGTTGTGATTTCGTATTACTCCAGGTTGGTGTTCGAGAGAAACGCAAAGTTACAGATGTGGCTCCAATGTAATTTTCATAAGCCAATTGCATAACACGATCGCTCAATCGCATTACGCTGCATAATTAATTGAGTATCGTACTTCGTTTCTGAAAGACTGCAGTTTCGTTGCTGCACCATAAATATCTGATTAATTGCTAATCAGTATTTGGATCACACCAAAGGCGGACGGGCTCCAAGTCAGCAGTTTTGCATTTCTTTCACGAATAGCTGACCACAGATCTGATAAAGACATTATACTAAGGCTAGGCGCAAATTGAGACACGTAAAGCGCGTGTGGCGCGGCGCAGCTCAGCGCGTGTTTTTGTAACATCAGAGGTTCAAATGGGACCGCCAAATTGCGACGCGACGCGACTGGGACGCGACACGCGCCTGCGCCAGGTGGCGCGGCGTTGTGGTTGTGGCACAGTTTCTCGCGCCGCGCGTCGCGCGTGCCTCGCTAGCACCCTGGGAAATTTGAGGCGGGAGCGGAAAAGTACTCCGGCCATATGCTCACATCGGCACGGCGCATATGAGCTGTGGTAGTATTGCCCATACCATAAATAATGCCTTACTGTATACTAAATTTTATTGCCTTTGGGTTGCGTTTTATTTTTCGCCAATTAAATGCTCCAGCTTTCTTCGTTATTACATTATGCCTTTCTGTTATTTATATCCGTATAGTTTTTTTTCTTCTGTCAAGAAAAATGCATACTTCAGTAACTGGTGAGCTATTGGCCGCTGGAATTGTAAAATGGCTCTGAGCACTATGGGACTTAACTTCTAAGGTCATCAGTCCCCTAGAACTTAGAACTACTTAAACCTAACTAACCTAAGAACATCACACACATCCATGCCCGAGGCAGGATTCGAACCTGCGACCGTAGCGGTCACGCGGCTCCAGACTGTAGCGCCTTTAACCGCTTGGCCAGCTGGAATTGTAACATATACCTCCGCGATGTTATCAGTTTGCAAGACGTTTTCCGAAATTCCTTCACCAGGGAAGACGAATGGAATGTTCCCGAATTTGAAACACGAACAGCTGTTAGCATGAGTTTCTTAGAAGTAGATACCTTAGCGGTTGCGAAGCAACTCCAATCGCTTGATGCGGGCAAGTCTTCAGGTTCAGATTATATACCAATTAGGTTCCTTTCAGATTACGGTCATACAATAGCTCCCTACTTAGCAATCATATACAACCGCTCGCTCACCGATAGATCTGTACCTACAGATTGGAAAACTGTGCAGGTCGCACCAGTGTTTAGGAAGGGTAGTAGGAGTAATCCATCAAACTGCAGACCTATATCATTGACGTCGGTTTGCAGTAGGGTGCTGGAGCATATACTGTATTCGAACATTATGAATCACCTCGAAGGGAACGATCTATTTATACGTAATCAGCAGAAAACATCGTTCTTGTGCAACGCAGCTAGCTCTTTATTCGCACGAAGTAATGGCCGCTATCGACAGGAGATCTCCAGTTGATTCCGTATTTCTAGATTTCCGGAACGCTTTTGACACGGTTCCTCACAAGCGACTTCGAATCAAGCTGCGGGCCTATGGGGTATCGTCTCAGTTGTGGGAATGGATTCGTGATTTCCTATCAGGAAGGTCGCAGTTCATAGTAATAGACGGCAAATCATCGAGTAAAACTGAAGTGATATCAGGTGTTCAACAGGGAAGCGTCCTGGGACCTCTGCTGGTCCTGATCTATATAAATGACCTGGGTGACAATCTGAGCAGTTCTCTTAGGTTGTTCGCAGATGATGCTGTAATTTACCGTCTAGTAAGGTCATCCGAAGACCAGTATCAGTTGCAAAGCGATTTAGAAAAAATTGCTGTATGGTGTGGCAGGTGGCAGTTGACGCTAAATGACGAAAAGTGTGACGTGATCCACATGAGTTCCTAAAGATATCCGTTGGAATTCGATTGATCGATAAATAGTACAATTCTCAAGGCTGTCAATTCAACTAAGTACTTGGGTGTTAAAATTACGAACAACTTCAGTTGGAAAGACCACATAGATAATATTGTGGGAAGGCGAGCCAAAGGTTGCGTTTCACTGGCAGAACATTTAGAAGATGAAACAAGTCCACTAAAGAGACAGCTTACACTACACTCGTTCGTCCTCTGTTAGAATATTGCTGCACGGTGTGGGATCCTTACCAGGTGGGATTGACGGAGGACATCGAAGGGTGCAAAAAAGGGCAGCTCGTTTTGTATCATCACGTAATAGGGGAGAGAGTGTGGCAGATATGATACGCGAGTTGGGATGGAAGTCTTTAAAGCAAAGACGTTTTTCGTCGCGGCGAGAACTATTTACAAAGTTTCTGTCACCAACTTTCTCTTCCGAATGCGAAAATACTTTGTTGAGCCCAACCGACATAGGTAGGAATGATCATCAAAATAAAATGAGAGAAATCAGAGCTCGAACAGAAAGGTTTAGGCGTTCGTTTATCCCGCCCGCTGTTCGGGAGTGGAATGATACAGAGATAGTATGATTGTGGTTCGATGAACCCTCTGCCAAGCACTTAAATGTGAATTGCAGAGTAATCATGTAGATGTGGATGTAGAAGGGACAGAGGGTAGTGAATAAGGAAGCCAGGAATATTATAAAATCATGTGATTAAGAAGCAAGGCAGGAAAGTAAAACAAGGTTATCTTCTCGCTGCCTCGTATGCTGGCGTATCTGTACGATCTGTTACAAAAATTTGAAAAGGGGTAATATGGTAAAAAGCGTCGAAGATCTGAAGTATAGAAGTCTCACTGTGAATACTTGGATATGGGTATAATAATGTAATGCGACACACTGTACTACATGCATGTGAACATCACATTTCCGCTACAAGCCAGACACAGTAGAAAAACAGTCACAAATAATGTTTTAATTGGTTCACCGTGATGAGAAAAAACATTTTAATTGTTGCATGCACATTATTAGCATTAATAAACTAATTATACAACAGGCTACACAAATGAAGAAAATGGTCGGTATCATAACGAAAGTAGCAATATCCTAAAAGAGTATCATGATTAGATAGATTTAATTTGTTGAAATTTACTGCTGACAAAGGCAGACCTACTTTCATGACAATGCTTTTCGAACTTCAGCTCACAAGGCACACATGGCTAGCTTCTGCATTCTTGTCGCGCGCATTTTCCTCCGCTGCTGACACTACACTGGCTATTGAGTTGTGCGACAGATCAAATGTTTATTTTTCTCAATAACAACTATTTTATTCGCGATCACACATTGTCAGTTTGGCAAACCGTAGGTGAGTAACCAGTATCTGGCATGTGCCTATCATTCTGCCCGAAGGAACGCTAGTCATTATTTTAATACAGCTCAGATCAGGAGACGGAATGAAATCCTTTGGTAAGTTTCCATTCCAGTCACTCACTTTTAAAAATACGATAGGTTACGGGGATTCCACCAAAATTCCAACAGAATTGGCAATCTATTTTTGTGTCAGTCAACCTTTTCTCATTCGAGGAAGCATCACCATTTACGAGTAACGGCCACATTTCTGTTGGTACAGGTTTAATTGTACTTCCTTTGTCACAGTGTAATTTGCCAAACTCACCTCACAGCAGCTATTCCGACAGAATTCTGAAACGGAATGTCTCATTAAACAAGTAATTGGCAGTCACAGAGCTCAATAGCTTACAAAAAACCTCATAGTGTCGGTTTGCAGTAACGTAAGAGAAGAAATTTCATGTTTATTTTCATACTAGGAAGCTCTTGTTTCGCTAGCTGTCGATAGCTCTTAAAAAATTACAGTCACTGGAGTGAAATAAATAAAAAGTAAGTTAAGTACTGATATATCGCCATAGACAGGATGTTCCATGTGTTAAAGAATTGACAAAACGCTTTACTCCTTGTGTGCTATCATTCGCCAAACTTTCGTTTCGATGTCTAGTGGTTTAGGAGATGTGAGAAATGTTGCGAGTACTTCATTCTCGCGGGTGTGAGATCGGAAGTGAGCGCGCTACATAGGATCCATTTTCTCGAGATCGGAGGCAGATAGAGACCTCCTCCCAAGTCCAAACAAAAATTCGACATGTTAGCTAAATTTCATACACAGCAACATATGATGTAATACGCACCAAACGCAAAATCATAGCGACCCCTAATTCTCGCTGCAAACTTTTTGAGTTTTGCGTAGTGTCTTACTAAAATGTGTACATCACAATAAGAATTGTTATTAGCGAGATGATGGGCACTTCGCCACGAAGCTGACGTATAACGTTACAAGTAAGGCAAAAATCAATTATTTTCAGTGAATAGTTTCTGAAAAATCGTTTGAGGAAGGTAACAGGTTGTGCGTGCTTCGGTTCTGTCTGCGCAGAGCGCCGTCAGTCGGCGCGTGTTAAGTATGGTGTACGCGTCGCAATATGCGCTACACCCGCGCGACTCGTGCGGCACGTGCGTGTCGCGCTGTAGTGTCGTGTCACGTCACACGTGCTATGCGCGTCTCAATTTGCGCCTAGCCTAAGAGATATGTTTAGTTTGATAAGGTAATACATCTGGAAGTTATTAATTTAAATACACTTAAATATATTCATGGTTCTTAAAAGCTGATAACATACACTACTGACCATTAAAATTGCTGCCCCAAGAATAAATGCAGATGATAAACGTGTTTCACTGGACAAGTATAGTCTACTAGAACTGACATGTGATTATATTTTCAGGTAATTTGGGTATATAGATCGTGAGAAATCAGTACCCAGAACAACCACCTCTGTCTGTAATTATGGCCTTGATATGCCTGGGCATTGAGTGAAACGGAGCTTGCACGGCGTGTACAGGTACAGCTCCCCATGCAGCTTCAACACGATACCACAGTTAATCAAGAGTAGTGACTAGCGTATTGTGACGAGCCAGTTGCTCGGCCACCATTGACCAGACGTTTTCAGTTGGTGAGTGATCTGCATGATGTGGTGGCCAGGGCAGCAGTCGAACATTTTCTGTATCCAGAACGGCCTGTACGGGTCCTGCACCATGGGGTCGTGCATTATCCTGCTGAAATGCATGGGATCGAATGAAGTGTAGAGCCACGGGTCGTAACACATCTGACATGTAACGTCCACTGTTCAAAATGCGAACAACAGGTGACAGAGACGTGTAACCAATGACACCCCATACCATCACGCCAGGTGATACGCCAGTATGGCGATGACGAATACATGCTTCCAATGTGCGTTCACCGCGATGTCGCCAAACACAGATGCGACCATCACGATGCTGTAAACAGAATCTGGATTCATCGGAAAAAATTCGTGCACCCAAATTCGTCGTTGAGTGTACCATCGCAGGCGCTCCTGTCTGTGATCCAGCGACAAGGGTAACTGCAGCCATGGTCTCCGAGCTGATGGTCCTTGCTGCTGCAAACGTCGTCGAACTGTTCGTGAAGATGGTTGTTGTCTTGCAAACGTCCCCATCTGTTGACTCAGGGATCGAGACGTGGCTGCACAATCCGTTACAGCCAAGCGGATAAGAGGCCTCTCATCTCGACTGCTAGTGATACGAGGCCGTTGGGATGCAGCACGGCGTTCCGTATTACCCTCCTGAACCCCATGATTCCATATTCTGCTAACAGTCATTAGATCTCGAACAACGCGAGCAGCAACGTCGCGATATGATAAACCAAAATCGCGATAGGCTACAATCCTACCTTTATCAAAGTCGGAAACGTGATGATACGCATTTCTCCTCCTTACACGAGGCATTACACCAACGTTTCACCAGGCAACGCCGGTCAACAGTTGTTTGTGTATGAGAAATCGGTTGGAAACTTTCCTCATGTCAGAACGTTGTTGGTGGTGCCACCGGCGGCAACGTTGCGTGAATGCTCTGAAAAGCTAATCATTTGCATATCACAGCATCTTCTTCCAGTCGTTTAAATTTCGCGTCCGTAGCACGTCGTCTTCGTGTTGTACTACTTTTAATGGCCTGTAGTGTAGATGCTTACACTGCGAAAGCGGAAGAACAAAGGACGATACGAAACATGAAGGCTTCCCCTAACTGATTGCAGAAAAAATGTGAAGGCTCCTCTGTTCTTTATCATCATAGAAAGTATTACATGTACTTTTTAACACTTGTGGGCTCTCTGGTAAACACATATTTCATAATCATAATGAAAGAAAAATGTTCTTGGTGTCTTACGTTTGTCTACGATACATTTGACTACGATACTGGCTGATACATGAGTACTCATTTAAGTCGTGTACAACAAAATTACGAGATTGGTGTATACAACAAAAACCATACATTATTTGAGATGTTTGAAATAAACCGTTTGACAAATAGTTTACATAGGCACGTGAGATATTTGTACAAGATACACTAACTTAAAATTTGAGAGGTATCAATGTTCTGAGTATAAGAGGATAAGTCAGTTCAGTGACGAGTCTGCCTGATGGAACTGATGCAGCCACTGCTGGAGTGAGTTCGTAGTTGGCTTGTATAACGTCAATCGGTCGGTGACAACAGGCTGAGTGCGAGCTTTGGTTGTGCACTTCGCAGCAGAGGTGGGCATCGAGGTGTGGCCCGTCCAGGACAGTGGTCATGACAGCCGTGCGTTCCTTGCCTCACGCTGCCGTTTCAGGCGGGGCAGCCGCATCGAGGTCCGCTGGGAGAGTCGTGCGCAGAGGCTCGGCCTATGAGCTGCGGCTGCACTGGGCTACAGCAGTATCTGGCTGAGCGAGACCCTAACGTCATCCTAAGGGCCGAGCAGTGCTGTTGCGAAATCACCTGTATGCCACGGGCTCAGAAGAGTTGCGCATGGAGACGCAGCCCACGGGCCGCGGCTCAACTGCTCCACACTGAGCGAGCCCATGACGTCACTGCAACAGTGCTTTGCGCAAGCACTGGTGTGCTGCACCTACGACCTGTTGGTAGCACTGACCGCAGTTGCGAGCTACGGGCTACGAGCGACGAGTAGAGCAGTGTTTAGTGGAGTGATGGGATTTCTTCATTTTTTTCGTAACACACAAAATGAGAGCGGCAAACTAAACGTGGTTTGGAGAAGAAGGAGCACATGTCAAGAAAAATGGAAGTAAAAGAAAAACTAATCAGTGGTGAGTAGAGAACCACACAGCCTGGAGCAGTTTAAAAGTACGCTTTGGACCCTGGTAAAGTCTATTGTGGATGGATTCAGGAAAAGCGTTCTTATTCTTTGCAGTTCGCTGTACTGTGAAATTTACTCTCATGCTGAAGGGTCAAGTGGCACTTCGTTCATTTCTCGCCATCCATGCGTGTCTAATAAACAAAGGTCTTATGTGGACGTGAATCGACTTCCTAAACCAGCTCAGAAGCTAACTGTCGATAATTCCGTTCCTATGTGTGCACGAGACGTAAGGTCGTATGGAACTATAAGAGGTGAGCGTCTTATGGAACTAGTTCAGATGTTAATTATATCTCACACCACAACTGTGTCGGGGCACGTGGCAGAGAAGACGCCATTATCTGACATGCACTGTCTCCTGTTTCATTGACTGAACTATCAGATCTCGCGTTTTCTTTATAACACAGTTTCCAGATAAACCAAAAACGGGCGGTAATATTCAAAGAGAATTGTGTACACGATTTAAGTCCCTTGGTATCTAATAATTTTAATGCGGAGTATATATGCGTCAATTGTCGATAAGTTCATGGTCTTTTGATTGCGGTGTAAGAACGCTTCCCCTACGTAAAGGAAAGAGGTCTTCCTAATGCTCTTGATAGATAACTGAGCCATTCTAAGGATAGTCGTTGGAATAAGCACCTGACAATGTTAGATTGTCTTTGTGCGAAAAGTTCTCTGAGAAGGGAGAAATAGCCCGTAATAAAGGAACTGATATCACGCTGATGAAAGAACCTTTCACGATATTTATGCTATTCTATTACTGTAATTCTTATACGCAGTCGTTTATCTTATAGTTTTAAAACATATGGGTTTTTGTAGCGCTTCAAAGCTGCGTCCAAGGAATTAGAACTGCAGAAATCAGTTGCACTGCACCTGCTCTTGACATGGGCAATGACAATGTTAAAGCATTTGAGTCAGGCGCCCCAGGACAGAGAAACTTCTCAAATTGGACTACTACATTTACGCCTCAAATTATACTTAGATGAAAAACTATTTGTCCAGACATACTGTGAGTTAGCAACTTTCCTCTGGCCTCCATTCGTCATTTAAAAGCGATATCTGAAGATAAGAGGTGTAAAGTCATCAATATGATACCCTCACAATTCTCCAATCCCACAATACACTCTAACGACATTTCCCTTTACTGCATCTCCAACCGTCTTTTCTCTTTGTTCTCGCTAGTGGGTTCGAACGGAACTGCCTTACCTTTCGATCTAGAAATAGTTATCTCAATGTACTCCGCTCTTCTGGAAGTTACAAAAATAACATTTATTGTTCTGAAATAGGAGAGATGCTCTTTCCTACATGTTCCTCCACAAATGGTAGCACGTGAATCCTTGGGACTCCATGTGGTCCTAAATGAAAATTTGAATTTTTGCCATATATGCACTGAAATATGAATTTTGCTGTCCTCCGGTAAAAAGAAGAGAGGTATAATAAGGCTGGACATGTATTTCACAGCCCCACCCGATCAAAGAACAAATCTTGTTGTAGCACATAAATTCTGCTATTCCATCTGTTAGATTTCTAGTTGTGCAATTTGAGGATGGGAGTGAGACATTCGGGTACCGTACACTCGATGTCATTCAGCATCTACACCGAACAAGCAGTAAAGCATACAAGGATAAATTTGTAAACAGAATATTAGGGAGAATATTAGGGAGAAGCTGAAAGGGTACAGTACGGCCCAACATTCTTCGTTATTCTTGTCAGAACAACATTTTTTTGTGGGTAATAACTCAATTTCACTTAATACACCGAAGCCGGATACCACTGTAGGAAAGAATGACATATTATTTATTTAATTGGTCACATGTGCACTCCTACAAAATAAATCATTACATCCAATTTGGTGAGACCTGTGAAATGAATGAATGTATGGTCGTCTGCTAACCGCAGATAGTGAATGTGCAATATATGATCATCTTTGAGACGGTTCTTTGGTCACCTATGGTGGCACCAAAGAGGTGAAATTTACCAGAGATTTGAGCGCCTGAAATGTGGCTGACCAATACGGTAACATGGTGCTCCCCCACCTTGAAGGAGGTGCGAGCTGACCTGAAGAACGGCCATGTTTCAGCACTCTGGCGCTGGATCTTGTGTTGGTAAGAACTGTCTTAGGTGTGCTCCGTAAAAGACAAAAGAGTGGAGAGATGGTATGCATGTGAAATACTTAAGATTAGTGTGGAATAATTATTTCTCTATTTCAGGAACTTTTGTGGGGAGAATTAAATGTCAGGGAGATAATATTAAGGGGATTGTAGTACTCTTCGGAAGTGACGAAAGGTCACATTGAAAACACGTGTAGCAATAAGCTGAAATACTTGCGAGTGCTAGTACTAAGTAGAAATACTTTCAAGTGCTAAAGTTAAGCTGAATTACTGGCGTGTGTACTATAATTTGGAAATATTTAAGAAATGGCATGTGCGGGACTTGAAATTAGAGACGAGCACTTCCACGTGGTGGGTACTGTAAGGAAAGTGCACTGTAGCGTTAGATAATTACAAAACCATAAGATAATCACCAATGTATAGCCATGCCCTCTGGGCGGAGTTTCTCATGTGTAATTGTAGTATAAAATGTAACGGTGTGTTTAGGTTATCTGTGCACCATAATAGAATTTATCTGAATAAAAAAGATAGTTAAAAGTAAAAGATTGGTGGCCTTGTTCTTCGAATAGTGTGTAGTCATGATATCCAGAATTTATAACGTGTGCGCCATTCATATTCAGTGCGATGGCTACGTGTTGATCAAATCCGTTGGGTGAGAAAGAAAATGTGGTATTGCCAGTGCGTAGTGAACAATCAGAGTTGTATACATTTTTAATAGTCAGATGTACGTTATCCGGAGATTAATTTGTAGCTTAATTGTGGTTACTAGAGCTCACAATCAGTCACTGGTGTTTTGCGATAAATAAGAATAAATCCACTCACTTGGCAGACCACTCATCTTGCAGGCTAGACTGCTTGATGCCACAGTATGAGCAAGGCATATGGGTGCCTCTCAAAGCAATAAACATTTTGCAGTGTACGGGTGACACTGCAAGTCTGTCATAGACAGCAAAGAACTTGGAATAACACTTGAGTGGAATAGACAGTGCCCTGGAAAGGGATTATGAGATAACCCTCAATGGAACTAAATGAAAGGTAATCGAACGTATTCGACTAAAACCTAGCAGTACCATCGGATTGTCCATAACGTGTTCACCAAACGGGGGGCGTAGTATATGATGAAGACAAAGATATACGGGTTTCGTTAATTTTCGTTGTCTTCTACGCACAACGTACATTTTAAAGATGTATTTATGGGTAAGAAGTGTCCAAAACCTTAAAATATGAATATGACACCTGTTCTGAAAATTCTCTTCCTCTGACAAGACCTAAATTTTTCCTTTAATTTTTACTGAAATATTTAAAACAGTTACGATTTCTGGTAGAAGAAATAATTAAATATAACAAATATATTTTTTTACTTTAAAATATAATGTACATGACTAGATTACAGTATTCTGAGAAGGTAGGCAAATAGTACCCCTTCCCACTCCCTTGGTATCACGTGGGTTAAATCAGGAAGTGTTATGGAATCTGATTACGAAATGAGACACTAAACGGACTACTGGGCAGCAAAATAACTGATGGTGACCGAAGTAGAGAGGATATAAAATGAAGACTGACTATAGCAATAAAAGTATTATTGAAAAAAAAAGGGATCTGCTAATATCGAATATAAATTTTAATGTTAGGAAGTATTTACTGAAGGTATTTGTATGGTTTCCAAGATGCTGCTCCAGGCGGATGTAAAAATGAATGTGCGCAATGGAAAATACTGAACGCGAAAATAAAGATTTGGCCCTGTCTGACTACCCCCTGAAGCAGGTCTTAGGATCTCTTAACAGTGATATTATTTCCTCCTCCTTGCCCTTAACATATAAATTACAACATAAAAATAAATGAATGATTAAGGGAACTAGCAACTACTAGATTATAAATGTTGTTTCTGCTTATACATTTATTGTTGAATAAAACACCTTTATATATTACAAATGATTATGTGTGGATGTGCAATGGACATAAAGAGATACAAATGAATTTCCTGACTAATATTACTGATAAACTGCCCAAATTTGCCGCTTTTTATGGCTACGTGATCTAATATAAAAAACGTGAGATGACTGATATCATCTACGTCCCAAACACTAGAACACACTACTTTCAAAGATGATCTACAGTGGTGTGCAACCTCAGTGGAAATGAAACTTACACTATCACAGCTGATCAGCTTTATAGCCCTAATAAGCCTAAGCCATTAGCAATATAACCGAATGTAGTGCAGTGATGGATCTCGTGCACGTGTGCGACGATGGAAGAACTCCAGCCACAAAATAAAAAACTCATTAACACTAGGATGGGAGAAGGCGGTCCTCTGACTAGTATAATCTATTACTGTCTTCTCCTCTCTGCATTCTACAGACACGAAACGCGAACTCCCAGCCGCAAGGACGGAATTCAGATACCGTTTCAACGTGACTATAGCCAGGAGAAGTGCTCTCAATCACTGAACGCTGCGTACTCAACGACGATTCCCTACCCGGAGGTGAAGTCCAGAATCGTATACGTTAGCAACACCTTCGGTCACCTAAAGCAACTTCCCAGTGCCTTGTGCCCATATACCATGAAAATTAAGCTGTAGTGATTTTGCCCACATTTGTCCTATCATGATAAACGAAATCTGCGACAGTATTTCACTGTTGACAGCGTCCCCGAGCTTGGACATTATCCCTCTGGGTACCATAGCTATGCATGGTTAACACCTTATAGACTTCCAGACAATGAGCTACACTCATTGATGAAAGGCAAAAATAATGTTCACATGTACACATACTCAGAACACAGTCGGAGTTTTCTTGCCACATGTCACACTTGAAAACAGAACTAAAAAGCTGCTAAGAGGTGCGCTGACTCGATGTGATACTCGCAAAGGGGGAAAATTAGAACGGGCAGTGTACTCACCCGCAGCATACTGATGCTGTGTGTCGACGAAACTGCAGCCCTGAGGTAGTCGAGAGTCATTGTCTCCAGGGAGTGTGGCTGGTAAGGTTCCCCTGTCACTGATATTTAGACGTGACACACACTTATGACATCATAATTTGGAGGTCCACGATGGATTGCCTCTACTCGTGGAGGTGTGAGTTGAGGAGGTGAATTGTTGTTGGGATTATGATCGATGGCTGCTCATAAAAACTTCACTATTAGTCATACATTTTACTGAAGAACAAACTAGAACATTCCGTGGTGCAACGTCCTCCTTAGTGCGTGCTGTGTCCGAGTGTTATGGAACTGACGCAACAGGTGGCCATGGTCTCAAACGACTACCTTCTATGTCCGAAGGCTAATTGCACCTGGTAGTTGGCCGACAGGCTGGAAGATGCCAAGTTCACAGCACTGATCTTAAAACCAGCAGCATTGGCCCACTGTTAGTGGAGATCAGATCTCGTGATGGCTGCTGGTAGTCTCATCTCGCCTCGTGGAGCGGCAACACCTCTCCTCTTAAATAGCAGTTACCTTTTACTGAAAATAATGGTAATTTCTTTTGGGATGGAGCGCACATGCTTTGCAAATCACAGATTGCAAACATGTAGACGATAAGAAGTTTGCTGATTGGATGTGTAGTTACTGGCTTACCAACGAATTTCTGCTGTGTCGTCGTTATGGCGGTGCCAGCTATTTTTCCGGGAGCACAATGTGGGAATCTGCCAGTGGCATTGCTGCATCTGACGTAATGGTGTTACGTTGGCGCTCAGCTGGCCCATTCCCAAGATCTTTTGCAACAGCCATGGCAACATCACAATTTTACTCAGTAGCGCCGAAAAATAGTGGGGGCACTGCAGATCGAATAACTCATAAGAAGATACTGAGTCGAACCGGGGAAAACAAGATATTTATGGCACCACTTCGTTTCACAGAGGCCTCAAGGACTTGTCAGTTTGGTAATGGAGAGAAGTGTGTATATGTGGGTGTTGCGGAGGGGGTGGGGGTGCTAAAATTGTAGAGGGAGACAAAGTCTTTAATACAGTTAGCAGGTTCAAACTGATGCACGTCGCATTAGCTGTGCAGCGCTGAAGAGGCTTGCACAGAATAGACTAGCTTGGGCAGCTGCATCAAACCAGTCTTCAGACTGAAGACCACAATAACAACATTGTGGAAGGGGGCAGCAGGGAGAGGTAGGCTTCTGGTCCACAATTTTGCGAGTTCTTTACTGGGACAAGTTGCGAGTAAGATAGAACTAATGTGATTCAGCGTTCTCGGCTGTTGAAATGGCAAAATATGTATATATATTGTTCTAAATTAACGGCGCTGCCCATTCTCGAATGAGAATAGATATTTATCTCACACTGTTGGCCGATGCAACCAACTGATGTAGCGGTTCTTGTATAATTTGGGTGTTGTAAACAGAAGTATCTCTGGTATGACGTTAAACTGCAACCACACATGTAGTGACCACAGTATAAGTGGTCCCTATCCAACAATAGCATCAAGGTGGATGGGGGAGTGGAAGTTGTGAGCTGTAACTGTTACCTTGCCTGCTTGCGAAGGTGGAAGGAAGATAGAGAATGTAAAGGAAACAGTCGTGATCACCTACCACTTATCTGCAGGTAGTCAGCTCAGTAATGTCAATTGAGATTAACCGAGCTGTGGTTGTCAATTCCTCTTGTGATTTCCTATTACTCCGGGTTGGTGTTCGAGAGGAACGCTAAGTTACAGATGTGGCTCCAATGTAATTTTCATAAGGGAATTGCACAACGTGATCGGCCAATCGCATTATGCGGTATGGTAAATTGAGTATCGAACTTCGTTTCCGAATGACTGTAGGTTCTTTGGTGCACCATAAAAGATCTGATAAATTGCTAATCTGTACTTGGATCACACCAACGGCGGACGGGCTCCAAGTCAGCAGTTTTGCATTTCTTTAACGAATACCTGTATACAAAGCTGATAAAGACATTCATACAAAGAGATAAGTTTAGTTTGTTAAATTAATACATCTGAAAGGTATTAATTTAAATATACGTAAATACGAGGGTCATTTGAAAAGTCTGTGCAAAGTCTGAGGGATGCCACCACCGGCGCCTAACGAGATCATGTTTAGTTAGTAGCATGTTTGGAAAGAACGCACACCAAGTTTCAGTAATGGCGGTCTATTTCTTTATGTTATGCATTCGTGTGAGTCAAGGAAGAAGAGTGATTGTCAAAAAATGGACGAAAAAGAATCTCGTGTGGTGATCAAACTTTTCTTTATCAAAGGCAAAACGCCTCAGGAGACTAAACAGAAGCTTGATAAACATTACGGTGACACTGCGCCTTCGATTAGAACAGTTTATAAGTGATTTCAAAATTTTAGGAGTCGCCATGTGGACACAAGTAATGCTGTACGAGCCGGCCGGAGTGGCCGAGTGGTTCTAGGGGCTACAGTCTGGAACCGCGCGACCACTACAGTCGAAGGTTAGAATCCTGCTTCGGGCATGGATGTGTGTTATGTCCTTAGGTTAGTTATGTTTAAGTAGTTCTAAGTTCTAGGGGACTGGTGACCTCAGATGTTAAGTCGCATAGTACTCAGAGCCATTTGATGCTGAAATTTCTGGATACCTTGTGGAGGTTACGACTTCAGAAATCATTGATAAAATCCATGATAAGGTGATGGATGACAGAAGAGTTAAGGTGCGTTAGATTGCTAGTGTTGCGGGCATCTCGAAGTAACGGTTACATAATATTTTGCGTGAACATTTGGACATGAGAAAGCTATGCGCAAGATGCGTTCCGCGAATGCTCCCGCTTGACCAAAAACGGAATTTTGCGAAGTGTTGCAAAGATGGTTGCAGCTGTTCAGAAGAATCCGCAGGACTTTGAGCGTCGTTTCATCACTGTGGATGAAACATGGATACCTCACTATGCTCCTGAGACCAAACAACAATCTAAACAATTGGTTACTAAGGGAGAATCTGCACCAAAATAGGCGAAGGCCATTCCTTAGGCCGAAAGGTTATGGCGACTGTCTTTTGGGATTCGCAAGGGATAATCCTCATCGACTATTTGGAAAAGGGTAAAAGTATTACAGGTGAATATCACTCATTGCTATAGGACCGTCCTTTCCCATCGTGACAATTCACCAGGACAAACCTAAGCAATTCTGGTGGCAAAATTAATGGGAATATGATTCCAGCTCGTTTAGCATACCCCACTATTCTCCAGACTTGGCTCCCTCAGACTACTATTTGTTCCCCAATTTGAAGAATTGGCTGGCGTAACAAATATTTTATTCAAACGAGGAGGTGAATGCAGCAACTGTTAGCTATTTTGCAACGTTGGACAATTCCTATTATTTGGAAGGGATCAACAAATTACAACAGCGTTGGACCCTTGCAGGGCCTTTTCAAACGCCCCTCGTATATTCATTGTTCTTAAGAGCTAACAAGATAGATGCGTTTATAGCGAAAGCTGAAGAACAAAGGACGATACGAAACTGGAAGCTGATGGCAGAAAAAAATGTGATAGCTTCGCTGTTGTTCATTATCGTAGAAAGTATTACATGCACTTATTAACATCTGTGGTCCTTCTGGCACACAAATATTTCATAAACATAAAGAAACAAAATTTTTTTGGTGTCTTACATTTTCCTTCAATATATTTTACTACGATAATGGCTGTTACATGAGTAGTCATTTAAGCCATCTGTACAACAAAATTACAAGATTGGTGTATACAAGAAAAAACAATACACATTTTCACATGTTGTAAATAAACAAATCATTTTCATTGGCACAGGAGATATTTTTACAAGATAAAGTAACTTAAAATTTCAGAGAAATCATTGTTCTGAGGAAAAGAGGTTAAGTCAGTTCAGGGATGTTTCTGCCCATGGGAATTGATGCAGCCACTGCTGGAGTGACATTGCAGTTGGCTTGTATGATGTCAATCGGTCGGTGACAACAGGATGAGTGTCAGTTTGGTTGAGCTCTTTGTAGCAGAGGTGGGCATCGAGGCGCGTCCCCATCCAGGACCGTAGCAATGACAGCCGTGCGAGCCTTGCCTCGCGCTGCCTGTACAGGCGGGACAGCCGCATCGAGGTCCGACGGACCGCATGGTGCAGAGTCATGCGGCGACACTGGGCTACAGCAGTATCGAGCCGAGCGAGTCCCTGACGACACCCCAAGGGCCGAGCAGTGCTGTTGCGAAACAACTTGTATGCCACGAGCTAAGCAGAGTCACGTATGGAGACACAGCCCACGGGCCGCGGCCTCACTGCTCCGCACTGAGCAAGGTTGTGACGTCACTGCATTAGTGCCTTGCGCAAGCGCTGGGGTGCTGTTGCCTACGTGCTGTTGGTAGCACTGACCGCAGCTGTGAGCTACGGACTGCGAGCCTTGAGTAGAGTAGTGTTTAGTGGGATGGTGGGATTTCTTCATTTTTGTCGTAACGCACAAAATGATGTTGGAAACTAACCGTGGTCTGGAGAGGAAGGAGCGCATGTCAAGAATAAGGGTAGTATAAGAAAAATTAATCAGTGATGAGTGGAGAACCACACAGCTTGAAGCGTATCTCAAAAGTTCAGTTTGGACCGTGTTGAAGCCTATTTTGGATGGTGTTAGAAAAAGCGTTCATTTTGTTTGCAGTTCGCTGTGCTGTGAAATTTACTCTCATGCTAATGGATGAAGTGGCACTTCGCACACTACTCGCCATCCATGCGCGACTAATAAACATGGGTCTTATGTGGATGTAAACAAAAGTTGCTCTTGATAGATCACTGAGCCAGCCAAACGATACTCGCTGGAATAAGCAGCTGATAATGTGAGAATGTGCTAAAAACTCTCTGAGAAGGGAAGAATAGCCCGAAATGAAGGAACTGATATCACGCTGATGAAGGAACTTTTCACGGTATTTATGCTATTCTATTGCTGTTATTCGTATACGCAATCGTTTATTTTAAAGCTTTTAAAACATGAGGGTTTTTGTAGCTCTTCAAAGCGGCGTCCAAGGAATTACAACTGGAGGAATCACCTACACTGGACCTTCTGTTGGCATGGACAATGACAATGTTAAAGCATTGGAGTCAAACACCCCAGGACATAGTAGCTTCTGAAATCGGACTTTTACATAAACACCTCAAATTATACTTAGATAAAAAGCTATTTGTTCAGATATACTGTGTGGTAGCAACTTTCCTCTGGCCACCATTCGTCATTTAAAAATGATACCTGAAAATAAGGGGCGTAATATCATGAATAGGAAACAATCTTTTTCCTTCCTCATCCTTCTCCAATCCCACAATACACTGTAACGACATTTCCCTTTACTGCATCTCCAAACGTCTTTATCTTTGTTCTCGCTTGTGGGTTCGAAAGGATCTGGCTTACCTTTCGATCTAGAAATAGTTATCTCAATGTACTCTGCTCCTCTGGAAGTTACAAAAATAACATTTAATGCATTGAAATAGGAGAGACGCTCATTCCTACATGTTCCCCCATAACTGGTAACACGTGAATTCTTGGGAATCTATGCTGTCCTAAATGAAAGTTTGAATTTTTGCCATTTTTGCTCTTATATATGAATTTTGCTGTCCTCGGGTAAAATGAAGAGATGTATAATGAGGCTGGACATGTATTTCAGACTCCGCCCCCCCCCCCACCCTATCCGCCCCAAAAGAAAAAAAAAATCAAATCATGTTGAAGCACATAAATTCTGCTACTCCATCCGCTGGATTTCTAGTTGTGCAATTTGAAGATGGGTTGCCTACACTCAATATTACTCAACATCTACACTGAACAAGCAGTAAAGAAAACAATTATAAATTTGTGAACAGAATTAAATATGAGGGAGAAACAATAAACGTTTTGAAGTTTACTGGTGACACTCAAGTTTTGTCAAAGACGGCAAAGAAATTGGAATAACAGTTGAATGGAATAGATAGTGTCCGGAAAATGGATTATAAGATAACCCTCAATGGAACTAAATGAAAGGTAATGAAACGTATTTGAATTAAACCTAGCAGTACCAATGTATTTCCCATAACGTGTCCTACAAAATGGGGGCGTAGTGAATGACCAATCCATAGATATACGGATTTCGTTAATTTTCGTTGTCTTTTACACACAACATACTTTTTAAACATATATTTATGTGTAAGAAAGGTCCTAAACCTGAAAATATGAATATGACACCTGTTCTGAAAATTCACATCCACTGACAAGACCTAAATTTTTGCGTTACGTTTTACTGAAAAATTTAAAACAATTACGGCATCTGGCAGAAGAAATGAAATGGTTGGTGCAAATGGCTCTGAGCGCTATGGGACTTAACATCTGTGGTCATCAATCCCCTAGATATTAGAACTACTTGAACCTAGCTAACCTACGGACATCACACACATCCATGCCCGAGGCAGGATTCGAACCTGCGACCGTAGCGGTCACGCGGTTCCAAACTGAAGCGCCTAGAACCGTATGGCCACACCGTCCGTCTAGAAGGAATCATTAAAAATCAAAAAGATGTATTTTTTTCATAATTTTAAAATATAATGCACATGACTAGATTACAGTGTTCTGGAAACGTAGGAATATGGTACCCCTTACCTCCCTCTTGGTAATGCGAGGTAGTGTTAAGAGAACCAGACTACGAAATGAAACACTAGGACTATTGGGGAGCAAAATAACTGATGATGGCGGAAGTAGAGGGGATATAAAATAAGGACTGTCTATACCAAAATAACTATTAATGAAATGAGGGATTTGCTAACATCGAATATAAATTTAAGTGCTAGGAAGTATTTCCTGAAGGTATTTGTGTGGTTTCCTAGATGCTACTCCAGGCGGGTGTAAAAATGAATGTGCGCAATGGAAAATACTGAACGCAAAAATAAAGATTTGGCCTTGTCTGACTACCCCCTGAAGCAGGTCTGCCGGCCGAAGTGGCCGTGCGGTTAAAGGCGCTGCAGTCTGGAACCGCAAGACCGCTACGGTCGCAGGTTCGAATCCTGCCTCGGACGGGGATGTTTGTGATGTCCTTAGGTTAGTTAGGTTTAACTAGTTCTAAGTTCTAGGGGACTAATGACCTCAGCAGTTGAGTCCCATAGTGCTCAGAGCCATTTGAACCATTTTTTGAAGCAGGTCTTAGGATCTCTTAACGGTGATATTATTTCCTCCATCTTGCTCTTTAACGTATAAATCACAACATAGAAGTAACAGAATGATTAAGGGAACTAGTAACTACTAAATATTAATGTTTCTTCTTATACATTTACTGTAGATTGAAACCCCTTTATTTATTACAAATGTTTATATGTCAATGTGCAACGGACATAAAAAGATACAAATGAATTTCCTGACTAATATTATTGATCAACTGCCCCAAATCTGCACCTATTTATGGCTACGCGATAAATAACGAGAGATGACTGACATCATCTACGTCCCAAACACTAGAAGACACTGATTTCGAAGATGATCTACAGTGATGTGCAACCTCAGTGGAAATGAAACTCACGTGATCACAACCGTTCAGCTTTATAGCCCTAATAAGCTGAAGCAATTAGCAATATCATCGAATGCACTGCGTCCGGTGCGTCGAAGTGATGGTTGTCGTACACGTCTGCGACGATGTAAGATCTCCAGCCACAAAATAAAAAACTGATTAAACACTAGGACGGCAGAAGGCGGTCCTCTGTCAAGTATAATCTAAAACTATCTTTTTCTCTCTGTATTCTACAGACAAGAAACGCGAACTCCCACCCACAAGGACGGAACTTAGATAACGTCTCAATGTGAGTACTGACAGGAGAAGTGCTCTCAATCACTGAGCGCTGCGTAGTCAACGACGATTCCCTACCCACAGGCGAAGTCCAGAATCGTATAAGTTAGCAACACCTTCGGTCACCTAAAGCAACTGGCCAGTGCTTTGCGCCACTATATCATGCACATTAAGCTTTAGTGATTTTGCCCGTATTTTTCCTATCACGACAATCGAACATTGCGATGGTATTTCACTGGTGACAGCTTTCCCCAGCTTTAACATTATCCCCCGGAGTTCCATCGAACGTCTTCGAAAGTCAGTTTCGGCATGATGCGTATGAGAAAATCTAGCCCTAGGATTGCACAGCAGCCTTCGCCTGTATCACGCATTACACTGCAAGTGTTGTCTGTTTTGTCGATCTCCTGGTCCACTGGCACAATCCTTGTCGGTCCGATCATTAACATTTCAACCCATTTCGTCATTCTTCCCCTCCGACGTTTTGCGGAGGCAGTGCCGTCACAGATGGTGCAGAAACTGCGTCCTTCGGAAATACTAAATGCGTCTGTACCATTTCAGTACCAAAAACATGTGGAATACAATCAGCCTTATTGATAGCTTTCTGTGTAACCACCTAAGTACCTACGAGAAAATTACTGTCGGCAGTTGCACTCTGCAAGACCCAAAAATCATCGGCACATGCACTTCCCTCCACATCTGGTCCAGGCTGCAGAAATTCGCAACCTCTCTGAATTACTAATTACACAAACAATAAACGAGGAGAACAAAAAAGTACGACGACAAGGACACTGAATGCTACCGCTTCTGCCAGCCGGAGTGGCCGAGCGGTTCTAGGCGCTTCAGTCTGGAACCGCGCGACCGCTACGGTCGCAGGTTCGAAACCTGCCTCGGGCATGGATGTGTGAGCTGTCCTTAGGTCAGTTAGGTTTAAGTAGTTCTAAGTTCTAGGGGACTGATGACCTCCGATGTTAAGTCCCATAATGCTCAGAGCCATTTGAAGCATTTTGCTACCGCTTCTGTTTTGCTCTTTTCTGCTGATGGGTAAGCCTGGGAGCCGAACGTATTAGCGAAACATTTTGCGTAACGGATTTTATAACGCTAATTAGTTGCCCTGACACTCATACGCTCTCCAGAATGGTAAGCTTATCCTTTGCTCTACATGTGACATCAACTAGTCGTATGCAAATCTGGTTCATTTCTAACAATATCCTCAGTATATGCTAGAATGTTGAGATGTGCTGACCTACAAACACTACCTCCACCAGGGGCTGCAAACATGAAATACACAAATAAGGAGATAATAAAATGACAAAGGGAAGTACTAACTATGAAATGGCACTCTCAGTCGTGTTAAAATCTTCACTCTTCTGCAATTTACCCTATACAAGATTACACAGTACGAGCTACATTTTAGTTCTGCCTATTCACATTTGGTAATCGTCTGTCCTGTGATATATTCGCGGTTGTTAATCCAAGCGCGGAATACTGACATCAGCTATGACAATTGGAATTAAATTTAGAACTACACTCACAACTAGGAACGTGAAACCTCAGCATAGAACGAAAAAGACACGTGATCAGCAATTTACTTTACTTCCCTAACCGCCGTTGCGAATGCACGACCGCTACAGTGATCTAACGCTTATCGCTGCAAAGATTCTCGCCTCAGCGAGATAACATAAATTCTACCTCACCAAAAGCTTACGTAGGCACCCCTGCGGCAGCAGTGGAACCCCAAACGATCCTCAAGCACTCGCTACAAGTACTCTGTCCCAGTAACGAGGTCGCACACGTCGCCAGGACCAACCTCTCTCCTCGACACCCCAGGAACAAGTGTTTCACAGTCGCAACGCTTTTTCGTAGCTCCTGTTCTTTTTCCTTCCCCCCTTTAATGTGTATGGCCAATCATGTTGCTGGAAGGCGATCGTTTCCGATCGCCGACCAATCTCAGTTTTCCGAACGACCAAAGCTTTTAGAAGTTTCCAGACTATTCCAGAAGCTTCTGCTCCGGCCGTTCGGAAAACCACCTACACGCCGCCACGCGTTTTGTGAGCGAGCCCTTGTGTCTTCTCCTTGTCCTCGGACACGTGGCTCCCGCTAAGCCGCGGACCACCAGCCTGGGTTTTCCAGGAGCTTACGTTCGTTGTTGTCTACATCTCTCAGGCCTGCCTGCCTCGCTTGTGTCTTTCCCGTTCTCCTGCCAGCCTCCCGTCTCCGTCCGCTTCACTACCGCCCAACGTGCAGGTATTCTGCTACAAATTAAGATCCCTAGCCGATGTCAGTATCGTTAATGGTTTCCTGTCTCGATGTTCATACTAATAAATGGTCTTCTTTCCGGAGTGGTAGTTGCAATGTGGCTCAAAATCATGTCACCTTACAACACTTAATGTAATTCTATCCTAACACTTACTGTAACATAACTTCTCCGCTTGAGCGGCTACTCATGACTACTACTTTATGTGCTTAAACGTAGTGAGCCACATCTTTTGCTCGAAATGAAATACATTCCCCATTCAAAACGGCGTAAACTACCACAAAACACCGACTTCTAAACAAACTCATCTTCCCCTCCTAAGAAGCTTCACATGATTGAAACCTTATACCATTCCAGATAAGAGCCACACCCATTGATGACAGAGAAAAATAACGTTAATATTTACACATCCTCAGAACCCAGTGTGAATTTACTTGCCACATGTCACACATGAAAACAGAACTGAAAAGCTATTAAAAGGTGGACTGACTCGACGAGACACTCGCAGGATGAAAGCAGAGCTGACCATTTGCAGCATAGTCGACAAGACCGATTGCTGACCTCTGGTACAGAGCCGAGTGGTGGGTCTGAATCAGAGGCTCACACGGTTCTGTGACTGTGTAGGCTGATGATTCCTAGACTTGCGCCAACTGGTGTTTGGGTTTCGGGTTCCGGGTTCCGCTGAATAGGTCAGGTGTCCACTATACGCAGGAGGCGGCTACACGGGTAGCGGGGACTGTGTGTAGACGATTCGTGTCTGTTGGTATAAACGACACTACTTTGAAAAACATGCAGCACACAAATGATCAAGATACCAACATTGTCTTTGCACTGCGCGATTATTCATGATTGAATTGTTCCTGCCATATGTTAAATACAGGGCTACGAAATAATTTTGATGAGTAGTATATATGCGTCAATTGTCCATAAGTTCATGGACTTTTGGCTGTGGCGAAGGAACGCGTCACTTACGTAAAGAGAAGTGGTCTTCTTAATGCTCTTGATAGATCACTGAGCCAGTCTAACGATACTTGCTGGAATAAGCAGCTGACAATGTTAGAATGTCTTTGTGCGAAAAACTATCTGAGAATGGAGAAATAGCACAAATTGAAGGAACTGATATCACGCTGATGAAAGAACTGTTTACGGTATGTATGCTATACTATTACTGTATTTCTTATACGCAATAGTTTATTTTATAGCTTTTAAAACATAATGGTTTTTGTAGCTCTTCAAAGCGGCCTTGAAGGAATTAGAACTGGAGAATCACCTACACTGCTCCTTCTGTTGGCATGGAAAATGACAATGTTAATGTATTTGAGAGGGGCGCCCCAGGGGAGAGGAGCTTCTGAGATCTGGCCACTATTCGTCATTTAAAAATGATATCTGCAGATAAGAGGCGTAAAATCATGAAAAGGATTTCCCTTTACTGCATCTCCAACCGTCTTTTCTCTTTGTTCTCGCTAATGGGTTCGAACGGAAGTGGATTACCTTTCGATCTAGAAATAGATATTTCAATGTCCTCTGCTCTTCTGGAAGTTACAAGAAAAACATTTAATGTTCGGAAATAGGAGAGACGCTCATCCCTAAATGTTCCTCCACAACTGGTAACACGTGAATCCTTGGGAATCCATGTTGTCCTAAATGAAAGTTTGAATTTTTTCCGTATATGCACTGAAATATGAATTTTGCCGCCCTCAGGTAAAAAGAAGAGAGTTGTGATGTGGCTGGAAATTTGGGTAGCCTACACTCGATGCCATTCGACATCTACACCGAACAAGCAATAAAGCATACAAGGATAAATTTGTAAACAGAATTAAATACTTGGGAGGTGCAATAAACATTCTGAAGTTTACCGGTGACACTGCAGTTCTGTCAGAGTCAGCAAAGAACTTGGAATTACAGCTGAACATAATAGATAGTGTCCTGGAAAGGGATTGTAAGATACCACTCAATGGAACTAAATGAAAGGTAATGGAACGTATTCGAATGAAACATAGCAGTACCAACGGATTTTCCATAATGTGTACAACAAAAGGGGGTCGTAATATACGACCAACACTAAGATATACTGCTTTCGTTAATTTTCGTTTTCTTTTAAGCACAAGATACTTTTAAAAGATATATTTATCTGTAAGAAGGGTCCTAAACCTGAAAATACGAATATAACACCCGTTCTGAAAATTCACATCCACTGACAAGACCTAAATTTTAACGCTACGTTTTACTGAATATTTTAAAACAATTACAGAATCTGGTACAAGAAATCACTAAAAATCACAAATATAATTTTTCAAAATTTTAAAATATAATGTACATGAGTAGATTACAGTATTCTAAAAAGGTAGGCATAAAGTACCCCTTCCATCTCCATTGGTATTGCGGGGGTTCCTGATTACGAAATGAGACACTAAACGGACTATTGGGCAGCAAAATAACTGATGATGACCAAAGTAGAGAGGATATAAAATGAAGACTGACTATAGCTAGAAAAGTATTAACGAAAAGAGGTGTTTGCTAACATCTAACATAAATTTAAGTGTTAGGAAGTACAGGGTTATTACAAATGATTGAAGCGATTTCACAGCTCTACAATATCTTTATTATTTGAGATATTTTCACAATGCTTTGCACACACATACAAAACTCAAAAAGTTGTTTTAGGCATTCACAAATGTTCGATATGTGCCCCTTTAGTGATTTGGCAGACATCAAGCCTATAATCAAGTTCCTCCCACACTCGGCGCAGCATGTCCCCATCAATGAGTTCGAAAGCATCGTTGATGCGAGCTCGCAGTTCTGGCACGTTTCTTGGTAGAGAAGGTTTAAACACTGAATCTTTCACGTAACCCCACAGAAAGATATCGCATGGGGTTAAGTCGGGAGAGCGTGGAGGCCATGACACGAGTTGCTGATCACAATCTCCACCACGACCGATCCATCGGTATTCCAATCTCCTGTTTAAGAAATGCCGAACATCATGATGGAAGTGCGGTGGAGCACCATCCTGTTGAAAGATGAAGTCGGCGCTGTTCGTCTCCAGTTGTGGCATGAGCCAATTTTCCAGAGTGTCCAGATACACGTGTCCTGTAACGTTTTTTTCGCAGAAGAAAAAGGAGCCGTAAACTTTAAACCGTGAGATTCACAAAACACGTTAACTTTTGGTGAATTGCGAATTTGCTGCACGAATGCGTGAGGATTCTCTACCGCCCAGATTCGCACATTGTGCCTGTTGACTTCACCATTAAGAAAAAATGTTGCTTCATCACTGAAAACAAGTTTCGCACTAAACGCTTCCTCTTCCACGAGCTGTTGCAACCGCGCCGAAAATTCAAAGCGTTGACTTTGACATCGGGTGTCACGGCTTGTAGCAATTGTAAACGGTAAGGCTTCTGCTTTAGCTTTTTCCGTAAGATTTACCAAACCTTCGGCTGAGGTACGTATAGCTCCCTGCTTGCTTTATTCGTCGACTTCCGTGGGCTACGCGTGAAACTTGCCCGCACGCGTTCAACCGTTTCTTCGCCCACTGCAGGCCGACCCATTGATTTCCCCTTACAGAGGCATCCAGAAGCTTTCAACTGCGCATACCATCGCCGAATGGAGTTAGCAGTTGGTGGATCTTTGTTGAACTTCGTCCTGAAGTGTCGTTGCACTGTTATGACTGACTGATGTGAGTGCATTTCAAGCACGACATACGCTTTGTCGGCTCCTGTCGCCATTTTGTCTCACTGCGCTCTCGAGCGCTCTGGTGGCAGAAACCTGAAGTATGGCTTCAGCCGAACAAAGCTTTATGAGTTTTTCTACATATCTGTAGTGTGTCGTGACCATATGTCAATGAATGGAGCTACAGTGAATTTATGAAATCGCTTCAATCATTTGTAATAGCCCTGTATTTCTTGAAGGTATTTGTATGGTTTCCAAGATGCTGCTCGAGGCGGATGTAAAAATGAATGTGCGCAGTATAAAATACTGAACGCAAATATAAAGATTTGGTCTTGTCTGACTACCCCCTGAAGCAGATCTTAGGATCTCTCAACGGTGATATTTTTCCACCTTTTTGCTCTTTAACGTATAAATTGCAACATAAAAATAAATAAATGTTTAAGGGAACTAGTAACGGCTAAATATTAATGTTGTTTCTGCTTATACATTTATTGTAGATTGAAATCCCTTTATATATTACAAATGTTTATATGTCGATGTGCAATGGACATAAAGAGATACAAATGAATTTCCTGACTAACTTTATCGGTCAGTTGCTCCAATCTGCCCATTTTTATGGCCACGCTATCTAATATAAATAACGTGAGATGACTGGCATCATCTACGTCCCAAACACTAGAAGACACTACTATCACAGATGATCTACAGTGGTGTGCAACCTCAGTAGAAAAGAAACTTATATTATCACAGTTGTTCACCTTTATAGCCCTAATAAGCCGAATCAGTTAGCCATATCACCGAATGTACTGCGTCCTTTGCGTCGGAGTGATGGTTCCCGTACACAGCTGCGACGATGGAAGAACTCCAGCCACAAAATAAAAAACTCATTAAACAAAAATGGTTCTGAGCACTATGGGACTTAACATCTATGGTCATCAGTCCCCTAGAACTTAGAACTACTTAAACATAACTAACCTAAGGACAGCACACAACACCCAGCCATCACGAGGCAGAGAAAATCCCCGTCCCCGCCGGGAACCGAACCCGGGAACCCAGGCGTGGGAAGCGAGAACGCTACCGCACGACCACGAGATAAACTCATTAAACACTAGGACGGCAGATGGCGGTCCTTTGACTGGTATAATATAATATTATCTTCTCCTCTCTGTATTCTAGCCGGCCACGGTGGCCGTGCGGTTCTGGCGCTGCAGTCCGGAACCGCGGGACTGCTACGGTCGCAGGTTTGAATCCTGCCTCGGGCATGGGTGTGTGTGATGTCCTTAGGTTAGTTAGGTTTAAGTAGTTCTAAGTTCTAGGGGACTTATGACCTAAGATGTTGAGTCCCATAGTACTCAGAGCCATTTTTTTCTCTGTATTCTACAGACAAGAAACGTGAATTCCCAGCCACAAGGACGGAATTCAGATAACGTCTCAACGTGAGTATAGACAGGAGAAGTGCTCTCAGTCACTGAACGCTGCGTACTTAACGACGATTCCCTACCCGAAGGCGAAGTTCAGAGACGTATAAGTTAGCAACACCTTCGGTCACCTAAAGCAACTTCCCAGTGCCTTGTGGCACTATATCATGCAGATTAAGCCTTTAGTGATTTTGCCCGCATTTGTCCTATCATGATAAACGAACTTTGCGACAGTATTTCAGTGGTGACAGCTTCCCCCAGCTTAGACTTTATCCCCCTGAGTTCCACCGCGCGTCATCACAAGTCAGTATTGGTATGATGCTTGATGAGAAAGTCTAGCCCTGGGATTGCACAGCAGCCTTCGCCTGCATCACCCATTACACTGCAAGTGTTGTCACTTTTGTCAACCTCCTAACGCACTGGCACAAGCCTTGTCGGCCCAATGGCTCTGAGCACTATGGGACTTAACATCTATGGTCGTCAGTCCCCTAGAACTTAGAACTACTTAAACCTAAGTAACCTAAGGACAGCACACAACACCCAGTCATCTCGAGGCAGAGAAAATCCCTGACCCCGCCGGGAATCGAACCCGGGAACCCGGGCGTGGGATGTCGGCCCAATCATAAACCTTGCAAACACATTTCCTCTTTCTTCTCCTCCCACCTTCTGAGGAGGCAGTGACGTCACAGATGGTGCCGAATCTGCGTTCTTCGGAAATACTAAATTCGTCTGTACCATTTCAGTACCCAAAACATCTGCAATACAATCAGCCTTATTGACAGCTTTCTGTGTCACCTCCTAAGTATCTACAATAAAATTACTGTCGGCAGTTGCACTCTGCAAAACAAAAAAATCATCGGCACATGCGCTTCCCTGAACGTGTGGTACAGGCTGCTGAAATTCGCAACCTCTGCAGTAGGGTCTACCTACTAATTAAGCAAACAACAAACGAGGAGAACAAAACAGTACAACGACAAGCACACTTAATCTTATTCCATTGTAACACTTACAGTAACTTACGTTTTCCGCTTGAGCATGTACTCATGACTACTACTTTACGTGCTTAAACGTAATGATCCACATTTATTACTCGAAATAAAATACATCCCCCATTCAAAGCTGTGTAAGTACCACAACACTCTGACTACTAAACAAAACTCATCTTCCCCTCCTAAGAAGCTACACATGATTAACACCTTATATCCTTCCAGACAATGAGCCACACCCATTAATGATAGGTAAAAATAACGTTCATATTTACACATCCTCAGAACAGAGTCGGAGTTTACTTGCTACATGTCATAAATGAAAATAGAACAGAAAAGCTGGTAATAGGTGGACTGACTCCAATGATACTCGCATGGGTAGAAAAAAGAACAGTCAATGCAATCACCCACTCCATAGTGATGCTGTCTGTCGACAAAACTGCAACCCTGAGGTAGCCGAGAGTCATCGTCTGCAGGGAGGGTTGGTGGTAAGGTTCCTCCTTTCACTGAAATTACGTGGTGCCACTCACTTCTGACATCAAAATGCACAGGTCACCTCATGGCGAAGCAGGCAGCAAAAGACTTCCCAAGCGGCCGCACATAAGGCCTCTCCGGTTTTTCTGACAATCAGGTTCCAGGTGCTGTCTGTGGCTGACACTGTCGCTGAGGCGGATGCTGTCGCCTGTCCTGTTTCAAAGGAAACCACTCAGACTGCAAGATCCGGACAATCGCAGTGGGTGGGATTATTGGCAGTTGGGAGCTCCAACGTTAGGCGCGTTATGGGGCCCCTTAGGGCCTTGCTGACAAGGAGGGTAAGAAAATCAATGTGCATGCCGTGTGCATACCTGGTGGAGTCATTCCAGATATGGAAAGGGTCCTCCCGGATGCCACGAAGAGCACAGGGTGCAGCAAACTGCAGGTGGTTGCTCACGTCGGTATCAATGATGCGTGTCACTTTCGATCAGAAGGGATTCTCTCTTGTTTCTAGCGGTTAACAGAAGTGGTAAAGGCTGCCAGCCTTGCTGCCAAGATGAATGCAGAGCTGACCATTTGCAGGATAGTCGACAGGACCGATTGCGGACCTCTGGTACAGAGCCGAGTGGTGGGTCTGAATCAGAGGCTCAGACTGTTCTGTGACCGTGTAGGCTGCTGATTCCTAGAATTGAGCCAACGAGTGCTTGGGTTTCGGGCTCCGCTAAATAGATCAGGTGTCCACTAGACGCATGAGGCTGCTACACGGGTAGCAGGGGCTGTGTGGCGTGGATTGGGCGGTTTTTTAGATTAGAGGGCCTCGGGAAAACACAAGAAGGTCTTCAGTCAAAAAGCGTGCAAGCTGACCACAGGAAGTTCGAAGATACAGGAACCAGTGTTATAACAGTTGTAAAATATCGTAGTTGTGTTGGGAAAGTACCAGAGCTCCAAGCGCTAATGGAAAGCACTGATGCTCAAATCGTTATAGGCTAATTTTGGATATAAGCTCAGTTGAAATTTTTGTGAAGAACCGAACGGTGTGACGGCCGCGGTGGCCGAGTGGTTCCAGGTATTTCAGTCTGGAACTGCGAGACTGCTACGGTCACAGGTTCAAATCTTGCCTCGAGCATGGTTGTGTGTGATGTCCTTAGGTTAGTTAGGTTTAAGTAGTTCTAAGATCTAGGGGACTGATAAACTCTGATGTTAAGTCCAATAGTGCTCAGAGCCATTTTTGAACCTAACGGTGTTCCCAAAGGATAGGCTAAACACGGTTGGCTATGGCGTGTTTGTAGCTCTCAGAAGTAATTTAACTTGTCGCGAAATTGAAGTAGATACTTCCTGTGAGTTAGTATGGGCAGAGGCCATTGTTGGTAACCGGGATAAAATAATAATTAGGTCCTTTTACTGATCTTCCAGTTCAGATGAGACAGTTGCTGAAAGGTTCAAAGAAAACTTGAGTTTGATTTCAAACACGTACCAAACTTATACGATAACAGTTGGTGGTGACTTTAATTTACCGTCGATATGTTGGCGAAAATACATGTTTAGTTCCGGAAGTGCACATTGTAATGTTGATGCATTAAGTTGTTCTGAAAGCTGTGCTGATATTCATGACAATAAAAGCAGGTTAAAAGCTGTGAGCTATCTGGGGAAGTTAACCTTGCATTACTGAGCAACTGTTTCGCCAAGTATTCAGTCTAGCTTACCAAATTCCCAATCAGACCAGCATTAATTATAGTCTTTTAATAGTCATCTTACGACAACCAGTGATATATATATATATATATAAAGACAATTTAAATAAAAAGAAATAAATCAGTTTATATTTGGACATTTATTTCAACATCAATCTTTGTTCCATTAAAATTTCAGCATATTAAATTTGATTCATAACTGAACTGACTGAACTGGTACCTTATTTAGGATTGTGAAGATGTGGGTTTGTAATCTTACGGAACACATCAAATATGGAGCCAAGATTGGGAGACTGCATACAACACAGCATTCATAAAAGAACACATGAAGATCTTTGAAACATATGCAAGAGGAAATTAACCACAACCAACCTATTCAATTTTCACCCAAAGAAGTTACGTTAGTAGCGCAATCCACGCACTGGTATACTACATCCATACTAACTCTCTGTGAAATCTTCCCGAAAAGAATAGCTGAGGGCTACTTTGATGATTACACCACATGCTTCACGTGGTCAACTTGGTCTACACAAAGAGTGTAACTCCATAATAATTTTGATAATTAAGCTAAATTACATCGAAACGCAATTTACAACAGAAAAACCTCGAACTGGTTACTATCTTCTTACCATTAACATGATGTGTCAAACAAGTGTATAATCACTTGGTACTGGTCTCACAAAGTACACCTCACGTGGGTTGAACGTAAAGAAACGTTGCTATATTGAAAAATATTGTCAAGACGAGACGTTATAATCTCACGCACATTCGCATTTAAGATTGATGATCTTAGTTAGACTCATGGCTCATCAACATGTGGTTCCACTTTGCTGACAAAATAGTGACAAAGCAGCTACTGGAAGATATTCTGAACTTCACACTAGAATTACGCTGCATTGCAATTTAAGGTAAAATAAAATATTTTAGACCTAAACCTGAAATAAAGGTGATTAAATTTTCAGCTGAACTTAAGAAATTCATTGTCCTACAGACTTAGCAGAGACGCACTTACCCGGAGATCTTACCTCTTCAGACACTCGCCGCAGACAGACTGCCGTGGGCCCCTACCGAGGGTGCTTCACAGATACAAACGGAAGTAACCAGAGAGGCAGCTTCCTATACCAACATGACGAGGGACGGACAGGACCATACTAAGAATAGAAACCTCTCTGCTTTTAGAAAGCGTAACTACCTGTTCCGACATTGGTCCTACTCTTATCTAGCAGAGAGGCTTGTCTGCTACCATCAAACACGCAACTAGATATACATTTGCTCATTCATTATTTCACACAGAAGGGAAGGGGAATGACAGTATCTCATCATATACAATATATAAAAGAAAGCGGATAGGGGTTCCGTATGAGACTGTGTGACATGAATTACATATAAACTGTGTTTTAAATTGGAGTAGTGTGACACATCGTTCTTGATTACGTGTAAAAGTAACATGTTCCACTGCTCAGTCTCCTCCCAGATAGA
This sequence comes from Schistocerca americana, assembly GCF_021461395.2. Classification (NCBI taxonomy): domain Eukaryota; kingdom Metazoa; phylum Arthropoda; class Insecta; order Orthoptera; family Acrididae; genus Schistocerca; species Schistocerca americana. The sequence goes on along the minus strand of NC_060130.1, from coordinate 495,796,247 downwards.
GTCAGAAACACCACAGTAAAATTAGAAGTGGAATTTATGATGTAAATGACAACAGATTTAAGAATTTAACATGAAAGGAATCCAACAGAGTCCTTTCAACCTAAAATATCATCCGAAATTTTGCTAAACGCATTCTCTGAAAATTATTTCCAGCAGTTACTTCATGAGCCCACACGAATAGTAAACGGCTGTGAAAACACACTTGACCTCTTAGAAACAAATAATCCTGAGTTAATAATGAGCATCAAAACCGATATACTGATTAGTGAACACAGGGTTGTCGTAGCGAGATTGAATATTGTAATCCCCTAATTCTCGAAAAATGAGCAAAAAATTCACCTATTCAAAAAAGCAGAAAAACATTGACTTCACGCCTTCCTGAGACAATATCCACTCATTTCAAATTAATAACGTAAGTGTACACCAGATGTGGCTTAAATTCGAAGAAACAGTATCGGCAACAATTGAGAGATGTATACCAAATAAACTCCGGCCGGTGTGGCCGTGCGGTTCTAGGCGCGTCAGTCTGGAACCGCGTGACCGCTACGATCGCAGGTTCGAATCCTGCCTCGGGCATGGATGTGTGTGATGTCCTTAGGATAGTTAGGTTTAAGTAGTCCTAAGTTCTAGGGGGCTGATGACCACAGATGTTAATTCCCACAGTGCTCAGAGCCAGTATACCAAATAAACAAACGATGGAGCTGATCCTCCTTGGTACACAAAACGGGTTAAAACATTGTTGCAAGAACAACTAAACAAACACGGCAAATTTAAACAGACGCAAAATCCCCAAGATTGGCGATCCTTTACACGAGCTCGAAATATAGAGTGGAGCTCAATGCGAGTCGCCTATAACAGTTTCCACAACGGAACTTTCCCTCGAAATCTGGCAGAAAATCCAAAAAGATTCTGGTCGTATGTGAAGTACGTTAGCGGCAAGAAACGAAGAATGCCTTCTCTGCGCCATAACAATGCAGATACTATCGAAGACAGCCTTCTGAAATGCCTTCACAAGAGAAGACTAAGTAAATATCCCAGAATTCGAATCGAGAACAGCTGCCAACATGAGTAACATAGGAGTAAATATCCTCGAAGTAGTGAAGCAACTCAAATCACTTAATAAAATCAAGTCTTCTGGTCCAGACTGTATACAAATTAGGTTCCTTTCCGAGCATGCTGATGCATTAGCTCCATGCTTAACAATCATATATAACCGTTCACTCGACGAAAGATCCGTACCCAAAAACTGGAAAGTTGCACAGGTCACACCAATATTCAAGAAAGGTAGTAGGAGTAATCCACTAAATTACAGGCCCATATCGCTAACGTCATTATGCAGCAGGATTTAAGAACATGTATTGTGTTCGAACATTATGAATTACCTCGAAGGAAACGATCTACTAACACACAGTGAACTTGGATTTAGAAAACATCGTTCTTGGGAAACACAACTAGCTCTTTATTCACACGGAGTGCTGAGTGCTATTGACAAGGGATTTCAGATCGATTCCGTATTCCAGGATTTCCGGAAGGCTTTTGACACTGTACTACACAAGCTGCTCGTAGTGAAATTCCATGCTTATGGAATGTTGTCTCAGTTATGTAACTGGATTTGCGATTCTCTGTTAGAGAGGTGACAGTTCGCAGTAATTAACGAAAATTCATCAAGTGATACAGAAGTGATTTGAGGCGTTCCCCAAGGTAGTGTTATAGGCCCTTTGCTGTTCCTTATCTATATAAACGATTTGTGAGACAATCTGAGCAGCCGTTGTTTGCAGATGACGCAGACGTTTATCGACTAATAAAGTCATCAGAAGATAAAAACAAACTGCAAAACGACTTAGAAAAAATATCTGATTGGTGCGAAAAGTGGCAGTTGACCATAAATAACGAAAAATGTGAGGTCATTCACATGAGTGCTAAAAGCAACTCTTTAAACTTCCGTTACACGATAAATCAGTCTAACCTAAGAGCAGTATATTCAAATAAATACCTAGGTATTAGAATCACGAACAACTTAAAATGGAAAGAGCACATAGAAAATGTTGTGTGGAAGGCTAAAGAAAGGCTGCGTTTTATTGGCAGGACACTTAAAAAATGTAACAAACCCACTGAGGAGGACACTACGCTACAAGAGGATACTACGCTATTCTGTCATTTTTCAGAATACTGCTGAACAGTGTGGGATCCTTACCAGATAGGACTGACGGCGTACATCGAAAAAGTTCCAAGAAAGGCAGCACGTTTAGAATTATCACGTAATATGGGAGAGAGTGTCACAGAAATGATAAAGGATTTGGGCTGGAAATCATTAAAAGAAAGGCGTTTTTCGTTGCGACGGAATCTTCTCACGACATTCGAATCACTAACTTTCGCCTCTGAATGAGAAAATATTTTGATGACACCGACCTACATAGGGAGGAACGTCCACCACCATAAAATAAGGGAAATCAGAGCTCGTACGGAAAGATATAGGTGATCATTGTTTCCGGGCGCTATACGACATTGGAATAATAGAGAATTGTGAAGGTGGTACGATGAACCTTCTGCCACGCACTTAAATGTGATATGCAGAGTATCCATGTAGATGTAGATGTACATGTGGAGGTCTGAGTTGCGGTGGTGGACTGTTATCGGGATGATGATAGGTGGCTGCTCATAAAAACTTCGCTATTAGTCATACATTTTACTGAAGAACAAACTAGAACGTTCTGTGTTGCAGCGTCCTCCATAACTTGTGCTGAAGACAACGAGTGTTAAGGAACTGATGTAACAAGTATCCATGATCTCAAGTGACTGCCTTCAATGGCGGAAGGCTGTTTGCACCTGTTGGTTGGCCCGAAGGTGGTCCACTGGCTGGAAGATGCTGAGCCACAGCACTGATCTTAAAACCAGAAGCAGGGGCTCATAATTAGTGGAAGCCAAACCTCGTGGTTGCTGCTTGGAGCATCATGTCGCCTCGAGGAGCGGCATACACCTCTCCTCGTAAATAGTAGCTACAAGACTGAGACACCTTTGACTGAAAGTAACTGTAATTTATGTTGGGACAGTGCGTTCTTGCTTTGAAAATCACAGCTCGCAGCTATGTAAACCATAAGAAATCTGTTGATTGGATGTGTAATAACTGGCCTACAAACGCCTTTCTGCTGTGTCTTCGTAATGGCTGTGCCAGCCCCATTCCTGGAACACAATGTGGGAATCTGCCAGTGGCATTGCTGCATCTTACGTAATGATGGTTTGTCGGATCTGAGCTGGCCCACTAACTAAGTCTTTTGCACAGCCATGGCAATATCACATTTGTATCCCGCGTGGAAGGCAGCTCGTGGGTCTGCTCCTGTAAAGTGAAAGGTTGGCCGAATGAAGGAAGTGAGTACGAGCAGGAAAAGATGAAAATCTCTCGGTACTGCTCTTAGAAGTGGTTTTACTATATCACAATGTTAACTTAATACATAACTTTGCACTGAGATGCGAACCCTTAGACCCATCATAAGCAGTGCATAGTATCAATAGAAGGCAAAGTCTCCCAGCCGTCTTCTCTTGATCAAAATGGGCAGAATCTGTCACGGAGCTCGTAGGCCTCCACAGCACCAGCTAGAGGGCGCTGTCATCGGTGTCTGTTGAAGTACCAACTAAAGAACTTTTACCTACACCGTGGCACCGTAGCTATCAATACCACATCCCTCCCCCCTGAAACGATGTACCGTCATTGAGTAGGGCTTCCGACGACAGGTGGAGGGACCGAGGGGAGCGCAGTGGACAGCCTAACTGCCGTGGCGTGCTGTCCACCCGCGACCCCGAATTGCTCGCGAGGGGGCGAGGAAAACGCCCCGTGCGAAGCCAGCCCAGGCCGCGCACCACCACAGGGTATGCTCGGATGAGGAGGCAGAGCAACGACCTCTATGGGCCACGGCGGCAGCGGCGTGACGGCAGCCTCAGCGTCCATCGGTTCCGGCACCGTGGAGGAACGCGGCGGCGGCGGCGGCGACGGCGACGGCCGGAGGTGGGGACGTGGCGACGGCGAGAGGCGCCCGACCCGTGCAGGTGACTTGACCGGCAATGGCGACGGAGACAACGGCAGGCGCGCCCGCGGCAGGGGCGCGAGCAGCGGAGGCGCCGTCAGTGCAGTCGTGGGCTGAGGCGGCGGAATCCGTGAAGCCTCCAATCCTGCCGGAAAACAACCAACGGCAGAAAACCGAGGACGGCACGAACGGTTCTGGTTCCGGTGTCGCTTGTCAGTGCTGGAGGGACCTGAAATAACAAATAAGGCGCCGCCGAGCTGGCGAAGAATGCGTCCCTGCTCCCAGCGCTGCCTGCCAGAGAAAACGCGATAGAACACTAAATCATGCGGCGCCAAGCCAAAACGCGGCGAAGCAGTGGGAACGCAAGGCGGCGGGCGCAATACCTGCAGGAGCGACAGGTGGGTGCGGACATGTAGCAGTTCCACTGGGGATCGGATTCTGATTGGCTGCGAGCCATATGAAGCAACTAAAGACCAGAGCGCGTGTTTGTGAGAGTGTGTGGCGTGCAACTTTCTCATCTGCGACTTAAATGAATGCACAAAGCATTCAGCCTCGCCATTTGACTATGGGTGGAACGGGGCTGAGGTCAGACGGCGAATGTCATTAGCAGCACAGAACGCTTCAATTTCTGAGGACATAAATTGGGGGCCATTGTCGGAGACAATAACTTCAGGAAAGCTCTCAATGCAGAAAATAGTAGTCAAACCGCGAATAGTACTGGCAGATGTAGTAGAAGACATAGGTAGAACAAACGGAAAGTTGCTGTACGCGTCAATGTCTATCAAACGGCTGTCGCAGAAACGACTCGCAAAATCAATATGAACGCGCTGCCAAGGCACAGTAGGAGTCGGACACTCAAAGAAGCGCTGCCGGCGAGCAGATTGATGCTCCACGCAAGAGCGACAGTTGGCAAGCAAATTCTCAATACTTTTATCAATGCCGACCCAAGTGCAGTGACGACGCGCCAATTGCTTCATCCGCACTATAAACCAATGAGCAGCGTGCAGCAAGCGGAGAATCTCCGACTGCAACGAACGAGGTAAAACCCCACAAGGCTGATCATTGTCAGTTCCTAACAAATAACACCGTGGTGTACAGACAAGTTGTGACATTGCGCAAAGTAAGGTCGAACATGTGGATCACGAATCTGCGTAGCATATGGAGGCCACTGAGTGCGAATATACTGCAAAAGAATCTGCAAAGAAGTATCGGTGGCTGTCACGGAAGCAATGCGACGAAAATCCACTGGAAAACTATCAGCTAATTCCTTATCTTGTGAATCAATAAACATGCATGACAATTCGGAAGAATCAAACACTTCGTCAGGACCGATAGGCAGACGAGACAAAGCATCAGCATCGCCGTGCTACACTGTGGACCGAAACTAAATTTCGTAAGTGCAGTTAGAGAAAAACAAAGACCAACGTTGCAACTTTTATGCAGTATCGTCCGAAACTGGCTTTGACGGGTGGAAAAACGACGTCAAAGGCTTATGGTCGGTGACCAAATAGAAATTGCGACCGTACAAAAAATCATGGAACTTTGTCACACCATATACAATAGCTAAAGCTTCTTTCTCGATTTGAGAATAGTTTTGCTGGGCAGAATTGAAAACTTAGAGGCAAAAGCTATCGGGCTATCGACAGACTTAACGCGGAGTGAGAGAACCGCTCCGATGCCGTCAGAAGATGCATCAACAGCCAAAACAACTGGTTTGGAGGGATCGAAAGGAATGAAACAGCGATCACTCAACAAAGAAGATTTGAGCTTGTGGAAAGCATCGTCACATTCCGAAGACCAAACAAAAGGAACGTTCTTATGCCGAAGGCGATGCAAAGGCGCTGCAATCTGCGCTGCATTTGGTATAAACCGAATATTATATGATATTTTGCCCAACACAGACTGAAGTCCTTTCAAGTTCCTGGGTGCTGGCAAGTCTCTAATTGCACTGAGATGAGAGGGCGATGGATGGATACCCTGTTCGTTAATCATATGTCGTAAATACTGAATCTCAGTTTGAAAAAATTTGCACTTGCCTCTGTTACGCTTTAGTCCTGCCTGCAAAAGTGCAACAAATAACTCACGCAAATTCTGCAAATGTTCGTCAGGGGTGCGACCTGATACCACTATATCGTCCAGACAATTTGAGCAACCAGGGACAGTGGCCAACAACTGCTGCAAATAAGACTGAAAAATAGCAGGAGCCGAAGCACAACCGAACGGAAGGCGGCGAAACTTGAACAATCCAAGGTGGGTGTTGATCACAAAATAGCGCTACGACTATTCATCGAGCGGAATCCGAAAGTATGCTTCCCGCAAGTCAATAGTGGAAAAGAATTTTCCCGCATCAAGCTTATCAAAAATATTATCAGGACAAAGTAAGGGAAATGTAGCTACCACTGTCTGGGGATTTACCGTAGACTTAAAGTCATCACATATACGGAGATGACCGTTTGGTTTCTTCACACACATAGGCGAAGCCTATGGCGAAGCAAAAACAGGTTCAATGACATCAATGTCTTGCAAATGCTTAAGTTTAAAAGCTACGGCGTCGGGCAGTGCGTGCACTACTGGGCGTGCACGCCGGAAAATAGGCATGGCATTGTCTTTAATTACAACATGAGCTGCACAGTCTGTGGCACAACCAAGGCCATCAGAAAAGAGTTCAGCAAAATCATCGCATAGTGCGGCAACACTGCCTGCATGGTCAGTAGCGTTGATGCAAAGTACATTGTCCTGAATTGCGAGGCCAAAAAGTTCAAATGTGTCCATGCCAAAAATATTCCTACCATCACTAGAGCAGAGCACATGGAAAGACACTGTACGTGTCGTGGCACCATACGTTGCTAGCAAACTACACACGCCAAGCACTGAGATTTCCTGTCCAGTAAGTGTAGTCAGCGTGGAATGTGAAGGATGAAGCGGGAGTGAATAAAGCAAGTCTTACGTCGATTTCTTCAGTAAAGAAACTGACGCACCAATGTCCAGCTGCATGCGAACAGAGCGAACACAATTGAGCAAAGTCACAAAAAGGTTCCTCGCAACACGCTGAATGCGAGAGGAAGTGACTGGCAAATCTTGATTCTCACGACGAGCTGTCTAAGTACGTGAAGCTGAAGGCTTTGAATAAATGGCATTAACATCCAAAGGGTGATGTGAATCATGATCATGGCGGTTGCCGTTGCGGAGACGGCCACGCGAGACAATTCGTGAATTAGAGTTTCTCTTACTACACACAGCTTTCACATGTACTTTCTTATTACGAAAATAACACAGTGCTTGGCGGGATGGGCAACTGTCCCGTGGGTGGGCACGAAAGCAGTTCGGACATGATTTCAGTTTCTTAGTGGGTGCCCGGTGTGAAATTTGTTTACTTGCGCGCGAGCGACGCGGCGTGGCTGGCCGTGCTGGCGAGTGGGAGGGCACGTGTTGTGCCGCGCTAACAGTACACACACCCGGGGGAACGTAGAAGTAGCCATATCTAATGTATCTTGTCTATCTAGCAAGTCCACTTCCTGCAAAGACGGGTTTTTAAATCTGAGGATTTGTTCGCGGATGCAGTGATACACCACGTTCTGCTCAACAGTGCCTCTAATAATTACATCCGCATATGAGCGTCCACACGGGTAATTAAAGTCACAATCAGAAGTTAATCCCTGAAGGCCCGATAACCAAGCTTTATTCGACCGAGTAGAGCCACGCCGGAGGCGAAAGAATTTGTAGCGTGCAGCTACCACATTTACACTATCACGAAAGTGGGAGTTCAAAGCATCAATTACTTCATCGTAAGTTTTAGTTTCTGGGCGGGTGGTGGGAAACAATTTCGCGAGCACACGGTACAACACAACACCCGCGTTGACAATGAAAACCGCAAGCCGCTCTGTACCTGGCATGTTGTAAGCTGCGCAGTGTGCCTCCAGCTGTGGGATGTATTCTGGCTAGCGTTCAACGTCAGGATTGAAGGCACGAAATGGCGGTGCCGTCGGCGACGGCGTCGGTACAGGCGGTGGCGTCGGAGGCGCCGGAGTAGCTGCAGTTTGTAGTGTGACCAGTCCATTTATGGCAGCAAGCAGCTGCGTCAGTTGCTAAGCCTAAATACGTGCAACACTGGACAGCGAAGCCGGGCATATGACAAAAAGCTAAACGAGTGCCGAGTAAAAATGGAAATGACAGGAGAGGAAAAAAAATTGTAATCCTTGTTCGTCTCTAAGTATTGTACCCCGCCTGGAAAGCGGCGAGTAGGTGGGCTCCTGCAAACTGAAAGGTTGGCCGAATGAAGGAAGTGAGTAGGAGCAGGATTAGCTGAAAATCTCTCGGTACTGCTTTTAGAAATGGTTTTACTTTATCACAGTATTAACTGAATACATATCTTCGCACTGAAGTGGGAAACCTTAGACCAGTCGCAAGTAGTACATAGTCTCAATAGCAAGCGAAACGTCCTGGCCGTCTGCTCTTGTTCAAAATGGGAAGAATCTGACGCGGAGCGTGTAGACCTCCACAGCACCGGCTAGAGGGAGCTGTCGTCGGTGTCTGTCGTAGTGCCAACTTAAGAACTTCCACCTACGCCGTGTCATCGTAGCTATCGATACCACAATCACAATTTTAATCAGTAGCCCATAAAATTGGTGGTGGCACTGCAGATCGAATAACTGATATGAAGATACTGAGTCGAACTGGGGAAAACAAGAAACGTATAGCATGACTTCGTTTCATAGGTCATATCCTGAGGCACAAAGGAATTGCCAATTTGGTAATGGAGAGAAGTGTGTATATGTGGTTGTTGGGGAGGGGGTGGGGTATTAAAATTGTAGAGGGAGACAAAGCCTTGAATACAGGTAGCAGGTTCAAACTGATACACATTGCATTAGCTGTGCAGCGCTGAAGAAGCTTGCACAGAATAGACTAGCTTGGGCAGCTGCATGAAACCAGTCTTCAGACTGAACACCACAACAACAACACTGGAAAAGGGGGCGGGAGGGAGAAGTAGGCTTCTGGTCCACAATTTTGCAAGTTCTTAACTGGGAAAACTCATGAGAAAGGTAGGTCTCGTGTGATTCAGCACCCTCAGATGTTGACATGGCAAAAGACGTTTCTGTATTGCTCTAAACTAACGGCGCTGCTGATTCTCTTATGAGAAAAGCTATTTATCTCATACTATTGCCCGATGCAACGAACTGAGGTAGCGGTTCTTGTATTCGTTTGTTGTTGTAAACGGAAATGTCTCTGGTATGACGTTAAATCGTATACACATGTGGAGTGACCACTGTACAAGCAACAATAGCAGCAACCTCTCTGGAAGGTGGATGAGCCAGTGGAAGTTGTGAGCTGTAACTGTTACCTTGCCTGCTTGCTAAGGTGGAAGGAAGATAGAGAATGTAAAGAAAGTAGTTGCGATCACCTACCACTTACCAGTAGGTAGTCAGATCAGTACTGTCAACTGAAATTAACCGAGCAGTGCTTGTTGATTCCTGTTGTAATTTCTTATTACTCCAGGTTGGTGCTCGAGAGAAACGTAAAGTTACAGATGTGGATCTAATGTGATTTTCATACCGCAAGTGCATAACGTGATCGGCCAATCGCATTATGCTGTGTAGTTAATTGACTATCGGACTTTGTTTGTGAAAGACTGCAGGTTAAGTGGTGCACCATAAAATAACTGATAATTGTTAATCAATTTTTGCATCACACCAATGGCAGACTGGCTCCAAGCCAGCAATTTTGCATTTCTGTCATGAATAGATGCACACAAAGCTGATAAAGACGTTAATACAAAGCGATATGTTTAGTTTGTTAAATTAATACATCTGAAAGGTATTAATTTAAATAGACTTAATTATATTCATGGTTCTTACGAGCTAATAAGATAGATGCTTACATAGCGAAAGCTGAAGAACAATGGACGATAAGAAACAGGAAGATATTTCCTAGCAGATAGCAGAAAAAATGTGAAGGCTTTTCTGTTCTTTATCATCATAGTAAGTATTACAAGTACTTATTAACATTTGTGGACTCTCTGCTAGACACACACATTTGATAAACATAAACACATTTCATAAACATAAAGAAAGAAACTTTTTCTTGGTGTGTTATATTGGCCTATGATACATTTGATTATGGCACTCACCATTACAAAAAAGGTCATTCAAGTAGTAAGCACAACAAAACTACTAGATTGGTACATACAAGGAAAAACAATACACAAATTGACATGTTTTAAATTAACAGTTTGACAAATCATTTTCATTTGCTCGTTAGATATTTGTACAAGATACACTAACTTAAAATTTGAGAGGTATCATTATTTTTAGGATAGGAGGGTAAGTCAGTTCAGTGACGTGTCTGCCCGTGGGTATTGATGCTGCCACTGCTGGAGAGACGTCGCAGTTGGCTTGTATGGTGTCAATCGGTCGGTGACAACAGGCTGAGAGTGACCTTTGGTTGTGCAGTTTGCAGTAGAGATGGACATCGCGGCACAGCCCATGCAGGAGCGTAGCCACGACATCCGTATGAGCCTTGCCTAGCGCTGCCAGTTCAGCCGTATCGACGTCCGACGGGTCGCACGGTGTAGAGTCGTGCACAGAGGTCCGGCTCGCGTGCTGCGGCCGCAATGGACTGCAGCAGTCTGGGGCCGAGCGAGTCCCTGACGTCACCCCAAGGGCCGAGCAGTGTTGTTGTTAAAGAACCTGTATGCGACAGGCTCAGCAGAGCTGCGCATGGATACACAGCCCACGGGCTGTTGGTAGTACTGACCACAGTTGCTAGCTACGGCCTAAGAGCGGTGAGTGGAGCAGTGTTTAGTGGAGTGGTGTCATTTCCTCATTTTTGTCGTAACGCACAAAATGAGTGAGGAAACTAATATGGATTGCAGAAGAAGGAACGCATGTCAATAAAAAGGGAACTACAAGAAAAACTAATGAGTTGTGAGTAGAGAACCACGCATCCTGAAGCGAATCTTAAAAGTTCGAATTGGACCGCGTTAAAGCCTATTGTGTATGGCGTTAGGAAAAACGTTCATTTTGTTTGCTGTTCGCTCTGCGGTGAAATTTTCTCTCATGCTGAAGGGTCAAGTATCACTTCACACATTTCTCGCCATACATGCATGTCTAATAAACAAGGGTCTTGTGTGGACGAGAAACGACTTCCTAAATCTGCTCAGGAGATAACTGTCGATAAAAGTGTGGCTATGTGGGCACGAGACATAAGGTCGTACAGAACTATAAGAGATGAAGGTGTTACAGATCTTGTGCAGATGTTAGTTGACACTGCAAAGGCCATTATATCTCACCCCACAACTGTGTTGAGGTACATGGAAAAAGTGCTAAAAGCCTAGGACATATAATTATGCCTGAGGTAATTCCTGATATAACAGAAGGTGAATACTCAGCAACTACAGACATGTGGACATCCAGCGCGAGAAGAAACAATTATCTGACATGTACTGTCACCTGTTTTATTAACTGCACTCTCAGATCTCTCATTTTGTTTACAACTCACTTTTCAGATGAACCAAAAACGGGCGGCAACATTCTAAGAGCATTATTTAGACGATTTATGTCTCTTGGTATCCACCACTGTACTTTGAACGACATGCAGCACACGACTGATCCAGGTACCAACATTGCCGTGGCACTGCGCGATATATTCGCGATTGATTTGTTCCTGCTGTATGCTAAATACAAGGCTAGGAAATAATTTTAATGCGGAGTATATATGCGTCAATTGTCCATACGTACGTGGTCTTTTGATGCGGCGAAAGAACATTTCACTTACGTAAAGAAAAGTGGTCTCCTTATGGCTCTTGATAGATAACTGAGCCAGTCTAACAATAGTCGATGAAATAAGCAGCTGACAATGTTAGAATGTCTTTGTGCGAGAAGCTCTCTGAGAAGGGAGAAATATCCCGAAATGAAGGAAGTGATATCACGCTGATGAAAGTACTTTTCACGGTATGTTTGCTATTCTATTTCTGGCCCGCATCTCGTGGTCGTGCGGTAGCGTTCTCGCTTCCCACGCCCGGGTTCCCGGGTTCGATTTCCGTCGGGGTCAGGGATTTTCTGTGCCTCATGATGGCTGGGTGTTGTGTGATGTCCTTAGGTTAGTTAGGTTTAAGTAGTTCTAAGTTCTAGGGGACTGATGACCATAGATGTTAAGTCCCATAGTGCTCAGAGCCATTTGAACCAATTTATTCTATTTCTGTAATTCTTATACGCAATCGTTTATTTTATAGCTTTTAAAACATGAGGATTTTTGTAGCTCTCCAAAGCGGCGTCCAAGGAATTAGAACTGGAGAAATCACGTGCTCTGCACCTTCTTTTGACATGGACAATGACAGTGTTAAAGGATATGAGTCAGGCGCCCTAGGACAGAGAAGCTTCTGAAATTGGAATTTTACATGAATGCATCAAATTATACTGAGAGGAGAAGCTATTGTCCAGAGATGCTGTGAGGTAGCAACTTTTCTCTGGCCACCATTCGTCATTTAAAAATGATATCTGAAGATAAGAGGGGTAAAGTCATGAAAAGGATACAATAGTTTCCCTTCTTCAATCCCAGAATACACTCTAATCACATTTCCTGTTACTGCATCTCCAATGGTCTTTTCTCTTTGTTCTCGCTAGTGGGTTCGAACGGAACTGACTTACCTTTCGACCTAGAAATAGTTATCTCAATGTACTCTGCTCTTCTGGAAGTTACAAAAATAACGTTTAATGTGAATCTTCAGGTCTTGGCGGCGCAAAGACTGTTCCATTAAGTTTCGGGTGTGCCGCCTCAGGAAATCTCCTTCTTCTTTTAATATTTCGGCTGTATAACGTTCAGCCATCTTCAGAGTGAGCCGCAAGACTGCCGCTCCAGTGCTCGCTTCGTCCCTTTATACTGTCGTACCTCGCGACTGCGCATGCGGCCACAGATGCAAATGCGCCAGAGACGTTGGTCGGCGGCAGAGACGTGCATAATGCGCGAGTTGTATCTATGACTCCGCAGTTGATTTGTGTTGGCAAATCGATATAGCATTGTGACCTCCACTTTGACGACGTCTTTGCGAGTTTATTACAGCAAGTGCTGGATTCCATGATTTATCAAGATTTAAACCACTATCTCTATTAATTAAATTCGTCGTCAAGCGAATTTCAATTGCCTCCTTCACTATCGGGTCACAAAAGGATGATGTAGTTGCCAAAATTTCGACGTTGTCATACAACATACTGTGACCATTATCAATACAGTGCTGTGCCACTGCCGACTTGATAAGTTGTAAAAGTCGTGTGTACCTCCGGTGTTCTGTACATCTTTCTTGGACAGTACGAGTTGTTTGTCCGATGTAAGAAAGTCCACATTCACATGGAATTTTGTAAACTCCAGATTTTCGGAGCAGCAAATCATCTTTGACGGAGATCACGAGCGCAGCTGTCTTGGGTGGAGGACGAAAAATCACGTTTACTTTGTGTCTGCTGAGAACGCGTCCTATTTTTGATGAGAGGCTACGCACATATGGCAGGAAGGCCATAGATTTAAAGGTTTCTTCATCTTCTTCTGATTTCTTTGTGGCCTCTTTCGGTTTCATTTTCTGTGCCCTCTGTATATGTTGTGGAGAGTACCCATTGTCTTCAAACACTCTTTGCAAGTGAAAAACTTCATCTTGCAGACTGCTTCCGTCAGAAATAATATGCGCTCTGTGAGTCTAAGTTCGGAGAACACTCATTGTCTGGGCAGGATGGTGACAGCTATTGGCACGTAAATATAGATCGGTGCGCATCGGCTTCCTATACACTTCATGTTCCAAAGTGCCATCCTCCCTGCGCCGAACTAAAACATCCAAGAATGGAAGGCATCCCTCCTTTTCAATTTCCATTGTGAACTTTATTTGATCGTGGAGAGAGTTCCGATGTCTTAAGAAGTCTTGCAAGTTGTCTTCACCATGGGGCCAAACTACAAAGGTGTCATCAACATACCACTAGAATACTGTGGGTTTCAAGTCAGCAGATTCAAGCGCCTTCTCCTCGAAGTCCTCCATAAATAAATTGGCCACCAGAGGGAATAAGGGACTACCCATGCGGACTCCGTCCGTCTGTTCAAAAAATTCGTTGTTAAATAAGAAATATGTGGATGTCAGAACATGTTTAAATAAAGCTGAAATCTCTTTGTCAAAACTTCTTTCAATATGTTATAGAGCTTAGCCCATTTCCAGCTCTTTGCGCACCCGAAATCTGCCATTTAAGTCGGCGAAAGACATATCCATTACCTTCTGCAGCCTGTCTAGAAACAGAACGGCCTCAGTTAGTGCAACAGGACCTTGTTTTGACCATTCGCCGGAAATGCGAGCACCGCCAGTGGCATGTCAAAGCCACATATCTGTCCATCTAAACAGCCGTCTGCTCAGCCCCAGGACGAGCATGCCGAAGTGGGCTCTTTCTATACCTGCTCTCCAGCTATTGTCTAATGACATACACTGCACAAATGGATTCCTGAATAGCGCAGATCTCTATCCTCCCCTGCATCTCCAACTCGACATGTAAACATTGTCTCCCCCAGCCAGCGAACCCTACGTCATTCATGCTGCGCTGACAATTTCCACTCACAAATCTTAATTACTCAAATATATAAAAGCCTATTCACCCCTATCAAAACTTACTTAACAATAAAAAAGCATTCTCCCTTTCCAAACATAGATGAGTACGCATTTAGAACAAATAGACAGACATAATTCCAAGCAGAAGTCATACATATGATTAAAAAGAAAAAAAAGACCTCAATTTAGATTATCCGACATTTATTTACATGTCCTATTGATACTGTCGTAGATGAGTTATGTCATCCACTCGCTCCCTTCTTCAACACACGCTTTCACAGAACTTGTTCTACATATATGCCACCGACCCCGTTATAATGATAATTCTGTACAGGCATTTACGCCCCCACATATAACCCAGCTCAATAGAACATAATAATTCCTTTTTCCACAGATAGTCATATTCGATGAACAATTAAACGTACTAAATTACGCATACATGTAGTCAAATAAGCAAATACTTTTACCGACATAGACACTCCTCTCAATGAGGATGGGGTAGTTAACATATACTTAAGCAAAGACGAATGATAACAATATTCCGATGCGCAGCTTTTTGTTTTAATAAAGATAGACTTCATTTACCTAAAGCTTACAAAATCACCATTATACATCAGAGCACCCTCAGTCGACCAAAGTCGCTCTCAGAACAGTTCAGCTAATTCGAGAGCCGTTTGCCCTTCGCAGACACCCGTCAGTCTTTCTGAACAGAGCCTGTTCCTGTTTCTACAGACATCTCCAGACTCACATATTAGAAGACCAAAAATATTTTTAATATAATATTAGAAAATTCACCTCATACTCGTCTATATTAAGCACAGTCCTAGTACTTTAGCGTGTCATAGGCCTCTGACTAATTCCTGCCTTGCACAGACATTAACACAGACTGATGCACGGCCTCTCACAGGAAACTATAACTTGCACCTTGAAAATCATATTCTTACAGTCGATAGCAAAACATTGAATGATTTTAAATAAAGGACAGCCGCAACATAAGGAAACTAGAAGTGCCTGGTGGTGTTGTGACGACTTTCCAAACTACCCCCCAAAAGTGATTGACGGCCTCTGCGTTTAAACTCATATGTCACAATGACGCAAAAGTTGATAACTCTGCGTTCTATTTCTAGTGATGTTTCATTTTGCACACAAGTACGAGATCACAATTTTCGGTGCTAGCAACCCAACTAGCGGTCCATCAACCAAAATGTCTCCCCCAACTCAAACAAGCCTTGTCACTCAGTCATTACGTGGTACCCAATGCTCGGATGCGATGGATAAGACACCACCGATCCACCGATCTACTGTAATATTATCCATCACAGCTGATATGGCGAAAAATCTTACAGTAAGTCCAACACTGGCCAATCATGTGACAGCATGTTTTCCTAATTTCAGTATCATAGCTGAACCATACCCCCTCTACTTTGCAAGTATCATTGCGATCATTGATAGGTGACTGCTCAGTACGTCCATTCACACTTAATTCTCGAACACATAAAAACGATCAAAGCATACCAGGCAACGACATACATATTTCTAAGACCTCGCGCATAGTACTCGATCTATCTCTCTGCATATGCAGTCACAGAGCAATCTCGCCCTCTTACGTTGAAAGAGCAACCTTACTCGCCATTCACCAGCCTACCCCGCAACATCGCTACCCAATTAATCCTCAACCGAGCAGACAAATATAGCTACACTTCACCTCTCTGGACTGATTAGAGCATTCCTAGTCCTAACCCCTCCAAGTGCACCACATTTCTCGAGATGTTACCAAGTCTTGGAGCTTAGCACACCATATCGATTTGTAGTAACAGATCTCAAAATGCCTTAATTTAATAGCATACAGTTAAGAAGATCAAGAATGGAGTGATATTTATACGCTACGTAGTTCAACACATTTTTGCATAAATCATCCAACCTATCATGTGTAAAGTACTGTAGCTGCATACGATTAAAATGCAGGCTATATCACGTGACCAAAGCATCCGGATAGAACACTGGAAAAAAAATTGACCTTCAGCAACTTGTCCTTCTCTAGAATAAATGAGTCAACGTTTAAATCGTCCCTTGTTATCTATCTCAATCGATCATCCCGTACATTCTCTGTTATCATTTAACACAGATGTGGGTAAGTTTAGACGTGAATGATTCTCTGTCCTCCTGAAAAGCATCAAATACAGAATTCAACTCGCTAATATCACTGCTACCTCAGTAGACATACACTATAATACGAACTCAACGCAAAAAAATTGACTACCTTCGTGATTCTGCTCGCTTTGATGTCATCGTTTTCCTACATTCCTCTTGTTGCCGCATACTTGACTCCATGTACAATTTGCCCCCTGCGAACCAGAAGATAAGCAAGCACGTCCTCATTTTAACAGCATTTCGGTGTATATTAGGTTTGTTTATACGTATGTGCTAATCAGTTTTCGCATTTCTTTCGATTTTATGTCAGATCCATCCATGCGACCGTGACATAACATATCGTTCTGTTTTCTAAAATTGCCTGTAAATGTAACCCAGGCATATCCAGTCACCTGCAGATTCGGAGAGCGCTTGCTGTGTTTTTTGTATGTCTGTGTACATGCACGCCTCGCGGACGGCTCTGAGGACCCAGTCGCATCGGCTGGTGGACCTAACTTCGAGCACCGATTACTTGTCAGGACGTAATGCGTGCTTGGTCCACCTGCGAACCCTATCTTGGATGCTGTGTGTGGTGGATCTGCCCCCAGACACAGCTCCGGATATACAGTACGCAGCAGATTCACACTCAAACGCTAACTCGGGTATTGTATACTGTGGACCTGCATTCGAATACAGCTTCCTACCTTGCGCGAGGAGGATCCACCTTCAAACACTACCCCGTGCGCTGCATATTGTGGATCCACATCTGAACACCGCTCCGGATATGACTCGCTACAGATCCACATTCGAACGTTAACTCGAGTCTATCACCGGTCCTGGGAGCCTTCCGCAAGGCGTGCATGTACACAGACATACAGAAAACAGAGCAAGGGCTCTCCGAATGTGGAGGTGACTAGATGCGGCTGGGTTACATTTACAGGCAATTTTAGAACACAGAACGATATGTTGTGTAGTGGTCGCATGATTGGATCTGACAGAAAATCGAAAGAAATGCGAAAACTGATTAGCACATACGTATAAATTAACCTAATATACACCAAAATGCAGTTAAAATGAGGAGGTGCTTGCTTCTGGTTCGCAGGGGGCAATTTGTACATGGAGTCAAGTATGCGGCAGCAAGAGGAATGTAGGTAAACGATGACATTGAAGAGAGTGGAATCAGGAAGGTAGTCAATTTTTTTCTCGTTGAGTTCGTATTATAGTGTATGTCTACTGCGGTAGCAGTGATATTCGCGAGTTGAATTCTGTATTTGATGCTTTTCAAGAAGACAGAGAATCATTCACGTCTAAACTTATCCACATCTGTGTTAAATGATAACAGAGAATGTACGGGATGATCGATTGAGATAGAGCTGTAACAAAGCACGATTTAAAGGTTGTCTCATTTATTCTAGAAAAGGACAAGTTGCTGAAGGTCAATTTTTTTTCCAGTGTTCTATCTGGATGCTTTAGTCACGTGATGTAGCCAGAATTTTAGTCGTATGCAGCGACAGTACTTTACACATGATAGGTTGGTTGATTTATGCAAAAATGTGTTGAACTACGTAGCGTATAAATATCACTCCGTTCTTGTTCTTTTTAACTGTATGCTATTAAAATAAGGCATTTTGAGATCCGTTACTATAAATCGATATGGTGTGCTAAGCTCCAAGACTAGGTTACATCTCGAGAAATGTGGTGCACTTGGAGGGGTTAGGACTAGGAAAGCTCTATTCAGTCCAGAGAGGTAAAGTGTAGCTATATTTGTCTGCTCGGTTGAGGATTAACTGGGTAGCGATGTTGCGGGGTAAGCTGGTGAATGGCGAGTAAGGTTGGTCTTTCAACGTAAGAGGGCGAGATTGCTCTGTGACTGCATATGCAGAGAGATAGGTCGAGTACTATGCGCGAGGTCTTAGAAATATGTATATCGTTGTCTGGTATGCTTTGATCGTTTTTATGTGTTCGAGAATTAAGTGTGAATATACGTACTGAGCAGTCACCTATCAATGATCGCAATGATACTTGCAAAGTAGAGGAGGTATGGTTTAGCTATGATACTGAAATTAGGAGAACATGCTGTCACATGATTGGCCAGTGTTGGACTTACTGTAAAATTTTTCGCGATATCAGCTGTGATGGATAATAATACAGTAGATCCCATCCGAGCATTGGGTACCACGTAATGACTGAGTGACAAGGCTTGTTTGAATTTGGGGAGACATTTTGGTTGATGGACCGCTAGTTGGGTTGCTTGCACCGAAAATGGTGATCTCGTACTAGTGTGCAAATGAACAATCACTAGAAATGGAACGCAGAGTTATCAACTATTGCGTCATTGTGACATATGAGTTTAAATGTAGAGGCCGTCAATCACTTTTGGGGGGTAGTTTGGAAAGTCGTCACAACACCACCAGGCATTTCTAGTTTCCTTATGTTGTGGCTGTCCTTTATTTAAAATCATTCAATGTTTTGCTATCGACTGTAAGAATATGATTTTCAAGGTGCAAGTTATAGTTTCCTGTGAGAGGCCGTGCATCAGTCTGTATTAATGTCTGTGCAAGGCAGGAATTCGAATTAGTCAGAGGTCTATGACACGCTAAAGTACTAGGACTGTGCTTAATATAGACGAGTATGAGGTGAATTTTATAATATTATATTAAAAATATTTTGGTCTTCTAATATGTGAGTCTGGAGATGTCTGTAGAAACAGGAACAGGCTCTGATCAGAAATACTGACGGGTGTCTGCGAAGGGCAAACGGCTCTCGAATTAGCTGAACTGTTCTGAGAGCGACTTTGGTCAACTGAGAGTGCCCTGATGTATAATTGCGATTTTGTAAGCTTTAGGTAAATGAAGTCTATCTTTATTAAAACGACAAGGTGCGCATCGGAATATTGTTATCATTCGTCTTTGCTTAAGTATATAATGTTAACTACCCCATCCTCATTGAGAGGAGTGTCTATGACGGTAAAAGTATTTGCTTATTTGACTACATGTATGCGTAATTTAGTACGTTTAATTGTTCATCGAATAAGACTATCTGTGGAAAAAGGAATTATTATGTTCTATTGAGCTGGGTTGTATGTGGGGGCGTAAATGCTTGTAGAAAATTATTATTATATCAGGGTCGGTGGCATATAAGTAGAACAATTTCTGTGAAAGTGTGTGTTGAAGGAGCGAGCGAGTGGATGACATAACTCATCTACGACAGTATCAATAGGTCATGTAAATAAATGTCGGATAATCTAAATTGAGGTCTTTTTTTTTCTTTTTAATCATATGTATGACTTCTGCTTGGAATTATGTCTGTCTATTTGTTCTAAATGCATACTCATCTATGTTTGGAAAGGGGAATGCTTTTTTATTATTAAGTAAGTTTTGATAGGGGTGAATAGGCTTTTATATATTTGAGTAATTAAGATTTGTGAGTGGAAATTGTCAGCGTGGCATGAACGACGTCGGGTTCGCTGGCTGGGGGAGACAATGTTTACATGTCGAGTTGGAGATGCAGGGGAGGATAGAGATTTGCGCTATTCAGGAATCCATTTGTGCAGTGTATGTCATTAGACAATAGCTGGAGAGCAGGTATAGAGGGAGCCCACTTCGGCACGCTCGTCCCCTATGGCTGAGCAGACGACAGTTTAGATGGACAGATATGTGGCTTTGACATGCCGCCGGCGGCGCTCGCATTTCCGGCGAATGGTCGAGACAAGGTCCTGTTGCACTAATTGAGGTCGTTTTGATTCTAGACAGGCTGCAGAAGGTAATGGATATGTCTTTCTCCGACTTAAAATGTAGATATCATATACCCAAAGATCTGGAAATGGGATCAGTTGAACGATGTGTAGTGTGTGGCTAAAGCCAAGTTGGAATTAGACTGTAGCATGCAGGTTCGTTAAAGGTGACACGTATCGCACTGGGTGCAGCCATCTTGAATAATGGTAATTGCATAATCAACTGACGTGATGACAGAGTGCTCTGATGGTTGTGATAGAATCTAAACCAGTTGAACTTGGACCCATTTTTGTTAGGTAAACGAATTGTATGATCTTCTGCAAAATTCAAACTCCCTACCAAAATCGGACATCTTGAATGAGGCCCCCTGCTGGTGGCAATGTGTAAAAACCCAGTTGGGCTCCGGACCTCGTAGCGAACTCACAAGGATGACATAAATAAAAAATTACAATAAATAATATTAAATGATCAGAAATGATAATAAATAATAATAAATAACTGGAGCAGCTGTACGAATGCAGAGACCTGTTGTAGTGTATCGATCTGTCAGAGTTAACTTTGATGTCCTCTAGACGACCAAATAGCGAAGTAATACTATGTGTTGGGCGGCTTTGGTGAACAAGTCAGAATTTGAGAAGATGATTGATTTGGGTCGGAGTGTTCGATGGGATGAAGATTGTTCGGTTGACTACTTCTGCACATTTGCTTCCTTTGTTTAGTTGAGTGAAGATCGATTGTGGTGTGTTGGATACACGTTTGTCTGTTCTCTAGACTTGGGACAGACGTTAGTTGACGTGTAAATTATAGCCAAGATCTCGAATATGTTACATGACTGAGAGCGATATTAGAGAGTGGAAATACCATTTTGCATATGTCTGTCTCTAGTTAGACAGTGGTTTACAGCACGTTGCACATAGATAATGTTTGGCGTTTATAGAGAATTAATCTGAAGTATTTATCTTGGGAATTATGATGAACTATTGATCGGTAGGGTGTAGCCTAGTGCATGATATTGAGAAGTACAGCTAAAATGGTGTAATATTATGGAGAAAGTACATGTGTTCTTGCAGTCTATGAGTCTGAGGCAAACAGATAGGGAGGGAGAGACAGTAAGGCGTTTGTGGTGAGGAGGGACGATACCGAATTTGTAAAAAGAGTTCTGAGGGTGACTTAGGTCCACTCATGTAAGAGGGAAGATTATCTCAGAGGTCAGGTCTGTAGAGAGTAAGAGCAGGTTGACGGTGCTTTCCTAGCATTGGGGAGCATTGCGGTATATAGAGGCTGTAGGAATAGGGTATTTTTTCGCATGCTGTAGAGATATACTGGATAAGTGCACTGTTTCGTGTCAAATGTGTATATACTGTATTGTAAATTTACTGTGGTTTACATTGTGTAGCGTTTGTATATATTGCTTTGTAAAGTTAATATTGTTGATGTTATGTGATGAGTAGAGAGAAAGTCGTAAAGATGGTAGAGATATTTCCAGAGTAACAGCGGTCAAGAGAGTGTATTTCCGATACTTAGCTCATTGTGGAATGCCAATCAATTGGGACCGCGATCGTAAGAATTAACTGTAGGTATAATGACATCAACGACTTCGGTATTCGAGAGTGCAAATATCAGTTTTTGGTCTCTTTGTTTCTAGTTACTCAGTGGTTTACAGGAAGCTGTACTTAGAAAAATTTTAGTGTATTCTTGTAGTCTATGAGTCTGGAGATGTTTGTAGCAAAAAAGCTAGCAGGCAAGGAGTAAGAAGAGATAGTAACGCATTTGTGTTGAGGGGAAGCGATTGCCGAATTTGCGGAACAGTTCTGAGAGGGACTTCCGTCCATTGATGTAGAAGGGCAGTTTACCGCTGAGTGTCGTGTGTGTAGAAAGAAAGAGCAGGTTCACAGTGCTTCCTTAGGATTGGAGACAATTGGGGCATGTAGTCGTTATTGTAAAATTACTGTGGCTTACATTGTGTAGGGTTTGTATATAAAGGAGTGTAAAGTTACTATTGCTTATGTTATGGGATGACGAGAGGATGACCGTGTGTGTGTGTGTGTGTGTGTGTGTGTGTGTGTGTGTGTGCGTAGATTGAGGGGGCTGTGGAGGTAATTTAGCGATCTCTGTCAAAGTAAGCACAGAAAGCCTCAGAAAGAAAATCTGGATGGTACTTCGATAACGGGTGCTTAGGAAATTAGGCCAGTAAATTCGATAAGAAATAAGAATGATTAATCGGTTGTGCTGGGATATAGGAGGATTGAGAACATTTGTGTATGTTAAGAGCTGGAAAGGTTGGAGGTTAGGAGCGCATTCGGTATTATTTTCGTGATCAAGTTCTGTCAGGGTAAGAATTTGAATGTACAAATAAGCTGAGAAATCACGAAAGTGAGCGTTTACTATTTCTGGGGGCACTATACAATTTCGGAGATGTTGACTGGGCTCTTTTTTTTCTGGCTTGGATACTCATGTTCCCCGTGTGGGTGATATGAATTTCTCAGGTGTTAGGTGTGAATGCGGCTGTCATCAAGTCATGTTTGAGGGGTCGAACAGAGACCTTTGAGCAAATTGAGAGCTGTCGGGCGTGTGACTTAGTGTGGGACAGGTTGATTGAACGCATCTGTTGAGTTATTTTGCTATGTGTTATTTGGACAAATTACGAGTACTGATGGTATTTACAGTTAAGTGTACTGCATTTTTTAGGAGCAGTCTGATATTGTGCACTGAAGTTAGGAGCTGTTTGCGTGTCTGTCGGCTGTGCAACATGACACCAGGTACATCAGGGCGAGTGTTTTTTGTACGAGAGTGATAGATATACTCGATGTCTAAAGAAAATTATTTGTGGGACGATATAGAATATGAGAGAGTTCGAGTTGGTTCTTATTTCTTCTACTTGGAGGTTTTGTTAGATGGAATTGCTGAGGCAAGTAGCTACGAGAGCGCGAGGGATGTGATTGCAGCATATCTCCGTCTCTCAGCGGTTAACTACAGGTGGGGTGAGCGGTGTTCTCCGCTTAGGTACTGGTGGTGTGCTGTGGCCGTGTCCTAGACCGTGTGGATTGAACAATAGTATTCGGGACATAGTTCAGCTTGAATATTTACAGAAGAGTATGTCCGACAAGAGTATAAAGCTCCCGGTTGTTCAAGTTGCGACGTGGGCGGTCTCGCGCTCGTGGTGTGTGAGAGAGGCAACGCAGACGATTTTGAGTCATCACAGATGACTTAGGTTAGTGGCTTCGTTTGCCACAATTTTCTTGTGTTTTCACTTCAAGCCCAGGTGGGCGTGGCAATGGCGAAAATTGATTCCATTTCTAGGTGGACGTGGCACTTTTCTGCATCAGAGAGGATAATTAATTGATCAATTTAATTTAGTAGTCATTCGAACTTTGTTACATTCACTTGCGGAGGTACTAATTTAGGCGCGAGCGATGGCTCATGTGTAAGGACGTGTGTTTTCGCTACGATCTTGAATTAGGTAAACGCAGAATGTGGATTGAATATGAGAGTTGGGTGATCAATTAACTTAGCGAGGGACGTCGTGGCGAGCACATGTGCTGGACAACCCTTTGTGACGTCATTGCGGGATCCACTCTCGAGCGAACTTTGACGCCAAACGTGTGGCAGGGCGTTCTTTGTCAACCAGATATTGGATCAACTGACCTATCGTTATGAAGTCTGCAGGTTCCAACCTGTCCAGCGAATAGATTTGGCGCCAACTGGTCGGTGGGGGCGAACTCCACAGTTCACGAAAACATGTTTACATCTCTGGACCAGCGCAGGCCTGCGACGCGAGTCGGCGCCAATGGGCTGTGACGCGAACGGCCGCTGGACGGGTAGGAGACGCGGACGTATCCGACGGCCGTCACGTGAGGCGATCGCTCGCTTGCCGGTGGCGCGAGGTCTGGATCGGGTCGGTGGCGACAACATGAACTAATTCAGTTGGACTGGAGGCCTTGTGGCGACTGGACTGCGATCTATAAGATGTGTGCTAACTCTGTTGGAGAACAAGTGACGACGGTACTGTTTGAAATAAAGACTTCAGTCCTTTTCCCACGAATTCAAAGGAGGTGACTTACGTTAGTAAAAGTGCACTTTATTACTATTTGCCGCGATTTTGATAGCTTAGGAGTGAAACAATAAGTGAGGGCGAAAAATTCAAACTTTGTAGGATGAGGTGAACTTAGGTTAGTGCACATAGCCCAATTGGTCTCTTTTTTTACGTAGGTGTGACAGATTATCGTGTTTGAAATTGAATTTGTGAGAGATTTTTTTTTTATGTAAGGGAATACACTTTCTTGCTGCAAATATAAACCATCTTGAATAAATTATAATAAATCATTTTCAATGCTAATAAATAATAGTAAATGATAATAATAATAAATAGAACTACGGATGTCAAGAGATTATGGAGTGCGAATTTCAACATGGCGCGATTTTCTATGGTAGTGGAGGTAGGCCTACAACATCAAATAATAATAAATGATAATGAATAATAATAAATAATAAATTGTAATAAATGATGAACGATAATGAATAATAATACAGACAAATATTGTTTTGCAGCCAATATCGTTTTGGAATTTGCATTTGGCGTGAATTTTTTCGTGGATGTAGGAGAGTAATAATAAATTATAATAAATGATAATAAATGTTAATGATTGATAATGAATTATAATAAATGATAATCAGTGTTAATAAATGATATGGAATAATAATAAGGAAAAGTAAGGTTTTGCATGCATTGTCATGTTGGAATTCGGATTTGACGCCAATTTCTTCTGGACAATTAGGTTAGTGGACGTTGCCCAATAGGCCATTTTTCCGTCAAAATTCAAAATTCCCGCCATTTCTTCTGGAGGTAAGGTTACTAGACATTGCACAATTGGCCTATTTTCCCGCCAAAATCGGCCATCCTGAATTACGTCATGCACTGTTGGCAAGTCTACATGCCGCCATCTTGGATGACGTCATCCCCGCCATCTTTAACAAATTTGGCAACAGAAAAAAGTGGGGTGGAATGAACTTAGCTCTACTACTCATATTTACACATCCTCAGATCACAGTCTGAGTTTACTTGACACATGTCACACATGAAAACAGAACTGAGAAGCTGCTAAAAGGTGCAATGACTCGACGTGATACTCGCAGGTGAAAAAAAAAAAAAACAGGCAGTGCACTCACCCACTGTACACTGATGCTGTGTGTCGACGAAAATGCAACCCTGAGGTAGTCGAGAAACATCGTCTCCAGGCAGGGTGGCTTGTAAGGTTCCCCTGTCACTGACACTTAGAGGTGACATACATTTCTGACATCAAAATGTGGAGGTCCAGGATGGATGACCTCTACACGTGGAGGTCTGAGTTGAGGTGGTGGACTGTTGTCGGGATGATGATCCATGGCTGCCCATAAAACCTTCACTGTTAGTCATACATTTTACGGAAGAACAAACTAGAACGTTCTGTGGTGCATCGACCTCCACAGTGTGTGCTGAAGACAGCGAGTGTTAAGGAACTGATGCAACAGGTGGACATGGTCTCAAACGACTGCCTTCTATGGCTGAAGGCTGCTTGCACCTGATAGTTGGCCCACAGGCAGAAACATGCTAAGCTCACATCGCTGATCTTTAAACCAGCAGCAGTGGCTCACATTTAGTGGAGGCCAAATCCCATGATGGTTGCTTGTAGTCTCACGTCGCCTCGTCGAGCAGCATACACCTCTCCTCCAGTAGCTATCAGACTGTGACAGTTTTGACTGAAAATAATGGTAATTTATGTTGCGACAGAGCGTTCTTGCTTTGAAAATCACAGCTTGTAACCATGTAAACCATAAGAAGTCTGTTGATTGGATGTGTAGTAACTGGCCTACCAACGCCTTCGTGCTGTGTAGTCGTTATGGCGGTGCCAGCCTCTTTCCTGGAGCACAGTGTGGGAATCTGCCTGTGGCATAGCTGCATTTGACATAATGGTGTTTGGTCGCCACTGAGCTGGCCCACTCCCAAGATCTTTTGCAACAGCGATGGCAACTTCACAATTTTACTCAGTAGCGCCGAAAAGTAGTGGTGGCACTGCAGATAAAGTAACTGATAAAAAGATATTGTTGAGTCGAACTGGGGAAAACAAGAAATTTAAGGCACAACTTCGTTTCCTAGGGCATATTCTAAGGCACCAAGGACTTGTTAGTTTGGTAATGGAGATAAGTGTGTATATGTGGGTATTGGGGAGGGATTGGGGGGGGTGTTAAAATTGTAGAGGGAGACAGAGTCTTGAATACAGTGAGCAGGTTCAAACTGATGCACATTGCATTAGCTGTGTAGCGCTGAAGAGGCTTGCACAGAATAGACGAGCTTGGGCAGCGGCATCAAACCAGTTTTCAGACTGAAGACCACAACAACAACATTGAGGAAGGGGGTCCACAATTTTGCAAATTCTTTACTGGGAGAACTCATGAGTAAGGTAGATCTCTTGTGATTCAGCGCCCTCGGCTGTTGACACAGCAAAAGACGTTTCCATATCGCTTTAAATTAACGGCGCCGCTCATTCTTGTACGAGGAAAGCTATTTATCTCACACTGATGTTCCCTATCCAACAATAGCAACAACCGCTCTCGAAGGTAGATGAGCCAGTGGAAGTTGTGAGCTGTAACTGTTACCTCGCCTGCTTGCGAAGGTGGACGGAAGATAGAGAACGTAAAGAAAATTGTCGTGATCACCTATCACTTACCAGCAGGTAGTCAGTTCAGTAATGTCAATTGAAAATAACCGATCAGTGCTTGCTGATTCCTGTTATGATTTCCTATTTCTCCAGCGTGGTGTTCGAGAGAAACGCATAGATACAGATTTGGCTTCAATGTAATCTTCATAAGTCAAGTTCATAACGCGATCGGTCAATCGAATGACGCTTTGGAGTTAATTGAGTATCAGATTTCGTTTCTGAAAGACTGTACGTTCTCTGGTGCACCATAAAAGATCTGATAAATTGCTAATCAGTATTTGGGTCACACCAATGGCGGACGGGCAGCACGTCAGCAGTTTTGCATATCTTTCACGAATAGCTGTATACAAAGCTGATAAAGACATTAATACAAAGAAATATGTTTAGTTTGTTAAATTAATACAACTGAAAGATATTAAGTTAAATATACTCAAATGCGAGAGGCATTTGAAAATTCCATGCAAAGTCTGACAGATGCCACCACTGGCGCCTTTAGAGGTCGTGTTTAGTTAGCAGCATCTTTGGAAAGGACGCACACCAAGTTTCAGTCAATTTGGTCTATTTGTTTGTGTTTGGCATTCGTGTAAATCAAGGAAGTAGAGTGACTGTCAAAAAATGGTCGAAAAAGAATTTCGTGTGGTGATTAAACATTACTTTATGATAGGGAAAACACGCCAGGATACTAAAGAGAAGCTTAATAAAGTTTACGGTGACTCTGCGCCTTCGATTAAAATAGTTTAAAAGTGATTTAAAAATTTTAGGAGTGGCCATAAGGGCACAAGTGATGCTGAACGTTCTGGACGCCCTGAGGAGGTTACCACTCTAGAAATCATTGATAAAATCCATAATATGGTAATGGATGACAGAAGAGTTGAGGTGCGTGAGACTGCTAGTTCTGTGGGCATCTCGAATGAACGGATACATAATATTTGGCGTGAAGGTTTGGACATGAGAAAGCTATCCACAAGATGTGTTCCGCGATTGCTCACGCTTGACCAAAAATGGAATCGTGTGAAGTGTTACAAGGATGGTTTGCAGCTGTTCAGAAGTATCCGCAGCACTTTAAGCGTCGTTTCGACACTATAGATGAAACATGGATACATTACTATATTCCTCAGTCCAAACAACATTCTAACCAATGGGCTACCAAGGGAGACCTGCACGAAAACAGGGGAAGACAATTCCTTTGGCCGGAAAGGTTATGGCGACTGTCTTTTGGGATTCGCAAGGGACAATCCTCATCGACTATCTGGGAAAGGGTAAAACTGTTACAGGTGAATATTATTCATCATTATTGGACCGTCCTTTTCTATCACGACAATGCAGGAGCATTCACCTCAGCAATTGTGGTCGCAAAGTTAATGGAAATTTGATTCCAACTCGTTTCACATCCCTCCCACCCTCAACTATTCTCCAGACTTGGCTCGCTCGAAGTACTATTTGTTTCCCAATTTGAAGAAATGGCTGGCGGGACAAAGATTTCATTCAAACGATGATGTGATTTCAGCAATTATTAGCTATTTTGCAGGCTTAGACAATTCCTATTATTCTGAAGAGATCAACAAATTAGAACAGCATTGGACGAAGTGTATAATTCTAAAAGGAGACTATGCTGAAAAACAAAAACATTTACCCCAAACATGTAAGCAATTTCTATTTTTGAACGGACTTTTCAAACGCCCGTCGTATATTCATAGTTCTTAAGTGCTAACAAGATAGATGCATACATAGCGAAAACTGAAGAACAAAGGATGATACGTAATAGGGGGTCATCTCCTAGCTGATCGCAGAAAAACATGACGGCATCTCTGTTCTTCATTGTCGTAGAAAGTATTTCATGTACTTATTAACATTTGTGGACTTTCTGGTACACACATATTTAATAAACATAAATAAAGAAAATTTTACTTGTTGTCTTACAATTTCCTACGATATATTTGACTACGATACTGGCTGTTACATACTTAGTCATTTAAGTCATCTGTACAACAAAACTACAAGATTGGTGTATACAAGAAAAAACAATACACAATTTGACATGTTTTAAGCAAACAGTTTGACAAATCATTTTCATTGGCACAGAAGATATTTGTACAAATTAGAGTAACTTAAAATTTCAGAGGAATTATTGTTCTCAGGATAAGAGGTTAAGTCAGTTCAGGGACGTGTCTGCCTGAGGGAATTGATGCAGCCACTGCTGAAGTGACGTCGCAGTTGGCTTGTATGATGTCAATCGGTCGGTTACGACCGGCTGAGCGCGAGCTCTGGTTGTGCACTTTGTAGCAGAGGTGGGCATCAAGGCGCGGTCCGTCCAGGAGCGCACCCATGTCAGCCGTGTGAGCCTTGCCTCACGCTGCCGGTTCATCTGGGACAGCCGCATCGAGGTCCGACATGTAGCACAGTGCAGAGTCGTGCGTGGAGGCCCGGCCAACGTGCTGCGGGCGCACTGGACTGCAGCAGTCTCTTGTCGACCGTGTCCCTGACGTCACCCCAAGGGCTGAACAGTGCTGTTGCGAAAGAACCCGTATGCCACATTCTCAGCAGAGTTGCGCATTTAGACGCAGCCCACGGGCCGCGCTCTCACTGCTCCGCACTGAGCGAGACCCTGACGTTACTGCGCCAGTGCCATGCGCAAGCAATGGCGCGCTGCGCACTACGTGCAGTTGGTAGTACTGACCACTGTTGAGAGCTACGGGCTACGAGCGGTGAGTAGAGCAGTGTACAGTGGAGTGGTGGCAATTCTTCATTTTTGTCGTAACGCCCAAAGTGAGCTCGGAAAATAAACGTGGTCTGCAGAGGAAGGAGCACATTTCAAGAAAAAGGATAGTAAAATAAAAATTAATCGGTGATGAGCAGAGAACTGCACAGCTTGAAGCGAATCTAAAAAGTTCAGTTTGGGCTGTGTTAAAGCCTATATTGGATGGCGTTAGGAAAAACGTTCATTTTGTTTGCTGTTCCTGTGCTGTGAAATTTACTGTCATGCTGAAGGGTAAAGTGGCACTTTACACATTTCTCGCCATCCATGCGCGTCTAATAATCAAGAGTCTTATGGGGACGAGTAACGACTTCCTAAACCTCCCCAGGAGAAAACTGTCGATAAATGCTTGACTATGTGTGCACGAGACGTGAGGTCGAACGGAACTATAAAAGGTGAAGGTCTTATGGATCCTGTTCAGATGTTAATTGACACTGCAAAGGCCATTATCTCTCAACCCACAACTGTGTCGTGGAACATGGCACAAAGAGCTAAAACCCTACAACATATAATTAGGCCTGAGGTAATCGCTCATATAACAGAAGGTGAATGGTCAGCAACTACAGATATGTAGATGTCCAGTGCGAGAAGAAACAATTATCTGACATGTACTGTCCCTGTTGCATTGACTCGACTCTCAGATTTTGCCTTTTGTTTACAACTCAGTTTCCATATGAACCAAAAACGGGCGGTAACATTCTAAGAGAATTGTTTAGACGATTTGTTTCTCTTGGTATCCACCACTGATGCAGATACCGACATTGTAGTTGCACTGCGGGATATATTCACGATTGACTTGTTCCTAACGAATGCTAAATACAGGGCTACAAATTTATTTTAATGCTGAGTATATATGCGTCAATTGTCTATAAGTTCATGGTCATTTGATTGCGGCGAAAGAACGCGTTATTTCCGTAAAGAAAAGTGGTTATCTTGATGATCTTGATATATCACTGAGCCAGTCTAACGATACTCGCTGGAATAAGCAGCTGACAATGTTAGAATGTCTTTGTGCGAGAAGCTCTCTGAGAACTGAGAAATAGCCCGAAATGAAGGAACTGATATCACTCTGATGAAAGAACATTTCACGGTATGTTTACTATTCTAGTACTGGAATTCTTATACGCAATCGATTATTTTATAGCTTTTAAAATATAAGGGTTTTCGTAGCTCTTCAAAGCGGCGTCCAAGAAATTCGAATTGCAGAAATCACCTGCACTACACCTTCTGATGACATGGACGATGACAATGTTAAAGCATTTGAGTCAGGCCCCCCAAGGACAGAGAAGTTTCTGAAATCGGACTTTTACACTTATGCCTCAAATTATACTTAGATGAAAAGCTATTTTTACAGAGATACTGTGATGTAGCAACTTTCCTCTGGCCGCCATTCGTCTTTTACAAACCATATCTGAAGATAAGAGGCGTAAAGTCATGAAATGGATACAATAGCTTTCCTTCTTCATATTTCTCCATTCCCACAATACACTCTAACGACATTTCCCATTACTGCAACATCAACCATGTTCCCATTTGTTCTCGCTAGTGGGTTCGACCGGAACTGGCTTACCTTTCGATCTAAAAATAGCTAACTCAATGTACTCTGCTCTTCTGGAAGTTAAAAAAATAACAATTAATGTTCGGAAATAGGAGAGACGCTCAGTCCTATATGTTCCTCCACAACTGGTAAAATGTGAATCCTTGGGAATCCATGTTGTTCTAAATGAAAGTTTGAATTTTTGTCGTTTATGCACTGAAATATGAATTTTGCTGCCCTTAGGTACAAAGAAAAGAGGAGTAATGAGGCTTGACATGTATTTCACAGCCGCACCACACTAAAGAACAAATCTTGTTGAAGCACATAAATACTGCTACTCCATCTCCTGGATTTCTAGTTGTGCAATTTGAAGATGGGAGTGACACATTCTGGTAGCCTACACTCGATGTCATTCAACGTCTGCATCGTACAAGCAGTAAATCATGCAAGGATGAATTTGTAAACAGAATTAAATATCAGGGAGATGCAATAAACATTTTGAAGTTTTCTGGTGACACTGCAATTCTGTCAGAGACAGCAAAGACCTTAGAATAATAGTTGAATGGCATAGATAGTGCCCTGGAAAGGGATTATAAGATAACAATGAATGCAACTAAATGAAAGGTTATGTAACCTATTCGAATTGAACCTAGCAGTACCAACGGATTTTCCATCACGTGCACTACAAAAGGGGGTTGTAATATATGACCAATACAAATATATACGGATTTCGTAAATTTTCGTTGCCTTTTACCCACAGCATACATTTTAATGACATATTTATGTGTAAGAAGCGTCGTAAACCAGAAAATATGAATATGACACATGTTCTAAAAATTCACATCAACTGACAAGACCTAAATTTTGGCGTTAAGTTTTACTGAAAAATTTAAAACAATTAAGGAATCTGGTAGAAGTAATCAAAAAATCAGAAATATATTTTTTTCAAAATTTTAAATATAATATACATAACTAGATTGCAGTATTCTGAAAAGGTAGGGATAAAGTACCCCTTCCCTATCCCATGGTACTGCGACGGTAAAATCAGGTAGGGCTAAGGGAATCTGA
Organism: Schistocerca americana; assembly: GCF_021461395.2. NCBI lineage: Eukaryota > Metazoa > Arthropoda > Insecta > Orthoptera > Acrididae > Schistocerca > Schistocerca americana. The sequence goes on along the minus strand of NC_060130.1, from coordinate 495,763,742 downwards.
TTACGAAATGAGACACTAAAAGCGCCATTGGGTAGCGAGATAACTGATGATGGCCGAAGTAAAGAGGATACAAAATACAGGCTGACTATAGCAAGAAAAGTATTAATGAAAAAGAGGGATTTGCAAAATTCGAATATAAATTTAAGTGTTAGGAAGCATTTCTGGAAGGTATTTGTATGGTTTCCAAGATGCTGCTCCAGGCGAGTGTAAAGATGAATGTACGCAATGGAAAATACTGAACGCAAAAATGAATATTTGGTCCTGTCTGACTACCCCCAGATGCATATCTTAGGATGTCTTAACGGAGATATTATTTCCTCCTTCTTGCTCTTTAACATATAAATTACAACATAAAAATAAATGAATGATTAAGGAAACTAGTAACTACCATGGTGTGACTACAGTATAAGTGGTCCCCATCCAACAACAGCAACCACCTCTCTGGTAGGTGTATGAGCGAGTGGAAGTTCTGAGCTGTAACTGTTACCTTGCCTGCTTGCGAAGGTGGAAGGACGATAGAGAATGTAAAGAAAATAGTCATGATCACCTACCACTTACAAGCAGGTAGACAGCTCAGTAGTGGCTATACAAATTAACAGAGCAGTGCTTCTTGATTCGTGTTGTGATTTCCTATTACTCCAGGTTGGTGTTCGAGAGAAACACAATGTTACAGATGTGCCTCCAATGTTAATTTCATTAGGCAAGTGCATAACGCGATCGGTCAATCGCATCATGCTGTATTGTTAATTGAGTATCGGACTTCGTTTCTGAAAGACTGCAGCTTCGTTGGGGCACCATAAAACATCTGATAAATTTGCTAATCAGTATTTGGATCACACCAATGGCGGACGGACTCCAAGTCAGCAGTTTTGCATATCTTTCACGAAAGCTGAACACAGAGCTGATAAAGACATTATACAAAGAGTTTAGTTTATTAAGTTAATACATCTGAAAGTTATTAATTTAAATGCACTTAAATATATTCATGGATCTTAAGAGCTGACAAGATACACTACTGGCCATTAAAATTGCTGCACCAAGAAGAAATGCAGATGATAAACGTGTTTCATTGGACAAATATATTATACTAGAACTGACATGTGATTACATTTTCAGGCAATTTGTGTATATGGATCTTCAGAAATCAGTACCCAGAACAACCACCTCTAGCCGTAATGACGGCCTTGATACGCCTTGGCATTGTGTCAAACTGAGCTTGGTTGACGTATACAGGTACAACTGGCCTTGCAGCTTCAACACGATACCACAGTTAATCAAGAGTAGTGACTAGCGTATTGTGACGAGCCAGTTGCTCGGCCACAATTAGCCAGACGTTTTCAATTGGTGAGAGATCTGTAGAATATGCTGGCCAGGGCAGCAGACGAACATTTGCTGTATCCAGAACTGCCCATACAGGTCCTGCAACATGCAGTCGTGCATTATCCTGCTGAAATGTAAGGTTTCGCAAGGATCGAATGGTGGGTAGAGCCACAGGTCGTAACGCATCTGAAATGGAACGTCCACTGTGCGAACAAGAGTTGACCGAGACGTGTAACCAATGGTACCCCATACCATCACGCCCAGTGATACGCCAGTATGGCGATGACGAATACACGCCTTCAATGTGCGTTCACCGCTATGTCGCCAACCACAGATGCGACCATCTTGATGATGTAAACAGAACCTGGATTCATCCGAAAAAATGACGTGTTGCCATTCGTGTACCCAGGTTCGTCGTTGAGCACACCATTGCAGGAGCTACTGTCTATGATTCAGCGTCAAGTGTAACTGCAGCCATGGTCTCTTAGCTGATGGTCCATGCTGCTGCAAACGTCGTCGAACTGTTCGTGCAGATGGTTGTTGTCTTGAAAACGTCCCCATCTCCTGACTCAGGGATCGAGACATGGCTGCACGATCCGTTACAGCCAAGTGGATAAGATGCCTGTCATCTCGACTGCTGGTGATACGAGGCCGTTGGGACCCAGCACGGCCTTCCGTATTACCGTCCCGAAACCCCCGATCCCATATTCTGCCTACAGTCATTGAATCTCGACCAACGCGAGCAGCAATGTCGCGATACGATAAACCGCGATTGCAATAGGCTACAATCCTACCTTTATCAAAGTCGGAAACGTAATGGTACGCATTTCTCCTCCTTACACGAGGCATCACAACAACGTTCCACCAGGCAACGCCGGTCAACTGCTGTTTGTGTATGAGAAATCGGTTGGAAACTTTCCTCATGTCAGAATGTTATGGTGTCGCCACCGGCGGACCTTGGGTGAATGCCCTGAAAAGGCAATCATTTGCATTTCACAGCGACTTCTTCCTGTCGTTTAAATCTGTAGCACGTCATCTTTGTAGTGTAATAATCTTTATGGCCTGTAATGTAGATGTTTACACAGCGAAAGCGGAAGAACAAAGGACGATACGAAACATGAAGGCTTCCCCTAGCTGATCGCAGAAAAAATGTGAACGCTTCTCTTTTCTTTATCCTCATAGAAAGTATTACATGTACTATTTAACACTTGTGCACTCTTTGGTAAATACATATTTCATAAACATAAAGAAAGAAAAATTTTCTTGGTGTCTTTCGTTTGTCTACGATATATTTGACTACGACACTGGCCGTCACAAAAGTAGTCATTCAAATCGTAAGTACAACAAAACCACAAGATTGGTACATACAAGGAAAAACAATAAACAATTTCACAAGTTTTACATAAACTGTTTGACAAATCAATTACATTGGCACGTGAGATATTTGTACAAGATACACCAACTTAAAATTTGAAAGGTATCAATGTTCTGAGGATATGAGGTTAATTCAGTTCAGGGACGTGTCTGCCCATGGTAATTGATGCAGCCACTGCTGGAGTGACTTCGCAGTTGGCTTTTATGATGTCAATCGGTCGGTGGCAACCAGCTGAGTGTGAGCTCTGGTTGCGCAGTTTGCAGCAGAGGTGGTCATCGATGCGCGGCCCGCCCAAGACCGTGGCCATGACAGCCGTGCGAGCCTAGCCTCGCGCTTCCGGTTCGGGCAGGGCAGCCGCATTGAGGTCCGCCTGCACAGTCGTGCGAAGAGGATCGGCCCGCGAGCTGCGGCCGCACTGGACTACAGCAGTAACTGGCTGAGCGAGACCCTGACGTCATCCCACAAGCCGAGCAGTGCTGTTGCGAAAGCACCTGTATGCCACGGCCTCGGCAGAGTTGGCGTTGAGACCTCACTGCTCCGCACTGAGCGAATCCGTGACGCCACTGCACCAGTGCCGTGCGCAAGCACTGGTGTGCTGCACATACGACCTGTTGGTAGCACTGACCGCAGTTGCGAGCTACGGGCTACGAGCGGTGAGTGGAGAAGTGTTTAGTGGAGTGATGAGATTCCTTCACTTTTTTCGTAACACACAAAATGAGAGCGGGAAACTAAATGTGGTTTGCAGAAGAAGGAGCACATATCAAGAAAAAGGGAAGTAAAAGAAAAACTAGTCAGTGGTGAGTAGAGAACCACACAGCCTGGGGTTCAGTTTTGGCCTTGTTAAAGTCTATTGTGGATGGCGTTAGGAAAAGCGTTCTTTTTCTTTGCTGTTCGTTGTGCTGTGAAATTTACTCTCATGCTGAAGGGTCAAGTGGCACTTCTTACGTTTCTCGATATCCATGCGTATCTAATAAACAAAGGTCCCATGTGGACGAGAAACGACTTCCTAAACCAGCCCAAGAGATAACTGTCGATAACTGCGTTGCTATGTGTGCACGAGACGTAAGGTCTTATGGAACTATAAGAGGTGAAGGTCTTATGGATCTTTTTCAGACTTTAGTTGACACCGCAAAGGCCCTTATATCTCACCCCACAACTGTGTTGCAGTACATGGCTGAAAGTGTTAAAAGCCTACGACATATAATTATGTCTGAGGTAATTGCTCATGTAACAGAAGGTGAATACTCAGCAATTACAGATATGGGCACGTCCAGCGCGAGAAGAAACCGTTAGCTGCCATGTACTGTCTCCTGTTTCATTGACTGGACTCTCAGATCTCGCATTTTGCTTACAACCCAGTTTCCAAATGAACCACAAACGGTCAGCAATATTCTATGAGAATTGTTTAGACGATTAATGTCTCTTGGTGTAGACGATTCTACTTTGAAAGACATACAGCACATGCCGGACGTAGTGGCCGAGCGGTTCTGGATGCTTCAGTCTGGAACCGCGCTACCGCTATGGTCGCAGGTTCGAATCCTGCCTCAGACATGGATGTGTGTGACGTCCTTAGGTTAGTTAGGTTTAAGTGGTTTTAAGTTCTAGGGGACTGATGACCTCACAAATTAAGTCCCATAGTCCTCAGAGCCATTTGAACCATACAGCACACGACTGATCAAGGTAGCAACATTGTCGTTGCACTTCGCGATTATTCACGACTGAATTGTTCCTGCCATATGCTAAATATAGGGCTGTGAAATAATTTCGATACGGAATATATATGCGTTAACTGTCTATACGTTCATGGTCTTTTGATTGCGGCGAAAGAACACATCATTTACTTAAAGAAAGTTGGTCTTCCTGATGCTCCTGATCGATCACTGAGCCAGTCTTAAGATAGTCGCTGGAATAAGCAGCTGGCAATGTTACAATGTCTTGTAGCGAAAAGCTCTCTGAGAAGGGAGAAATAGCCCGAACTAAAGGAACTGATATCACACTGACGAAAGAACTTTTTACGGTATGTGTGCTACTCTACTGCTGTAATTCTTGTACGCAATCGTTTATTTTATAGCTTTTAAAACATAATAGGTTTTGTAGCACTTCAAAACGGCGTCCAAGCATTTAGAACTGGAGAAATCACCTACACTGCACCTTCTCTTGACATGGACGTTGACAATGTTAAAGCATTTGAGTCAGGCGCCCCAGTACAGATAAACTTCTGACATTGGACTTTTAAATAAACGCCTTATATGAAAAGCTATTAATCCAGAGATACTGTGAGGTAGCAACTTTCCGTCCGGCCACCATTCGTCATTTAAAAATATCTGAAGATAAGAGGCGTAAAGTCATGAAAAGGATACAGTAGTTTCTTTTCCTCATACTTCTGCTATCCCACAATACACTCTAACGACATTTCTCTTTACTGCAACTCCAACCGTCTTTTCTGTTTTTTCTCGCTAGAGGGTTCGAACGGAAGTGGCTTACCTTTCGATCTAGAAATAGTTGTCTCAATGTACTCTGCTCTTCTTGGAGTTACATAAATAACATTTAATGTTCTGAGATTGAAAAGACGCTCATTCGTAAATGTTTCTCCATTACTGGTAACATGTCAATCCTTGGGAATTCATGTTGTCCTAAATCAGAGTTTGAATTTTGGCTGTATATACACTGAAATATGAATTTTGCTGTCGACCGCTAAAATGGAGAGAGGAGTAATGACACTGAACATGGAATTCATAGCCCCACCGCATCAAAGAACAAATCTAGTTGAAACACATAAATTGTGCTACTCCATCTCCCGGATTTCTAGTTGTGCAATGGAATGATGGGTGTGAGACATTTTGGTAGCCTACACTCGAAGTTATTCAAAAATGGTTCAAATGGCTCTGAGCACTATGGGACTTAACTTCTGAGGTCATCAGTCCCCTAGAACTTAGAACTACTTAAACCTAACTATCCTAAGAGGACAGCACACACGTCCATGCCCGAGGGAAGTTATACAACATCTGCACTTCACAAGCAATAAAGCATGCAAGGACAAATTTGTAAACAAAACTAAATGTCAGGGAGAAGCAATAAAAATTTTAAAGTTAACCAGTGACACTGCAGTTCTGTCAGTGGCAGCAAAGAACTTGGAATAACAGTTGAACGGAATAGATAGAGCCCTGAAAAGGGATTATAAGATAACCCTCTATTTTAAAGATATATTTATGCGTAAGAAGTGTCGTAAACCTGAAAATATGAATATGACACATGTTCTGAAAATTCACTGACAAGGCCTAAATTTTTCGTTAAGTTTTACTGAAAAATTTTAAACAATTACGGAGTCTGGTAGAAGAATTCATTAAAAAGCACAAATATATTTTTTTCAGAATTTTAAAATATAATGTACCTGACTAGATTACTGTATTCTGGAAAGGTAGGCATAAAGTACCCCTTCCCTCTCCCTTGGTATTGCGAGGTTTAACCCAGGTAGTGTTAAGGGAATCTGATTACAAAATGAGACCCTAAAAGGACTATTGGGCAGCAAAATAACTGATGATGGCCGAAGTAGAGAGGATACAAAATGAAGACTGATTATAGCTAGAAAATTATTAACGAAAAAGAGGGATTTTCTAACATCGAATACGAATTTAAGTGTTAGGAAGTATTTCTGGAAGGTATTTGTATGGTTTCCAAGATGCTGCTCCAGGCGGGTGTAAAAAAGAATGTGCGGACTGGAAAATACTGAACACGCAAATGAAGATTTGGCCCTGTCTGACTACCACCTGAAGCAGATGATAGGATCTCTTAACGGTGATATTATTTCCTCCTTCCTGCTCTTTAACATATAAATTACAACATAAAAATAAATGAATGCGTAAGGGAACTAGTAACTACTAAATATTAGTGTTTCTCCTTATACATTTACTGTAGATTAAAACATCTTTACTTATTACAAATGTTTATATGTCGATTTTCAATGGGCATAAAGAGATACAAATGAATTTCCTGACTAATATTATTGATCAACTGACCAAATCTGCCCCTTTTTATGGATACTCGATCTAATACAAATAACGCGAGATGACTGACATCATCTAAGATGACACTAGAAGACACTATTTACAAAGATGATCTACAGTGGTGTGCAACCTCAGTGGAAGTGAAACTTACGTGATCACAGGTGTTCAGCTTTATAGCCCTAATATGCCGAAGCAATCAATATCACCGAATGTACTGCGTCCATTGCGCCGGATTGATGGTTCGCGTTCACGTATGCAACGATGGAGGAACTCCAGCCACAAAATAAAAAACTCATTGAAACGCTAGGACGGCAGAGGGCTGTCCTCTGACTAGTATAATCTAATAATATGTTCTCCTCTCTGTGTTCTACACACAAGAAACGCGAACATCGTCACAGACATGTACGTGAGCCATTACGCCGACGCCGACTATCACATTCGTTGATAGAGACTGTTTCGGCATATCAAGGCTATAAAGCTGAGCAGCTGTGATCACGTAAGTTTCCCTTCCACTGAGGTTGCACACCACTGTATATCATCTTTGAAAGTAGTGTCTTCTAGTGTTAGGGACGTAGATAATATCAGTCCCTATGCGGAACTCTGATGAGCCGCTGGCATACAGGTGCTTTCACAACAGCACTGCTCGGCCCTTGGTGTGACGTTAGGGACTTGCTCGGTCCAAGACTGCTGTAGTCCAGTGCAGGCGCACTACTGTGCACCGTGCGGCGCGTCGGACCTCGATGCGGCTGCCCCGGTTGAACCGGCAGCGCAAGGCAAGTCTTGCACGGCTCACATGAATACGGTCCTGGACAGGCATCGTGTCAATGCCCACCTCTGCTGCGAAGTGCACAACCAGATCTCGCACTTAGCCAGTCGTCACCGACCGATTGACATCATACAAGCTAACTGCGAAGTCACTCCACCAGTGGCTGCATCAATTCCCACGGGCAGACACGTCACTGAAATGACTTAACCTCTTATCCTCAGAACATTCATACGTCTCAAACATTAAGTTAGTGTATCTTTTAGAAATTTCTCCCATGCCAATGTAAATGATTTGCAAACTGTTTATTTAAAACATGTCAAATTGTGTACTGTTTTTTTCTTGTATACACCAAACTTGTAATTTTGTTGTACAGACTATTTGAATGACTACTCACGTAACAGCCAGTATTGTAGTAAAATGTGTCGTAGGAAAATGTAAGACACCAAGAAAATTTATCTTTCTTTATGTTTATGAAATATGTGCGTACCAGAAAGTTCAAAAATGTTAATAAGTACATGTAATACTTTCTACAGTAATGAAGAACAGAGAAGCCTTCACATTTCTTCTGCGATCAGCTAGGAGATGCCTTCCTGTTTCGTATTGTCCTTTGTTCTTCAGCTTTCGCTATGTATGGACCTATTTTGTTAGCTCTTGTTGTCGTTGTTTTGCTCTTCAGTCCAGAAACTGGTTTGCTGCAGCTCTTCATGCTACTCCATCCTGTGCAGGCTTCCTCATCTCCCAGCACCTATTGCAACCTACATCCTTCTGAATCTGTTTGGTGTATTCATCTCTTGGTCTCCCTCTACGATATTTATCCTCCACGCTGCCCTCCAAAACTAAATTGGCGATCCCTTGATGCCTCAGAATATGCCCTACCAACCGATCTCTTCTTCTAGTCAAGTTGTGCCACAAATTTTCTCTCCTCTTTCAATCTATTCAGTACCTCCTCGTTAGTTATGTGATCTACCCATCTAATCTTCAGCATTATTCAGTAGCACCACATTTCGAAAGCTTCTATTTTCTTCTTGTCTAAACTATTTATCGTCCACGTTTCACTTCCATTCATGACTACACTCTATACAAATACTTTCAGAAACGACTTCCTGACACTTAAATCTATACTCGATGTTAACAAATTTCTCTTCTTCATAAACGCTTTCCTTGCCACAGACAGTCTGCGTTTTATATCCTCTCTACTTCGACCATCATCCTTTATTTTGCTCCCCGAATAGCAAAACTCCTTTACTACTTTAAGTCTCTCATTTCCTAATCTAATTCCTGCAAAATCGCCCGATTTAATTGGACTGCATTCCATTATCCTCGTTTTGCTTCTGTTGATGTTCATCTTATATCTTCCTTTCAAGTAACTGTCCATTCCGTTCAGCTGCTGTTCCAGGTACTTTTCTGTTTCTGACAGAATTACAATGCCATCGGCGAACCTCAAAGTTTTTATTTCTTCTCCATATACAGATTGAATAACATCGGGGATAGGCTAAAACCCTGTCTCACTCCTTCCCAACCACTGCTTCCCTTTCATGCCCCTCGACCCTTATAACTGCTATCTGGTTTCTGTACAAATTGTAAATAGCCTTTCGCTCCCTGTATTTTTCCTCTGTTACCTTCAGAATATGATAGAGACTATTCCAGTCAACACTGTTAATAGCTTTCTCTAAGTCTACAAATGCTAGAAACGTAAGTTTGCCTTTGCTTAATCTTTATTCTAAGGTAAGTCGTAGGGTCAGTATTACCTCACGTGTTGCAACAATTCTACGGAATCCAAACTGAACTTCCCCGAGGTCGGCTTCTAACAGTTTTTCCATTCGTCTGTAAAGTATTCGTGATAGTATTTTGCAGCCGTGGTTTATTAAACTGATAGTTCGTTAATTTTCACATCTGTCAACACCTGCTTTCTTTTGGGATTGGAATTATTATATTTTTCTGGAAGTCTGAGGGTATTTCGGCTGTCTCATACATCTTGTTCACTAGATGGTAGAGTTTTGTTAGGCTTGGTTCTCCCAAGGCTGTCATTAGTTCTAATGGGATGTTGTCTACTCCTGGGACCTTGTTTCGACTTAGGTCTTTCAGTGCTCTGTTAAACTCTTCTCGCTGTATCATATCTATTATTTCATCTTCATGTACATCCTCTTCCATTTCTATAATATTGTCCTCAAGAACATCGCCCTTATATACACTCCTGGAAATGGAAAAAAGAACACATTGACACCGGTGTGTCAGACCCACCATACTTGCTCCGGACACTGCGAGAGGGCTGTACAAGCAATGATCACACGCACGGCACAGCGGACACACCAGGAACCGCGGTGTTGGCCGTCGAATGGCGCTAGCTGCGCAGCATTTGTGCACCGCCACCGTCAGTGTCAGCCAGTTGGCCGTGGCATACGGAGCTCCATCGCAGTCTTTAACACTGGTAGCATGCCGCGACAGCGTGGACGTGAACCGTATGTGCAGTTGACGGACTTTCAGCGAGGGCGTATAGTGGGCATGCGGGAGGCCGGGTGGACGTACCGCCGAATTGCTCAACACGTGGGGCGTGAGGTCTCCTCAGTACATCGATGTTGTCGCCAGTGGTCGGCGGAAGGTGCACGTGCCCGTCGACCTGGGACCGGACCGCAGCGACGCACGGATGCACGCCAAGACCGTAGGATCCTACGCAGTGCCGTAGGGGACCGCACCGCCACTTCCCAGCAAATTAGGGACACTGTTGCTCCTGGGGTATCGGCGAGGACCATTCGCAACCGTCTCCATGAAGCTGGGCTACGGTCCCGCACACCGTTAGGCCGTCTTTCGCTCACGCCCCAACATCGTGCAGCCCGCCTCCAGGGGTGTCGCGACAGGCGTGAATGGAGGGACGAATGGAGACGTGTCGTCTTCAGCGATGAGAGTCGCTTCTGCCTTGGTGCCAATGATGGTCGTATGCGTGTTTGGCGCCGTGCAGGTGAGCGCCACAATCAGGACTGCATACGACCGAGGCACACAGGGCCAACACCCGGCATCATGGTGTGGGGAGCGATCTCCTACACTGGCCGTACACCACCGGTGATCGTCGAGGGGACACTGAATAGTGCACGGTACATCCAAACCGTCATCGAACCCATCGTTCTACCATTCCTAGACCGGCAAGGGAACTTGCTGTTCCAACAGGACAATGCACGTCCGCATGTATCCCGTGCCACCCAACATGCTCTAGAAGGTGTAAGTCAACTACCCTGGCCAGCAAGATCTCCGGATCTGTCCCTCATTGAGCATGTTTGGGACTGGATGAAGCGTCGTCTCACGCGGTCTGCACGTCCAGCACGAACGCTGGTCCAACTGAGGGGCCAGGTGGAAATGGCATGGCAAGCCGTTCCACAGGACTACATCCAGCATCTCTACGATCGTCTCCATGGGAGAATAGCAGCCTGCATTGCTGCGAAAGGTGGATATACACTGTACTAGTGCCGACATTGTGCATGCTCTGTTGCCTGTGTCTATGTGCCTGTGGTTCTGTCAGTGTGATCATGTGATGTATCTGACCCCAGGAATGTGTCAATAAAGTTTCCCCTTCCTGGGACAATGAATTCACGGTGTTCTTATTTCAATTTCCAGGAGTGTAGATCCTCTATATACTCCTACCACCTTTCCGCTTTCCCTTCTTTGCTTATTACTGGATTTCCATCTGAGGTTTTGATATTCATGCAAGTCGTTCTCTTTTCTCCAAAGATCTCTTTAATTTTCCTGTAGGCAGTATCTAACTTACCCCTAGTGATATGGGCCTCTACATAATTACATTTGCCCTCTAGCCATCTCTGCTTAGTCATTTTGCATTACCAGTCGATCTCATTCTTTAGACGTATGTATTCTTTTTTGCTTGCTTCATGTAATGCGTTTCTGTATTTTCTCCTGTCATCAATTAAATGATATATTAAACTGAGGAGTCCTTGATGCCTCAGTATATGCCCTATTAAACGAAGTTGTGCCACAAATTTCTTGTCTTCCACAGTTCGACTCAGTATCTTCTTATCTGTTATTCGATCTGCAGTGCCACCACTACTTTTCGGCGCTACTGAGTAAAATTGTGATGTTGCCATCGCTGTTGCAAAACATCTTGGGAGTGGGCCAGCTCAGAGCCGACCAAACACCATTACGTCAGATCCAGCAATGCCACTGGCAGATTCCCACAATGTGCTACATGAAAGGCCATAACGACGACGCAGCAGAAAGGCGTTGGTAAGCCAGTAACTACACATCCAATAAACAGACTATTTATGGTCTACACGGTTACAAGCTATGATTAGCAAAGCAAGAACGCTCTGTCCCAACATAAATCACCATTATTTTCAGTCAAAGGTGTCTCAGTCTGGTAGCTACTATTTAAGAGGAGAGGAGTATGCCGCTCCAGAAGGCGACATGAGGCTAAAAGCAGCCACCATCATGGTCACCTTTTGCATCAGTTCCTTAACACCACAGATTGTTCTGGTTGGTTCTTCAGTAAAATGTATGACTAACAGCGAAGTTTTTATAAGCAGCCATCGATCAGCATCCCGACAACAATCCACCACCTCAACTCAGACCTCCACGTGTAGAGGCCTTCCATCCTGGACCTCCACATTTTGATGTCAGAAGTGTGTGTCACGTCTAAATTTCAGTGACAGGAGAACCTTACCAGCCACCCTTCCTGGAGACGATAACTCTCAACTACCTCAGGGTTGCAGTTTCGTCGACACACAGCATCAGTGTGCTGTAGGTGAGTGCACTGTCTGTTCTATTTTTTTCCCCTGCGAGTATCACGCCGAGTCAGTGCACCTTTCAGCAGATTTTCAGTTCTGTTTTAATTTGTTTCATCTGTCAAGTAAACTCAGACTGTGTTCTGAGTATGTGTAAATATGAGCGTTATTTCATTCTATTATCAATGAGTGTGGCTCCTTGTCTGGAAGTGTATAAGGTGTTAACCATGCGTAACTTCTTAAGAGGGGAAGATGAGTTTTGTCGAGAAGTCGGAGTTTTGTGGTAGTTTTCGTCGTTTTTAATGGGCAGTGTATTTCATTTTGAGCAAGAAGTGTGGCTCACTACGTTTAAGCATGACTAGCCGCTCAGGTGGAGAAGTTACAGTAAGTGTTAGGATAGAATTAGATTAAGTGTCCTTGTCGTCGTGTAACACCATAGTTCTAAAGCTGTATGGATGTATTTTGCCTTTTGCTTTGGTTTAATGATATAACATTGAGTATCTGTAAATGTGTTTCATTGAATAGATAACACAAAACTGTGTACTCCTTTCTTTGTAAAAACTTTGATGTCATGGTTTGATTCTGTGCAATGTAGTGTATCTGTCATGTAAATTCTTTGTTTCATTTGGAGGGAATAAAACTTACTGTATATAATTGGAATTTGTTTAAATAATATTGTTTAGAACTACCTATATGTGCAAATGTCCTGTTTTAATTAATATGTTTGGTTACTGTTATGTAAACTGCTGATCCTCACTTAGGGTTCTTAGTCATTTTGTATGTAAAACGTCTTGTGGTTCCCCTCGGGAACGGAACTGTGTAGCGCGCGCAAAATGTGGTTTGCCTAGGTAGAAAAGGTGGAGCCAAGAGTCAGTCGGGGGCGAGGTACCAAACTGCTCACTGCCTGTGTAAGAGTTGTATATTGTGCTGGTTCCGAGAGAGGCTTTTCCTGGCGCTTACCAATGCCTCGGATGGATGGATAAATAGCTGGAACGATTCTGGAATTGGTATCCATCATCGCCACCAAGAAGGGACAGAGTCCAGTAATTCTGCCTGCAAATCCACACCACATAGCGCAATCACTGTAACGGAATGCTATAATAATGTACAGTGAAGGATCAGCTTATTGGGTGATTTAGTGTGCACAAATATAAGGTAACTTATAACTGAATTTATGTACCTACCTTGATTTTTTCCCTATCACAACACCTCTCAGGTTCCTCTCCATTTGAACTATGACTACCGAGTGTCCTATTTTGTGGAAAAAATGAAAGCCTCAAAGTTAGACAGTTAATTACATAATGTTGTTTGGTCTTTGATGAGAAGGGAATATTCAGATTTATTGTGGATTTAGTGAAATTGTGGTAGGCCGTAAATGTAGTTTTGTGAAGTATCAGAGTCACCTATTTAATCATTTACTTGAAAGTAGAAGACTGTGGTAATAAAGACAATTTGCTGTTTCTTTTATAAATTAAAGTTCTTAAAATTGAGGCTTATAAAGTTTTGCTTAGTTAATTATCATAGTGCTACATGTAGTAAATTTTAAAAGGTGAGTCAGTTTCTTGCAAATTTGTCAACATTGTGTTTCACTGTAGTAAAAGTGGAAAACTGCAATAGTAGAAAATTATTTGTTCATGATTGCTAAGTGTTTGTCTCTCTTGTGTATTGGAAGTGCATATTAATAGTATAACAGGATTCTCGGTTTGTCTATTGCGCTAATGCTAGGTATCAAGTAACGGGAAGACCACTATTTATCAAAACCATAATTTCTTTATTAAAAAGATAGTGAAGAAGCAACCTGTTAGTGGATTCCAATTAACTTTAATTTTAAATAGTAAAGTATTTAACTGAGAGAGACTTAACCTATGTCCAATTTATGATGCTGCAGTGAATGTTAATAGTAATGTTATAAAGACTATTCAGTTTGAACAAGCCCTGAAAGTAATAGTGTGTTTCGGTATCTGTTATAGTTTGTGCTGCTCTAGCTGTTAGCTTCATTCTTACCGTAAGCATATGTATGGGTCAGAGTTCATTGCACTCACGTGTGACAAAGTATAGGTTGTGTTTATCCGTTAAAGTTACCAATAACTATTTTCTTGAACAAGACTGTTAATCATTCGCTTGCCTAATTAGGCTGGCAACCTTTTTCTCTATCCGTTAAACAGTGCAGATAAACAAAGATTTTGTTTGCTGCTGTTCAAATATTTACGTAATTCTGACTTTCATTTCCGATAAGCCACCCCCGTTAGGTACAACTCGGTCAACACAACAAAATTCCTCTCAGAGGGTAACACTGCTCTGTTGCTTTATACCATAACTGTTTTAACTAGATAGTTATATTTCACGACCTGCCTCCTACTTTAAGGTTATGGTATAGCAGTAGCAGACGGTAGTGTTATAGTCGTACTGTTTTGTTCTCCTCGTCTGTTGTTTGTATAATTAGAGAGGTATACCCTGGCGGAGAGGTTGCGAATTTCTGAAGCCTGGACCAGATGTAGAGAAAGGTGCATGTGTCAATGATCTTTCTGTCTTGCAGAGTGCAACTGCCGACAGTAATATTGTTGTAGATACTTAGGAGGTGACACAGAAAGCTATCAATAAGGCTGATTGTATTGCAGATGTTTTGGGTACTGAAATGGTACAGACGCAATTAGTATTTACGAAGTCCGCAGATTCGGCAATATATTTGACGGCACTGCCTCCTCAGAATGTAGGAAGAAATGTGTTTGTAAGGTTTATGATGGGGCCGACAAGGCTTGTGCCAGTGGATCAGGAGATTTACAAAAGTGACAACACTTGCAGTGTAATGCGTGATGCAGGCGAAGGCTGCTGCGCAATTCCAGGGCTAGACTTTTTCATCAAGCACCATGCCAAAACTGACTTTCGATGACGAGCGGTGGAACCCAGGAGGATAATGTTGAAGCTGGGGGAAGCTGTCACCAGTGATATACTGTCGCAGGGTTCGTTTATCATGATAGGACAAATGCGGGCAAAATCACTAATGCTTCAATTGCATGATACAGTGCACAAGGAACTGGAAAGTTGCCTTAGGTGACCGAAGGTGTTGCTAACTTATACGACTCTGGACTTCGTCTCCGGATAGGAAATTGTCGTTGAGTACGCAGCGTTCAGTGATTGAGAGCACTTCTGCTGTCTGTACTCATGCTGAGTCGTTACCTGAATTCCGTCCTTGTGGGTGGGAGTTCGCATTTCTTGTCTGTAGAATACAGACAGAAGAAGGTAGTATCAGATTATACTATTCAAAGGAGCGCCTTCTGCCGTCCTAGTGTTTAATGAGTTTTTATTTTGTGGCTGGAGTTTGTATCTCTTAATGTCAATTGCACATCGACATATAAATATTTGTAATATATAAAGGTGTTTTAATCTACAATAAATGTATAAGCAGAAACAACATTTATAATTTAGTAGTTACTATTTCCCTTAATCATTCATTTATTTTTATGTTGTAATTTATATGTTGAAGAGCAAGAAGGAGGAAATAATATCACCGTTAAGAGATCCTAAGATCAGCTTCACAGGGTAGCCAGACAGGGCAAAATCTTTATATTAGCTTTCAGTATTTTCCATTGCGCACATTCATTTCTACACGCACATTTCAGTACCAAAAACATCATCAATACTATCAGCCTTATTGATAGCTTTCTTTGTCACCTCCTAAATATCTACAACAAAATTACTGTCGGCAGTTGCACTCTGCAAGACACCAAAATCATCGGCACATGCACTTCCCTGCACATCTGGTCCAGGCTGCAGAAATTCGCAACTTCTCCGCCAGGGGATCCCGCCACCAATCATGCAAACAGAAAACGAGGAGAACAAAACAGTATGACTACAACGACACTTAATCTAATTCTATCCTAACACTTACAGTTACATAACTTCTCCTCTTGAGCGGCTACTCATGACTACTACATCATGTGCTTAAACGTAGTGAGCCACATTTATTGCTCAAAATGAAATACATTGCCCATTAAAAACGACGAAAACTACAACAAAACTCCAACTTCTCGACAAAAATCACCTTCCCCTCCTAAGAAGCTATGCATGGTTAACACATTATACAACGAAAAGTGTGAGGTCATTCACATGAGTGCTAAAAGGAACTCTTTAAACTTCGGTTACACGATAAATCAGTCTAATCTAAAAGCCGTATATTGAAATAAATACCTAGGTATTACAATTACGAACAACTTTAATCGGAAAGTGCACATAAAAATGTTGTGGGGAAGGCTAAGGAAAGGCTGCGTTTTATTGGCAGGACACTTAGAAAATGTAACAAAGCTACTAAGGAGGACACTACGCTACGAGAGGATACTACGCTTGTCTGTCCTCTTTTAGAATAATGCTGCACAGTGTGGGATCCTTACCAGATAGGACTGACGGAGTACACTGAAAAAGTTCAAAGAAAGCAGCACATTTTGAATTATCAAGAAATATGGGAGAGAGTGTCAGAGAAATGATACAGGGTTTGGGCTGGAAATCATTAAAAGAAAGGCGTTTTTCGTTGTGATGCAATCTTCTCACGAAATTTCAATTACCAACATTTTCTTGACACCAACCAACATAGGGAAAAAAGACACCACGATAATATAAGGGAAATCAGAGCTCGTACGGAAAGATATAGGTGTTAATTCTTTCCACGCGCTATACGAGATTGGAATAATAGAGAACTGTGAAGGTGATTCGATGAACCCTCTGCCAGGCACTTAAATGTGATTTGCAGAGTATCCATGTAGATGTAGATGTACGTGTGGAGGTCTGAGCTGAGGTGGTGGACTGTTGTCAGGATGATAATAGATGGCTGCTCATAAATACTTCACTATTAGTCACACATTTTACTGAAGAAGAAAACTCGAACATTCTGTGGTGCAACATCCTCCATAACGTGTGCTGAAGACAGGAGTGTTAAGAAACTGACGCAACAGGTGGCCATGGTCTCAAGCGACTGCCTTCTATGGCAGAGGGCTCTTTGCACCTGGTAGTTGGCCTGAAGGTGGTCCACTGGCAGGAAGACGCTAAGCCACAGCACTGATCTTAAGACCAGAAGCAGGGGCCCACAGTTGGTGGAGGCCAAATCTCGTGGTGGCTGCTTGTAGCATCATGTCGCCTCGAGGAGCGGTTTACACCTCTCCTCGTAAATAGTAGCTACCAGACTGAGACACCTTTGACTGAATATAATTGTAATTTATGTTGGGACAGAGCGTTCTTGCTCTGCAAATCACAGCTCGGAGCCATGTAGACCATAAGAAGTCTGTTGATTGGATGTGTAGTAACTGGCCTACAAACGCCTTTCTGCTGTGTCTTCGTTATGGCTGGCCAGAATGGCAGAGCGGTTCTAGGCGCTTCAGTCTAGAACCGCGCGACCGCTACGGTCACAGGTTCGAATCATGTCTCGGGCATGGATGTGTGTGATGTCCTTAGGTCAGTTAGGTTTAAGTAGTTCTAAGTTCTAGGGGACTGATGACCTCAGAAGTTTAGTGCTATAGTGCTCAGTGCCATTTGAACCATTTTTGTCTTCGTTATGGCAGTGCCAGCCCCTTTCCTGGAGCACAATATGGGAATCTGCCAGTGGCATTGCTGCATCTGACGTAATGGTGTTTGATCGGTTCCGAGCTGGCTCACTAACAAAGTCTTTTGCAACAGCTATGCCAATATCACTTTTGTGTCCCACCTGGAGCAGGGAAAGATGAAAATCTCTCGGTACCGTTCTTACAAATGGATTATGTATATCACGATATTAACTTATTACATAACTTTTCACTGAGATGTGATGCCTTAGACCCATCATAAGTTGTACATAGTCTCAATAGCAATCAAAGTCTTCTGGCCGTCTGCTCTTGATCAAAATGGGCAGAATCTGTCACGGAGCTCGTAGACCTCTACAGCACTAGCTAGATTGCGCTGTCGTTGGTGTCTGTTGTAATACCAACTTAAGAAGTTTCACCTACGCCATGGTATCGTAGCTATCGACACTACATCCCTCCCCCCTGAAACGACACACCGTCGTTGAGTAGGTTTTCCGACGACGGGTGGAGGGAAACAGGGTGGCGCAGCAGACAGCGGAACTGCCGGGGCGTGCTGTCCACCCGTGACCCCGAATTGCTCGCGAGGGGCGAGGAAAACGCCCCGTGGAAAACCTGCCTAGACCGCGCACCACCACAGGGTATGCTCGGATGAGGAGGCAGAGCAACGACCTCAATGGGCCACGGCGGCGGCGGCGTGACAGCAGCCTCAGCGTCCATCGGATCCGACAGCGTGGAGGTACGCGGCGGCGGCGGTGGCGGCGGTGGCGACAGAGACGGCCGGGGGTGTTGACGTGGCGACGGCGAGAGGCGTCCGTCCGGTGCAGGTGACTGGACAGACAGCGGCGACGGCGACGACGGCAGGTGCGAACGCGGCTGGGGCGCGAGCAGCGGAGGCGCCGTCGGTGGAGTAGTGGGCTGAGGCGGCGGAATCCGTGAAGCCTCCAATTCTGCCAGAAAACAACCAACAGCAGAAAACCGAGGACGGCACAAACGGATCTGATTGCGGTGTCGCTTGTCAGTGCTGTAGGGACCAGAAATGACAAATAAGGCGCCGCCAAACTTTCGAAGGATGCGTCCCTGCTTCCAGCGCTGCCTGCCAGAGAAAATGCGATAGAACACTAAACCATGCGACGCCAAGCCACAACGAGGAGAAGCAGCGGGAGCGCGCGGCAGCGGGTGCAATAGCTGCAGGAGCGACTGACGGGCGTGGCCGTGTAGCAATTCCGCTGCGGAACGGGTGCCGAGCGGCTGCGAGCAATATGAAGCAAGGAAAGTCCAGAGCGTGCGCTTGTGACAGTGTGTGGCGCGCAACTTGCTTATCTGCGACTTAAACATACGCACTAAGCGATCAGCCTTGCCATTTGACTGGGGGTGGAACAGGGCTGAGGTCAGATGGCGAATGCCATTATCAGCCCAGGACGCTTCAAACTCTGACGATACGAATTGGGGGCCATTGACGGAGACAATAACTTCTGGAAAGCCCTCAGTGCAGAAAATAGACGTCAAAGCCCGAATACTACTGGCAGATGTAGTAGACGATACAGGTACAACAAAAGGAAAGTTGCTGTACGCATCAATAACTATCAACCAGCCGGTGTCCCAGAAATGACACCGCAAAACCAATATGAACGAGCTGCCTAGGCTCAGTAGGAGTCGGCCACTCAAAGAAACGCTGGCGGTGAGCAGATTGATGCTCCACGCAAGAGCGACAGTTAGCAAGCAAATTCTCAATATGTTTATCAATCCCAACCCAAGTGCAGTGACGACGCGCTAATTGCCTCATCCGCACTATACCTCAATGACCAGCGTGCAGCAAGTGGAGAATTTGCGACGGCAACGAATGAGGTACAACCACACAAGACTGATCATTGTCAGTTCGTAACAAGATAATGCCGTGGCGTATAGACATTTTGTGACTTTGCGCAAAGTAACGTCGAACAAGTTGTAAGTAGGCTGTTTAGGTTTTCTTATTGGTAACGCCACGTAGCGCTCTGTATGAAAAACCACTGGCTGTGCTGTGTGCGGTCTGTGGCTAGTTTGCATTGTTGTCTGCCATTGTAGTGTTGGGCAGATGGATGTGAACAGCGCGTAGCGTTGAGCAGTTGCAGGTGAGCCGCCAGCAGTGGTGGATGTGGGGAGAGAGATGGCGGAGTTTTGAAATTTTTAAGACTGGATGTCATGAACTGCTATATATATTATGACTTTTGAACACTAGTAAGGTAAATACATTGTTTGTTCTCCATCAAAATCTTTCATTTGCTAACTATGCCTGTTTGTAGTTAGTGCCTTCAGTAGTTCGAATCTTTTATTTAGCTGGCAGTAGTGGCGCTCGCTGTATTGCAGTAGTTCGAGTAACGAAGATTTTTGGTGAGGTAAGTGATTTGTGAAAGGTATAGGTTAATGTTAGTCAGGGCCATTCTTTTGTAGGGATTTTTGAAAGTCAGATTGCGTTGCGCTAAAAATATTGTGTGTCAGTTTAAACAAAGTCATGTATAATTTTTCGAAGGGGACGTTTCATATGTCGACCCTTAGCCGAGGATACCTCACTGGAATCTTCTGATTTTTTCTTGTAGTTTGTGTAATTAGTGTAGATTTTGTTTATTGCTAGCGCGTAATTTTAGAGAGAATCTCCTTTGTAGTTGCAGTCTTTCATTGTTGTACAGTAAAACAGGTGTGGCACGGATGTAAATTTGCACCAAGTATTTCGCAGCTGCGCTTGCAATTAACTAGATATTATTTTCAGTGCTATGTTAATGTGTTCTCTTATTTTTGCTCTTCAAATTGTGTTTTTCTGTGTTGTCGTGTGAAATATTGTGACAATAACGGCGAGTGAAAAACGTAATACTAGGCTCCAAAGTAAACTGAGAAATGACAGTGAAGACGAAAGCAGTGTGTTAGCGCCACAATGTAATGAATTAACTAATGTTCAAAGTAGTAATTTGGTAATTGTGCATAGGGGAATGGAGCGGGCTGCAAATAATGGTGTAGGCAGTGAAACAATTAGTGAACAGGAAAGCATTATCGATCGATCGGTCGGCAACAGCTCGCTTCAGGATTCCGAAATGACAGGACACAATCTTGCAAATACTGTAGATTCAGGTTTTGCGTCCTCACCGTTTTCTCAAATAAATCAAGACACATTTTCTGCTTTTAAATACGCGAATATTGCCGGTTCAAATTTACTGCCGAATAGCACTGAGGAACATGTTTCAGACACCAGTGCACTGTTATTACAGTTAATGCAACAAATGGGACAAAGGCTACAAAAGTTAGACACAACGCTTGAACAAAATGAGAAACAAATGGGACAAAATCTTCAAAAGTTAGACACAATTGAACAACACCAGAGACAAACACAGCAACATTTAGACGCAATGGAACAAAATCTTCGGAAGTTAGACACCACACTTGAACAAACACGTGAAGATTTAACTACTGAGTTACATAACATTGAATCGAAATGTCAAAAAGTCTTTAACGACGTAAAAACACAAATCTGTGAGCATTTCCAACCTATTTTTTCGTGTCATGAAAATGCATTACAGAATCACGAAGCAGCCATAAAGGAACTGCAAACTATAGTTCATGACGTTCAGTCTTGCAAATTTCAAAACTCCGCCATCTCTCTCCCCACATCCACCTCTGCTGGCAGTTCACCTCCAACTGCTCAACGCTACGCGCTGTTCACATCCATCTGCCCAACACTACATTGGCAGACAACAATGCAAACTAGCCACAGACTGCACACAGCACAGCCAGTGATTTTTCATACAGAGCGCTACGTGGCGTTACCAATAAGAAAACCTAAACAGCCTACTTACAAAGTGGATCACGAACCTGCATAGCAGATGGAGGCCATTGAGTATGAATATACTGCAAAAGAATCTGCAAAGAAGCATAGGTGGCTGGCGCGGAAGCAATGCGACGAAAATCCACTGCAGAACCATCAGCTAATTCCTTATCTTGTGAATCAATAAACATGCATGACAATTCGGAAGAATCAAACACTTCGTCAGGACCGATAGGCAGACGAGACAAAGCATCAGCATTGCCATGCTGGGCTGTGGGCTGAAACAAAATTTCGTAATTGTAGTTAGAGAAAAACAAAGACCTACGTAGCATCTTTTGTGCAGTACGGGCAAGAACTGGCTTTGACGGGTGGAGCAACAACGTCAAAGGCTTATGGTCGGTGACCAAATAGAACTTGGGACCGTACAAAAAATCATGAAACTTTCTCACACCATAGACAATAGCTAAAGCTTCTTTCACGATTTGAGAATAGTTTTGCTTGGCACAATTGAGCAACTTAGACGCAAAAGCTATCGGGCGTTCGACAAATTTAATGCGGTGTGTGAGAACTGCTCTGATGCTTTGACAAGATGCATCGACAGCCAAAACAACTGGTTTGGAGGGATCGAAAGGAATCAAATAGCGGTCACTCAACAAAGTAGATTTGAGCTTGTGGAAAACAGCGTCACATTCCGAAGACCAAACAAAAGGAACGTTCCTACGCCGAAGGCGATGCAAAGGCGCTGCAATCTCCGCTGCATTTGGTATAAACCGAATATAATATGAAATTTTTCCCAGCACAGACTGAAGTTCTTTCAAGTTCCTGGGTGCTGGCAAGTCTCTAATTGCACTGAGATGTGAGGGCGAGGGGTGGATACCCTGTTCGTTAATCATATGTTTTAAATACTGAATCTGAGTTTGAAAACAACTGCACTTACCCCTGTTACACTTTAGTCCTGCCTGAAAAAGTACAATAAATGAGGCACGCAAATTCTGCAAATGTTCGTCAGGGATGCGACCTCATACCACTATATCGTCCAGATAATTTGAGCAACCAGGGACAGTGGTCCACAACTGCTGCAAATAAGACCGAAAAATAGCTGGAGCTGAAGCACAACCGAACGCAAGGCGGCGAAACTTGAACAATCCACTGTGGATGTTGATCACAAAATAGCGCTGCGACTGTTCGTCGAGCGGAATATGAAAGTTTGTGTCCCGCAAGTCAATCGTGGAAAAGAATTTTCCCGCATCAAGCTTATCAAAAATGTCTTCAGCACACAGTAAGGGAATCGCAGCTACCACTGTCTGGAGGTTTACTGTAGACTTAAAGACAACACAAATACGAAGACGACCGTTTGGTTTCTTCAGGCACACTATAGGCGTAGCCCATGGCGAAGCAGAAACAGGTTCAATGACACAAATGTCTTGCAAATGCTTAAGTTCAGAAGCTACGGCGTCGCGCAGGGCGTGCAGTACCGGGCGTCCACGCCGGAGAATAGGCATTTCATTGCCTTTAACTGCAACATGGGCTGAAAAATCTGTGGCAAAACGTAGACCATCAGAAAAGAGTTCAGCAAAATCATCGTATAGTGCGGCAACATTGTCTGCATGGTCAATAGCGTTGATGCAAAGTACATTTTCCTGAATAGCGAGGCCTAAAAGTTCATATGCGTGCATGCCAAAAATGTTCGTAGCATCACTAGAGCAGAGCACACGGAAAGACACTGTACGAGTCGTGGCACCATATGTGACTAGCACACTACACACGCCACGCACTGAGATTTCCTGTCCAGTAAGTGCCGCCACCGTGGAATATGAACGATGAAGCGGGAGTGAGTAATGTAACTCATACGTCGATTTGCTCAGTATAGAAACTGACGCACCAGTGTCCAGCTGCATGCGAACAGAACGAACACTAATGAGCAGCAACAAAAAGTTTCCTCGCATCGCGCTGAATGCGAGAGGAAGTGTCTGGCAAAACTAGATTCACACGACGATCTGTCGAAGCATGTGAAGCAGAAGGCTTTGAATAAATGGCATTAACATCCATAGGCTGATGTGAATCATGATTATGGCGGTTGCCGTTGCGGTGACGCCCACGTGAGTCACGCGAACGGGAGACAGTTGGTGAATTAGAGTTTCTCTTACTACACACAGCTTGCACATGTCCTTTCTTATTACAAAAGTAACACAGTGCTTGGCGGGATTGGCAACTGTCCCGTGGGTGGGCACGAAAGCAGTTCGGACATGATTTCAGTTTCTTAGTGAGTGCCTGGTTTGAAATTTGTATACTTACGCGCCAGTGGCGCGGCGTGGCTGGCCGCGCTGGCGGGTGGGAGGGCACGTGTTGTGCCGCGCTAAGAGTACACACACCCGGGGGAACGTGGCAGTAGCCATGTCTAATGTATCTTGTCTGTCTAGAAGTCTACTTCCTGCAATGTGATCCGATACATTCTGCGCAATAGCGCCTCTAATAATTTCATCCGGATATGAGCGTCCACATGAGGCATGGAAGTCACAATCAGAAGTTAGTCTCTGAAGGCCCACTATCCAAGCTTTATTCGACCGAGTAGAGCCACGCTGGAGGCGAAAGCATTTGTAGCGTGCAGCTACCACATTTACACTATCACGAAAGTGGGGGGTGGTGGGAAACAATTTCACGAGCACACAGTACAATACAAAACCCGCGTTGACATTGAAAAAAGTAAGCCGCTCTGTACCTGGTTTGTTGTAAGCTGCGAAGTGTGCCTCGAGTTGTGTGATGTATTCTGGCCCACTTTCTACGTCAGGGTTGAAGGCACGAAAAAGCGGCGCCGTCGGTGATGGCGTCAGTACAGGGGGTGGCGTCAGAGGCACCGAAGTAGCTGCAGTTTGTGGTGTGATCAGGCCATTTATGGCAGCTAGCAGCTGCACAATTTGCTGAGCCTGAAAACGTACAAGATGGGATAGTGAAGTCCGTCCCTGTTGCGAAGCCGTGGTTTACACAAATGAAATTCTTATAGCGAATGGTGGGAACACTTACATACAGTCACTCTGCCAGACGGGGATATCACAAAAGGCTAAAGCAGTACCGAGGAAATATCGAAATGAGAGGAGAGGAAAAAAAAATTTTTAATCGCAGTTCGTCGCCAAGTTTTGTATCCCGCCCTGAAGGCGGCAGGTGAGTCTGCTCCTGTGAAGTGAAAGGTTAGCCGAATGAAGGAAGTGAGTAGGAGCAGGAAAAGGTGAAAATCTCTCGGTACTCCTCTTCGAAATGGTTTTACTATATCACAATATTAACTGAATACTGTAGGCGCCCCGGTGGTCCAAGTCCCCTATGGTGCACTGGATGGCCGACCGGTGACCCCTCCAGTTGTCAGTGTTTTGGTTGGCAGGAGAGCCATCACCGGGTTACTAGAGGAGACCGAAAGGCACGCGTTTTAGCTCACGCAGGCTGGCGTGAGGTCTGGAACAGAACAAAGAAATTAGAATTTAGAAAAAAGAACGTAGCTGGTGGAATACTTTAGTTTAATCCATTAATGGGGAACGTCGGTCTGGACAGTACATGATTCACAATACTAATAGTAAATGACAATGGCGCCTTGCTAGGTCGTAGCAAATGACGTAGCTGAAGGCTATGCTAAACTATCGTCTCGGCAAATGAGTGTGTGTTTTGTCAGTGAACCATCGCTAGCAAAGTCGGTTGTACAACTGGGGCGAGTGCTAGGAAGTCTCTCTAGACCTGCCGTGTGGCGGCGCTCAGTCTGCAATCATTGATAGTGGCAACACGCGGGTCCGACGTATACTAACGGACCGCGGCCGATTTAATGGCTACCACCTAGCAAGTGTGGTGTCTTGCGGTGACACCACAGTCAGGATGCTGGGAAATGACTGTGGACGCGTCAGAAACGCCAAAGAAACATTATTAGTTCATATCACCTTTATTCCTGCCAAGTACAATGTGGCTTGGTGATATCAACGACCTTCCCGAGTGCTCACCGATTCATAGCAATGACACCAGCTTGGGCCGCACAGTCTTGCTAGCCCAGCGCCGCGTGCTGTGCTGTTGCGAAGGAATGTCCTTATTTCGTACTTTGGCCAGGCGTGGCTGGTGGCTCCCGGCTGGCCGGCCGGCTCGGCTGCGGACATCAAGCTGCTGCGCATAGGAGGCTCTGGGTTGGAGTCCCGGCACTGTTCGCACGAGAGGCGTTCTCGTAGTGCAGAGTGTACTCTATCCCACCCCGTCTTCTTCCCTGCTCCTCCTGGTGGCTCGTCCGCGGTGGACAGGCGGAACGGGCTGCAGTCCCCCAGCGCCATCGCTCACCCGGTTGTGAAGGTGGATCCACAGGGTCTAGGCCCCGCACGATCACGACGACGGCTCACTGACGTGGTCAGCATTGGCTGCGAGCCAGTCTGCCGTGATGTCTGCTAATCCTGGGTTGATGATTGACAGCGGCAGCAGAGAGGACCAGAGCCAGTACTGTCCCCTCACGTCTGCTGCTGGTTGGGCCAGCACCGAGCTGAGCGCTACGCAGCGACCCAGTACACATCTAAATGCAAGTCTAACTTCGAGTGGCTCAAAAATGGTTCAAATGGCTCTGAGCACTATGGGACTTAACATCTGTGGTCATCAGTCTCCTAGAACTTAGAACTACTCAAACCTAACTAACCTAAGGACAGCACACAACACCCAGCCATCACGAGGCAGAGAAAATCCCTGACCCCGCCGGGAATCGAACCCGGGAACCCGGGCGTGGGAAGCAACTGCGAGTGCCTTGTTGTTATATAATCTGGCGTATTTAAAGGAAGCACAAGCGACGTCCTGACCTCATGCTCGTTTGTAATGAACACATTTTTTCCACTTATAGTGCTGATTCATCTGTCGTACTCGCCCCTTAGGTTTTCTTGCGACAGAGTTACATGTTGTTACGGCAGACTTACACGAAGTTGTGAAATACAGTGCAGCTGACGCTATACCTCTGTCTGGCACTCTACAAAAGTCTCCGTCTTACACAAACCCGCATTCTCTCTCGCCTCTTGTGTGTAACCGGCCACTGCCCCTGAGTGACGACACATTCCTATATATGTGCAATCCTCTTACCTCTTGGTAACTTACTGCCTCTGGCTCTCGGCATAGGCAACGAAACTTTGACAATATTCCACGTTTCCAACTCTTTACTATTCCGTGACACTACACATCCCCCTCTTATAAGAAAATTCGTCCCAAATTTTATAATTGTGGACTTACTGGTTGTGCACGCCATACTTCCTTATACACTACAGGTATCTTACAACTACACCTTCAACACTGTCAAACTTTTCTTACCCGCTAATAATCTATTTACACTTAATACTGATTCCAATCTTATCATTGCTTATCTGTTTATATTACGTTCCACTATTCCCAATCCATCCCATCGGTATTTGATGTACAGTTGTTATTGCAGAACGAGACATCTTTTTCCGTATACAAAAGTAAGTTGCACAAATAAGCGCTAGAACTAATATTATGCTAGTCATTGAGACACCAAATATGATTGTGTTTTGCTTACGTTTCTCCCGATATTGCTGCACGTGCTGCAGTAGTTGATGAACTGAGATCTGCTCTTTTTCTGAGATAATCAGGCTATCTAAAGATTGTAGTAATGTAGGATTCAAGGACTCTTAATAAACGTTAGATTCTGGCGAGGCAATATGTGTGGCGGTTCCTCTGGATATTTCAAGATAGGCTGTGTCACGTTAATCATTGTTGTACCCATGAAATTAGCTGGTAGGTGAAAATGCTTCCCCACTATTTTACATCCAGTGCCATTAATCAAAAACCCACTACCCTGCAATTCAAGCTTTGATATATCTATAAATTTACCATTTCTGTAAGAAGTGGCAATTACGGTCTCTAGTTCGAACACAGAGTAAATCCAACGTTCCCCAACTTTCTGAAATTTCGGTCTCGGAAGTACCACCTTCTTTTCGCATTCTAAGGTTCCCATATTCCCCAAGAACAACTGCATCTCACACGAATGATTGTGGGTTGCCACTTCCTTTGCTGGACAAATAAAAACACTTCCCCTGAAACAGTCTGTCAAATCTTCCGTAGACATTACCACATGAGCACTCCTCCGTCTTGACACTAACAATACTTCCCGAGTTTGCACTTGCACCCACTTCCCAAATGCACCCTATCTAATTGGATACGGGTGTACTGTATAACACTGGTACTGCGAATTGATACCCATCACTGGTATTTGCACTTCTACGTGTATACTCGTCTGATCTGTAATTACTCTCAGTTTAGACATGCGATAGAGTAACGGTAAATTCCGCTTCGCCGGAGGCACGACATGACGCAGTCCTTCCGAGAATTCTTTCTGCACTTTCAGCAACGCCTTCAGCATGTGATCTGGACCTAACAAAGTGGCACTCAATTGCCCATGCACTGCGTGATACATAGTTCCAATTCGACACGTGCATCATCCACCCTGTCTGCCAATGCCCTCAATAAAGGTGCTACTTGTATTTTCCCGTCTATTCGGATCAATCTCGCCTGTATAGCCTCTATATTCCTATTCAACACTTTCCTGGTATTTGCTGCATACCGTTCCAGGTCTGACGTCAACTCCCGTACTGTTCTAGTGACATTCAATATCCCCTGCTGCATGTTACCTATACCTGTCGTGTGCCAATCCACTTTCGATTTTGTCTCCTCCGCCAAATCCTGCACCTCCCCACCATACTATTTAAGCTCCTTATATATTTCTCGTCCGTGGTTCCAAACACTGTTTTCAGCAATTTTCCCCCTGCATCCAACCACGCTCGTTTCCTGCGAACGAGCGTTTGCGGGACCACTTCTGTTACTTGTTGCAGCTGCCTTCTCAGCTTTTCGTATAAGAGCTTCAATTCCTAATACAGGTTCCGTATGTCTTGAAACAACCCCTCCTTCTCCGTGGCCACCTGTAGTGCCGCAAACCTATCCTGTAGTGTCCATACATCATTCCTCACTCCCCATATATTATACGTGAACACAATTGTCCACCTGCGGCTTGACAATACCACATCTAATTGTCTTGCAAACAAAATTCCTTCGTCCAGTGGTTGCACCTGCACCACCTCTCCTCTGCAACAGTGTCACAATACCGGACTGACGAAAAGTTTCCCGGGCCACATCCTGGCACGACACCTGAAGGAAAAGGAGGCCATGTCAATCGCTCCCTTCCTCACCACGTCTAAAACACACAAATGACAAGTAAAAACTACACATACCCTATTACCTAATAACAATATATACGACATGTTCCTCCTGGAGGACACTTAATCTACTTATCACTAGACCTAAGTGCGTAAGGAACGTTCCTCTGCTGTTCTTTTAGCTTCGGTACCCTCACACCCTTTGTTACTGCTTGAGGAATCTGCGGTAACGCATCCACTGCGCCCTTAAACGGCTTAATCCTACTCACATGAACTACTGACGACTTAGTTGGTAACTGCAAATTTACGTTCATGGGAGACACTATTTCATTTACCTGATACGGTCCAGAATATTTCCTCAAAAACGTCTTCGTTTTACCCTTCGGAACGTAAGGATTAGCCAACAATACCCATTGACCAATTCTGTATTGCGGCAGTTTCAAATCAAATGGTTCAAATGGCTCTGAGCACTATGGGACTCAACATCTTAGGTCATAAGTCCCCTAGAACTTAGAACTACTTAAACCTAACTAACCTAAGGACATCACACACACCCATGCCCGAGGCAGGATTCGAACCTGCGACCGTAGCAGTCCCGCGGTTCCGGATGCGGCAGTTTACCTGCTCTTTGTCCAATTCTCTCTCTCCAAAGTTTTAGTATTAGCACGCCGTACTCTTTGCCAAATCTTTCTCCATTTCTTGACGAAATTCTTCACTGACTCATCCTGTGAACCTACCTGAAGTTTGAGCACATCAATTGGTGATGGCATATTCCGACTATAAATTACCTCATACGGAGAGAGCCCCGTTCCTGTATGAACTTTCGCGTTGTATACGCCTGTCAACAGATTTAAATACACGTCCCAATCCGTGTGTTCTGAATTTACGTAATGACTAATTATCTTAACTAACGTCCTATGAACCCATTCTGTTTGTCCATTCGACTGAGGATGAAATGGGCTTGACAGCAATTTCTTAACTTTCAATAAACGGCATAACTGCTTCATCAGCTCCGACATAAAGTTACTACCCTGATCTGTAATTACAGTATCAGGCACACCATACTTCAGCAACCAGTTATATACTAAGGCTTCCGCAACAGTGCTTGCCTTCTGATCTGGAATAGCTACCATTACCAGGTATCGGTAAAAATGATCTAATATTGTTAATACGTATCGATTACCCGCTTGGGTCTTGTTAAATGCTCCGATTACGTCTAATCCAATGAATGCGAACGGACGATCCGCTTCAGGTAGTCTCTGTGACTGAATTTTCTGATGACTTAAATCTGCTCTCTGCGCACACGGTATACAATTTTGCACATACTGATCTACATCATTGCGACGTGTCTTCCACCAAAACCTTTCAGCTACCCGTCTATCAGTCGTTCTTTTACCACCATGACCCGACAATACATGGTCGTACCCTTGTTTCAACACTTCTTTCCTCAGCGACTCCGGTACTACGTCGCGTAGTCCGCACTTTGTCTTCCTGCAAAGCAACCCATCCTGCATTTGAAACCGCGGTTGCGTTCGAACAATTGACACTCAGTAGCTTGCGCCTTTATCCACTCCTTCTCACTTTTGCCCAAAACTTGTACAGCTGCTGTTTTTCTACTAAGTGCATCTGCATTCGTATGTTTTACCCCTGGTATGTGAATTAACTCGTAGTCAAATTTACTTAGTTTCAGTGCCCATCTCGTTAAATGACTTGAAGAATCCTTCAACCCCAACAACCACTTCAATGCTGCGTGATCTGTAATCACCTTGAACTTACGCCCATATAAATAACATCGAAAATACGAGATACCGTAAATCACTGCTGACATTTCCTTCTCTGTAGTTGAATAATTCTTCTCTGCCTTATTCAGTTGCCTGGAAGCATAAGCCACAGGATGTTCCTGTCCATTAACCCTATGAGAAAGAATAAAACCTACAGCAATGTTACTGGCATCAAAAGATAGTATGAACTCTTGTTCGAAATCAGGAAGTATTAACACTGGGTCTGCCATTAGTATCTGAGTTTCTCGAATGCCTCCTGACACTGTGCTCTCCATTTAAACTTAACACCTTTCTTTAACAATCTCGTTAATGGATGTGCAATTTCCGCGAACCCCTTTACATATCGTCTGTAGTAATTACATAAACCTACATATTGCCGAACTTGTTTAATGGTCTGTGGCACTGGAAAACCACGCACAGACGACGTTAGACGAGGATCCATTCTTACCCCATCCTGACTGATAATATGCCCAAGATAAGTCACTTGCGTCTGGAAAAAACTGACATTTCTTGATATGAAGCGTAAGATTTGCCTCTCTTAGCCTACTAAATACTTCGTTCAGTCGTTCCACATGCTCTTCTATATTACGTGAAAAAGTAACAATATCATCGAGGTATACCATAGCAATCTTCGGTTTCAGTCCCCGAAGCACACCATCTAACAGACGCTGGAAAGTGGCAGGAGCGTTTTTCAACCCAAATGGCATTATGTGACACTGAAAGTAACCAAGGCTTGTTGTAAAGGTCGTCTTCGGTCAATCCTCGGGATTTACTTCTATCTGAGGGTACCCACTCTTTAGATCTAGCGTCGAAAAATATTTACACCGACCTAGTTTGTCCAATGTTTCCGTGATGTTCGGTATTGGATACGCATCTGTTACAGTTCGTGCGTTCAAAAAACGATAGTCACAACAAAACCTATACTTCTTAGTACCGTCCAATGACTTCTTAGGAACTACCACTATGTTGGCAGACCACGGGCTTTCACTGTTCTCTATAACACCGTCCCTTAGCTGTTGATTAATAAATTCTTCCACTAGTGGTTGTAGGTGTTTCGCTATCCTGTATGGTTTTCTATAGACCGGCGGACTATCGCCAGTCGGTGTATGGTGCTGTGTAATAGGAGTTGCTGGTAATGGACCTTCTGAATTAAACAAATCTAAATACTCTAATAACAAAGCTTCCATAGCTTTCCGATCACCATTCTCCAAATGACGAATCTTATCACGTAGTACAGATGCCTTGACGGTTTGCTTGACGTTATAATCACCTTGGGATTCACCTATATCCTCATCGTCGAGTATTTCCAAACTTGCTACCACTAAACCCTTTGGGAGATCCACTTCATCTGCCCCAAAATTATCTACACTGACAGGAATCATCAGTTCCTCATTTATATCCGTTACGTGCGCAACGCTCCTCCTGATAAAACAATGCATTTTATCCAATGCTTCATTGCTCTGCAGTGGCTCCACCACACATAGTCTCTGCTGTGGTACATCGGTACCTACTGACAACCAAACTAACTTCCCTGTTCCCGAAGGCACTTTGATATGCGTAATCATCTTT
Source organism: Schistocerca americana (assembly GCF_021461395.2). NCBI lineage: Eukaryota > Metazoa > Arthropoda > Insecta > Orthoptera > Acrididae > Schistocerca > Schistocerca americana. The sequence continues at coordinate 495,731,704 of NC_060130.1, read as the reverse complement.
AATGCCCTTGTACGCGGTTCAATTGGTGATATCTTAGCAACAGGTGCACCTCGCGACGTAGAAACATTTACAGCTGTTGTACCCATTGAAAACAAGTTTCCACTACGTTCAACTGTACGCTGTGAAAGATTAATTTTGGCATAGTGTTTATCGAGGAAGTCCAGTCCGAGAATCACAGAATACCCTTGTCCCACAGTTGGCAACACTTCCATTTGCTCTCCGAACACTACAGTTCCAATCTTAAAAACGAGCTGTGTTGTACCCAATGATTGCAACTCATTATTCCCTACTCCACGTAATCTTTACCTAGGAGTATCTGGTCTTCTACTACCCACGAGGTCTAGACTAGCAACAGATACATGTGCCCCTGTATCAATCAAAAACTTACATCTGTTATTCCTTACAACAACCACCAAGCAACAATCCGTCTCTGTACCAGTTTTCGGGCCGGCCGAAATGGCCGCGCGGTTAAAGGCGCTGCAGTCTGGAACCGCAAGACCGCTACGGTCGCAGGTTCTAATCCTGCCTCGGGCATGGAAGTTTGTGATGTCCTTAGGTTAGTTAGGTTTAACTAGTTCTAAGTCCTAGGGGACTAATGACCTCAGCAGTTGAGTCCCATAGTGCTCAGAGCCATTTTTGTACTAGTTTTCACCGTACTTCTGCTTACCGGGAATGTCTTACGACGGACGAAACATTCCCGTTTCCGTTTAACGCTTTTTCCTGTTTATTCCGTTACCATTTTGCTTACTACGACACTCATTCGCCTTGTGACAGTAGCGTTTACAAACATAGCACTGCGGCTGTCTGCATTGAGCCCTCATGTGACCTTTCCTCCCACAACGGTAACAATTCCTCTCCGACGCAAAGATGCGTTTATCATTGCGAACCCTTGTTGCAATGTCTCTCTCCTGCAGATGCGTTGCAATACGCAGTGCTGCAGCTAAATCCCCAGGATTCTCCATGCTAACCCTACAGGAAAATCCTGCAGGAATTCCCCTGAGGAATACATCGAGGGCTCTGTTTTCTGCCTCTCATAGCAATACATGATCCGCATCAGGATTACCCGATAATTCATAGGTCTGCGAATTAATTTTCCGTATCCTATCTGAAAAAGACTCCACTGTCTCATTGACTTTCTGTGTCAAATTACCTAACGTCTCCCTAAGAAATCTTGCACTATTCTGCTTACGATATCTTTGTCGTAACCCATCTCCCAATTCTTCAAACGCGCTCGCCTTACTAAGCGTCTGCGTCTCATGGTACATCACGAACGTCTTGGCTTCCCATGCAAGTCGCAAATTTGATATACGTAACGTAGTTACGTCCGACCAATTGTTCATTGCAGCTGTTGCCAAAACATTATTAATGAACGCTGTGACATCCTCTGTTGTTTTATCCGAGAAAGGCGTTATCAGGTTAGCTACTGAAGGATATATTGCAAGGTTGGACATAGCTACTGACTTGCACTCACTTGAACCCGTTTGCGACTCTTGCGCCGAACGCAAGGTCTCCATTTGCGTCATTAATTCTACATGACGTAATTTATGCTGCGCATTCTCTTCTAAGAATTTTGAGACTTGCTCCGTCACAGCAGCTATACTCCCGTCGGTACAAACGGATCTTGTTTCCGGTATGATTTGTGCAAATTACCAACAACTTACTCTATACTGAATTTACTCCTCAGAACAATAACAACACCAGCTACTCACCTCCTTTGTCACAGTTGAGCACTACACACAGGAAGACAAACGAGACTCACAATGCACAACTAAACAAAATTAATCCTTCCGCCTTGTTATTGCCCAGCAACACTGTCTACAATTGTGCGCTGTGTGACCAAACCGTTTACAAATTGAACATTCTACTGGTACAAACTTCGTGCATGGCTCCACATGCCCCGTTAGATTACACACAGTACATCTGACTGGTACCAAGTACGTTTCCCAACTGTTGCCCTTAAACTCAGATAAATCTGCTGTTTCCGCAGGTCTGACAAAGTGCACTCCCAACAAAGAACGTGCAACCATAGTTATTAACAAAAATCGCCTTGTGCACTTACCACTACACCAAATCTGTAGGCGGTGGGTGCAAGGACTTTGGACACCAAATCTGTAGGCAGTGGACGCGAGGACTTCGTACTTCGGCCGCGCGTGGCTGGTGGCGCCCAGCTGGCTGACCGACTCGGCTGTGGACAGCAACATGCTGCACGTAGGGGGCTCCGGGTTGGAGTCCTGGCGCTGTCGGCACGAGAGGCGTCCTCGTAGTGCAGAGTGTACTCTCTCCCACCCCGTCTTCTTCCCTGCTCCACCTGGTGGCTCGTCCGCGGTGGACGGGCAGAACAGGCTGCAGTCCCCCAGCATCGTCGGCTCACGCAGTTGTGACAGCAGATGCACAGGGCCTAGACACCGCACGATTTCGACGATGGCTCACTGACGTGGTCAGCATTGGCGGCGAGCAAGTCTACCGCGATGTCTGCTAATCCTGGGTAAATGATTGACAGTGGCAGCAGAGAGGACCAGAGCTGGTACTGTCCTCTCACGTCTGCTGCTGGATGGGCCGCCCTTACTACAACATCTCCTTAATGAATATTAACATGTCGATCACTGAGCTGAGCACTAAGCAATGACCCAGTAACATCTAACTGCAAGTCTAACTGCGAGTGCCTTGTTGCTGTCAAAGCTGGCGAATTTAAAGGAAGCACGAGCGACGTCCTGACGTCATGCTCGTTTGTAATGAATGCATTCGTTCCACTTATACTGCTGATTCATCTGTCGTACTCGCCCCTTAGGTGTTCTTGCGACGGAGTTACGAGTTGTGGCTCAAATGGCTCTGAGCACTATGGGACTTAACTGCTGTGGTCATCAGTCCCCTAGAACTTAGAACTACTTAAACCTAACTAACCTAAGGGCACCACACACATCCATGCCCGAGGCAGAATTCGAACCGGCGACCATAGCGGTCGCGCGGTTCGTGACTGTAGCGCCTAGAACCGCTCTGCCACTCTGGCTGGCGTTACGTGTTGTTACGGCAGACTTACGCAAAGTTGTGAAATACAGTACACCTGACACTATACCTCTGTCTTGCACTCTACAAAAATCTCCGTCTAACACAAACCCGCATGCTAAGCAATTCTCTCTCGCCTGTTGTGTGTAACTGGCCACTGCTCCTGAGTGACAACACATTCCGATATATGTGCAATCTTCTTACCTCTTGGTTAACTTACTGCCTCTGGCTCTTGGCATAGGCAACGAAACTTTGACCATATTCCACGTTTCCAACACTTTACTATTCCGCGACACTACAATACATAACTTTGTACAGAGGTGGGAAGCCTTAGACCCATCATACGAAGTACATATCTCAATAGCAAGCGAAGCTTCCTGGCCATCTGTTCTTGATCAAAATAGGCAGAATCTGTCATGGAGCTAGCAGACCTCCACAGCACCGGCTAGAGGAAGCTGTCGTCGGTGTCTGTCGTAGTGCCCACTTAGGAACTTCCACCTACTCCGTGGCATCGTAGCTATTGATACCACAATCACAATTTTAATCAGTAGCGCCGAAAATTAGTGGTGGCGATGCAGATCGAATAACTGATAAGAAGATATTGAGTCGAACTGGGGAAAATGTGAGAGAGATGTGAATATGTGTGCCGGCCGGTGTGGCCGTGCGGTTAAAGGCGCTTCAGTCTGGAACCGCGTGACCGCTACGGTCGCAGGTTCGAATCCTGCCTCGGGCATGGATGTGTGTGATGTCCTTAGGTTAGTTAGGTTTAATTAGTTCTAAGTTCTAGGCGACTGATGACCTCAGCAGTTGAGTCGCATAGTGAACAGAGCCATTTGAACCATTTTTTTGTGAATATGTGGATGTTGGAGGGGGAGGGGGGTGTTAAAATTGTAGAGGGAGGCGAAGTCTCGAATACAGGTAGCAGGTTCAAACTGGTGCTCATTGCATTAGCTGTGCAGCGCTCAAGAGGCTTTTACACAATAGACTAGCTTGTGCAGCGGCATCAGTCTTCAGACTGAACACCACAATAACAACACTGGGGAAGGGGACGGGAGGGAGAAGTAGACTTCTGGTCCACAATTTTCAAGTTCTTTACTGTGAAAACTCATGAGAAAGGTTAGTCTCGTGTGATTCAGCACCCTCGGCTGTTGACATGACAAAAGAAGTTTCTATATTGCTCTAAATTAACGGCGCTGCTCATTCTCCAATGTGAAAAGCCATTTATCTCACACTATTGGCCAATGTAACAAACTGAGGTAGCAGTTCTTGTATTCTTTTGTTGTTGTAAACAGAAATGTCTCTGGTATGACGTTAAACTGTAACCACACGTGGAGTGACCACTGTATAAGCAACAATAGCAGCAACCTCTCTGGAAGGTGGATGAGCGAGTGGAAGTTGTGAGCTGTAACTTAACTTGCCTGTTTGCGAAAGTGAAAGGAAGATAGAGAATGCAAAAAAAAAAATGGTCGTGATCACCTACCACTTACCAGCAGGTAGTCAGCTCACTAATGTCAATTGAAATTAACCGAGCAGTGCTTTTTGATTCCTGTTGTGATATCTTATTACTCCAGGTTGGTGTTCGAGAGAAACGCAAAGTTAGAGATTTGGCTCCAATGTAACGTACATAAGGCAATTGCATAACGCGATTGGTCCCTCGCATTATGCTGTATAGTTGATTGAGTATCGGACATCGTTTCTGAAAAACTGCAGGTTCGTAGGTGCACCATAAAAGATCTGATAAATCGTTAATCAGTATTTGGATCACACCAATGGCAGACTGACTCCACGTCTGCAGTTTTGTATTTCTTTCACGAATAGCTGTACACAAAGCTGATAAAGACATTAATACAAAGAGATATGGTTAGTTTTTAAATTGATACATCTGAAAGGTATTAATTTAAATAGACTTAAATATATCCATGGATCTTACGAGTTAACGAGATAGATGCTTACATAGCGAAAGCTGAAGAAGAAAGGACGATACGAAACAAGAAGGCATCTCTGAGATGATTGCAGAAAAAATGTGAAGGCTACTCTGTTCTTTATTGTTATAGAAAGTATTACATGTACTGATTAACATTTGTGGACTCTTTACTACACACACATTTCATAAACATAAAGAAAGAAAAATTTTCTTGTTGTCTTACACTTGCCTACGATTCAATAGATTACGACACTGGCCGTTACGAAAGTAATCATTCAAATCGTAAGTACAACAAAACTAAAAAGATTAGTGCCCACAAGAAAAAACAATACACAATTTTACATGTTTTAAACAAACAGTTTGACAAATCGTTTTCATTGGCACCGGAGATATTTGTACAAAATACAGTAACTTTAAAATTGAGAGGTATCATTGTTCTGTGGATAAGAGGGTAAATCAGTAAAGGGACGGGTCTGCCAGTGGGAATTGATGCAGCCATTGCTGGAGTGACATCGCAGTTGGCTTGTATGGTGTCAGTCGGTCGTTGACAACAGACTGAGAGCGAGCTCTGGTTGTGTAAGTTGCACCAGAGGTGGGCATCGAGGCGCGGCCCGTCCAGGAGCGCAGCCATGTCAGCCGTGCGTGCCTTGCCTCGCGCTGGCGGTTCAACCGGGGGAGCCGTATCGAAGTCCGACGGGTCACACGATGTAGAGTCGTGCACAGAGGCCTGGTTCGCGAGCTGCACTGGACTGCAGCAGTCTCGGCAGAGCGAGTCTCTGACGTCACCCCAAGGGCGAGCAGTGCTGTTGCGAAAGCACCTGTATGCCATGGGCTCAGCAGACTTGTGCATGGAGACACAGCCCACGCGCCGCGGCCTCACTGCTCCACAATGAACGAGCCCGTGAGGTCACTGCACCAGTGACGTGAGCAAGCGCTGGCGTGCTGCGGCCTACGGGCTGTTGGTAGTACTGACCACATTTGCAATCTACGGACAACGAGCGCTGAGTAGAGCAGTGTTTAGAGGACTGGTGGGATTTCTTCATTTTTGTCGTAACGCACAAAATGAGGGAGGAAACTAATATGGTTTCCAGGAGAAGGAGTACATCAAGCAAAAGGGATGTAAAAGGAAAACTAACAAGTGGTAAGCTGAGAACCACACAGCCTGAAGCCAATCTTAAAAGTTCATTTTGGACCGAGCTAAAGCCTATTGTGGATGGCGTTAGGACAAGCGTTCATTTTGTTTGCTATTCGCAGTTCGATGCAATTTACTCTCATGCTGAAGGGCTAAATGGCACTTCGTACATTTCTCCGAATCCATTTGTGTATAATAAACAAGGGTCTTATGTCGGAGGAGAAACGACTTCCTAAACCTGCCCAGGAAATAACTGTCGATAATGCATGGCTATGTGCACGAGATGTAAGGTCTTATGGAACTATGAGAGATGAAGGTCTTAGGGATCTCGTTCAGACGTTAGTTGACACTGCAAAGGCCATTATATCTCACCCCACAACTGTGTTGAGGTACATGGCCAAAAGTGCTAAAAGTCTAGGACATATAATTATGCCTGAGGTAATTGCTGATATAACAGAAGGTGAATACTCAGCAACTACAGAAATGTGGACATCCTGCGCGAGAAGAAACAATTATCTGACATGTACTGTCACCTGTTTTATTAACTGCTCTCTCAGATCTCACATTTTGCTTACAACTCAGTTTTCAGATGAACCAAAAACGGGCGGTAACATTCCAAGAGAATTGTTTGGCGTTTTATGTCTCCTGGTATCCACCACAGTACTTTGAAAGACATGCAGCACATGACTGATAAAGGTACCAAGATTGTCGTTGCACTGCGCGATATATTTACGATTGAATTGTTCCTGCCATTTGTCAAATACAAGGGTACGAAATAATTTTAATGCAGAGTATATATGCGTCAATTGTCCATAAGTTCATGGTCTTTTGATTGCGGCGAAAGCACGCGTTACTTACGTAAAGAAAAGTGGTCTTCTTAATGACCTTGTTAGATAAATGAGCCAGTTTAACGACAGTCGCTGGAATAAGCAACTGATAATGTTAGGATGTCTATGTGCGAGAAGCTTTCTGAGAAGGGAGAAATAGCCCGAAATGAAGGAACTGATATCACGCTGATGAAAGATCTTTGCACGGTATGTTTGCTATTCTATTACTGTAATTCTTATACGCAATCGTTTATTTTGTAGTTTTTAAAACATAAGGGGTTTTGTAGCTCTTCAAAGTGGCGTCCAAGGAATTATAACTGGAGACATCACCTACACTGCACCTTCTGTTGACATGGACGATGACAATGTTAAAGCATTTGAGTCAGGCACCCCAGAACAGATTAGTTTCTGTAATCGAACTTTTACATAAACGCCTCAAATTTTAATTAGATGAAAAGCTATTTGTCCAGAGATAATGTGAGGTAGCAACTTTCCTCTGGCCACCATAGGTCATTTAATAATGATTTCTGAAGGTAAGAGGCGTAAAGTCATGAAATGTACACAATAGTTTTCCTTCTTCATACTCCTCCAATTCTACAATACACTCTAACGACATTTCCCATTACTGCATCTCCAACCGTCTGTATATTTGTTCTCGCTAGTGGGTTCGAACGGAACTGGCTTACCTTTCGATCTAGAAATAGCTATCTCGTTGTACTCTGCTCTTCTGGAAGTTACAAAAATAACAATTAATGTTCTGAAATAGGCGACACGCTCATCCCTACATGTTCCTCCACGACTGGTAACATGTGGATCCTTGGGAATCCATGTTGTTCTAAATGAACCTTTAATTTTTGCCGTATATGCACTGAAACATGAATTCTGCAGTCCTCCGGTAAAAAAAAAGAGAGGAGCATAGGAGCTGGACATGTACTTCACAGCCCCACCACATCAAAGAACAAATCTTGATGAAGCACATAACTTCTGCTACTCCATCTGCTGGATTTCTAGTTGTGCAATGGGAAGATGGGAGTGAGACATTTGGGTACCCTACACTCGATGTCATTCAACATCTACACCGAACAAGCAGTAAAGCATACAAGGATAAGTTTTTAAACAGAATTATATATTAGGGAGAAGTGATAAAGATTTTGAAGTTTACCGGTGACACTACAATTCTGTCAGAGACAGTAAAGAACTTGGAATAACACTTGAATGGATTAGACAGTGCCCTGGAAAGGGATTATGAGATAACCCTCAATGGAACGAAATGAAAGGTAATGGAACGTATTCGAATTAAACCTAGCAGTACCAACCGATTTTCTATAACATGTATTACAAAAGGGATGTGTAATATACGACCAACACAATGATATACGGATTTTGTTAATTTTCGTTGCCTTTTACGCACAACATACTTTTTTAAGATGTATTTATGTGTAATAATGGCCCTAAAACTGAAAATATGAATATGACACCTGTTATGAAAATTCACATCCACTGACAAGACCTAAATTTTTGCGTTAAGTTTTACTTAAAAATTTAAAACAACTACTGAATCTGGTAGAAGAAATCATTAAAAATCACAACTATATATTTTTCAAAATTTTAAAATAATATGCACATGACTATATTACAGTATTGTGAAAAGGTAGGCATAAAACACCCCTTCCCTCTTCCCTGGTATTGCGAGGGTTAAACCAGGTAGTGTTAAGGGAATCTGATTACGAAATGAGACACTAAAAGAACTATTGGGCAGCAAAATAACTGACGATGGCAGAAGTAGGGAGGATATGAAATGAAGACTGACTATAGCAACAAGAGTATTAATGAAAAAGAGGTATTTGCTAACATCGAATATAAATTTCAGTGTTAGGAGGTATTTCTTGAAGTTATTTGTATGGTTTCCAAGATGCTGCTCCAGGTGGGTGCAAAAACGAATGTCCGCAATGGAAAATACAGAACGTGAAATTAAAGATTTGACCCCGTCTGACTACCCGCTGAAGCAGATCTTAGGATCTCTCAACGGTGATATTATTTCCTCCTTCTTGCTCCTTAACATATAAATTACAACATAAAAATAAATGAATGATTAAGGGAACTAGTAACTATTAAATTTTAACGTTTTTTCTGCTTATACATTTAATGTAGATTAAAACTTCTTTATACATTACAAATGTTTATGTGTCGATTTGAAACGGACATAAAGAGATACAAATGAATTTCCTTACTAATATTATTGATCAACTGCCCAAATCGGCACCTTTTTATGGCTACGCGATCTAATATAAATAACGCCAGATGTCTGATATCATCTACGTCCCAAACACGAAAAGACAGTATTTTCAAAGATGATCTACAGTGGTGGGCAACCTCAGTGGAAGTGAAACATACTTGATCACAGCTGTTTAGCTTTATAGCCCTAAAAGCTGAAGCTTTTGGTAATATCACCGAATGTACTGCATCCGGTGCGTCGGAGTGATGGTTCTCGTACACGTCTGCGACGATGGAAGAACTCCAGCCACAAAATAAAAAACTCATTCAAACACTAGGACGGCAGATGGCGGTTCTCTAACTAGTATAATCTAATACTAGCTTCTCCTCTCTGTATTCTACAGACAAGAACTGCGAACTCCCAGTCACAAGGACAGAATTTAGTAGGCTCAACGTGGGTATGAACAGAAGAAGTGCTCTGAATCACTGAACGCTGCGTACTCAACGATGACTCCCTACCCGGAGGCGAAATCCAGAATCGTATAAGTTAGCAACATCTTCTGTCACCTAAAGCAGGTTCCCAGTGCCTTGTGGCACTATATCATACAAAATAGGCCTTAGAGATTTTGCCCGCATTTGTCCTTCATGACAAACGAAGCTTGCGAGTGTATATCACTGGTGACAGCTCCACCCAGCTTGAACATTATCCCCCTGAGTTCCACCGCTCGTCATCGAAAGTCAGTTTCGGCATGATCCTTGAAGAGGAAGTCTAGCCCTGTGATTGCACAGCAGCCTTCGCCTGCATCACGCATTACACTGCAAGTGTTGTCAGTTTTGTCAATCTCCTGATCCACTGGCACATGCCTTGTCGGCCTGATCATTAACCTTACGAACGTTCTGAGGAGGCAGTGCCATCACAGATGGTGAAGAATCTCCGTCCTTCAGAAATACTAAATTCGTCTGTACCATTTCAGTACCCAAAACATCTGCAATTCAATCAGCCTTTTTGATAGTTTTCTGTACAACCTCTTAAGTATCTACAAGAAAATTACTGTCGGCAGTTGCACTCTGCAAGACACAAAAATTATCGGCACATGCACTTCCCTTCACATCTGGTCCAGGCTGCAGAAATTCGCAACCTCTCCGCCAGGGTATGCCTCACCAACTACGCAAACAACAAACGAGGAGATCAAAACGCTACGACAACAAGGAAACTGTATGCTACCGCTTCTGCCGGCCGGAGTGACCGAGCGGATCTAGGCACTTCAGTTTGGAACCGAGCGACCACTACGGTCGCAGGTTCGAATCCTCCCTCGGGCATGGATGTGTGTGCTGTCTTTAGGTTAGTTAGGTATAAGTAGTTCTCAGTTCTAGGGGACTGATGACCTCTGATAATAAGTCCCATAGTGCTCAGAGCCATTTGAACCATTTGGCTGCGCTTCTGTTTTGCTCTTTTCTGCTGATGAGTAAGCCTGCGAACGTATAAGTGAAAAATTTTATAACGTTAATTAGTCGCCTTGACACTTATACGCTCTCCAGAAGGGTAAACTTATCCTTTGCTATACATGTGACATCAACTAGTCGTATGAAACTCTGGTTGGTTTCTAACCATATCCTCAATATATCCTAGAATGTTCAGATGTGCTGACCTACTAACACTGCCTCCACCAACTGGTTGCAAACGTGAGATACACAAATAAGGAGACAATAACATGACAAACGAAAGTGTGAAATGATACACTTAGTAGTGTTAAATTCTTTACTCTTCTGCAATTTACCCTATACAAGATTACACAGTACGAGCAACATTTTAGTTCTGCCTATTCACGTTTGGTAATCGTCTGTCCTGTGATATATTCGCGGTTGTTAATTCAACGTGGAATACTGACATCAGCTATGGCAATTGCAAATACATTTAGAACTACACTCGCGACTAGCAACGTGAAGCCTCAGGATAGAACGAAAATGACACGTGATCAGCAATTTATGGTTTAAATGGCTCAGAGCACTATGTGACTTAACATCTGAAGCCATCAGTCCCCGAGAACTTAGAACTACTTAAACCTAACTAACCTAAGGACAGCACACACATCCATGCCCGAGGCAGGATTCAAACCTGCGACCGTAGCGGTCGCTCGGATCCAGCCTAAAGCGCCAAGAACCGCTCGGCCACACAGGCCAGCTCAGCAATTTAATTTACTTCCCTAACCGCCGTTGCGAATGCACGACCACTAGTGATCAATGCTTATCGCTGCAGACGTTCACGCCTCAGCGAGATAACATAAATTCTGCCTCCCAAAAGCTTCCGTAGGCACCTCCACGGCTGCCGTGGAACACCAAACGATCCTCAGGCTCTCGCTACAAGTGCTCTGTCCCAGTAACGAGGTCGCACACATTGCCAGAACCAACCTCTCTCCTCGACGCCCCAGGAACAAGTGTTTCTCAGGCGCAACGCTTTTTCGTAGCTCCTGTTCTTTTCCCTTCCCCCCTTTAAAGTGTGTGGCCAATCATGTTACTGGAAGGCTTTCGTTTCCGAGCGCCGTCCAATCTCAGTTTTGCAATCGACCGGAGCTTCTAGAATTTTCCAGACTGTTCCAGAAGCTTCTGCTCCGGCCGTTCGGAAAACCACCTACACGCCGCCACGCGTTTTGTGAGCGAGCCCCTGTGTCTTCTCCTTGTCCTCGGCCACGTGGCTCCCGCTAAGCCGCGGTCCACCCGCCAGGGGTTTCCAGGAGCTTAGGTTCGATGCTGTCTACAGCTCTCAGGCCTGCCTGCCTCGCTTGTGTCTTTTCCGTTCTCCTGCCAGTCTCCCATCTCCGTCCGCTTCACTATCGTCCAACGTGCAGATATTCTGCTACAAATTAAGATCCCTAGCCGATGTCAGTATCGTTAATGGTATCCTGTCTCGATGTTTTTACTATTAAAGGGCCTTCTTTCCGGAGTGGTAGTTTTAATACGGCTCAAAATCATGCCACCTTACAACACTTAATCTAATCCTATCCTAACACTTACTGTAACTTGTCTTCTCCGCTTGAGTGGCTACTCATGACTACTACTTTACGTTCTTATACTAGTGAGTCACATTTATTACTCGAAATGAAATACATTCCCCATCAGAACGGCGAAAACTGCGTAAACTACCACATAACGCCGACTTCTAAACAAAACTCATCTTCTCCTCCTAAGAAGCTTCACATGTTTAACACCTTATACCATTCCAGACAATGAGCCACTCCCATTGATGACAGAGAAAAATTACGTTCATATTTACACATCCTCAGAACCCAGTCTGCGTTTACTTGCCACATGTCACACATGAAAACAGAACTGAATCGCTGGTAAAAGGTGGACTGACTCGACGTGACACTCGCAGGGGAAAAGAAAGAACAGTTAGTGCAATCACCACTGCATACTGATGCTGTCTGTCGACGAAAGCAGGCCATAGTGGCCGTGGTGTGCTAGGCGCTGCAGTCTGGAACCGCGAGACCGCTACGTTCGCAGGTTCAAATCCTGCCTCGGGCATGAATGTGTATGATGTCCTTAGGTTAGTTAGGTTTAAGTAGTTCTAAGTTCTAGTGGACTAATGACCTCAGAAGTTGAGTCACATAGTGCTCAGAGCCATTTGAACCATTTTTGTCGACGAAACTGCAACCCTCATGTAGCCGAGAGACATCGTCTCCAGGGAGGGTGGCTGGTAAGGTTCCTCTGTCACTGAAATTTAGTGGTGACACACAGTTCTGACATCAACATGTAGAGGTCGCCCCAGGGCGAAGCTGGCGGCAAATGACTTCCCAAGCGTGAGCACACAAGGCCTCGCCGGTTTGTCTGACAAACAGGTTCCAGGCACTGGCTGTGGCTGACGCTGTCGCTGAGCCAGATGCTGTCGCCTGTCCTGTTTCAGAGGAAACCACTCAGCCTGCAAGATCTGGGGAATCGCAGAGGGTGGGATTATTGGTAGTTGGGAGCTCCAACGTTGGACGCGTTATAGGGCCCCTTAGGGCCTTGCTGACAAGAAGGGTAAGAAAACCAATGTGCATTCTGTGTGCATACCGGGTGTAGTCATTCCAGATGTGGAAAGGATACTCCCCAATGCCATGAAGAGCACAGGGTGCAGCTAACAGCAGGTGGTTGCCCATGTCGGTACCAGTGATGTGTGTCACCTTCGATCAGAAGAGATTCTCTCTGGTTTCGAGCGGCTAACAGAAGTGGTAAAGGCTGCCAGTCTTGTTGCAAGATGAAAGCAGAGCAGACCAGTTGCAGCATAGTCGACAGGACCGATTGCGGACCCCTGGTACAGAGCCGAGTGGTGGGTCTGAATCAGAGGCTCAGACGGTTCTGCGAGCGTGTAGGATGCAGATTCCTCAACTTGCGCCAACGGGTGGGTGGGACTCGGGTTCCTCTGAATAGGTCAGGTGTCCACTATACGCAGGAGGCGGCTACACGGGTGGAAGGGATGTGAAGAACCTAACGGTGTGCCGGCCCCGGTGGCCGACGGTTTTAGGTATTTTTTCCTGAGCTACGAGACTGCTACGGGCGCAGGGTCGAACCCTACCTCGAGCATGGATGTGTGTGATATCCTTACGTTGGTTAGGTTTAAGTAGTTCTAGGTTCTAGGGGACTGATGACCTCTGATGTTAAGTCCCATAGTGCTCAGGGCCATTTTTTAAACTAACGGTGTTCCGAGAAGATAGGCTGAACACCGTTGCCGGTGGCGTGTTTGTTGCTGTCAGAAGTAGTTTAACTTGTCGCGAAATTGAAGTAGATACTTCCTGTGAGTTAGTATGGACAGAGGTCATTGTTGACAAACGGAATAAATTAATAATGGGACCCTTTAACTGCCTTCCCAGTTCAGGTGATACAGTTGCTGAAATGTTCAAAGAAAACTTGAGTTTGATTTCAAACACGTACCTGACTCATACGATAATAGTTGGTGGTGACTTTAATTTACCCTCGATAGGTTGGCGAAAATACATGTTTAATTCCGGAAGTACGCATAAAATATCAGCCGAAATGTTGTCAAACGCATTCTCTGAAAATTATTTCGAGCAGTTAGATCATGACCCCACACGAATAGTAAACGGTTGTGAAAACACAGTTTACCTCTTAGCAACAAATAATCCAGAGTTAATAACGAGCAGCAAAACCGATATAGGGATTACTGAACACAGGGCTGTCGTAGTGAGAGTGAATATTGTAATTCTCGAAAAACGAGGGAAAAATATACCTATTCAAAAAAGCAAATAAAAACTCACTTGACGCCTACCTGAGAGACTACCTCCACTCATTCCAAATTAATAATATAAAGTGTAGACCAGACGTGGCTTAAATTCAAAGAAATAGTATCAGCAGCAATTCAGAGATTTACACCAAATAAACAAACAAACAACGCAGTGGATCCTCCTTGGTACACAGAACGGACTAGAACACTGTTGCAGAGACAACGAAACAAACGTACCAAATTTAAACGACGCAAAATCCCCACGATTGGCGATCCTTCACAGGAGCTCGAAATTTAGCGCGGAGTTCAGTGCGAGACGCCTATAACAGTTTCCATAACGAAACTTTGTCTCGAAACCTGGCAGAAAATTCAAATAGATTCTGGTCGTATGTGAAGTACGTTAGCGGCAAGAAAAAACCAATGCCTTCTTTGCGCGATAACAATGGAGTTACTATCGAAGACAGTGCTGCCAAAGCAGAGTTACTAAACACAGCCTTCCGAAATGCCTTCACAAAATAAGACGAAGTAAATATCCCAGAATTCGAATGGAGGACAGCTGCCAACATGAGTAACGTAGAAGTAAATATCCTGGAAGTAGTGCAGCAATTAAAATCACTTAATAAAAACAAGTCTTTTGATCCAGACTGTATCCCAATTATATTCCTTTTCGAGTATGCTGATGCCTTAGCTCCATACTTAACAATCATATACAACAGTTCGCTCCACGAAATATCCGTACCCAAAGACTGGAAAGTTGCACGGGTCACACCAATATTAAAGAAAGAAAGAAGGAGTAATCCACTAAATTACAGGCCCATATCGCTAACGTCGATATGCGGCAGGATTTTAGAAAATATATAGTGTTCGAAAGTTGTGAGTTACCTCGAAGAAACGGTCTATGGCCATACAGTGAACACGGGTTTTGAAAACATCGCTCCTGTGAAACGCAACTAGCTCTTTATTCACACGAACTCTGAGTGCTATTGACAAGGGATTTCCGATCGATTCCGTATTCCTGGATATCCGGGAAGCTTTTGACACCGTACCACACAAGCTGCTCGTAAGGAAGTTGCGTGCTTGTGGAATATCGCCTCAGTTATGTGACTGGATTTGCGATTTCCTGTCAGAGAGGTCGCAGTTCGTGGTAACTGACGGAGAGTCATCGAGTAATACAGAACTGATTTGAGGCGTTCCCCAAGGTAGTGTTATAGGCCCTTTTCTGCTCCTTATCTATATAAGCGATTTGGGAGACAATCTGAGCAGCCGTCTTCGGTTGTTTGCAGATGACACTGTAGTTTATCGACTAATAAAGCCATCAGAACATCAAAACAAAATCCAAAACGATTTAGAAAAAATATCTGAATGGTGCGAATTGTGGCAGTTGTCCCTAAACAACGAAAAGTGTGAGGTCATTCACATGAGTGCCAAAAGGAACTCTTTAAACCTCGGTTACACGATAAATCAGTCTAATCTAAAAGCCGTATATTGAAATAAATACCTAGGTATTACAATTACGAACAACTTTAATCGGAAAGAGCATATAGAAAATGTTGTGGGGAAGGCTAAGGAAAGGCTGCGTTTTACTGGCAGGACACTTAATAAATGTAACAAAGCTACTAAGGAGGACACTACGCTACAAGAGGATACTACGCTTGTCTGTCCTCTTTTAGAATACCGCTGCACAGTGTGGTATCCTTACCAGATAGGACTGACGGAGTACATCGAAAAAGTTCAAGGAAAGGCAGCATGTTTTGTATTATTACGAAATATGGGAGAAAGTATCACAGAAATGATACAGGATTTGGGCTGGAAATCATTAAAAGAAAGGCGTTTTTCGTTGCGATGGAAACTTCACACCAAATTCCAATCACCAACTTCCTCCTCTGAATGCGAAAATATTTCGTAGACACCGACCTACATAGGGAGGAACGATCACCACGATAAAATAAAGGCAATCAGAGCTAGTACGGAAAGATATAGGTGTCCATTCTTTCCGCGCGCTATACGACATTGGAATAATAGAGAATTGTGAAGGTGGTTCGATGAACCCTCTGCCTGGCACTTAAATGTGATTTGCTGAGTATCCATGTAGATGTAGATGAACATGTGGAGGTCTGAGTTGAGGTGGTGGAATGTTGTCGGGGTGATGATAGATAGCTGCTCGTAAAAACTGCACTATTAGTCATACATTTTACTGAAGAACAAACTAGAACATTCTGTGGTGCAACATCCTCCATAACGTATGCTGAAGACAGTGAATGTTAAGGAACTGATGCAGCAGGTGGCCATGGTCTCAAGCGACTGCCTTCTATAGTACAGGGCTTTTTGCACCTGGTGGTTGGCCTGTAGGTGGCCCGCTGGATGGAAGATGCTAGGCCACAGCACTGATCTTAAAACCTGAAGTAGGGGCAAATTTCACCGTTGACTGAAAATAATGGTAATTTATGTTGGGACAGAGCGTTATCGCTTTGCAGATCACAGCTTGCAACCATGTGGACCATAAGAAGTTCGGAAATAGGAGAGACGCTTAGTCCTACATTTTCCTCCACAACTAGTAACACGTGAATCCTTAGGAATCCATGTTGTCCTAAGTGAAAGTTTGAAATTTTGGAACGTATTCGAAATAAACGTAGCAGTGCCAACGAATTTCCCATAACGTGTACTACAAAAGGGGGGCGTAATATATGACCAACACAAAGATATACGGATTTCATTAATTTTCGTTGTCTTTTACGCACAACATACCTTTTAAAGGTATATTTATGTGTAAGAAGGGTGCTAAACCTGAAAATATTAATGTAACACCTGTTCTGAAAATTCTATACCACTGAGAACACCTAAATTTTTGCGTTAAGTTTTACAGGAATATTTAAAACAATTACGGCATGTGGAAGAAGAAACCATTAAAAATCACAAATACATGTATTTCAAAATTTTAAAATATAATGAACATGACTAGATAACAGTATTCTGAAAAGAAAGGCATAAAGTACCCCTTCCCTTTCCCTTGGTATTGCGGGGGTTGAATCAGGTGGTGTTAAGGGAATGAGGTTACGAAATGAGACACTAAAAGGACTATGAATAAATGATGATGGCCAAAGTTGAAAGGATATCAAATGAAGACTGACTATAGCATGAAAAGACAGATTTGCTAACATTGAATGTATATTTAAATGTTATGAAGTATTTCTCGAAGGAATTTGTATGGTTTCCTAAATGCTACTCTAGACGGGTGCAAAAATGAATGTGCGCAATTGAAAATACTGTACGCGAAAATGAAGATTTGGCCCAGTCTGACTAAACCCTGAAGTAGACCCTAGAATCTCTCAACGGTGATATTAATTCCTCCTTCTTGCACTTTAACATATAAATTACAACATAAAAATAAATGAATGATTAAGGGAACTAGGAACTACTTAATATTAACGTTGTTTCTGCTTATACATTTATTGTAGATTAAAATTTCTTTATACATTACAAATGCTTATATGTCCATGTGCAATGGACATAAAGAGATACAAATGAATTTCCTGTCTAATATTACTGATCAACTGCCCACATCTGCTCCTTTTTATAGCAACGTGATATAATATTAATAACAAGAGATGACTGTTATCATGTACGTCCCATACACTAGAACACTAGAAGACACTAGTTTCAAAGATGATCTACAGTGGTGTGCAACCTCAGTGGAATTTAAGCTTACGTTATCACAGCTGTTCAGCTGTATAGCCCTAATAAGCCGAAGCAATTAGCAATATCACCAAAATTTACTGCGTCCCGTATGTCTAAGTGATGGTTCTCGTACACGTCTGCGCCGATGGAAGAACTCCAGCCACAAAATAAAAAACTAATTAAACACTAGGTCGGCAGGAGGCGGTCCTCTGACTAGTATAATCTAATACTATCCTCTCCTCTCTTTATTCTACAAACAAGAAACGCCAACTCCCAGCCACAAGGACGGAATGCAGATTACTTCACAACGTGAGTATAGACAGGAGAAGTGCTCTCGATCACTGAACACTGCGTACTCAACGATGGCTCCCTCCCCGGAGGCGAAGTCCAGAATCGTATAAGTTAGGAACACTTTCGGTCATCTAAAGCAATTTCCCAGTGCCTTGTAGCACTATATCATGCCAATTAAGCCTTAGTGATTTTGCCAGCTTTTGTCCCTCTTGACAAACGAAACTTGTGAGTGTATTTCACTGGTGACAGCTTCCCACAGCTTGAAAATTATCCCCCTTATAGATAGCTTTCTGTGCAACCTTCTAAATATCTGCAACAAAATTACTGTCGGCAGTTGCACTCTGCAAGACACAAAAATCATCGGCACATTCACTTCCCTCCACATCTGTTCCAGGATGCAGGAATTCGCAACCTCTCAGCCAGGGTATACCTCACTAATTATGCAAACAACAAACGAGGAGAACAAAACAGGACGGCGACAAGGACACTTAATCTAATTCGATCCCAACACTTGCTGTAACTTAACTTCTCCATTTGAGCGGCTACTCATGACTACTACTCTACGCGCTTAAACGCAGTGAGCCACATTTATTGCTCAAAATGGTACACACTGCCCCTTAAAAGCGGCGAAAACAACCACAAAACTCCAGCTTCTCGACAAAACTCATCATCCCTCCTAAGAAGCTACGCATGGTTACCATCTTATACACTTCCAGATAATGAGCCACACCCATTCATCATAGACATAAATAAAGTTCATGTTTACACATCCTCAGATTACAGACTGAGTTTGGCTGGCTCTGAGCACTATGGGACTTAACGTCTTAGGTCATCAGTCCCTTAGAACTTAGTACTACTTAAACCTAACTAACCTAAGGACGTCACACACATCCATGCCCGAAGCGGGATTCGAACCTGCGGCCGTTGCTGTCGCACGGTTCCAGACTGAAGCACCTAGAACCGCTCGGCCACTCCGGCCGGCACAGACAGTTTACTTGACACACGTCACACATGGAAACAGAACTGAAAGGCTGCTTATTGGCGCACTGACTCGACGTGATACTCGCAGGGGAGTGCACTCCTCACTGCATATTGATGCTGTGTGTCGACGAAACTGCAAACCTGAGGAAGTCGATAGTCATCGTCTCCAGGTAGGGTGGCTGGCAATTTTCCTCTGTCACTGTAATTTAGTGGTGACACACTCTTTTGACATCGAAATGTTGAGATTCAGGATGGATGACCTAAACACACAGAGATCTGAGTTGAGGTGGTGGATTATTGTCGGGATGATGATCGATGGCTGTTCATAAACACTTCACTATTGGTTATACATATTATTGAAGAACAAACTAGAACATTCTATGGTGCAACATCCTCCATAGCGTGTGCTGAAGACAGCGAGTGTATAGTAACTGAGGCAACAGGTGGCCATGGTCTCAAACGACTGCACTCTATGGCGGAAGGCTGGTTGCACCTGGTAGTTGGCCCACAGACTGGAAGATGCTAAGTCCTCAGCAGTGATCTTAAAACCAGCAGCAGGGGCCCACATGTAGTGGAGGGCAAAACTCGTGGTAATTGCTTGAAGTATTATGTCGCCTCGAGGAGTGGCATACACTTCTTGTCGTAAATAGTAGCTACCAGACCGAGACACCTTTGATTGAAAATAATGGCAATTTATGTTGGGACAGAGCGTTCTTGCTTCGCAAATCACAGCTTGTAACCATGTGGACTATATGAAGTCTGTTGATTGGATGTGTAGTAATCGGCCTGACAACGGCTTCGTGCTGTGTCGCCGTAATGGTGGTGCCAGCCCCTTTCCTGGAGCATAATGTGGGGATCTGCCAGTGGCATTGCTACATCTGACGTAATGATGTTTGGTCGGCTTTGAGCTGCCTCACTCCCAAGATCTTTTGCAACAGCTATGGAAACATCACAATTTTACTCAGTACCGCCGAAAAAAAGTGGTGGCGCTGCAGATCGTATAACTGATAAGAAGATACTGAGTCGAACTGGGGAAAACAAATATATGGCACAAGTTCTTTTCATAGAGCATATCCTATGACGTCAAGGACTTCTCAGTTTGGTAATGGAGAAAAGTGTGTATATGTGGGTGTTGTTCGCCGGGTGGCGGGGGGGGGGGGGGGGGGGGGGGTGTTAAGAATGTAGAGGGAGACAAAGTCTTGAATACAGTGAGCAGGTTCAAACCGATGCACATTGCATTAGCTATGCGGCGCTGAAGAGGCTTGCACAGAATAGACTAGCTCGGGCAGCTGCATCAAACCAGTCTTCAGATTGAAGACCACAACAACAACATTGGGGGGGGGGGGGTAGCCGGAGGGAGAGGTAGGCTCTTGGTCCACAAATTTCCAAGTTATTTACCGGGAGAACTCATGGCTAAGGTAGATCTCGTGTGATTCAGCGCTCTCGGCTGTAGACATGGCAAAAGACGTTTCTATATTGGTCTAAATTAACGGCGTTGCTCCTTCTCGTATGAGAAAAGCTATTTATCTCACACTGTTGGCCGATGCAACCAACTGATGCAGCGGTTCTGTTATTATTTTGTTGTTGTAAACACAAGTGTCTCTGGTATGATATTAAACTGCAACCATACATGGAGCGACCACAGTATAATTGCTCTCCAGCCAGCAATAGCAACATCCTCTCTCGAAGGTGGATGGGCGAGTGGAAGCTGTGAGCTGTAAGTGTTACCTCGCCTGCTTGGGAAGATGGAAGGAAGATAGAGAAGGTAAAGAAAATAGTCGTGATCACCTACCACTTACCAGCAAATGGTCAGCTCAGTAATGTCAACTAAAATTAACCGACCAGTTCTTGTTGATTCCTGTTTGCGATTTCCTATTACTCCAAGTTGGTGTAAGAGAGAAACGCAAAGTTACAGATGTGGCTTAAGGTAATTTTCATAAGTCAAGTGCTTAACGTGATCGGTCATAGAATTATGCTATATAGTTAATTGAGTTCCGGACTTCGTTTCTGAAAGACTGTAGGTTCTTTGGTGCACCATAAAAGATCTGATAAATTGCTAATCAGTATTTGGATCACACCAATGGCGGACGGGCTCCACGTAGGCAGTTTTGCATTTCTTTCTCGAATAGCTGTACACAAACCTGATAGCGACATTAACACAAAGAGATATGTTTATTTTGCTAAATTAATGTATCTGAAAGGTATTAATTTAAATATACTCAAATACGAGAGGTGTGTGAAAAGACTGTGCAAAGTCCGAGAGATGCCACCGCCGGCGCCGATCGAGGTAATGTTTAGTTAGTAGCATCGTTGGAAAGAATGCACACGAATTTTCAGTCACGTTGTTCTGCGCCTTCGATTAGAACGGTTTATAAGCGATTTTAAATTTTAGGAGTGGCCATATGGGCACAAGTGTTGCTGAACTTTCTGGACGCCCTGTTGAGGTTACCACTCCAGAAATCATTGATAAAATCCATAATACGGTGATGGATGACAGAAGAGTTGTGTGAGATTGTTAGTACTGTGGGCATCTCGAATTAACGGGTACATAATATTTTGCATTAACATTTGGATATAAGAAAGCTATCCGCAAGACTCGTTCCGCGTTTGCTCACGCTTGAGCAAAAACGGAATCGTGTGAAGTGTTGCAAGGATGGTTTGCTGCTGTTCAGGCAGAATCCGCAGGACTTTAAGAGTACATTAAACGTCGTCTCGTCACTGTGGATGAAACATGGATACATTACTATACTCCTGAGAGCAAAAAACATTCTAAACAATGGGTTACCAAGGGAGAATCTGCACCAAAAAAGGCGAAGACCATTCCTTTGGCCGGAACGGTTATGGCGGCTGTCTTTTGGGATTCGCAAGGAACAATCCCCACCGACTAACTGGAAAAGGGTAAAACTATTACAGGTGAATATTATTCATCTTTATTGGACCGTCCTTTTCGATCACGACAATGAAAGATCACACACATCAGCATTTGTGGTCGCAAAATTTATGGAAATAGGAATCCAACTCATTTCACATCCACCCCTCCCCTGTTCTCCAGACTTGGCTCCTTCGAACTACTATTTGTTCCCCAATTTGAAGAAATTGTTGGTGGGACAAAGATTTTATTCAAACGAGGAGGTGATTTCAGCAACTATTAGCTATTTTGTAGACTTAGACAATTCCTAATATTCGGAAGGGTTCAACAAATTAGAACAGCATTGGACAAAGAGTATAAATTTAAAAGGAGACTATGCTGAAAAATAAAAGAAACTACCCCAAACATGTAAGCGGTTTTTTTTTTTTTTTTTTTTTTTGCTCAGACTTTTCAAACGCACCTCGTATATTATTTAAGTGATGAATGGAGAAAATACAAAAATGCAGTCAATGGAGGAGGCAAAAAAGAATACAAACGTGTCAAAAATGAGATCGACAGGAAGCACAAAATGGCTAAGCAGGGATGGTTAGAGGACAAATCTAAGGATGTAGAGGAGCATATCACTAGGAGTAAGAAGGATACTGCCTACAGGAAAATTGAAGAGGTCTTTGGAGAAAAGAGAACAACTTGCATGAATATCAAGAGGTCAGATGGAAATCCAGTAATAAGCAAAGAAGGGAAAGCAGAAAGGTGGAAGGAGTCTCATCCAAACTGTGCCCCTGGGGCGCTAGCGCCCGCGATCGCCCGCGGCCATCGCCCCGGGAGAATTCGTATGTTGCCACAGTGGCCGAGTCGTGTCGCTTAGCTGGCCGTGCGGACCGCCCGACCGTCCGCCGCGCCACTCGACCTTATACCATTATAAGACACGACCACGGGTTTGGATATTTTTCTAGCCGTGGAAAACGTGTTAGAGTCAATGGGTTTAAAACGGGAACGCCTGACCAGTGTAACAACGGATTGAGCCTCTGCGCTACGAGGGATACGCACTGGCTTCCTGGGTTACGCCAGGTCCAAAATGGCTGAAGTCGGCTGTCCCTTATTCGCGGCAGTCCATTGTCTGATATACCAGGAGGCACTTTGTGCGGAGGTTGCCAACATAAAAAATGTTATGGACATAGTTCTTCGAACGGTGAGTTATCTTCGATTGCATGGACTCACACATCTCCAATTTAAAGAATTTCTCGCTGATATCGAAGCGGAATACCCGGACATCCCCTACCACACCGAAGTAAGATGGCTGAGCAGAGGAAAGGTGCTTCATCGGTTTTTCTCCTTGAGGGGTGAAATAAATATCTTTTTCAAATGAAAGGACGCCAGAAGAATTACTTTGTGACTCTCAGTGGGTGGCGAATTTGGATATTTAGAGTGACCTTAATGGTCATTTAAATACTTTGAACATTTCACTCCAAGGCGAAAATCACTCTGTTGCTGATTTAGTGCAGACGATTCAAGCATTTAAAAAAAAAGTTGTTTTGTGGGGAAAACAGTTGCGCGAGAAGAATTGTGGACACTTTTCTGCACTAGACAGTGTTAAAGAAGATGTGGATTTTTCAGATTATTTTCAAATCATTTGCGAATTACAAGAACAATTTCAAAACAAATTTTAGGAGATAAGTGAGCTTCAACCGGCCTTATATATATTTGTTCGCCCGTTTTCCCTTCGGGCAGAGGACGTCTCACAAGTGCTTCAACTAGAGCTGATTGACCTGCAGTGCGATATCGGCCTGAAGAGCCACTTTGTTAAGTGTTAAACTTTGGATGACTTTTACAGATGTCTTCCACGAGAGAAATATCCTCTTTTGCACAAGCACGCGGCCAAATTTCTCTCAATGTTTGGTTCTACGTATATTTGTGAGTGCTTTTTCTCTCTTTTAAAGCTTGCTAAAACTAAGAACCGTTCATTACTTGGCGATAAAAATTTGACAAAGTCTTTGAGGTAAGCAGTCTCACGGAATATTGTACCAAACCTAGACATAATCGTTTCCTCGAAAAAGAAAAACGTGTAAAATGTTAATTGTCGTCTTTAACAATGTTGACTGTAAGAATTAAAGAGCTTTATAACCTTAAATCAATTTTTAATTAGTTTTCAGACATGTTCAGTTAAAATTATTATGTACAAAACACAAAACTAAGGATCCGATTTCTAAACTCAGAAAAGTGATACAAAAAGCTGTAGCACGAAGTATTAAAAAAAATATTTACTTGTAAAAACTATTTCTAAAATAGAATGTTTTGTTTACGTTGGATCAGACCGCATGAAAGTCCAACGCAGAGCAGTGCTAAGCGGTCGCACTCGCTCCGCAGCTATCTCTCTCTCTCTCTCTCTCTCTCTCTCTCTCTCTCTCTCTCTCCCTATGCTGACACTAGCGACACACGGTCGTGTACGGGGCGCTGAACTACACTGTCTTGCACCCGCTGCTCCCGCCGGGCGCAATTCTTGAATGAGCCTGATATAGAGGGTCTATACAAGGGCGACGATCTTGAGGACAATATTATAGAAATGGAAGAGAATGTAGATGAAGATGAAATACGAGATATGATACTGCGTGAAGAATTAGACAGAGCTCTGAAAGACGTAAGTCGAAACAAGGCCCCAGGAGTAGACAACATCACATTAGAACTAATGACAGCCTTGGGAGGGCCAGGGCTAAAAAAACTCTACCATCTAGTGAGCAAGATGTATGAGACAGGCGGAATACCCTCAGACTTCAAGAAGAATATAATAATTCCAATCCCAAAGAAAGCAGGTGTTGACAAATGTGAAAATTACCGAACTATTAGTTTAATAAGACACAGCTGCAAAATACTAACACGAATTCATTACAGACGAATGGAAAAACTGGTAGGGCCGACCTCGGGAAGGGCAGTTTGGATTCCGTAGAAATGTTGGAACACGTGAGACAACTCTGACCCTACGACTTATCTTATAAAATAGATTTAGGAAAGGCAAACCTACGTTTCTAGCATTTGTAGACTTAGAGAAAGCTTTCGATAATGTTGACTGGAATACTCTCTTTTAAATTCTGAATGTGGCAGGGATAAAACACAGGGAGCGAAAGGCTATTTACAGTTTGTACAGAAACCAAATGGCAGTTACAAGAGTCGATGGGCATGAAAGGGAAGCAGTGGTTGGGAAGGGAGTGAGACAGATTCCAGATGTTATTCAATCTGTATATTGAGCAAGCAGTAAAGGAAACAAACGAAAAATACAGAGTAGGAATTAAAGTCCATGGAGAAGAAATAAAAAATTTAAGGTTCGCCAATGCCATTGTAATTCTGTCAGAGACAGCAAAGGACCTGGAAGAGCAGCTGAACGAAATGGAAAGTGTCTTGAAAGGAGGACATAAGATGAACATCAACAGAAGCAAAACGAGGATAATGGAATGTAGTCGAATTAAACAGGGGGCGGGGGGTGCTGCGAGAGTTAGATTAGGAAATGAGAGGCTTAAAGTAGTAAATGAGTTTTGCTATTTGGGGAGCAAAATAAGTGATGATGGTCAAAGTAGAGAGGATATAAAATGTAGACTGACAATGGCATGGAAAGCGTTTCTGAAGAAGAGAAATTTGTTAACATCGAGTATCGATTTAAGTGTCAGAAAGTTGTTTCTGAAAGTATTTTTATGGAGTGTAACCATATAGGGAAGTGAAAGTGCCCGATAAATAATTTGGACAAGATGAGAATAGAAGCTTTCAAAATGCGGTGCTACAGAAGAATGCTGAAGATTAGATGGGTACATCACATAACTAATGAAGAGGTACTGAACAGAATTAGAGAGAAGAGAAATTTGTGGCACAACTTGACTACAAGGCTTCTAGTAGGGCATATTCTGAGGCATCAAGGGATCACCAAATAAATATTCGATGGCGGTGTGGAGGGTAAAAATCGTAGACGGAGAGCAAGAGATGAATACACGAAAATGATTCAGAAGGATGTAGGTTCCAGTAGGTACTGAGAGATGAAGAAGCTTGCACAGGATAGAGTAGCATGGAGAGCTGCATCAAACCAGTCTCTGGACTGAAGATGACAACAACAACAACAAGAGCTAACAAGATGGATGCATACATACCGAAAGCTGAAGAACAAAAGACGATACGAAACAGGAAGCCAGCTCCTAGCTGATAACAGAAAGAATGTAAAGGCTTCTCTGTTCCTCATTATTGTAGAAAGTATTACATGTACTTATTAACATTTGTGTACTTTCTGGTACACACATATTTCATAAACATAAAGAAAGAAAAATTTTTTTCGTGTCTTACATTTTCCTACGATACATTTGGCAACGATACTGGTTGTTACATGAGTAGTTATTCATGTCGTAACTACAATCAAATTACAAGATTGGTGTATACAAGAAAAAACAATGCACAGTTTAACGTGTTTTAAATAAACAGTTTGAGAAATCATTTTCATTGGCATGGGAGGTAAGTGTACAAGATAGATTAAATTAAAATTTGAGAGGTTAAGTCAGTTCAGGTACGTGACTGCCCGTGCGAATTGATGTAGCCACTGCTGGACTGACGTCGCAGTTAGCTTATATGATGTCAAACGGTTGGTGATGACCGGATGAGTGTTAGCTCTGGTTGTGCACTTTGTAGCAGAAATGGGCATCGAGGCGCGGCCCGTCCAGGAACTTAGCCATGACAGAGGTGCGAGCCTTGCCTCGCAGTGCAGGTTCAGCTGGGGCAGCTGCATCGAGATCCGACGGGCTGCACGGTGCTGGGTCGTGCGCAGAGGCCCGGCCCGCGAGCTGCGGCCGCACTGGACTCCAGCATTCTCGGGCCGAGCGAGTCCCTGACGTCACCTCAAGGGCCGAGCAGTGCAGTTGCGAACGAACCTGTATGCCACGGGCTCAGCAGAGCTGCGCATGGAGACGCAGCCCACGGGCCGCGGCCTCAATGCTCCACACTGAGCGAGGCCGTGACGTCACTGCACCAGTGCGTGCGCAAACACTGGCGTGCTGCGGCCTACGGGCTGTTGATAGTACTGACCACAGTTGCAAGCTACGGACTACGAGCGGTGAGTAGAGCAGTGTTTAGTGGGGTGGTGGGATTTCTTCATTTTTGTCGTAACACACAAAATGAGCGAGGAAACTAATGTGGTCAGCAGAAGAAGGAGCGTATGTCAGTTAAAATGGGAGTGAAAGAAATACTACTCAGTGTTGAGTGAAGAACCACACATCCTGA
This sequence comes from Schistocerca americana, assembly GCF_021461395.2. Lineage (NCBI taxonomy): Eukaryota > Metazoa > Arthropoda > Insecta > Orthoptera > Acrididae > Schistocerca > Schistocerca americana. The sequence continues at coordinate 495,704,326 of NC_060130.1, read as the reverse complement.
AGCGAATCTTAAATGTTCAGTTTGGAGCATGTTTAACCCTACTGTTCAAAAAAAAATGTTCAAATGTGTGTGAAATTTTATGGGACTTAACTGCTAAGGTCATCAGTCCCTAAGCTTACACACTACTTAACCTAAATTATCCTAAGGAGAAACGCACACACACCCATGCCCGAGGGGGGACTCGAACCTCCACCAGGACCAGCCGCACAGTCCAGGACTGCAGCGCCCTAGATCGCTCGGCTAATCCAGCGCGGAAAACCCTATTGTTGATGGCGTTTTGTTTGCTGTTCGCTGTGCAGTGAAATTTGCTGTTATGCAGAAGGGTCTAGTGACACTTCGCACATTTCTCGCCATCTATGCATGTCTAATAAAAAAGGGTCTTGTGTTGACCAGAAACGACTTCCTAAACCTACTCAGGACATAACTGTCGATATATGTGTGGCTATATGTGCACGAAACGTAAGATCATACAGAGCTATAAGATGTGAAGGTCTTATGCATCTTATTCAGACGTTAATCAACACTGCAAAGGCCATTATTTCTCACCCCACAGCTGTGTCGCGGTACATGGCAGGACGTGTTAAAAGCCTACAACATATAATTATGCCTAATGTAATTGCTCATATAACAGAAGGTGAATACTCAGCAACTATGGACTTGTGGACGTCTAGCACGACAAGAAATCATTAGCTGACGCGTCCTGTCACCTGTTTTATTGACTTGACTCTTAGATCTTGCATTTTGTTTACAGCCCAGTTTCCAGATGAACCATTAACGGTCTGTAATATCCTAAGAGAATTATTTAGACGATTAATGTATCGACGACTCTACTTTGAAAGTCATACAGCAAACGCCGGCCAGAGTGGCCGAGCGGTTCTATGAGCTTCAGTCCGGAAGGTTCGAATCCTGCCTCGGGCATGGGTGTGTGTGATGCCCTTAGGTTAGTTAGGTTTTAGTAGTTCTAAGTTCTAAGGGCTGATGACCTCAGAAGTTAAGTCCCATTGCGCTCAGAGTCATTTGAACCATACAGCACACAACTGATCAAGGTACCAACATTGTCGTGGCACTGCGCGGTGTATTCACGATTGAATTGTTCCTGCTAAATACAGGGCTATGAAGTTAATTTAATGCGGAGTATATATGCGTCAATTGTCCATAAGCTTACGGTCTTTTGACTGTGGCGAAAGAAGGCGTCACTTACGTAAAGAAAAGTAATCTTCTTAATGCTCTTGATAGATACCGGATAGTCGCTGGAATAAGCAGCTGACAATGTTAGAATGTCTTCGTGCGAGAACCTCTCTGAGAAGAGAGAAATAGCCCAAAATGAAGGAACACATAATACGCTGATGAAAGAACTTTTTACGTTATGTATACTATTCGATTACTGTAATCTTATACGCAATCGTTTAATTTATAGCTTTAAAAACACAAGGGTTTTTGTAGCTCTTCAAAACGGCGTCCAAGGAATTAGAACTGGAGAAAACACCTGCACTGCACCTTCTGTTGTCATGGACAAGGACAATCTTAAAGCATTTGAGTCAGGCGTCCCACGACAGAGAAGCTTCTGAAATCGGACTCAAATTATACTTAGATGAAAAGCTATTTGTCCTGAGATACTTTGAGGTAGCAACTTTCCTCTGGCCACCATTCGTCATTTAAAAATGATATCTGAAGATAAGAGGCGTAAAGTCATGAAAAGGAGACAATAGTTTTGCTTCCTCATACTTCTCCAATCTCACAATACACTCTAAAGACATTACCCATTACTGTATCCCCAACCGTCTTTTCTCTTTGTTCTCGCTAGTGGGCTCGAAAGGAACTGGCTTACCTTTCGATCTAGAAATAGTTATCTCAATGTACTCTGCTCTTCTGGAAGTTACAATAATAACAGTTAATGTTCTGAAATAGGAGAGACGATCAGTCCTACATTTTCCTCCACAACTAGTAACACGGGAATTTTTGGGAATCCATGTTGCTCTAAATGAAAGTTTGAAATCTTGGAACGTATTCCAAATGAACCTAGCAGTACCAGCGGATTTTCCATAACGTAAACTGCAAAAGGGAAGTGTAATATAAGACCAAGACAAAGATATACGGATTTCGTTAATTTTCGATGTCTTTCACGCACAACATACCTTTTAAAGATATATTTATGTGTAAGAAGGGTCCTAAACATGAAAATATGAATATAATACCTGTTTTGAAAGTGCTATACCACGAACAAGGCCTAAATTTTGCGTTAAGTTTTACTGAAATATTTAAAACAAGTACGGAATCTGGAAGAAGAAACCATTAAAAATCACAAATATATTTCTTTTCAAATTTAAGATATAATGTATATGACTAGATTACAGTATTCTGAAAAGGTAGTCATAAAGTATCTCTTCCCTCTTCCTTGGTATTGCGAGGGTTAAATCAGGTGGTGTTAAGGAGATCTGATTTCGAAATGAGACACTAAAAGGACTATTGGGCAGCAAAATAACTGATGATGACCGAAGTAGAGAGGATATAAAGTGAAGACTGACTACAGCAAGAAAAGTATTAATGAAAAAGATAGTTTTCCTAACATAGAATATAAATTTAAGTGTTAGGAAGTATTTCTTGAAGGTATTTGTATGGTTTCCAAGATGCTACTCCAGGCGGGTGCGCAAATGAATGTACGCAATGGAAAATACTGAACGCGAAAGTGAAGATTTGGCCCTGTCTGTCTAACACTTGAAGCAGATCTTGGCATCTCTTATCGGTAATGTTATTTCCTCCTTCTTGCTCTTCGACATATAAATTACAACATAAAAATAAATGAATGACTAAGGGAACTAGTAACTACTAAATAATAAATGTTGTTTCTCCATATACATTTATTGTAGATACAAACTATTTTATACATTACAAATATTTATATGTCGATGTGCCATGGACATAAAGAGATACAAATGAATTTCCTGAGTAATATTATTGATCAACTGGCCAAATGTGCCCCTTTTTCTGGCTACTCGATCTAATATAAATAACACGAGGTGACTGATATCGTATACATTCCAAACTTTAGAAGACACTAGTTACAAAGATGATCTACAGAGGTGTGCAACCTCAGTGGAATTGAAACGTACGTGATCACAGCTGTTTAGCTTTGTATTCCTAATAGCTGAAGCTATTGGTAATATCACCGAATGTACTGCATCCGGTGCGTCGTTGTGATGGTTCTCGTACACGTCTGCGACGATTGATGAACTCCAGCCACAAAATAAAAAAAACTCATTAAACACATGAACGGCAGAAGGCGGTCCTCTGACTACTATAATCTAACACTATCTTCTCCTCTCTGTATGCTACAGACAAGAAATGTGAGCTCTCAGCAACAAGGACGGAATTCAGATAACGTCTCAACGTGAGTATTGACAGGAGAAGTGCTCACAATCAGGGAACATTTCGTACTCAACGACGATTCCAGAACCGTATAGGTTAGCAACACCTTCGGTCACCCAAACCAACTTCCCAATGCATTGTGGCACTATATCATGATAAACGAACCTTACAACAGTTTTTCAATGGTGACACCTTCCCCCAGCTTGAAAGTTATCCCCCTGAGTTCCAGCGCTCGTTATCGAAACTCAGTTTCGACATGATGCTTGATCAGAAGATCTAGTCCTTGGACTGCGCAGCAGCCATCGCCTGCATCACGCATTACACTGTCAGTGTTGTCACATTTGTCAGTCGCCTGATCCACTGGCACAAGCCTTGTCGGCCCGATCATAAACCTTACAATGCACATGGTAGTTGGTGCACTGGCTGGAAGATGTGTAGTCCACAGCACTGATCTTAAAACCAGAAGCAGGGCCCACAGGTAGTGGAGTCCAAATATCGTGGTGGTTACTTGAGGCATCATGTCGCTTCGAGGAGTGGCATACACCTCTCCTCGACGATAGTAGGTACCAGACAGAGACACCTTTGACTGAAAATAGTGGCAATTTATGATCGGACAGAGCATTCTTGCTTCGCAAATCACAGCTTGGAACCATGTAGACCATAAGACGTCTGTTGATTGGATGTGTAGCAACTGGCCTACCAACGCCTTTCTGCTGTGTCGTCGTTATGGCGTTGCCAGCCCGTTTCCTGTAGCACAATGTGGGAATCTGCCTGTGGCATTTCTGCAGCTAACATAATGGTGTTTGGTCTGCTCTTAGCTGGCTCATTCCCAAGGTCTTTTGCAACAGCCATGGCAACATCACAATTTTACTCAGTAGCGCCGAAAAATAGTGGTGGCACTGCACATCGAATAACTGATAAGAGGATACTGAGTCGAACCAGGAAAAACAATAAATTTATGGTACAACATAATTTCAAAGGTCATGTCCTGAGGCATCAAGGAATTTTCAGTTTGGTAATGGAGTAATGGAGAGAAGTGTGTATATGTGAGTGTGGGGGAGGGTGTTAAAGTTGTAGAGGGAGACAAAGTCTTGAATACAGTTAGCAGGTTCAAGCTGATGTACATTGCATTAACTGTGCAGCCTGAAGAGATTTGCAGTGAATAGACTATCTTGGGCAGCTGCATCAAATCAATCTTCTGACTGAAGACCACAACAACATAATTGGGGAAGGGGCGGGAGGGAGAGGTAGGCTTCTGGTTCACAGTTTCGCAAGTTCTTTACTGGGAGAACTCATGAGAAAGGCAGATCTCGTGCGATCCAGCGTGCTCACGTTTCTAAATTGTTCTAAATTAACGGCGCTGCCCATTCTCGTATGAGAAAAGCTATTTATCTCACACTGCTGGCTGATACAACAAACTGATGTAGCGGTTCTGTTATTATTTTGTTGTAAACAGATGAGTCTCTGGTATGACGTTAAACTGCAACCACACATAGAGTGACCACAGTATAAGTCGTCCCTATCCAACAATAGCAATAATCTCTCTGGTGGGTCGATGAGAGAGTGGAAGTTGTTAGTTGTAACTGTTACCTTGCCTGCTTGCGAAGGTGGAAGGAAGATAGAGAATGTAAAGAAAATAGTCGTCTTCACCTACCACTTACCATCAGGTAGTCAGCTCAGTAATGTCAATTGAAATTAACCGAGCAGTGCTTGTTGATTCCTGTTGTGATTTCCTGTTACTCCATGTTGGTGTTCGAGAGAAACACAAAGTTACTGATGTTGCTCCAATGTAATTTTCCTAAGGCAAGTGCATAACGCGATCGGTCATTCGATCGGTTAATTGAGTAACGGACTTCGTTTCTGAAAGACTGCAGTTTCGTTGGTGCACCATAAAAGATCTGGCAAATTGCTAATCAATATTTGGATCACACCAATGGCTGACAGGCTCCATGTCAGCAGTTTTGCACTTGTTTCGCAAATAGCCGACACAAAGCTGATAAAGACATTAATACAAAGATATATGTTTAGTTTATTAAATCAATACATATGAGAGGTATTAATTTAAATATATTTAAATATATTCATGGTTCTTATGAGCTAACAATTTAGATGCTTACAAAGCGAAATCTGAAGAAGATGGGACGATACGAAACAGGAAGGCATCTCCTAGCTAATCACAGAAAAAATGTGAAGGCTTCTCTGTTCTTTATCTTCATGGAAAGTATTACATGTACTTATTACCAGTTTTGGTCTCACTGGTACTCACATATTTGATAAATATAAAGAAAGAAAAATTTTCTTAGTGTCTTACATGTGCCTATCGATCATTTGACTATGATACTGGCTGTTACATGAGTAGTCATTCAAGTTGTGTACAACAAATTTACAAGAATGATGTTTACAAGAAAAAACAATATGCTATTTGACATGTTTTAAATAAATAGTTTGACAAATCATTTTTATTGGCATGGGAGATATTTGTACAAGATACACTAACTAAAAATTTGAAAGGTTTCAATGCTCTGGGGATAAGTGTTTAAGCCAGTTCAGTGACGTGTCTGCCCGTGGGAATTAATGATGCCACTGCTGGAGTGACGTCGCAGTTGGTTTGTATGATGTCAGTCGGTTGGTGACAACAGGCCAAGTGTGAGCTCTGGTTGTGCACTTTGTATCAGAAGTCGGCATCGAGGCACAGCCCGTCCAGGACCGTAGCGATGACAGCCGTGCGAGCCTTGCCTCGCGCTGCCGGTTCAGCCGGGGCAGCCGCATCGAGGACCGACGGTCCGCACAGTGCAGAGTCGTGCGACCACACTCGACTACAGCAGTATCGGGCTGACGAGTTCCTGACGTCACCCCAAGGGCCGAGCAGTACTGTTGCGAAAGCACTTGTACACAACTGGCTCAGAAGAGTTGCGCGTGGTGATGCAGCCCACGGGCCGCGGCCTCACTGTCCCGCACTGAGCGAGACCGTGACGTCACTGCACAAGTGCCTTGCCAATGCACTGCTGTGCTGCCGCCTACGGGCTGTTGGTAGCACTGACCGCAGTGGTCAGCTATGGGCTACGAGTGGAGGGTAAAGCAGTGTCTAGTGGAGGGGTGTGATTTCTTCATTTTTTTCGTAATGCAAAAATGAGGGTGGTTTGCAGAAGAAGAAGCACATGTCAAGAGAAAGGGATGGAAAAGATAGACTAATAAGTGGTGAGCAGAGAACCACACAGCGTAAAGCGAATCTTAAAAGTTCAGTTGGGACCGTGTTAAGGCCTATTGTGGATGGCGTTAGGAAAAGCGCTCATTTTGTTTGCTGTTCAGTGTTAGATGGAATTTACTCTCATGCTGAAGGCCCAAGTGGCACTTCGCACATTTCTCGCCATCCATGCGTGTATAATAAGCAAGGGTCTTAAGTGGAGCAGAAACGACTTCCTAAACCTGCCCAGGAGATAACTGATAACTGTCGATAAATGCGTGCCTATGTGTGCACGTATGAAACTATGAGAGATGAAGGTTTTAGGGATCTTGTTCAGACGTTAGTTGATACTGCTAAGGCCATTATATCTCACCCCAAAACTGTGTCGAAGTACATGGCAAAAAGTGCTAAATGCCTACGACATATAATTATGACTGAGGTAATTGCTCATATAACAGAAGGTGTATACTCAGCAACTACAGACATATGGACATCCACTGCAGGAAGCAACAATTATCTGACATGTACTGTCTCCTGTTTCATTGACTAGTCTCTCAGATCTCGCATTTTGTTTGCAACTCAATTTCCAGATGAACCAAAAACGGGCGGTAACATTCTAAGAGAATTATTTAGACGATTTGTGTCAAGTAGTATGCACCACATTACTTTCAAAGGTATGCAGCACACGACTGATCAAGGTACCAACATTGTCGTAGCAACGCGCGACATATTCGCGATTGAATTGTTCGTGCCATATTTCAAATACAGGGTTAGGAAATAATTTTAAAGCGGAATATATATGCGTCAATTGTTCTTAAGTTCATGGTCTTTTGATTGCGGCGAAAGAATGTTTCCCCTACGTAAAGAAAAGGGGTCTTCTTAATGCTCTTGTTAGATAAATGATCCAGTCTAACGATAGTCGCTGGAATAAGCAGCTGACAGTGTTAGAATGTCTTTGAGCTAGAAGCTCTCTGAGAAGGGAGAAATAGCTCGAAATGTAGGAACTGATATCACGCTGTTGAAAAACCTTTTCACGGTACGTTTGCTATTCCATTGCTGTAATTCTTATACGAAACCGTTTGTTTTATAGCTTTTAAAAAATAAAGGTATTTGTAGCTCTAGACACTTCTGTTAACTTGGACAATGACAATGTTAAAGAATTTGAGTCAGGCGCCCCCGGACAGAGAAGTTTCTGATATCGGACTTTTACGTTTATGCCTCAGATTATACTTAGATGAAAAGCTATTTGTCCAGAGACACTGTGAGGTAGCAATTTTCCCTTGGCCACCATTCGTCATTTAAAAATAATAGCTGAAGATATGAGGCGTAAAGTCATAAAAATGATACAAGAGTTTCCCTTGTTCATACTTCTCCAATCCCACAATACAATCTAACGACATTTCCCCATTACTGCACCTCCAACCGTCTTTTGTATTTGTTCTCGCTAGTGGGTTAGAACGGAAGTGGCTTACCTTTCGATGTAGAAATAGTTATCTCAATGTACTTTACTCTTCTGGAACTTACAAAACACATTTAATGTTTGGAAATAGGAGGGTCGCTCATTCCTACATGTTCCTCCACAAGTGGGGAGTTGGGGAGTTGGGAATCCTTGTTGTCCTAAGTGAAAGTTTAAATTTCCGTATATGCACTGAAATATGAATTTTGCTGTCGTCAGTTAAAAAGAAGAGAGGAGTAATGAGGCTCTACATGTATTTTACAGCCTCACCCCATCAAAGAGCAAAACTTGTTGAAGCAAATAAATTCTGCACTCCATCTGCTGGATTTCTAGCTGTGCAACTTGAAGATGGGAGTGAGACATACAGGTTGCCTACACTCGATGTCATTCAACATCTACACCGAACAAGCAGTAAAGCACACAAGGATAAATTTGTAAACAGAATTAAATATCAGGGAGAAGCAATAAACATTTTGAAGATTACTGGTGACACTGCAATTCTTTCAGAGACAGCAAAGCACTTGGAATAACAGTTGAATGGAACAGATTGTGCCCTTTAAAGGGATTATAACACAACCCTAACTGGAATTAAATGAAAGGTAATGTAACCTATTTGAATTAAACCTAGCAGTACCAACGGATTTTCCATAACGTGTACTATAGAAGCGGGCGTAATATATGACCAACACAGAGAAATACGGATTTCGTTAAATTTCGTTGTCTTTTACGCACAACATAGTTTTTAAAGATATATTTGTATTTAAGAAGAGTCCTAAACCTGGAAATATGTATATGACACCTGTTTTGAAAATTCATATCCACTGACAAGACCTAAATTTTTCGTTAAGTCTTAGTGAAAAATTAAAAACAACTACGTAATCTGGTAGAATAAATCATTAAAAATCACAAATATATTCTTTTTAAAATTTAAAAATATAATGTAAATGGGTAGATTACAGTATTCTGAGAAAGTAAGCATAAAGAAACCCTTCCCTGTCCCTTGGTACGGCGAGGGTTAAATCAGGTACTGTTTAGGGAATCAGATTACGAAATAAGACAGTAAAATGATTATTGGGCAGCAAAATAACTGATGATGACCGAAGTAGAGAGGATATATAATGAAGACTGACCATAGCAAAAAAATTATTAATGAAAAAGAGGGATTTACTAACATCGAATATAAATTTCAGTGTTAGGAACTGTTACTGGAAGGTATTTGTATGGTTTCCCAGATGCTGATCCTGGCTGGTGTTAAAACGAATGTGAGCAATGGAAAATACTAAACGCAAATATAAAGATTCGGCTCTGTCTGACTACCCCCTGAATCAGATCTTAGGACTTCTTAATGCTGATATTATTTCCTCCGTCATTCTCTTTAACATATACATTGCAACACAGAAATAAATTTAGGGAATTAGTAACTACTAAATATTGATTTTGATTTTGCTTATACATTTATTGTTGATTAAAACCACTTTATATATCAAAAACGTTTATATGTCGATGTGCAATGGACATAAAGAGATACAAATGAATTTCCTGACTAACATTATTAATAAACTGCCCAAATGTGCCGCTTTTTATGGCCACGTGATCTAATATAAATAACGCGAGATTGCTGATATCATCTACGTCCCAAACACTAGAAGACACTACTTTCAAAGATGATCTACAGTGGTGTGACCCCTCAGTGGAAATGAAACTTACACTATCACAGCTGTTCAGCTTTATAGCCCCAATAAGCCGAAGTAATTAGCAATATCAGAGAATGTACTGCGTCCCATGCAACGGAGTGATGTTCCTCGTACACGGCTGCGACGATGGAAGAACTCTAGCCACAAAATAAAAAAACTCAGCGTGAGTACACACAGGAGAAGAGCTCTCAATCACTGAACGCTGCGTACTTAACGACAATTCCCCACCCGGAGGCGAAGTCCAGAATAGTATAAGTCAGCAACACCTTCGGTTACCTAAAGCAACTTCCTAGTGTCTTGTGGCACTATATCATGCAAATTAAGGCTTAATGATTTTGCCCGTATTTGTCCTATCATGATAAACGTACCTTGCGACAGTATTTCACTGGTGACAGCTTCCCCCAGCTAGAACATTATCCCCGTGAGTTCCACCGCGCGTCATCGAAAGTCAGTTTCGGCATGATGCTTGATGGGATAACCTAGCCTTGGGATTGCACAGCAGCCTTAGCCTGCATCACGCATTACACTGCAAGTGTTGTCACATTCGTCAATCTCCTGATCCACTGGTAGAAGCCTTGTCGGCCCGATCATAAACCTTACAAACACATTTCCTCTTTCTTCTCCTCTCACGTTCTGAGGACGCAGTGCCGTCACTGATGGTGCCAAATCTGCGGCCTTCTTAAATACTAAAGGCGTCAGTACCATTTCAGTACGCAAAACATCTGCTATACAATCAGCGATATTCTTAGCTTTCTGTGTCACCTCTTAAGTATCAGCAACAAAATTACTGTCTGCAGTCGCACTCTGCAAGACACAAAGATCATCGGAACATGCACTTATCTCCTTATCTGGTTCAGGCTGCCGAAATTCGCAACCTCTGCGCATGAGTATACCTTACTAATTATGCGAACAAAGAACAAGGACAACAAAACAGTATGACGACAAGGACACTTAATCTAATTTTACCCTAACGCTTACATAAAACATGACTTCTCCCATTGAGCGGCTACTCATGGGTGCTACTTTGCGTGATTACACGTAGTGAGCCACATTTATTGCTTAAAATGAAATACATTGCATATTAAAAACGGCGAAATCTACCACAAAACTCCGACTTCTCGACAAAACTCATCTTCCCCTCCTAAGAAGTTACGCATGGTTAACACCTTATACACTTCCAGACAATGGGCCACAATCATGGATGAAACAACGTTCATGTTTACACATCGTCAGAACACAGTCTCAATTTACTCGCCACATGTCACACATGAAAACAGAACTGAAAAGCTGCTAAAAGGTCCAATGACTCGACGTGATAGTCGCAGGGGAAAAAATAGAACAGTCAGTCCACTCACCCACTGCACTCTGATGCTGTGTGTCGACGAAACTGCAACCCTGAGGTAGTTAAGAGTAATCGTCACCAGGGAGAGTGGCTGGTAAGGTTCCTCTGTCATTGAAGTTTAGACGTGACACACACTTCTGACATCGAAATGTGGTGGACGACCTCTACACGTGCATTTCTGAGTTGAGGTGGTGGATTGTTGTCGGGATGATGTTCGGTGGCTGCTCATTAAACCTTCACTATTTGTCATACATTTTACCGAAGAACAAACTAGAACATTTTGTGGTGCAACGTCCTCCATAGTGTGTGCTGAAGACAGTGAGTTTTAAGGACGGACTCAACAGGTGGGCATGGCCTCAAACGACTGCCTTCTATGGCCGAAGCTGGTTGCAGATGGTAGTTGGCCCACAGGCTGGTAGATGCTAAGCTCACAGCACTGATCTTAAAACCAGCAGCAGGGGCTCACGGTTTGGGGATGCCAAGTAACATGGTGGCTGCTTCTAGCCTCATGTCACCTCGTGGAGCGGCAATACCTCTCCTCTTAGATAGTACCTACCAGACTGAGACACCTTTGCCTGAAAATAATGGTAATTTATGTTGGGACAGAGCGCTGTTGCTTTGCAATTCACAGCTTGCAACCATGTAGAGGATAAGACGTCTGCTGATAGGATGTGTCGTTACTGGCCTACCAACGCCTTTCTGCTGTGTCGTCCTTATGGCGGTGCCAGCCATATTCCTGGGCCACAATGTGGGAATCTGCCAGTGGCATTGCTGCATCTGACGTAATGGTGTTTGGTCAGCGCTGATCTTTTGCTACAGCCATGGCAATGCCACAATTTTACTCAGTAGCGCAGAAAAACAGTGGTGGCGCTGCAGATCGAATAACTGATAAGAAGATACTGAATCAAACTGAGGAAAACAAGAAATTTTTTGGCACAACTTCGTTTCATAGAGTATATCCTAAGGCATCACGGACTTGTCAGTTTGGTAATGGAGACATATGTGTATATGTGGGTGTTGGAGAGGTTTCTGGTCCATAATTTGCAAGTTGTTTCGTGGGAGAACTCATGAGCAAGGCAGATCTCGTGTGATTCAGCACCCTCGGCTGAGACATGGCAAAAGACGTTTCTGTATTACTTTAAATTAACGGTGCTAATCATTCCCGTATGAGGAAAGCTATTTAGCTCACACTATTCGGCGGTGCTGCGAACTGAATTAGCGGTTCTTGTATATTTTGTTGTCGTAAACAGAAATGTCTCTGGTATGACGTTAATCTGCAACCACACATGGAGTGACCACAGTATAAGTGGTCCCAATCCACCAACAGCAACAACCCCTCTGGTAGGTGGATGAGCGACTGGAAGTTCTGAGCTGTAACTGTTACGTTACCTGCTTGCGTAGGTGGAAGGATGATAGATAATGTAAAGAAAATAGTCTTGATCACCTACCACTTACCACCAGGTAGTCAGCTCAGTAATGTGAATCGAAATTAACCGAGCAGTGCTTGTTGATTTCTGTTGTGATTTCCTATTACTCCAGGTTGGTGTAAGAGAGAAACGCAAAGTTACAGATGTGGCTTAATGTAATTTTCATAAGTCAAGTGCATAACGTGATCGGTCATCGAATTATGCTATATACTTAATTGAGTATCGGACTTCGTTTCTGAAAGACTGTAGGTTCTTTGGTGCACGATAAAAGATCTGATAAATTGCTAATCAGTATTTGGATCACACCAATGGTGGACGGGCTCCTCGTCAGCAGTTTTGCATTTCTTTCACGAATAGCTGAAAAAGTTGATAAAGACATTATGCAAAGAGATATGTTTAGTGGGTTAAGTTAATACATCGGGAAGTTAATAATATAAACTAACTTAAATATATTCATGGTTCTTAAGAGCTGCACCAAGAAGAAATGCGGGTGATAAACGTATTTCATTGGACAAATATATTATATTAGAACTGACATGTGATTACATTTTCAGGCAATTTGGGTATAAAGATCCTGAGAAATCAGTACCCAGAACGACCACTTCTGGCCATAATTACGGCCTTGATACGCCTCGGCATTGAGTCAAACAGAGCTTGAACGGCATGTACAGGTACAGCTGCCCATGCAGCTTCAACACGATACCACAGTTAATCAAGAGTAGTGACTAGCGTATAGTGACGAGCCAGTTGCTCAGCCACCTTTGACCATTCAGTTGGTGAGAGATCTGTATGATGTCCTGGCCAGGGCAGCAAATTGAAATTTTTCTGTATCTAGAACGGCCCGTACTGGTCCTACAACATGCAGTCGTGCATTATCCTGCTGAAATGTAGGGTTTCGCAGGGATCGAATGAAGGGTAGTGCCACGGGTCGTAACGCATCTGAAATGTAAAGTCCACTGTTCGAAGTGCGAACAAGAGGTGATCGAGACGTGTAACCAGTGGCACCCCATACCATCACGCCGGGTGATACGCCAGTATGGAGATGACGAATACACGCTTCCAATGTGCGTTCACCACGATGTCGCCAAACACAGATGCGACCATCATGACGCTGTAAACAGAACCTGGATTCATCCGAAAAAATGACGTTTTGCCATTCGTGCACCCAGGTTCGTCGTTGAGTACACCACCGTAGGCGCTCCTGTCTGTGATCCAGCGTCAAGGGTAACTGCAGCCATTATCTCCGAGCTGATGGTCCATCCTGTTGCAAACGTCGTCCAACTGTTCGTGAAGGTGGTTGTCGTCTTGCAGACGTCCCCATCTGTTGACTCAGGGATCGAGACGTGGCTGCACGATCTGTTACAGCCAAGTGGATAAGATGCCTGTCATTTCGACTGCTAGTTATACGAGGCCGTTGGGATCCACCACGGCGTTCCGTACTACCCTCCTGAAGCCACCGTATCCATATTCTGCTAACAGTCATTGGATCTCAACCAAAGAGAGCAGCAACGTCGCGATACGTGAAACCGCAATCGCAATAGGCTACAATCCTACCTTTATCGAAGTCGGAAACGTGATGGTACGCATTTCTCCTCCTTACACGAGACATCACAACCACGTTTCACCAGGCAACGCCGGTCAACTGCTGTTTGTGTATGAGAAAACGGTTGGAAACTTTCCTCATGTCAGCACGTTGTAGGTGTCGCCACCGGCGGCAACCTTGCGTGAATGCTCTGGAAAGATAATCATTTGCATATGACAGCATATTCTTCCTGTCGTTTACATTTCGCGACTGTAGCACGTTCGTGGTGTAATAATTTTAATGGCCTGTGGTGTAGATGCTTACAGAGCGGAAGCGGAAGAACAACGGACGATACGAAACAGGAAGGCATCCCATAGCTGATCGCAGAAAAAATGTGAAGGCTTCTCTGTTCTTTATCATCACAGAAAGTATTACATGTACTTTTTAACCCTTGTGGACTCTCTGGTAAACACATATTTCGTAAACATGAAGAAAGAAAAATATCTTGGTGTCTTACGTTTGTCTACGGTACATTTGACTACGATACTGGCTGATAAATGAGTACTCATTCAAGTCGTGTACAACAAAATTACAAGGTTGTTGTATACAAGAAAAATTATACACTATTTGACATGTTTTACATAAACAGTTTGACAAGTCATTTAGATTAGCACGTGAGATATTTGAACAACATACACTAACTTAAATATGAGAGGTATCAGTGTTCTGAGGATAATGGTTTAAGTCAGTTCAGGGACGTGTCTGCCCGTGGTAATTGTTGCAGTCACTGCTGGAGTAACTTCGCAGTTGGCTTGTATGATGTCAATCGGTCGGTGACAACCGGCTGAGTGTGAGGTCTGGTTGTGCAGTTTGCAGCAGAGGTGATCATCGAAGTGCGGCCCGTCCAGTCCCGTGGCCATGACAGCCGTGCGTGCCTTGCCTAGCGCTGCCGGTTCAGGCGGGGCAGGCGCATCGATGTCCCCTGGGAGAGTAGTGCGCAGAGGCTCGGCCCGCGAGCTGCAGCCGCACTGGACTGCAGCAGTCTCGGGCCGAGCGAGTCCCTGACGTCATGCCAAGGGCCAAGCAGTGCTGTTGCGAAAGAACCTGTATGCCATGGTCTCAGCAGAGTTTCGCATGGGGACGCAGGCCACGGGCCGCGGCCTCACTGCTCCACACCGGGCGAGCCCATTCCATCACTGCACCAGTGCCTTGCGCAAGCACTGGTGTGCTGCTGCCTATGGGCTGTTGGTAGCACTGACTGCAGTTGCGAGCTGCGGGCTACGAGCGGTGAGTAGAGCAGTGTTTAGTGGAGTGATGGGATTTCTTCGTTTCTTTCCGAACACGCAAAATGAGAGCGGGAAGCTAAACGTGATTGGCAGACGAAGGAGCACATGTCAAGGAAAAGGGAAGCAAAAGAAAAATTAATCAGTGGTGAGTAGAGAACCACACACCATGGAGCAAATTTTAAAAGTACACTTTGGACCTTGTTGTAGTCTACTGTGGATAGCATTAGGAAGAGTGTTCATTTTCTTTGCCTGTCGCTGTACTGTCAAATTAACTCTCATGCTGAAGGGTCAAGTGGCACTTCGTACATTTCTCGCCACCCATGCATGTCTAATAAATAAGGGTCTTATGTGGACGAGAAACGACTTTCTCAACCAGCTGACGAGATAACTCGATAAATGCGTGCTTAAGTGTGCACGAGACGTAAGGTCTTATGGATCTTGTTCAGACGTTAATCGACACTGCAAAGGCCGTGTGCAAGCGCTGGCGTGCTGTGGCCTACAGGCTGTTGGTAGCACTGACTGCAGTTGATAGCTACGGGCTGCGAGCGGGTAGTAGAGCACAGTTTAGTTCAAATATTCAAATGTGTTTAAAATCTTATGGGACTTAACTGCTGAGGTCATCAGACCCTAAACTTACACACTGCTTGACCTAAATTATCCTAAGGAGAAACACACAGAACCTTTGTCCGAGTGAGGACTCTAATCTCCACCGGGACTAGCTGCACAGTCCATGACTGCAGCGCCTTAGACCGCTAGAGTTTAGTGGAGTGGTGGGATTTCTTCATTTTTTCGTAACGCACAAAATGAGCGCGGAAACTAAACGTGATATGCAGAAGAAGGTGCACATGTGAATATAAACGGAAGCAAAAGAAATACTAATGAGTGGTGAGTGGAGAGCCACATAGCCTGAAGCGAATTTTAAAGGTTCAGTTATGACCCTGGTGAAGCCTGTCGTGAATGGTGTTAGGAAAAGCGTTCATTTTGGTTGCTGTTCGCTGTGCAGACCAATTTACTCTCATGCTGAAGGGTCAAGTGGCACTTCGGACATTTCTCGCCATCCTTGCGTGTCTAATAAACAAAGGTCTTATGTGGACGAGAGACGACTTCCTAAACCAGCTCAGGAGCTATCTGTCGATAACTGCGTTACTATGTGTGCACAGGACATAAGTTCATACGGAACTGTAAGAGGTGAGGACTTATAGATTTTTTTCAGAGAGTAGTTGACATCGCAAACGCCAGTATGTCTCACTCCACAACTGTGTCGCGGTACATGGCAGAAAGAGCTAATACACTATTATGCCTGAGGTAATTGCTCATGTAACAGAAGGTGAATACTCAGCAAATACGGACATGTGCACGTCCAGTGCAAGAAGAAAACATTAGCTGACGTGTGCTGTCTCCTGTTTCATTGACTGGACTCTCAGATTTCGCATTTTGTTTACAACCCAGTTTCCAGATGAACCACAAACGTCGCTAATATTCTAAGAGAATTGTTTAGACGATATATGTCTCTTGGTATCCACGATTCTACTTTGAAAGACATACAGCACATGCCGGCCAGTGTGGCCGAGCGGTTCTGGATGCTTCACTCTGGAACCACGCTACCGCTACGGTCCCAGGTTCGAATCCCGCCTGAGACACGGATGTGTGAGATGTCCTTAGGTTAGTTAGGTTTAAGTAGTTCCAAGTTCTAGGGGACTGATGACCTCAGAAGTCAAGTCCCATAGTGCTCAGAGCCATTTGAACCATGCAGCACACGACTGATCAAGGTACCAATGTTGTCGTGGCACTGCGTGATTACTCATGATTGAATTGTTCCTGTCATACTCTAAATACAGGGCTATGAAATAATTTTGATGCCGAGTACATGTGCGTTAATTGTCCATACGTTCATGGTCTTTTGACTGCGGCGACAGAACACATCACTTACGTAAAGAAAAGTGGTCTTCTTAATGCTCTTAATAGATCACTGAGCCAGGCTTACGATACTCGCTGGAATAAGTAGCTGACAATGTTAGAATGTCTTCGTACAAGAAGCTCTATGAGAAGGGAGAAATAGCCCAAAATAAAGGAACTGATAATACGCTGATGAAAGAAATTTCTACGTTATGTATGCTATTCGATTACTGTAATTCTTATATGCAATCGTTTATTTTACAGCTTCAAAAACACTTTGTGCGAAAAGCTCTCTGAGAAGGGAGAAATATCCCGAACTAAAAGACCTGATGCCATGCAGATGAAAGAACTTTTTACGGTATGTATGCTATTCTATTACTGTAATTCTTATACGTAATCATTTATTTTATAGCTTTTAAAACATAATGGTTTTTGTAGCACTTCAACGCAGCGTCCAAGCAATTAGAACTGGAGAAATTACCTACACTGCTCCTTCTCTTGACATGGACGATGGCAATATTAAAGCATTCGAGTCAGGCGCCCCAGGACAGAGAAACTTCTGAAATTGGACTTTTACATAAATGTCTCAAATTGTAGTTTTATGAAAGCTATTTGTCCAGAGATACTGTGAGGTGGCAACTTTCCTCTGGCCACTAATCGTCATTTAAAAATGATATCTGAAGATAAGAGGCGTACAATCATGAAAAGGATTTCCCTTTACTGCATCTCCAACCGTCTTTTCTCTTTGTTCTCGCTAATGGGTTCGAACGGAAGTGGATTACCTCTCGATCTAGAAATACATATTTCAATGTCCTCTGCTCATCTGGGAGTTACAAAATTAACATTTAATGTTCTGAAATAGGAGAGAGGCTCGTTCCTAAATCTTCCTCCACAATTGGTAACATGTGAATCCTTGGGAATCTATGTTGTCCTAAATCAGAGTTTGAATTTTGACCGTATATCCACTGAAATATGAATTTTGCTGTCCTCCGGTAAAAAGAAGTGAGGGGTAATGAGACTGGACAAGGATTTCATAGCCCCACCCCATCAAAGAATAAATCTTGTTGAAGCACATAAATTCTGCTGCTCCATTTCCTGGATTTCTAGTTGTGCAATGGGATGAAGGGAGTGAGACATTCGTGTAGCCTACACTCGATGTTATTCAACATCAACACTGAACAAGCAGTGAAGCAGGCAAGGATAAATTTGTAAACAGAATTAAATATCGGGGAGAAGCAATAAACATTTTGAAGTTTAACGGTGACACTGCAGTTCTGTCAGAGACAGCAAAGAACTTGGAATAACAGTTGACTGGAATAGATAGAGCCCTGAAAAGGGATTATAAGATAACCCCCTATGGAACTAAATGAAAGAAAATGGAACGTTTTTGATTGAAACCTAGCAGTATCAACGGATTTTCCATAATGTGCACTACAAAAAGGGGTGTAATACACGACCAAAATAAAAAAAATACGGATTTCGTTATTTTACGTTGTCATTTACGCACAACATACTTTTTAAAGATATATTTATGCATAAGAAGTGTCCCAAACCTGAAAATACGAATATGACACTTGTACTGAAAATTCACATCCACTGACAAGACCTAAATTTTTGCGTTAAGCTTTACTGAAAAATTTAAAACAATTACGGAATCTGGCAGAAGAATTCATTAAAAATCACAAATATATTGTTCTGAGAATTTTAAAATATAATGTACATGACTAGATTACAGTATTCTAAAAAGATAGGCATAAAGTACCGCTTCCCTCTCCCTTGGTATTGTGAGGGTTAAACTAGGTAGCGTTAAGGACATCTGATTACGAAATGAGACACTAAAACGACTATTGGGCAGCAAAATAACTGATGATGGCCGAAGTAGACAGGATACAAAATGAAAACTGACTATAGCTAGAAAAGTATTAATGAAAAAGGGGGATTTGCTAACATCGAATATAAATTTTAGTGTTAGGAAGCATTTCTTGAAGGTATTTATATGGTTTCCAAGCTGCTGCTCCAGGCGAGTGAAAAATTAATGTGCACACTGGAAAGTACTGAGCGCGAAAATGAAGATTTGGCCTTGTCTGACTACCCCCTAAAGCAGATCATAGGATCTCTTAACGGTGATATTATTTCCTCCTTCTTGCTCTTTAACATATAAATTACAACATAAAAAAAAAATGAATGATTAACAGAACTAGTGATTACTAAATAATAAATGTTGTTTCTGCTTATACATTTATTGTTAAACGCCCTATATACTGAAAGGGTACAGTACCGCCCGACATTGAAAATAGGTACAACAGTCTTCGTTAATCCTGTCATAACAACATATTTTTTCAAATAATAACTCAATTTCAATTAATACAGTGAAGCCGGATACCAGTGTAGGAAAGAATGACAACTTATTTATTTAATTGATTACATGTGCTCTCCCACAAAATAAATCCCTACATCCAATTTTGTGAGATCTGTGAATTGAATGAATGTATGGTCGTCTTCTAACCGCAGATAGTGAATGTGAATATATGATCATCTTTGAGACGGCCCATTGGTCACCTTTGGTGGAACCAAAGAGATGAAATTTACCTGAGCTTTGAGTGCCTGAAATATGGCTGACCAATGGGTAGCATGATCTTCCACACCTCGACGGAGGTGCGAGCTGACCTGAAGAACGACCATGTTTTGGGAATTCTGGCGCTGGATCCTGTGTTGGTAGGACCTGTCTTCGGAAGTGACCAACGGTCACAATGAAACCATGTGTAGCAATAAGATGAAATACTTCCGAGTGTGTAAGTTAAGCTGAATTACTAGTGTGTGTACTATAAGTTGGAAATATTTAAGAAATGGTGCGTGCAGGACTTGAAATTAGAGATGAGTGGTTCTACGTGGTGAGTACTGTGTGAGTCTCAATCTGTGTATGAGACAAAGGATAATGAAAAGTACTCATCCATGGTATCAGTTGAGGACTCGCGTGTGTGATGAATATGTTCTTAATATTACTTTGCGTGTTATGTTTCCGTGTGACGCTTTATTCAAACTATAATCCTCTGAGAGAGAAGCAAGGTGAGTCAGCTGTCTATCCAGCAACGCCACTTGGCTTGCATTGCACAGTAAGACGTGCACATAACCTCCAGAGTTCATAGTAGGTAAGAAAAGTTACAAAGTGGGGCAGTGTCCTGTGAAACTGGGATAAATAGTAATTGAAGTGGGAAAGCTGAAAGTGATATGATTATAACGTTGTGACTATTCTTTGTATTGTATGTTGTTATGTCTGATGTATTTCACGAAATTTAAGTATGTGTGGTTGGCATGGGAGAGTAACAAGATAGTTTTAGAGGCAGCGGGTTATGTATGTTCCTTTTTGTACCACTCAGTCTGGAGGAAATTTTCGTGACGATGGGTGTGAGAGTCGAAGTGTGAGATACAGCAAAAGATACACCATCCTACCCAGAAAGTGCACTGTAGCGTAAAACAATTACGACACCATAGGATAGAGAATCATCAATGTAAAGCCATGCCCACTGGGCAGAATTTCTCACGTGTTATTGTTGTAGGTTATAGAATTTGCGTGTTTAGGTTTTAGAATTTATCAGAATAGATAAGATAGTGAGGAGAAAAAGATTGGTGGCCTTTTCCTTTGAATAGAATGTTGTCACGATACCCAGGATTTATAATGTGTGCGCCATTCATATTCAGTTCGATGGTCACGTGTTGATCAAATCCGTTAAATAAGAAAGAAAATGTGGTATTGCCAGTGCGTAGTGAACAGTCAGAGTTGTGTAAATTACTAATAGTCAGATGTGCGTTTCCGTTTCCGTTGTGTAATACTCAAACAGGAGAATAGCTTGTAACTTAATTGTGAGTACTAGAGTTCATGTTATTCGATAAATGAGAATGAGTCCACTCGCTTGGCAGACCACTCATCTTGCAGGTCTGACTGCTTGATGCCACAGTATGAGCAAGGCATGTGGATGACTCGCAATATATTACAAATGTTTATATGCCGATGTGCAAGGGCCATAAAGAGACACAAATGAATTTCCTGACTGATGGTTCAATTGGCTCTGAGCACTATGGGACTTAACATCTGAGGTCAGCAGTCCGCTAGAACTTAGAACTACTTAAACCTAACTGACCTAAGGACACCCCATGCCCAAGGCACGATTCGAGCCCGCGAACGTAGTGGTCGCGCGGTTCCAGACTGAAGCGCCTAGAACCGCATGGCCACAACGGCCGGCTCCTGACTAATATTATTGATCAACTGCCCAAATCTGCTCTTTGTTATGGACACGCGATCTAATATAAATAATGTGAAATGACTGACATCATGTAAGTCCCAAACTCTAGAAGACACTATTTTCAAAGATGATCTACAGTGGTGTTTAACCTCAGTGGAAGTGAAACATATGTGAACACACCTGTTCAGCTTATAATCAATCTCAACGAATGTACTGCAACCAATGTGTCGGAGTGATGGTTCATGTACCTTCCTTTTCCTTGACATGCACTCCCTCTTCTGGAAACCACCTTTACTTTCCGCGCTCATTTTGTGCACGACCAATAAACAGTAGAAATCTCACCACTCCATCAAACACTGCTCTACTCACCGCTCATCGCCCGTAACTCGCTACCAACAGCCTGTAGGCCGCACCACAGCACTATTTGCGCACGGCACTGGTGCAGTGATGTCACGGGTTCGCTCAGTGTGAAGCAGCGAGGCCGCGGCCTGTGGGCTGCTTTTCTATGCAGAACTCTGCTGGCATACAGGTGGTTTCGCAACAGCACTGCTCGGCCCTTGGTGTGACGTCAGGGACTCGCTCGGCCCGAGACTGCATTAGTCCAGTGCGGGAGCATGACTCTGCACCGTGCGGCGCGTCGGACCTCGATGCGGCAGCCCCTGCTGAACCGATAGCGCGAGGCAAGTCTCGCATGGCTGAGATGGCTAGGATCCTGGACGGGCATCGCCTCGATGCCCACGTCTGCTGTGAAGTGCACAACCAGAGCTCGCACTCAGCCTGTCGTCACCGACCGACTGACATCATACAAGCCAACTGCAAAGTCACTCCAGCAGTGCCTGCATCAATTCCCACGGGCAGAAACGTCACTGAAATGACTTAACCTCTTATTCTCAGAACATTGATACCTCTAAAGTTAGTGTATTTTTTACAAACTTCTCCCATGCCAATGTAAATGATTTGTCAAACTGTTTACTTGTTTTTTCTTGTATACACCAATCTTGTAATTTTGTTGTACTGACTATTTGAATGACTCCTCATGTAACAGCCAGTATTTTAGTCAAATGTGTCATAGGAAAAAGTAAGACACCAAGAAAATTTTTCTTTCTTTATGTTTATGAAATATGTGCGTACCAGAAAGTTCACAAATGTTAATAAGTACATGTAATACTACCTATGATATTCAAGAACAGAGAAGCCTTCATATTTTTTCTGCGATCAGCTAGGAGATGTCTTCCTGTTTCGTATCGTCCTTTGTTCTTCAGCTTTGGCTATGTATGCACCTCTCTTGTTAGCTCTTGTTGTCGTTGTTGTGCTCTTCAGTCCAGAGACTGGTTTGCTGCAGGTCTCCATGCTACTCTATCCTGTGCAAGCTTCCTCATCTCCCAGTACCTACTGCAACCTACATCCATCTAAGTCAGTTTAGTATATTCATCTCTTGGTCTCCCTCTACGATTTCTACCCTCCACGCTGCCCTCCAATACTAAATTGTCGTCCTCTTGATGCCTCAGAATATGCCCTACCAACCGATCCCTTCTTCTAGTCAAGTTGTGCCACAAATTTCTCATCTCTTTAATTCTATTCTGTGCCTCCTCATTAGTGATGTGATCTACCCATCTAATCTTCGGAATTCTTCTGTAGCAAGACATTTACAAAGCTTCTATTCTCTTCTTGTCCAAACTGTTTATCGTCAACGTTTCACTTCCATACATGACTACACTCCATACAAATACTTTCAGAAACGACTTCCTGACACTTAAATCTACACTCGATGTTAACAAATTTATCTTCTTCAGAAACGCTTTCCTTGCCATTGCCAGCCTACATTTTATACCCCCTCTACTTCGACCATCATCAGTCATTTTGCTCCCCTAATAGCCAAACTCATTTACTACTTTAAGCGTCTCATTTCCTAACCTAATTCCCGCAGCATCACCCGATTTAATTGGACTGCATTCCATTATCCTCGTTTTACTTCTGTTAATGTTCGTCTTATATCTTCCTTTCAAGGCACTGTCCATTCCGTTCAGCTGCTCTTCCAGGTCCTTTGGTGTCTCGGACAGAATTACAATGTCATCAGCGAACCTCAAAGTTTTTATTTCTTCTCCATGGATTTGCTGCTCCGAATTTTTCTTTTGTTTCCTTTACTGCTTGCTCGATATACAGATTGAATAACATTGGGGATAGGCTTACAACCCTGTCTCACTCCCTTCCCAACCACTGCTTCCCTTTCGTGCCCCTCGACTCTTAAAACTGCTATCTGGTTTCTGTACATATTGTAAACAGCAATTCGCTCCCTGTATTTTTCCCCTGCCACCTAGAGAATTTGATAGAGAGTATTCCAGTCAGCACTGACAAAACCTTTCTCTAAGCCTACAAATGCTAGAAACGTAAGTTTGCCTTTCCTTAATCTTTATTCTAAGATAAGTCGTAGTGTCAGTATGGGCTCACATGTTCCCATAGTTCTACGGAATCCAGACTGAACTTCCCCGAGGTCGGCTTCTAACAGTTCACCCATTCGTCTGTAAAGGGTTCGTCTCAGTATTTTGCAGCCATGGTTTATTAAACTGATAGTTCGGTAATTTTCACATCTGTCAACACCTACTTTTGCTAGGCCTGGCTCTCTCAAGGCTGTCATTAGTTGTAATTGGATGTTTTCTACTCCTGGGACCTTGTTTCGACTTAGGTCTTTCAGTGCTCTGTTAAACTCTTCAAGCAGTATCTTATCTGATATTTCATCTTCATGTACATTCTCTTCCATTTCTATAATATTGTCCTCAAGAACATCGCCCTTGTAAAGACCCTCTATATACTCCTTCCACCTTTCTGCTTTCCCTTCTTTGCTTATTACTGGAATTCCATCTGAGCTTTTGATATTCATGCTAGTCGTTCTCTTTTCTCCAAAGATCTCTTTAATTTTCCAGTAGGCAGTATCTAACTTACCTCTAGTGATATGCGCCTCTACATCCTTACATTTGTCCTCTAGCCATCCCTGCTTAGCCATTTTGCATTTCCCGTCGATCTCATTCTTTAGACGTATGTATTTTTTTTTGCCTGCTTCATGTAATGCGTTTTTGTATTTTCACCTTTCATCAATTAAATTATATACAAAACAGACGAGTCCTTGATGAATTAGGATATGCCCTATTAAACGAAGTTGTGTCACAAATTTCTTGTCTTTCACAGTTCGACTCAGTATCTTATTATCAGTTATTCGATCTGCAGCGCCACCACTAATTTTCGGCGCTACTGAGTAAAACTGTGATGTTTCCATCGCTGTTGCAAAAAATCTTGGGAGTGGACCAGCTCAGAGCCGACCATACACCATTACGACAGATGCAGCAATGCCACTGGCAGATTCCTACATTGTGCTAAAGGAAAGGCCATAACAACGACGCAGCAGTAAGGCGTTGGTAAGCCAGTAACTACAACAGACTTCTTATGGTCTACATGGTTACAAGCTATGATTTGCAAAGCAAGAACGCTTTATCCCAACATAAATTACCAATATTTTCAGTCAAAGGCATCTCAGTCTCGTAGTTACTATTTAAAAGGAGAGGTGTATGCCGCTCCACGAGGCGACATGAGGCTACAATCAGCCACCACGAGATTTGGTCTCCACTAACTGTGGGTGCCTGCTGCTGGTTTTAAGGTCTGTGCTGTGAGTTTAGCATCTTCCATCCTGTGGGCCAACTACCAGGTGCAACCAGCCTTCCGCCATAGAAGGCAGTCGTTTGAGGCCATGGCCACCCGTTGCGTCAGTTCCGTAACACTCGCTGTCTTCAGCACACGTTATGGAGGATGTTGCACCACAGAACGTTCTAGTTTGTTCTTCAGTAAAATGTATGACTAACAGAGAATTTCTTATGAGCAGCCACGGATCATCATCCCGGCAGCAATCCACCAGCTCAACACAGACCTCCACGTGTACAGGTCATAAATCCTGGACCTCCACATTTTGATGTCAGCCTTACCAGCCACCCTCTCTGGAGACGATAACTCTCCACTACCTCAGGCTTGCAGTTTGGTCGACACACAGCATCAGTGTGCTGGAGCTGAGTGCACTGTCTGTTCTATTTTTTGCTCCTGCGAGTATGACGCCGAATCAGTGCACTTCTAGCATCTTTTCAGTTCTGTTTCCATGTGTGACATGTGTAAAGTAATCTTAGATTATGTTCTGAGGATGTGTAAGGCTGAGCGCCATTTTATCCTATTATCAGTGAGTGTGGCTCATCGTCTGGAAGTGTATAAGGTGTTAAGCATGCGTAACTTCTTAGGAGGGGAAGAAAAGTTTTGTCGAGAGGTCGGAGTTTAGTAGTAGTTTTTAATGGGCAACGTATTTCATTTTGAGCAATAAGTGTGGCTCACTACGTTTAAGCATGACTAGCCGCTCAGGTGAAGAAGCTAAGTTGCAGGAAGCGTCAGGGTAGAATTAGATTATGTGTCCTTGTCGTCGTACTGTTTTGTTCTCCTCGTTTGTTGTTTGCATAATTAGTGTGGTATACCCTGGCGGAGAGGTTGCGAATTTCTGCAGCCTGGGCCAGATTTGGAGGGAAGTGCATGTGCCGATGATCTTTGTGTCATGCGGAGTGCAAATTGTTGTGACTTGGCAAGACGGCCAAGCCACTAAGAGATAGCCGAAAGGCACGCGTTTAAGCTCACGCAGGCTGGCGTGAGGTCTGGAACAGTTAAAGGAGTTGAGTCTAGTAAAATAAGTACGTAGCTGCTGGAATACTTAACTTTAATCCATAATTGGTGAACATCACAAGATAAATAGCAAATGATAATGGCGCCTTGCTACGTCGTAGCAAATGACATAGCTGAAGGCTATGCTAACTATCGTCTCGGCAAAAGAGAGCGTAATTTGTCAGTGAACCATCGCTAGCAAAGTCGGCTGTACAACTGGGGCGAGTGCTAGGACGTCTCTCTAGATCTGCCGTCTGGCGGCGCTCGGTCTGCAATCACTGATAGTGGCGACACGCGGATCCGACGTATACTACCGGTCCGCGGCCGATTTTAAGGATACCACCTAGTAAGTGTGGTGTCTGGCGGTGACACCACACAAATGACGACAGTAATTTTGTTGTAGGTATTTGAGAGGTGATGCAAAAAGCTATCAATAAGACTGATGGTATTGCAGATGGAAACTGAAATGGTACAGACGCATTTTGTGTTTCCGAAGGCCGCAGTTTCGGCACTATATTTGACGGCACTGCCTCCTCAGAATGTAGGAGGAGAACAACAGGAAATTTGTTTGTGAGGGCTATGATCGGGCCGACAAGGCTTGTGCCAGTGGATCTGGAAATTTACAAAAGTGACAACACTTGCAGTGTACTGCGTGATGCAGGCAAACTCTGCCGTGCAATCCCAGGGCTAGACTTTTTCATCAAGCATCATGCCGAAACGGACTTTCGATGACGAGCGGTGGAACCCAAGGGGATAATGTTCAAGCTGGCGGAAGCTGTCACCAGTGAAATACTGTCGCAGGGTTCGTTTATCATGATAGGACAAATGCGGGCAAAATCACTAGTGCCTAATTATCATGTTATAGGGCACAAGGCACTGAGAAGGTGCTATAGGTGACCGAAGATGTTGCTAACTTACAGGGTTCTGGACTTCGCGTGTGTGGAAGTTCACATTTTTTGTCTGTAGAATACAGAGAGAAGAAGATAGTATTAGACTTTACTAGTCAGAGGACCGCCTTCTGCCGTCCTAGTGTTTAATGAGTTTTTTTTGTTTTTTGGCTGGAGTTTGTATCTCTTTATGTCCATTGCACATCGACATATAAAGATCTGTAATATGTAAAGGGGTATTAATCTACAATAAATGTATAAGCAGAAACGAGATTAATATTTAGTAGTCACTAGCTCCCTTAATTGTTCATTTATTTTTATGTTGTTATTTACATGTTAAAAAGCAAGAAGGAGGAAGCAATTTCACCGTCAAGAGATCCTAAGATCTGCTTCGCGGGGTAGTCAGACAGGGCAAAATCTTTATTTTCGCTTTCAGTATTTTCCATTGCGCACATTCATTTCTACACCCGCATTTCAGCACCCAAAACATCTTTAATACAATCAGCCTTATTGAAAGCTTTCTTCGTCACCTAAGTATCTACAACAAAATTACAGTCGGCAGTTGCTCTCTGCTAGACACCAAAATCATCGGCACACGCACTTCCCTCCACTTCTGGTCCAGGGTGCAGAAATTCTAGACTTCTCTGCCAGGGAATCCCTCCACCAATCATGCAAACAACAAACGAGGAGAACAAAACAGTACGACGACAAGGACACTTAATTGAATTCTATCCTAACACTTACTGTTTCTTAACTTCTCCACTTGAGCGGTTCGTCATGACTACAACTTTACGTGTTTAAACGTAGTGAGCCACATTCTTTGCTCCAAATGAAATACATTGCCCATTAAAAACGGCAAAAACTACCACAAAACTCCGACTTCCCGACAAAAATCACCTTTCGCTCCTAAGAAGCTATGCATGGTTAACACCTTAAATGCTACCAGACAATGAGCACCACTCATTGATGATAGGCAAAAATGACGCTCATATTTACACATCCTCAGAACACAGTTTGAGTTTATTTGACACATGTCACACATGAAAACAAAACTGAAAAGCTGCTAAAAGGTGCACTGACGCGACGCGATACTCGAAGGGAAAAAAAAAATGAAACACTCAGTGCAATCACCCACTGCGCAATGATGCTGTGTGTCGAAGAAACTGCAACCATGAGAAAATCGGGAGGCATCGTCTCCACATAGGTTGACTGGTAAGGTTCCTCTCTCACTGAAATATACAGGTAACACACACTTCTGACATCAAAATGTAGAGGTTTAGGATGGATGACCTCTACACGTGGAGGTCTGAGTTGAGGTGGTGGAATGTTGTCGCAATGATGATCCATGGCTGTTCATAAAAACTTCACTGTTTGTCATACATTTTACTGAAGCACAAACTAGAATTTTCTGTGGTGCAATGTCCTCCATAGTGTGTGCTGAAGACAGCGGGTTTTAAGGAACTGACGCAACAGGTGACCATGGTTGCAAACGACTGCCCTCTATAGTGGAAGGCTGGTTGCACCTGGTAGTTGGCCCACAGGATGGAAGATGCTAAGCCCACACAACTGATCTTATAACCAGCATCAGGGGCCCACAGGTAGTGGAGGCCATATCTCGTGGTGGTTGCTTGAAGCATCATGTCGCCTCGAGGAGTGGCATACACCTCTCCTCGTAGATAGTAGCTACCAGACTGAGACACCTTTGACTGAAAGTAATGGTAATTTATGTTAGGACAGAGTGCTCTTGCTTCGCAAATCACAGCATCCCACCATGTAGACCACAAGAAGTCTGTTGATTGGATGTGTAGTAAATGGCCTAACAATGCCTTTCTGCTGTGTCATCGTTACGGCGTTGCCACCCTCTTTCCTGGAGCACAATGTGGGAATCTGCATTGTACGAAATGGTATTTGGTCTGATGAAGTCCCAAAAGATTTCATAAACATTTGGACATTGAACTAAACTCTACTCCAATCACCACTCGCAGCCCGTAGCTCACAGCTGCCGTCAGTGCTACTAACAGCACATACGCCGCAGCACGCCACCGCTTGCGCAAGGCATTGATGGAGTGACGTCACAGCCTCGCACAGTGCGGAGCAGTGAGTCCGCGGCTCGTGGGCTGCATCGCCATACGTGACTCTGCTTAGCCCGTGGCTTACAAGTTGCTTCGCAACAGCCCTGCTCGGCCCTTGGGGTGACGTCAGGGACTCGCTAGGCCGGAGACTGCTGTAGCCCAGTTCGGCTGCATGACTCCGCAACGTGCAGCGCGTCGGACCTCCATGCGACTGCCCCAGATGAACCGGCTGCGCTAGGTAAGGCTAGCACGGCTGTGATGGCTACAATCCTGGACGGGCCGCGATTCGATGCCAACCTCTGTTGCAAACTGCACAACCAGAGCTCACTCTCAGCCGGTTGTCACCAACCGATTTACATCATACAAGCCAACTACGACGTCACTCAAGCAGTGGCTGCATCAATTCCCACAGGCACACACATCCCTAAACTGACATAACCTTGTTCTGCACGACCTGAATGACTACTCACGTAGCAGCCAGTATCGAAGTAATATATATCGCAGGAAAATGTAAGACACCAAGAAAATTTTTCTTTCTTTATGTTTATGAAATATTTGTGTACCAGAAAGTCCACAAATGTTAATAAATATATGTAATACTTTCTACGACAATGAAGAAGAGAGAAGCCTTCACCTTTTTTCTGCGATCAGCTAGGAAATGCCTTCCTGTTTCGTATCGTCCTTTGTTCTTCAGCTTTCGCTATGTATGCATCCATCTTGTTAGCTCTTAAGTACCACGAATATACGAGGGGCGTTTGAAAAGTAAGTGCAAAAATAGAAAGTGCTTACATGTTAGTGGTAAACCTCTTTTTTCCAACATAGTCTCCATTTAGACTTATACACTTCGTCCAACACTGTTCTAATTTGTAGATACCTTCCGAATAATAGGAATTGTCCAAGTCTTTAATATAGCTAATAGTTGCTGCAATCACCTCCTTGTTTGAATAAAATCTTTGTCTCGCCAGAAATTTCTTCAAATTGTGGAACAAACAGTAGTCCAAGGGAGCCAAGTCTGGAGAATAGGGGGGTATGAGAAACGAACTGGAATCCTATTTCCATTAATTTTGCCACCAGAACTGCTTAGCTTTGTGCTGGTGCATTGTAATGATGGAAAAGGACGATCCTATAACAATGAATAATATTCACATGTAATAGTTTTGCTCTTTTCCAGATTGTCGATGAGGATTATCCCTTGCGAATCCTAAAAGACAGTCGTCATAACCTTTCTGGCCTAAGGAATGGTTCAAATGGTTCAAATGGCTCTGAGCACTATGGGACTCAACTGCTGAGGTCAGTAGTCCCCTAGAACTTAGAACTAGTTAAACCTAACTAACCTAAGGACATCACAAACATCCATGCCAGAGGCAGGATTCGAACCTGCGACCGTAGCGGTCTTGCGGTTCCAGACTGCAGCGCCTTTAACCGCACGGCCACTTCGGCCGGCCCGAAAGAATGGTCTTCACATTTTTTGGTGCAGATTCTCCCTTGGTAACCTATTGTTTAGATTATTGTATGGTCTCAGGAGTATAGTAATGTATCCATGTTGCATTCACAGTGATGAAACGACGCTCAAAGTCCTGCGCATTCTTCTGGACAACTGCAAACCATCCTTGCAACACTTCTCACGATTCCGTTTTTGGTCAAGCGCGAGCAATAGCGGAACGCATCTTGTGGATAGCTTTCTCATGTCCAAATGTTCATGCAAAATATTATGTAACCGTTCATTCGAGATGTCCACAGAACTAGCAGTCTCACGCACCTCAAACCTTCTGTCATCCATTACCATATTATGGAATTTATCAAAGATTTCTAGAGTGGTAACCTCCACAGGGCGTCCAGAACGTTCAACATCACTTGTGCCCACATGCCCACTCCTAAAATTTTGAAATCACTTACAAACTGTTCTAATCGAAGGCGGAGAGTCACCGCAAACTTTATTAAGCTCCTCTGTAGTTTCCTGAGGCGTTTTGCCTTTCATAAAGTAATGTTTAATCAACACGCGAAATTATTTTTCGTCCATTTTTTGACAATCACTCGACTTCCTTGATTCACACGGATGCCAAACACAAAGAAATAGACCAATATGACGGAAACTTGGTGTGCGTTCTTTCCAAAGATGCTACTAACTAAACATGACCTCTAAAGGCGACGGTGGTGGAATCTCTCGGACTTTGCACAGACTTTTCAAGTATATTTAAATTAATACCTTTCAGATGTATTAATTTAACAAACTAAACATATCTCTTTGTAATAATGTCTTTATGAGCGTTTTATACAGCTATTCGTGAAAGAAATGCAAAACTGCTGAGGCCGTCCGTGGTGGCCGAGCGTTTCTAGGCGCTTAAGTCCGGGACTGCGCGGCTGCTACGGTCGCAAGTTGGGATCCTGCCTCGGGCATGGGTGTGTGTGATGTCCTTAGGGTAGTTAGGTTTACGTTGTTCTCAGTTCTAGGGGACTGATGACCTCAGATGTTAGGTCCCATAGTGCTCAGAGCCATTTGAACCAATTTAAAACTGCTGACGTGGATCCCGTCAGCCATTGGAGTGATCCAAATACTGATTAGTAATTTATCAAATCTTTTATGGTGCACCAAACATCCTACAGTCTCTATGAAACGAAGTCCGATACTCATTTAACTATACAGCATAATGCGATAGACAGACCGCGTTACGCACTTGCCTTATGAAAATAACATTGGAGCCACATCTGTAAGTTTGCGTTCTCACGAACACAAAACTGGAGTAACAGTAAATCACAACAGCAATTAACAAGCACTGCTCAGTTAATTTGAATTGACAATACTGAGCTGACTACCTGCTGGTAAGTGGTAAATATAATGACAATTTTCTTTACATTCTCTATCTTCCTTCAACCTTCCTGCTCTTGATAGATCACTGAGCCAGTCTAACGATACTGCCTGGAATAAGCAGTTGACAATTTTAGAATGTCTTTGTGCAAGAAGCTCTCTGAGAAGGGAAAAATAGCACAAAATGAAGAAACTGATAATACGCTGATGAAAGAACTTTTTGCGTTATGTATGCTATTCGATTACTGTAATTCTTATACCATATCGTTTCTTTTATAGCTTTTAAGACATAATGGCTTTTGTAGCTCTTCCAAGCGGTGTCCAGGGAACTAGAACTGGGGAAATCACCTACACTGCACCTTCTGTTGCCATGGACAATGACTATGTTAAAGCATTTCAGTCAGACCCCCCAGGACAGAGAGGTTTGTGTAATTGGACTTTTACATAAACTCCTCAAATTATACTTAGATGTAAAGCTATTTGTCCAGAAATGCTGGGAGGTAGCAAGATTCCTCTGGCGACCATTCGTCATTTAAAAATGCTATCTGAAGATAAATGGCGTAAAGTCATGAAAAGGATAGAATACTTTTCCTTCCTCATACTTCTCCAATCCCAGAATACACTCTAACGGCATTTCCCTTTACTGCATCTCCAACCGTCTTTTCTCTTTGTTCTCGCTAGTGGGTTCGAACGGACGGCATCAGAAGTTTTGCATTTCTTTCACGAATAGCTGTATACAAAGCCGATGAAGACATTAATACGAAGAGATATGTTGAGTTGGTTAAATTAATACATCTGAAAGGTATTAATTTAAATATATTTAAATACGAGGTGCGTTTGAAGAGTCCGTGCAAAGTCTGAGAGATGCCACAACCGGCGCCTTCTTAGGTCATGTTTAGTTAGTAGCATCTTTGGAAAGAACGCACACCAAGTGTCAGTCACATTGGTATATTGTTTTGTGTTAGGCATTCGTGTGAATCAAGGAAATCATGTGATTGTCAAAAAATGGGCGAAAAAGAATTTCGTGTGGTGATTAAACATTACTTTATGGATGGCAGAACGCCTCAGGAGACTAAAGAGAAGCTTGATAAACATTACGGTGACTCTGCGCCTTCGCTTAGAACAGTTTATAAGTGATTTAAAATTTTAGTAGTGGCCATATGGGCACAAGTGATGCTGAACGTTCTGGACGCCCTGTGGAGGTTACGACTCCAGAAATCATTGATAAAATCCATGATATGGTGATGGATGACAGAAGAGTTAAGGTGAGTGAGATTGCTAGTGCTGTGGGCATCTCGAATGAACGGGTACATAATATTTTGCATGAACATTTGGACATCAGAAAGCTATCCGTTAGATGCGTTCCGCGATTTCTCACGTTTGACCAAAACGGAACAGTGTGAAGTGTTGCAAGAATGGTTTACAGCTGTTCTGAAGAATCCGCTGGACTTTGAGCGTCGTGTCGTCACTGTGCATGAGACATGGATAGATTACTATACTCCTGAGTCCAAACAAGAATCTAAACAATGGGTACCGAGGGAGAATCTGCACCAAAAAAGGCGAAGACAATTCCTTTCACCGGAAAGGTTTTGGGGACTGTCTTTGGGGAATCTCAAGGGATAATCCTCATCTACTATGTGGAAAAGGGTAAAACTATTACAGGTGAATATTATTCATTGTTGTTGGACCGTAATTTTCGATCAAGAAAATGCACCAGCACACACCTCAGCAGTTGTGGTCGCAAAACTAATGGAAATAGGATTCCAACTCGTTTCACATCCCACACCCCCATATTCTCCAGACCTGGCTCGTTCGCACTACTATTTGTTTGCCAAATTGAAGAAATGGCTGACGGGACATAGATTTTATTCAAAAGAGGAGGTGATTGCAGCAACTATTAGCTATTTTGCAAACTTGGACAATTCCTATTATTCGGAAGGAATCAACAAATTAGAACAGCGTTGGACGAAGCGTCTAAATGGAGCCAGTGTTGAAAATGCAAATGGTTTACCCCAAACATGTAAGCAGTATTTATTTTGGCACGGATTTTTTGATGGCCCCTCGTACATTCATCGTTCTTAAGAGCTAACAGGACAGATGCATAGATGCTTACATAGTGAAACTGAAGAACAAAGGACGATACGAAAAAGGAAGGCATCTCCTAGCTGATCGCAGAAAAAATGTGAAGGCTTCTCTGTTCTTCATTATCGGCCCGTATTACATGTACTGGACTTTCTAGTACACACATATTTAATAAACATAAAGAAAGAAAAATTTTCTTGGTGTCTTATTTTTTCCTACGATATATTTGACTACGATACTGGCTGCTACATGAGTAGTCATTCAATTCGTGTACAACAAGGTTAATTTAGATTAGGGACATGTCTGCCGGTGGGAATTGATGCAGCCACTGATGGTGTCACGCCGCGTTGGCTTGTATGATGTCAATCGGTCGGTGACAACTGGCTGAGAGTAAGTTCTGGTTTTGCAGTTTGCAGCAGAGGTGGGCATCGAGGCGCGGCCCGTCCAGGAGCGTAACCATGACAGCCGTGCGAGCCTTGCGTAGTGCTGCCCGTCCACCCGGGCAGCCGCATGCATAGTCGTCAGACAGGCCGCACGGTGCAGAGTCGTGCGGCCGCACTGGGCTACAGCAGTCGCGGGCCGAGCGAGTCCCTGACGTCACCCCAAGGGCCGAGCAGTGTTGTTGTGAAATCACCTGTATACCACGGGCTCAGCAGACCTCACTCCTACACACTGAGCGAGCCCGTGACGTCACTGCACCAGTGCCTTGTGCAAGCGCTGGCGCGCTGCGGCCAGGTTGTTCGTAGCACTGACCGCAGTTGTGAGCTATGGGCTGCGAGAGGTGAGTAGAGCAGAGTTATTTCAAATGTTTAAATGTGTGTGAAATCTTATGGGACTCAACTGCTTAGGTCATCAGACAAAATGAGCGCGGAAACTAAGCGTGGCATGCAGAAGAAGGTGCACGTGTCAATAAAAAGGGAAGTAACAGAAAAACTAAAGAGTGGTGAGTGGAAAACCACACAGCCTGAAGCGAATGTGACCGTGGTGAAGACTGTCGTGGATGGTGTTAGGAAAACCGTTCGTTTTATTTGCTGTTCGCTGTGCAGTGAATTTTGCTCTCACGCTGAAGGGTCAAGTGGATCTACGCACATTTCTCCCCATCCAGGCACGTCTAATAAACAAGGGTCTTGTGTAGACGAGAAACGACTTCCTAAACCTGCTCAGGACATAAGTGCCGATAGATGTGTAGCTATGTGTGCACGAGATGTAGGGTCTTATGGAACTATAGGAGGTGAAGGTCTTATGGATCTTGTTCACACTTTAGTTGACACTGCAAAGGGCATTATGTCTCACCCCCAAATGTGTCGCGATACATGGCATAAAGTGCTAAAAGCCTACGACTTATAATTATGCCTTAGGTAATTGCTCATATAAGAGAAGGTGAATACTCAGCAACTACAGACTTGTTGACATCCAGTGCGAGAAGAAACAATTATCTTACATGTACTGTCTGCTGTTTCATTGACAGCAGTCTCTGATCTCGCACTTTATTTACAACCGAGTTTCCACATGTACCAAAAATGGACATTAACATTCTAAGAGAATTGTTTAGACGATTTATATCTCTTGGTATCCACCACTCCACTTTGAAAGAAAGACATGCAGCACACTACTGATCAAGGTACCAACATTGTCGCTGCTCTGCATGATTATTCGCGATTGCATTGTTCCTGCCATATGCTAAATATGGGACTACAAAATAAATTTAATGCGGAGTGCATATGCGTCAGTTGTCCATTACCTCATGGTCTTTTGACTGTGACGAAAGAACACGTCACATACTTAAAGAAAAGTGGTCTAATTAATGATTTTGGTAGATAACTGAGCCAGTCTAACGATGCTCGCTGGAATAAGCAGCTGACAATGTTAGAATGTCTTCGTGCAAGAAGCTCTCTGGGGAGGGAGAAATAGCCCAAAATAAAGTAACTGATAATACGCTGATGAAAGAATTTTTTACGTTATGTATGCTACTCGATTACTGTTATTCTTATACGCAATCATTTATTTTACAGCTTCAAAAACACTAGAGTGTCTGTAGCTCTTCAATGCGGCGTCCAAGGAATTAGAACTGGGGAAATCACCTACACTGCACCATCTGTGTACATGGACAATGACAAAGTTAAAGCATTTGAGTCAGGCGCCCCAGAACAGAGAAGTTTCTGAAATCGTACGTTTACATAAACGCCTCAAATTTTAATTATATGAAAAGCTATTTGTCCAGAGATACTGTGAGGTAGCAACTTTCCTCTGGTCACCATTCCTCATTTAATAATGATATCTGAAGATAAGATGCGTAAAGTCATGAAATGGATACAATAGTTTTCCTACTTCATACTTCTCCAATCCCACAATACACTCTAACGACATTCCCATTACTGCATCTCCAACCGTATTCCTATTTGTTCTCGCTAGTGGGTTAGAACGGAAGTGGCTTACCTTTCGATCTAGAAATAGTTATCTCAATGCAGTCTGCTCATCTGGAAGTTACAAAAACAACATTTAATGTTCGGAAATAGGAGAGATGCTCATTCCTACATAATCCATGTTGTCCTAAATGAAAGTTTGAATTTTTGCCGTAATGCACAGAAATATTAATTCTGCAGTCCTCAGGTAAAAAGAAGAGAGGAGTAATAAGGCTGGACATGCATTTCACGGCCCCACCCCAGCAAAGATCAAATCATGTTGAAGCACATAAATTCTGCTACGCCATCTTCTGGATTTCTAGTTGTGCATCTTGAAGATGGGAGTGAGACATCCGGGTAGCCCACACTCGATGTCCTCCCCCCATGAACCATCGACCTTGCCGTTGATGAGGAAGCTTGCGTGCCTCACCGATGCAAATGGCCGTACCGTAGGAGCAACCGCAACGGAGGGGTATCTGGTGAGAGGCCAGACAAACGTGTGGCTCCTGAAGCGGGGCAGCAGCTTTTTCAGTATTTGCAGGGGCAACAGTGTGGATGATTGACTGATTTGGCCTTTAACACTAACCAAAACAGCCTTGCTGTGCTGGTACTGCAAACTGCTGAAAGCAAGGGGAAACTACAGCCGTAATTTTTCCCGAGGGCATACAGCTTTACTGTATGGTTAAATGATGATGGCGTCCTCTTGGGTAAAATATTCCGGAGGTAAAATAGTCCCCCATTCGGATCTCCGGGCGGGGACTACTCAAGAGGACGTCATTATCAGGGGAAAGAAAACTGGCGTTCCAAGGATCTGAGTGTGGAATGACAGATCCCTTAATCGGGCAGATAGGCTAGAACAATTAAGAAGGGAAATGGATAGGTTAAAGTTAGATGTAGTGGGAATTAGTGAAGTTCGGTGGCAGAAGGAACAAGACTTTTGGTCAGGTGAACACAGGATTATAAATATAAAATCAAATAGAGGTAATGCAGGAGTAGGTTTAATAATGAATATAA
Source organism: Schistocerca americana (assembly GCF_021461395.2). Taxonomy (NCBI): domain Eukaryota; kingdom Metazoa; phylum Arthropoda; class Insecta; order Orthoptera; family Acrididae; genus Schistocerca; species Schistocerca americana. Next base: position 495,666,966 of record NC_060130.1, on the reverse strand, counting down.
ACATAGGAGTGCGGGTTAGCTACTACAAACAGCATAGTGAACGCATTATTTTGGCCAAGATACACGAAGCCCACGCCTACTACAGTAGTACAAGTTTATATGCCAGCTAGCTGTGCAGATGATGAAGAAATTGATGAAATGTATGATGAGATAAAAGAAATTATTCAGGTAGTGAAGGGAGACTGGGTGACTGGAATTCGAGAGTAGGAAAAGAAAGAGAAGGAAACATAGTAGTTGAATATGGATTGGGGTAACAAATGAAAGAGGAATCCGTCTGGTAGAATTTTGCACGGATGATAACTTAATCATAGCTAACACTTGGTTCAAGAATCATAATAGAAGGTTGTAAACATGGAAGAATCCTGCAGGTACTAGAAGGTATCAGATAAATTAAATAATGGTAAGACAGAGATTTAGGAACCAGGTTTCAAACTGTAATACATTACCAGGACAGATGTGGACTCTGACCACTATCTATTGGTTATGAACTGTAGGTTAAAACTGAAGAAACTGAAAAAAAGGTGGGAATGTAAGGCGATTGGACCTGGATAAACTGACTAAACCAGAGGTTGTACAGAGTTTGAAGAAGAGCATAAGAGGATAAATGACAGGAATGGGGGAAAGAAATACAGTAGAAGAAGAATGGGTAGCTCTGAGGGATGAAGTAGTGTCGGCAGAAGAGGATCAAGTAGGTAAAAAGACGAGGGCTAGTAGAAATCCTTGGTTAACAGAATAAATATTGAATTTAATTGATGAAAGGAGAAAATATAAAAATGCAGTAAATGAAGCAGGCAAAAAGGAATACAAACGTCTCAAAAATGAGAGCGACAGGAAGTGCAAAATGACTAAGCAGGGATGGCTAGAGGACAAATGCAAGGATGTAGAGGCTTATCTCACTAGGGGTAAGACAGATACTGCCTACAAGAAAATTTAAGAGATCTTTGGAGATAAGAGAGCCACTTGGATGAATATCAAGAGCTCAGATGGAAACAAAGTTGTAAGCAAAGAAGGGAAAGCAGAAAGATGGAATGAGTATATAGAGTGTCTATACAAGGGCGATGTACTTGGGGACTATGTTATGGAAATGGAAGAGAATGTAGATGAAGATGAAATACGTATATGGTACTCCGTGAAGAGTTTGACAGAGCACTGAAACACCTGACTCGAAACAGGGCCCTGGGAGCAAACAAAATTCTATTAGATCTACTGACGGCTTTGGGAGAGCCAGTCCTGACGAAACTCTACAATCTGGTGAGTAAGATGTACGAGACCGGCGAAATACCCTCAGACTTCAAGAAGAACGTAATAATTCCAATCCCAAAAAAGCAGGTGTTGACAGATGTGAAAATTACCGAACTATCAGTTTAATGAGTCACGGCTGCAAAATACTAACACGAATTCTTTACAGACGAATGGAAAAACTGGTAGAAGCCGACCTCTGGGAAGATCAGTTTGGATTCCGTAGAAATGTCGGAACACGTGAGGCAATACTGACCTTACGACTAATTTTAGACGAAAGATTATGGAAAGGCAAACCTACGTTTCTAGCATGTGAAGACTTAGAGAAAGTTTTGACAATGTTGACTGGAATACTCTCTTTCAAATTCTAAAGGTGGCAGAGGTTAAATACAGGGAGCGAAAGGCTATTTACAATTTGTACAGAAACCAGATGGCAGTTATAGCAGTCGAGGGACATGAAAGGGAAGCAGTGGTTGGGAAGGGAGTGAGACAGGGTTGTAGCCTCTCCCCGATGTTATTCAATTTGTATATTGAGCAAGCAGTAATGGAAACAAAAGAAAAATATGGAGTAGGTATTAAAATCCATGGAGAAGAAATAAAAACTTTCAGGTTCGCCGATGAGATTGTAAGTCTGTCAGAGACAGCAAAGGACCTTGAAGAGCAGTTGTATGGAATGGACAATGTCTTGAAAGGAGGATATAAGATGAACATCAACAAAAGCAAAACGAAGATAATGGAATGTATGGAAATGAAACATTGACGATAAATTGTTTGGACAAGAAGAGAATAGAAGCTTTCGAAATGTGGTGCTACAGAAGAATGCTGAAGATTATATGGATAGATCACATAACTAATGAGGTGGTATTGAATAGAATTGGGGAAAAGAGGAGTCTGTGGCACGACTTGGTAAGAAGAAGGGACCGGTTGGTAGGACATGTTCTGAGGCATCAAGGAATCACAAATGTAGCAGTGGAGAGCAGCGTGGAGGGTGAAAATCGTAGAGGGAGACTAAGAGATTAATACACTAAGCAGGTTCAGAAGGATGTAGGTTCCAGTAAGTACTGGGAGATGAAGAAGCTTGCACAGGATAGGGTAGCATAAAGAGCTGCATCAAACCAGTCTCAGGACTGAAGACCACAATAACAAGAACAACAATCGATCTCATTCAACATCTACTCTGAACGAGCAGTAAAGCATACAAGGATAAATTTGTAAACAGACTTAAATATCAGGGAGAAGCAATAAACATATTGAAGTTTACTGGTGACACTGCAATTCTGTCAGAAACAGCAAAGAACTTGGAATGACAGTTGAATGGAATAGACAGTGGTTTGGAAAGGGATTATAAGATAACCCTCAATGCAACTAAATGAAAGGCAATGTAACCTATTCGAACTGAACCTAGCAGTACCAACGGTTTTACCACAACGTGTGCTACAAAAGGGGGGTGTAATATACGGCCAACAACTTTCGTTGCCTTTTAGGCACAGCACACTTTTGAAAGATATATTTATGTGCAAGAAGAGTCATAAACCTGAAAATATGAGTATGACACATCTTCTGAAAATTCACATCCACTGACAAGACCTAAATTTTTGCGTTAATTTTTACTCAAAAACTTAAAACGTAATCTGGTAGAAGAAATCATTAAAAATCACAAATACGTTTTTTTCAAAATTTTAAAATATAATCTATATGACTAGATTGTAGCATTCTGAAAAGGTAGGCAAAATGTAACCATTCCTTCTCCGTTGGTAGTCCGAGGGTTAAATCAGGTAGTGTTAAAGGAATCTGATTACGGAATGAGACACTAAAAGCACTACAGGGCAGCAAAATAACTGATGATGGCCGAAGTAGAGAGGATATAAAATGAATAGTGACTACAGCAAGAAAAGTATGAATGAAAACGAGGGATTTGCTAACGTCGAATATAAATTTAAGTGCTAAAAAGTATTTCTGGAAGGTATTTGTATGGTTTCCAAGATGCTGCTCCAGGCGGCTGTAAAAATGAGAGTGTGCAGTGGAAAATACTGGACGCAAATATACAGATTTGGCCCTGTCTGACTACCCCCTGAAAAAGATCTTAGTATCTCTTAACGGTGATATTATTTCCTGCTTCTTGCTCTTTAACATATACATTACAACATAAAAATAAATGAATGATTAAGGGAACTAATAATTACTAAATATTAATGTTGTTTCTGATTATACATTTATTGTAGATTTAAACCTCTTTATATGTTACAAATGTTTATATGTCGATGTGCAAAGGACGTAAAGAGATACAAATGAATTTCCTGACTAATATTATTGATCAACTGCTTAAATGTGCCCCTTTTGGTGGCTACGTGTTCTAATATAAAGAACGCGAGATGACTGATATCATCTACGTCCCAAACACTAAAAGACACTACTTTCAAAAATGATCTATAGCGGTTTGCAACCTCAGTGTAAATGAAGCTTACGTGATCACAGCTGTTCAGCCTTATAGCCCTAAAAAGCCAACGCAATTAGCAATATCAGAGAATGTACTGCGTTAGTGTGTCGAAGTGACGCTTCTCGTGCACGGCTGCGACGATGGAAGAACTCCAGCCACAAAATAAAAAACTCATTAAACGCTAGGACGGCAGAAGGCGGTCCTCAGACTAGTATAACCTAATACTACCTTCTCAAATATGGTTCAAATAGCTCTGAGCACTATGGGACTCAACTTCTGAGGTCATTAGTCCCCAAGAACTTAGAACTAGTTAAACCTAACTAACCTAAGGACATCACAAACATCGATGCCCGAGGCAGGATTCGAACCTGCGACCGTAGCGGTCTTGCGGTTCCAGACTGCAGCGCCTTTAACCGCACGGCCACTTCGGCCGGCTACTATCTTATCCTCTCTGTATTCTACACACAAGAAACGCGAAATCCCAGCCGGAAGGACGGAATTCAGATAACGTCTCAGTGTGAGTATATGCAGGAGAAGAGCTCTCAATCACTGTACGCTGCGTACTCAACGACGATTCGCTACCCGGAGGCGAAGTCCAGAATCGTGTAAGTTAGCAACACCTTCGGTCACCTAAATCAAATTCCCAGTGCCTCGTGGCAATACATCACGCAGATTAATGCTTAGTGATTTTGCCCGCATTTGTTCTATCATGATATACGAACCTTGTGACAGTATTTCACTGTTGGCAGCTTCCCCAGCTTGAACAATACCACCATGAGTTCCACTGCACGTCATCGAAAGTCAGTTTCGGCATGATGCTTGATGAGAAAGCCTAACCCTGGGATTGCACAGCAGCCTTCGCCAGTATCTCCCATTACCCTACAAGTGTTGTCGCTTTTGTCAGTCTCCTGATCCACTAGCACAAGCCTTGTCGTCCCGATCATAAACCCTACAAACACATTTGCTCTTTCTTTTCCTCCCACCTTCTGAGGAGGCAGTGCCATCACAGATGGTGCCGAATACGCGTCTTCCGGAAATACTAAATGCGTCTGTACCATTTCAGTACCCAAAACACCTGCAATGCAATCAGTCCTATTAATTTGTTTTACGTGTCACTTCCTAAGTATCTACAAAAAAATTACTGTCAAAAGTGGCACTCTGCAAGACTCCAAAATCGTAGGCACATCTACTTCGCTCCACATCTGGTCCAGGCTGCAGAAATTCGCAACCTCTTCGCCAGGGTATACCTCACTAATTATGCAAACAACAAACGAGGGGAACAAAACAGTATGACTACAAGGACCATTAATCTAATCCTACACTAACACTTACTGTTACTTAACTTCTGCACTTTAGCGGCTACTCATGACGACTACTATACGCGCTTAAACGCAGTGAGCCAAATAATTTGCTCAGAATGAAATACATTGCCCATCAAAAACGGCAATAACTACCACAAAACTACGACTTCTCGACAAAACTCATCTTCTCCTTCTAAGAGTCTACGTATAGTTAACACCTTATACACTTGCAGTCACTGTGCCACACACATTCATGATAGGCAGAAATAACGTTCATCTTTACACATCCTCAGAACACAGTCGGAGTGTACTTGCCACATGTCACACATGGAAACAGAACTGAAAAGCTGCTAAAAGCTGCAGTGTCTCAATGTGATAGTCGTAGGGGAAAAAATACAGTCAGTCCACTAGCCCATTGCACACTGATGTTGTGTGCCGACGTAACTGCAACACTGAGGTAGTCGAGAGTCATCGTCTCCCTGGAGAATGGCTGGTAAGGTTCCCCTGTCACTGAAATTTACACTTGACACACACTTCTGACATCAAAATGTGGAGGTCCAGGATGGATGACGTCTACATGTGGAGGTCTGAGTTGAAGCGGTGGATGGTTGTCGGGATGATGATCAGTGGCTACTTATAAAGACTTCACTATTAGTCATACATTTTACTGAAGAACAAACCAGAACATTCTGTGGTGCAACGTCCTCCATAGTGTGTGCTGAAGACAGCGAGTGTTAAGGAACTGACTCAACAGGTGGGCATGGCCTCAAACAGCTGCCTCCTACGGCCGATTGCTGGTTGCACCTGGTAGTTGGCCCACAGGGTATAAGATGCTAAGCTGACAACACTGATCTTAAAACCAGCAGCAGGGGCCGACAGTTAGTAGAGGCCAAGTAACATGGTGGCTGCTTGTAGCCTCATGTCGTCTCGTAGAGCGCCACCTCTCCTCTTAAATATTAGCTACCTGACTGATACATCTTTGACTGATAATTATGGTAATTCATGTTGGGACAGAGCGGACTTGCGCACAGCTTTCAACCATGTATACGATAAGAAGTCTGCTGATTGGATGTGTAGTTACTGGCCTACCAACGCCTTTCTGCTGTGTCGTCCTTATGGCGGTGCCATACATTTTCCTGGAGCACAATGTGGGAATCTGCCAGTGGTATTGCTGCATCTGACGTAATGGTGTTTGGTCGGCGCTGATCTTTTGCAACAGCCATGGCAATGTCACAATTTTACTCAGTAGCGCCGAACAATAGTGGTGGCACTGCAGATCGAATAACTGATAAGAAGATACTGAGTCAAACTGGGGAAAACAAGAAATTTATGGCACAACTTCGTTTCATTGGCATATCCTAAGGCATCAAGGACTTGTCAGTTTGGTAATGGAGAAAAGTGTGTATATGTTGGTGAAGTACACTGCGTTAGCTGTGCAGCGCTGAAGAGGCTTTCACAGAATAGACTAGCTTGGGCAGCTGCATCAAACCAGTCTTCAGACTGAAGATCACAAGAGCAACATTGGGGAAGGAGACGGGAGGGAAAGGTAGGTTTCTGGTCCATAAATTTGCAAGTTCTTTCCTGGGAGAACTATTGAGTAAGTTAAATCTCGAGTGATTCACCACCTTCGGTTGTTGACATGGCAAAAGACGTTTCTATATTACTCTAAAATAACGGCGCCGCTCATTCCCGTATGTGGAAAGCTATTTATCTCACACTATTCGCCGATGCAGCGAACGGAAGTAGCGGTTGTAGTATATTTTGTTGTTGTAAACAGAAATGTCTCTGGTATGACGTTAATCTGCAACCATACATGGAGTGACCACAGTATAAGTGGTCCCCATCCAACAACAGCAACAACCTCTCTGGTAGGGGGATGAGCGAGTGGAAGTTCTGAGCTGTAACTGTTACCTTGCCTGATTGCGAAGGTGGAAGGATGATAGACAATGTAAAGAAAATAGTCGTGATCTCCTACCACTTACCACCAGGTAGTCAGCTCAGTAATGTCAATTGAAATTAACCGAGCATTGCTTCTTGATTCCTGTTATGATTTCCTATTACTCCAGGTTGGTGTTCGAGAGAAATGCAAAGTTGCAGATGTGCCTCTAATGTAAATTTCATAAGGCAAGTGCACAACGTGATCGGTCAATCGCATTATGCTGTATAATTGATTGAGTATCGGCCTTAGTTTCTGAAAGATTGCAGTTTCGTTGCTGCACCATAAATATCTGATAAATTGCTAATCAGTATTTGGATCACACCAAAGGCAGACGGGCTCCAAGTCAGCAGTTTTGCATATCTTTCATGAATAGCTGAACGCAGATCTGATAAAGACATTATACTAAGGCTAGGCGCAAATTGAGACGCGTAAAGCGCGTGTGGCGCGGCGCAGCGCAGCGCGTGTTTTTGTAACATCACAGGTTCAAATGGGACCGCGCAAATTGCGACGCGAGGCGACTGCGACGCGACACGCGCCTACGCTGGGCCGCGCGGCGTTGTGGTTGTGGCACAGTTTCTCGCGCCGCGCGTCGTGCGTGCCTCGCTAGCACCGTGGGAAATGTGAGGCGGGGAGCGGAAAAGTACTCCGGCCATATGCTCACATCGGCACGGCGCATATGAGCAGTGGCAGTATTGCCCATACGATAAATATTGCCTTACTGTATACTAAATTTTATTGCCTTTGGGTGGTGTTTCATTTTTCACCAATTAAACGCTCCAGCTTTCTTCGTTAGTACCTTATGCTTTTCTGTTATTTATATCCGTATAGTATTTTTTTCTTCTGTCAAGAAAAATGCATACTTCAGTAACTGGTGAGCCATTGGCCACTGGAATTGTATCATGTGCCTCCACAATGTTTTCAGTTTGCAACAAGTTTTCCGAAATTCCTTCACCAGGGAAGACGAATGGAATATTCCCGAATTTGAAACTCGCACAGCTGTTAGCATGAGTTTCTTAGAAATAGATACCTTAGGGGTTGCGAAGCAACTCAAATCGCTTGATACGGGCAAGTCTTCAGGTCCAGATTATATACAGATTAGGTTCCTTTCAGATTACGCTGATACAATAGCTCCCTACTTAGCAATCATATACAACCGCTTGCTCACCGATAGATCTGTACCTACAGATTGGAAAATAGCGCAGGTCGCACCAGTCTTTAAGAAGGGTAGTAGGAGTAATCCATCGAACTACAGACCTATATCATTGACGTCGGTTTGCAGTAGGGTTTTGGAGCATATACTGTATTCGAACATTATGAATCACCTCGAAGGGAACGATCTATTGATACGAAATCAGCGTGGCTTCAGAAAACATCGTTCTTGTGCAACGCAGCTAGCTCTTTATTTGCACGAAGTAATGGCCGCTATCGACAGGAGATCTCAAGCTGTTTCCGTATTTCTAGATTTCCGGAAAGCTTTTGACACCGTTCCTCACAAGCGACTTCTAATCAAGCTGCGGGCCTATGGGATATCGTCTCAGTTGTGCGACTGGATTCGTGATTTCCTATCAGGAAGGTCGCAGTTCGTAATAATAGACAGCAAATCATCGAGTAAAACTGAAGTGATATCATGTGTTCAACAGGGAAGCGTCCTGGGACCTCTGCTGGTCCTGATCTGTATAAATGACCTGGGTGACAATCTGAGCAGTTCTCTTAGGTTGTTCGCAGATGATGCTGTAATTTACCATCTAGTAAGGTCATCCGAAGACCAGTATCAGTTGAAAAGCGATTTAGAAAAGATTGTTGTATGGTGTGGCAGGTGGCAGTTGACGCTAAATAACGGAAAGTGTGACGTGATCCACATGAGTTCCAAAAGAAATCCGTTGGAATTCGATTACTCAATAAATAGTACAATTCTCAAGGCTGTCAATTCAACTAAGTACCTGGGTGTTAAAATTACGAACAACTTCAGTTAGAAAGACCACATAGATAATATTGTGGGAAGGCGAGCCAAAGGTTGCCTTTCCTTGGTAGGACACTTAGAAGATGCAACAAGTCCACTAAAGAGACAGCTTACACTACACTCGTTCGTCCTCTGTTGGAATATTACTGCGCGGTGTGGGATCCTTACCAGGAGGGATTGACGGAGGACATCGAAAGGGTGCAAAAAAAGGGCAGCTCGTTTTATATCATCATGTAATAGGGGAGAGAGTGTGGCAGATATGATACGCGAGTTGGGATGGAAGTCATTAAAGCAAAGACGTTTTTCGTCGCGGCGAGATCTATTTACGAAATATCAGTCACCAACTTTCTCTTCCGAATGCGAAAATATTTTGTTGAGCCCAACCTACATAGGTAGGAATGATCATCAAAATAAAATAAGAGAATTCAGAGCTCGAACAGAAAGGTTTAGGCGTTCGTTTTTCCCGTCCGCTGTTCGGGAGTGGAATGATACAGAGATAGTATGATTGTGGTTCGATGAACCCTCTGCCAAGCACTTAAATGTGAATTGCAGAGTAATCATGTAGATGTAGATGTAGAAGGGACAGAGGGTAGTGAATAAGGAAGCAAGGAATATTATAAAATCATGTGATTAAGAAGCAAGACAGGAAAGTAAAACAAGGTTATCTTCTCTCTGCCTCATATGCTGGCGTATCTGTACGATCTGTTACAAAAATTTGGAAAGGGGTAATCTGGTAAAAAGCGTCGAAGATCAGAAGTGTAGAAGTCTCACTGTGAATACTTGGATATGGATGTAATAATGTAATACGACACACTGTACTACATGCATGTGAATATCACAATTCCGCTACAAGCCAGAAACAGTCGAAAAACAGTCACAAATAATGTTTTAATTGGTTCGCCGTGATGAGAAAAAGCATTTTAATTGTTGCATGCACATTATTAGCATTAATAAACTAATTATACAACAGGCTACAAAAATGAAGAAAATGGTCGGTATTATTACGAAAGTAGGAATATCCTAAAGGAGTATCATGACTAGATAGATTTAATTTGTTGAAATGTACTGCTGACAAACGCAGACCTACTTTCATGACAATGCTTTTCGAACTTCAGCTCACAAGGCACACATGGCTAGCTTCTGCATTCTTGTCGCGCGCATTTTCCTCCGCTGCTGACAATACACTGACCATTGAGTTGTGCGACAGATCAATTGTTTATTTTTCTCAATAACAACTATTTTATTTGCGATCACACATTGACAGTTTGGCAAACCGTAGGTGAGTAACCAGTATCTGGCATGTGCCTACCATTCTGCTCGAAGGAACGCTCGTCATTATTTTAATACTGCTCAGTTCAGGAGACGGAATGAAATCCTTTGGTAAGTTTCCATTCCAGTCACTCACTTTTAAAAATACGATGGGTTACGGGGATTCCACCAAAATTCCAACAGAATTGGCAATCTACTTTTGTGTCAGTTAACCTTTTCTCATTCGAAGAAGCATCAACATTTATGAGTAACGGCCACATTTCTGTTGGTACAGGTTTAATTGTACTTCCTTTGTCACAGTGTAATTTGCCAAACTCATCACACAGCAGCTATTCCGACACAATTCTGAAACGGAATGTCACATTAAACAAGTAACTGGCAGTCACAGAGCTCAATAGCTTATGAAAAACGTCGTAGTGTCCGTTTGCAGTAACGTAAGAGCAAACATTTCATGTTTATTTTCATACTAGGAAGCTCTTGTTTCGCTAGCTGTCGATAACTCTTAAAAAATTACAGTCACTGGAGTGAAATAAATAAAAAGGTAAGTTAAGTACTGATATATCGCCATAGACAGGATGTTCCATGTGTTTAAGAATTGACAAAACACTTTCCTCCTTGTGTGCTGTCATTCGCCAGACTTTCGTTTCGATGTCTCTAGTGGTTTAGGAGATAAGAGAAATGTTGCGAGTACTTCATTCTCGCGGGCGTGAGATCGGAAGTGAGCGCGCTACATAGGATCCATTTTCTCGAGATCGGAGGCAGATAGAGACCTCCTCCCAAGTCTAAACAAAAATTCAACATGTTAGCTAATTTTCATACGCAGCAAAATATGATGTAATACGCACCAAAATTAAAATCATAGCGACCCCTAATTTTCGTTGCAAACTTTTTGAGTTTTGCGTAGTGTCTTACTAAAATGTGTACATCACAATAAGAATGGTTATTAGCGAGATGATGGGCACTTCGCCACGTAGCTGACATATAACGCTACAAGTAAGGCTAAAATCAAATATTTTCAGTGAATAGTTTCTGAAAAATCATTTGAGGAAGGTAACAGGTTGCGCGCGCTTCGGTTCTCTCTGCGTAGAGCGCCGTCAGTCGGCGCGTGTTAAGTATGGTGTACGCGTCGCAATACGCGCTGCATCCGCGCGACTCGTGCGGCACGTGTGTGTCGCGCTGTGGTGTCGTGTCACGTCACACGTGCTATACGCGTCTCAATTTGCACCTAGCCTAAGAGATATGTTTAGTTTGTTAAGTCAATACATCTGGAAGTTATTAATTTAAATACACTTAAATATATTCATGGTTCTTAAAAGCTAATAACATACGCTACTGACCATTAAAATTGCAGCCCCAAGAATAAATGCAGATGATAAACGTGTTTCACTGGACAAGTATAGTCTACTAGAACTGACATGTGATTATATTTTCAGGTAATTTGGGTATATAGATCGTGAGAAATCAGTACCCAGAACAACCTCCTCTGTCTGTAATTATGGCCTTGATACGCCTGGGCATTGAGTCAAACAGAGCTTGCACGGCGTGCACAGGTACAGCTGGCCATGCAGCTTCAACACGATACCACAGTTAATCAAGAGTAGTGACTAGCGTATTGTGACGAGCCAGTTGCTCGGCCACCATTGACCTGACGTTTACAGTTGGTGAGTGATCTGCATGATGTGGTGACCAGGGCAGCAGTCGAACATTTTCTTTGTCAGAATGGCCAGTACAGATCCTGCACCATGGGTTCGTGCATTATCCTGCTGAAACGCATGGGATCGAATGAAGTGTAGAGCCACGGGTCATAACACATCTGACATGTAACGTCCACTGTTAAGAGGTGCGAACAATAGGTGACTGAGACGTGTAACCAGTGACAGCCCGTACCATCACGCCGAGTGATACGCCATTATGGCGATGACGAATACGTGCTTCCAATGTGCGTTCACCGCGATGTCACCAAACACAGATGCGACCATCACGATGCTGTAAACAGAATCTGGATTCATCGGAAAAAATTCGTGCACCCAAATTCGTCGTTGAGTTTACCATCGCAGGCGCTCCTGTCTGTGATGCAGCGTCAAGGGTAACTGCAGCCATGGTCTCCGAGCTGATGGTTCTTGCTGCTGCAGACGTCGTCGAACTGTTCGTGAAGATGGTCGTTGTCTTGCAAACGTCCCCATCTGTTGACTCAGGGATCGAGACGTGGCTGCACGATCCGTTACAGCCAAGCCGATAAGAAGCCTCTCATCTCGGCTGCTAGTGATACGAGGCCGTTGCGATGCAGCACAGCGTTCCGTATTACCCTCCTGAACCCAAGGATTCCATATTCTGCTAACAGTCATTAGATCTCGAACAACGCGAGCAGCAATGTCGCGATATGATAAACCGCAATCGCGATAGGCTACAATCCTACCTTTATCAAAGTGGGAAACGTGATGATACGCATTTCTCCTCCTTACACGAGGCATCACAACAACGTTTCACCAGGCAACGACGGTCAACAGTTGTTTGTGTATGAGAAATCGGTTGGAAACTTTCCTCATGTCAGAACGTTGTAGGTGTCGCCACCAGCGGCAACCTTGCGTGAATGCTCTGAAAAGCTAATCATTTGCATATCACAGCATCTTCTTCCTGTCGTTTAAATTTCGCGTCTGTAGCACGTCATCTTCGTGGTGTCCTAATTTTAATGGCCTGTAGTGTAGATGCTTACACTGCGAAAGCGGAAGAACAAAGGACGGTACCAAACAGGCAGGCATCCCCTAACTGATCGCAGAAAAAATGTGGAGGCTTCTCTGTTCCTTATCAACATAGAAAGTATTACATGTACTTTTTAACACTTGTGGACTCTCTGGCAAACACATATTTCATAAACATAAGGAAAGAAAAATTTTCTTGGTGTCTACGATACATTTGACTACGATACTGGCTGATACATGAGTACTCATTCAAGTCGTGTACAACAAAATTACGAGATTGGTGTCTGCAACAAAAACAATACACTATTTGACATGTTTTAAATAAACCGTTTGACAAATCATTTACATAGGTACGTTAGATATTAGTACAAGATACACTAATTAAAAATTTGAGACGTATCAATGTTCTGAGTATAAGAGGTTAAGTCAGTTCAGTGACGTACCTGCCCGTGGGAATTGATGCAGGCACTGCAGGAGTGACTTCGCAGTTGGCTTGTATGTCGTCAATCGGTCAGTGACAACCGGCTGAGTGTGAGCTCTGGTTGTGCTGTTCGCAGCAGAGGTGATCATCGAAGCACGGCCTGTCCAGGAACGTAGCCATGACAGCAGTGCGAGCCTTGCCTCGCACTGCCGGTTCAGGAGGGGCACCCGCATCTTGGTCCGCTGGGAGAGTCGTGCCAAGAGGCTCGGCCCATGAGCTGCGGCCGCACTGGGCTACAGCAGCATTGGGCTGAGCGAGACCCTGACGTCATCCTAAAGGCCGAGCAGTGCTGTTGCGAAATCACCTGTACGCCACGGGCTCAGAAGAGTTGCGCCAGGAAACGCAGCCCACGGGCCGCGGCCCAACTGCTCCGCACTGAGCGAGCCCATGACGTCACTGCAACAGTGCCTTGCGCAAGCACTGGTGTGCTGCACCTACGACCTATTGGTAGCACTGACCCCAGTTGCGAACTACGGGCTACGAGCGGTGAGTAGAGCAGTGTTTAGTGGAGTGATGGGATTTCTTCATTTTTTTGGTAACACACAAAATGAGAGCGGGAAACTAAACATGGTTTGGAGAGGAAGGAGCACATGTCAAGAAAAATGGAAGTAAATGAAAAACTAATCAGTGGTGAGTAGAGAACCACACTGCCTGGAGCAGTTTAAAAGTACACTTTGGACCCTGGTAAAGTCTATTGTGGATGGATTTAGGAAAAGCGTTCTTATTCTTTGCTGTTCGCTGTACTGTCAAATTTACTCTAATGCTGAAGGGTCAAGAGGCACTTCGTTCATTTCTCGTCATCCATGCGTGTCTAATAAACAAAGGTCTTATGTGGACGAGAATCGACTTCATAAACCAGTTCAGGAGCTAACTGTCGATAATTGCGTTCCTATGTGTGCACGAGACGTAAGGTCGTACGGAACTATAAGAGGTGAGGGTCTTATGGATCTAGTTCAGATGTTAATCGACACTGCAAAGGCCATTCTATCTCACACCACAACTGTGTCGCCGGACGTGGCAGAAATTGTTAAAAGCCGACAACATATAATTATGCCTGAGGTAATTGCTCATATAACAAAAGGCGAATACTCAGCAACTACGGACGTGTGCACGTCCAGCGCGAGCGCGAGAAGACACCATTATTTGACATGCACTGTCTCCTGTTTCATTGACTCAACTATCAGATCTCGCGTTTTCTTTATAACCCAGTTTCCAGATGAACCAAAAACGGGCGGTAATATTCTAAGAGATTTGTTTACACGATTTAAGTCCCTTTGTTACACTGTCTTTGTGCGGAAAGTTCTCTGAGAAGGGAGAAATAGTCCGAGATGAAGGAACTGATTTCACGCTGATGAAAGAACTTTTCACGATATTTATGCTATTCTGTTACTGTAATTCTTATACGCAATCGTTTATTTCATTGTTTTAAAACATACGGGTTTTGGTAGCGCTTCAAAAACAGCGTCCAAGGAATTAGAACTGCAGAAATCAGCTGCACTGCACCTGCTCTTGACATGGGCAATGACAATGTTAAAGCATTTGAGTCAAGCGCCCCAGGACAGAGAAACTTCTCAAATTGGACTTTTGCATTTACGCCTAAAATTATACTTAGACGAAAAACTACTTGTCCAGAAATACTGTGAGGTAGCAACTTTCCCCTGGCCTCCATTCGTCATTTAAAAATGATATCTGAAGATAAGAGACGTAAAGTCATGACTACGACACCCTCACAATTCTCCAATCCCACAATACACTCTAACGACATTTCCCTTTACTGCATTTCCAACCGTCTTTCTTCTTTGTTCTCGCTAGTGGGTTCGAACGGAATTGGCTTCCCTCTCGATCTAGAAATAGTTATCCCAATGTACTCTGCTCATCTGGAAGTTACAAAAATTACATTTATTATTCTGAAATAGGAGAGATGCTCTTTCCTACATGTTCCTCCACAACTGGTAGCACGTGAATCCTTGGGAATCCATGTTGTCCTAAATGAAAATTTGAATTTTTGCCATATATGCACTGAAATATGAATTTTGCTGTCCTCAGGTAAAAAGAAGAGAGGTATAATGAGGCTGGACATGTATTTCACAGCCGCACCCCATCAAAGAACAAATCTTGTTGTAGCACATAAATTCTGCTACTCCATCTGTTAGATTTCTAGTTGTTCAATTTGAAAATGGGAGTGAGACATTCGGGTACCCTACACTAGATTTCATTCAACATCTACACCGAACAATCAGTAAAGCATACAAGGATAAATTTGTAAACAGAATACGAGGGAGAATATTAGGTAGAAGCTGAAAGGGTATAGTACCGCCCGACATTGAAAATAGGTGCAACATTCTTCGTTATTCTTGTCAGAACAACATATTTTTTGTGGGTAATAACTCAATTTCACTTAATACACCGAAGCCAGACACCACTGTAGGAAAGAAAAGAGTCAACATCGTGATCTGTATGGCATGGGGTAGATTTAAAATGCTGTTACAGATAACATCAGCTATGTGATCGAACTTTTTAGATTAGCTGCCATCCGATATATAGTATGTCATTGTCGTGGTGACAGATATAATGAAGTGCTGCGTATGGTTGTTCGGAATCTGGTGTTAGGGAAAGAGGCCACTGGCACCAAAGTTTCTAGCCCTTGTGTTGTCCCTTTCTCCCAGCTTGTATATTCTCAGCACACATTTAATTTTCATGTAAGCACAGATTCCTAACTAGCAAATTCTTTACTGTGTATAGTGAACCATTCAGAGTGAGGCAGATTGTCCATGAAAATGCTGTACTGATTGAGACGATCAAGGGAAAATAATCGTGTGGGCTTCTTCACATTTCTAACATCAAATTATGGAATAGTTAAGGATAGATAGAAAGTAGGCGAGTTATTGTAGATAGGCAGTGTATTTATTTGTGGTGTGTAACGCTGTGCAGGGTCAAATCGAACATAAGAATTTACAGGTGGGATGTCAGGAAGTGTGACGGAATAGACTGGTCGAATGAGTCATGAACAGGAGTCGACAGAGTGGTGTATGTGCGAATTTTTTGTCATATGAATAAGGATCAAGCAGAAACGACGTAATGATTAATGAGTGGATAAAAATGGTAGATAGAGAGAGAAGCGACGTGATAAATAGTAGTGGATAAAGGTGATATTTAAGGAGAGAAGCGACGTGAAGCAGTGTGATTAATAAAGAGAGATTCGACGTGATGTAACAGTGGTAAATATAGGTGAGTAGAATTGAATAATGTGGAGATGTCTTAGACGTATGTTACAGAGAGGCATGTGTATGCTGCAATCGAGACTGATGTGAATGGAGAAGGAAGATCAGGAAATGATGGAGTAATTGACGGACAGAGAGTCGAAATACGAATGAAGAGATGAGGACAACTGCACAACGTGAAAGGACTCAAAGGGAGTCTGAGATCCAGATGGTGAACGTTGTGGAATACTGACGTAAGATGTAATATAAGTGTAAATCTAATTCTTACCGTTACATTTGCAATATTGCAAAAATAATATTTTGTTGTTGTTGTTGAAGCCGGGTACCAGTATAACTAATCAAAACGGTCCCAAGAATGTGTACAGTTGTTTTGCAGGAAGAATGATTTGTGTATTTTTTGTTCTTAGATGAAATATCGCAACTCTAAGTTGATATTTAGCAGCACGAATAATCGGTAAAGTGAATGCAGAGGTAAGCCGATGTAGAGAGGTGCCAGAGTGAAAGGACGAAATCGGAGACTGGAATGCTATCTCCGAAACAACCCCATGTGTTATGTTGTTGAGTATAAGGGAGCAAAGGTATGTTATGCTGACTTGAGTGTGGTGGTGTTAAGGTTAGCTGACTGCTCGACCTATTCTGTTGGTGTATTAATGGATCAAATGAGAAGGAAAATGTGATGTCAGTTGACTGAGAGTCATAGAGTAGTGTGATCAAATGGTTCAAATGGCTCTGAGCACTATGGGACTTAACTTCTGTGGTCATCAGTCCCTTAGAACTTGGAACTACTTAAACCTAACTAACGTAAGGACATCATACACATCCATGCCCAAGGCAGGATTGGAACCTGCGACCGTAGCGGTCACGCGGTTCCAGACTGAAGTGCCTAGAACCGCTCGGTCACACCGGCCGGCAGTAGTGTGATCAATGCGCACATCCCTGTTAAAGGGGATGCTCTCTATAAATAAGTAAAACATTATGTGCTTTATTGTTTGATTTGGATGAACCACGATGGTAGGTCAGGATATGACATATGTAAAGAGATACTAATTTCTGTCTGTCACAAGCACAAAGGTGCAGTGTATGTTGTAGATTTAGAGTCATCAGTTTCTAAAATGTTTAGTGTGTTAGGATGTAAAAATAGTTTACTATTTGATATTACGTAACAGGTAATTGTGAGCTGTATAGATTGTTTCTTATTTTTTTGTTAGAACACTTTCAAGGGGTATTAATTTCAGTCTGTCACAAGCACAAAGGTTTGTTGTTCAAAATGGTTCAAATGGCTCTGAGCACTATGGGACTTAACTTCTGCGGTCATCAGTCCCCTAGAACCTAGAACTACTTAAACCTAACCAATTTAAGGATGTCACACGCATCCATGCCCGAGGCAGGATTCGAACCTGCGACCGTAGCGGTCGTGCGGTTCCGGACTGAAGTGCCTAGAACTGCTCAGCCACTCCGGCTGGCAAAGGTGTGTTGTATATTGTAGTTTTAGAATCAACAGTTTCTAATATGTTCACTGTGATAGGATGTTAAAGTAGTCTACTATTTGATATTGTAACTATGAGCTGTATAGATTGTTTCTTATTCCTTTTTTTGTAACACTTTCATGTTTTGTATGAGGGATGACAGTTACAATCAATAGCACAAGTGTGGGCCGTATATAGAAAATGGATAAATGTTGATGTTGTATGTGCAGAAAACTAGGGTGTATGATTTCATGTTTTTTAGAACAAAGATTCTTTTATTACCAATGTATCTAATAGATCATACATGTAATCAATGAGTATTTAAATACTGTAAGAATAACCTTTTGTCTGTAATTTTGCGAGATGCACGGAAGAGTCTGACTGATTGGGTGTCGTAGCGCTGAGGTGCACACGCAGAACGCGCCCGTACGTACATAAAAATGCGGGAGGCCAAGCTGACGTCAGCATGGGAGAGGCGACAGAGCCACTGCGCTCCCCACTCCACTGTCGGTTGGGGTACACTCCTCGTGCCCGCTACAGCATTCAACGGCCGGGGGCGACGCGCACCTACCACTGCCATTCATAAGTTGCGCCACCCTTACGAATGGAGACAGTATCCCACAGAGGCAACAGCGGGTGGTTTTTCTGCTCAACGGCTCGCCTGGCGTCGGCGCGACGGTAGAATGAACGACGCGTGGCAGAGAC
This sequence comes from Schistocerca americana, assembly GCF_021461395.2. Lineage (NCBI taxonomy): Eukaryota > Metazoa > Arthropoda > Insecta > Orthoptera > Acrididae > Schistocerca > Schistocerca americana. The sequence goes on along the minus strand of NC_060130.1, from coordinate 495,648,249 downwards.
CGGCGGGGATTTTTTAACAGCAGCTATTAACTAGTACTGGACTGTGGAGCCGTGAAACAAGATGACTGCTCGTATGTCTCAATAAGTTGGAAAGTGAAGGACTGGTGTTTCTACGTTGTGAGTGGTGGAAAAGATTTTGTCTTTAGCAGACAGGATGATTGGTTTGTTTTGTCTTGACAACTGGACTGTGGGATCCATAAACGTTTGGGACTGACTTGTTAAGTGTGCTTTGTAAAATGCATGTGGGACGATAGTTATACTTAAAGAGGACATTTGTCGTATGTTGACTAATTATTGTCTGAACACAAGAAACTAAAGTGGGACATTGACATTTGCATTTGTAGTAGGAGACATTTCTATAATTGGTGCGAGAATAAGTTTTGTGTCTTGGAACATTATGACTTTTAATTACACCATGAACTGGAAGGAAAGGACCGTGGGTAATAGTAGATGTAGGGCCATTTCTGGACGACCAGATTCGTGTGGATGGTAATCTGAGAGTGACTATGACATTTGAGTTTAATGTGAGATACAGTTTACTGTTCAGTGTGTGTTCAAAATGCCGGTTTGAGTGCCCGAAAGATTTTCGTCCAGGTGACCATGGGAGAGCTTTGACATCAAGGCAGTGTTTCTAGGAAAACTGTCAGCAAATTTTTGACCCCAAGAAAATCACAGAATGAAATGGTTCTGTGTGACTCACAAGATAGGGAATAATGTATTTGTATTTGTATTTGTAATTGTGTAAATTTTTTTAAATGTTTTATTCCTTAAGGGACAGCAAGTGTAATCGTATTTCAGTAACATATGTGTTAAGAATAGTTAGTGTGTTTTTCTTTTATTTGTTCTGGGTTATCAAGTTCATGTAGCATGTTTATTGGAATATTTGGTACAAGGATGCTTTAATTATTAGCCAGTGTCGTAATACTAACATAGCGGCTCTTGTTGCATTGGTCAGTAAGGTTGTCACAGGGGACAAGAGTTTGCATTGCACAACAAATATAGGAATTAACTGATGCATTTTGATGTCGTGGACAGTAATAATCTAGTTGGTGTGTTGACTGAAGCCACTTATTTGTATTATCACAGTGGTGATATTTCACATTGAAGTGTAATGGAGGCTAGTCGAAATGCAAGTTCTTGTCGTCTAAATATGTAACAACAGAGAAATGAGCAGTAGAGTAAAATACGAGAGCTACTGGTGGATTCAAGCACTTGTTGTTAACTATTTACTGCGGTTATTGATCAAAGTTGATGGACTGACTAGCTCAGCAGGAGGTATTTATACTGCTGGACAAGGATAAGGTTTAAACTCACAGTCGAGTAGTGGTGGCAATTGCTTAAGTGATGATAGTTAATGAGGTATGACATTGTGTCTTACATTGACTTATTACGTAACCAGTATGTAACTTGTGTTATATTTCATTGTTTTTTCCTCAGTTTAATTTCTCTGTAGGTGGTGTACATTTTGCCGGCAGCGGTGGCCGTGCAGTTCTGGCGCTGCAGTCCGGAACTGCGGGACTGCTACAGTCGCAGCTTCGAATCCTGCCTCGGGCATGGGTGTATGTGATGTTCTTAGGTTAGTTAGGTTTAAGTAGTTCTAAGTTCTAGGGGACTGATGACCATAGATGTTAAGTCATATAGTGCTCAGAGCCATTTGAACCATTTGAACCATTGCTGTGTAAAGTTTATTACCCCGAAATTTATGTATGTCAGATTACTTCCTCTTTGTGGACGGTGAGCTATTTAAAATTTCATGAGTACAATTAGTATTTTTTTTATTTGTTATAGAATTAGTAAAGTTTGGATTACTCCTAAGAACAACGGAGATACAGATAACTAAGCAAATTTTATCTCGCCATTTTTTTTATTTGTACGATGTGATGTTTTATTTGTCATTTGGATTGTTGTAAATTTGTATGTGTACGTTACTCCGGATTGTGCAGAGTACAATAATGTGACAACTGTGTCAATAAGTTGGTAAAGTAATAGCATTTGGTCGTCTACTTAAGGTCACGAGGGGCTAAGATCTTCTTCTGGTTATTATCGTGACTTACTACGTTTGTTCGAAAACAGCTTTCTTAAAAAAATGTTCGGAAATACCCTCACATTGCAAGGATAGTACCTTGAATTAATATCATTTTTTTTCCTTTTTGCATGGGTAGCCAGTGGTGAAAGGGTACAGTACCGCCCAACATTGAAAATAGGTACAACATTCTTCGTTATTCTTGTCAGAACAACATATTTTTTTGTGGGTAATAACTCAATTTCACTTAATACACCGAAGCCGGATACCACTGTAGGAAAGAATGACAAATTAGTTATTTAATTGATCACATGTGCACTCCCACAAAATAAATCATTACATGCAATTTGGTGAGACCTGTGAAATGAATGAATGTATGGTCGTCTGCTAACCGCAGATAGTGAGTGTGTAATATATGATCATCTTTTAGATGGTCCTTTGTTCACCTTTGGTGGAACCAAAGAGGTGAAATTTACCAGAGATTTGAGCGCCTGAAATGTGGCTGACCAATACGGTAACACGGTGCTCCCCCACCTTGCAGGAGGTGCGAGCGGACTTGAAGAATGGCCATGTTTCAGCAATCTGGCGCTGGATCTTGGGTTGGTAAGACCAGTCTTAGGTGTGCTCCGTAAAAGACAAAAGAGCGGAGAGATGGTATGCATGTGAAATACTTAAGATTAGTGTGGAATAATTATTTCTCTATGTCAGGAAGTTTTGTGGGGAGAATTAAATGTCAGTCAGATAATGTTAAGGGGATTGTAGTACTCTTTGGAAGTGACGAACGGTCACAATGAAAACACGTGTAGCAAGAAGTTGAAATACTTGCGAGTGCTAAAGTTAAGCTGAATTACTGGCGTGTGTACTGTAAGTTGGAAATATTTAAGAAATGGCGTGTGCGGGACTTGAAATTAGAGACGGCCACTTCGACGTGATGGGTACTGTAAGGAAAGTGCACTGTAGCGTTAGATAATTACAAAACCATAAGATAGAGAATCACCAATGTAAAGCCATGCCCTCTGGGCGGAGTTTCTCATGTGTAATTGTAGTATAAAATGTAATGGTGTGTTTAGGTTATCTGTGAACTATAATAGAATTTATCTGAATAAAAAAGATAGTTAACAGAAAAAGATTGGTGGCCTTGTTCTTCGAATAGTGTGTAGTCATGATATCCAGAATTTATAACTTGTGCGCCCTTCATATTCAGTGCGATGGCTACGTGTTGATCAAAGCCGTTGGGTGAGAAAGAAAATGTGGTATTGCCAGTGCGTAGTGAACAATCAGAGTTGTATACATTTTTAATAGTCAGATGTGCGTTATCCGTATCCGTTGCGTAATATTCAAACAGGAGATTAATTTGTAGCTTAATTGTGGTTACTAGAGCTCACAATCAGTCACTGATGTATTGCGATAAATAGGAATAAATCTACTCGCTTGGCAGACCTCTCATCTTGCATGCCTGACTGCTTGATGCCACAGTAGGAGCAAGGCATATGGGTGCCTCTCAAAGCAATAAACATTTTGCAGTGTACGAGTGACACTGCAATTCTATTATAGACAGCAAAGAACTTGGAATAACACTTGAATGGAATAGACAGTGCCCTGGAAAGGGATTATGAGATAACCCTCAATGGAACTAAATGAAAGGTAATGGAACGTAATCGAATTAAACCTAGCAGTACCATCGGATTTTCCGTAACCTGTTCACCAAACGGGGGGCGTAATGTATGATGAAGACAAAGATATACGGGTTTCGTTAATTTTCGTTATCTTCTACGCACAACGTATATTTTAGTGATGTATTTATGCGTAAGAAGTGTCCTAAACCTGAAAATATGAATATGACAACTATTCTGAAAACTCACATCCACTGACAAGACCTAAATTTTTCCTTTAATTTTTACTGAAATATTGAAAACAATTACTATATCTGGCAGAAGAAATATAACAAATACATATTTTTTTAATTTTAAAATATAATCTATATGACTAGATTACAGTATTCTGAGAAGGTAGGCAAATAGTACCCCTTCCCACTCCGTTGGTATCACGTGGGTTAAATCAGGAAGTGTTATCGAATCTGATTACGAAATGAGACACTAAACGGACTATAGGGCAGCAAAATAACTGATGATGACCGAAGTAGAGAGGATATAAAATGAAGACTGACTATAGCAAGAAAAGTATTATTGAAAAAAAGGGATCTGCTAACATCGAATATAAATTTTAATGTTAGGAAGTATTTACTGAAGGTATTTGTGTGGTTTCCAAGATGCTACTCCTGGCGGACGTAAAAATGAATGTGCGCAATGGAAACTACTGAACACGAAAATAAAGATTTGGCCCTGTCTGACTACCCCTTGAAGCAGGTCTTAGAATCTCTTAACGGTGATATTATTTCCTCCTCCTTGCCCGTAACATATAAATTACAACATAAAAATAAATGAATGATTAAGGGAACTAGCAACTACTAGATTATAAATGTTGTTTCTGCTTATACATTTATTGTTGATTAAAACACCTTTATATATTACAAATGTTTATGTGTGGATGTGCAATGGACATAAAGAGATACAAATGAATTTCCTGACTAATATTATTGATAAACTGCCCAAATCTGCCGCTTTTTATGGCTACGTGATCTAATATAAAAAACGCGAGATGACTGATATCATCTACGTCCCAAACACTAGAAGACACTACTTTCAAAGATGATCTACAGTGGTGTGCCACCTCAGTGGAAATGAAACTTACACTATCACAGCTGATCAGCTTTATAGTCCTAATAAGCCGAAGCAATTAGCAATATCACCGAATGTAGTGCACTGATGGATCTCGTGAACGTGTGCGACGATGGAAGAACTCCAGCCACAAAATAAAAAACTCATTAACACTAGGATGGGAGAAGGCGGTCCTCTGACTAGTATAATCTGTTACTGTCTTCTCCTCTCTGTATTCTACAGACAAGAAACGCGAACAAACAGCCGCAAGGACGGAATTCAGATAACGTTTCAACGTGACTATAGGCAGGAGAAGTGCTCTCAATCACTGAACGCTGCGTACTCAACGACGATTCCCTACCCGGAGGTGAAGTCCAGAATCGTATAAGTTAGCAACACCTTCGGTCACCTAAAGCAACTTCCCAGTGCCTTGTGCCCATATACCATGAAAATTAAGCTTTAGTGATTTTGACCACATTTGTCCTAGCATGATAAACGAAATCTGCGACAGGATTTCACTGGTGACAGCTTCCCCGAGCTTGAACATTATCCCCCTGGGTTCCGTAGCTACGCATGGTTAACACCTAATAGACTTCCAGACAGTGAGCAACACTCATTGATGGTAGGCAAAAATACTGTTCATATTAACACATACTCAGAACACAGTCAGAGTTTACTTGCTACATGTCACACTTGAAAACAGAAATAAAAAGCTGCTAAAAGGTGCACTGACTCGACGTGATACTTGCAAAGGGGGGAAAATAGAACAATCAGTGTATTCACCCACTGCATACTGATGCTGTGTGTCGATGAAACTGCAACCCTGAGGTAGTCGAGAGTCATTGTCTCCAGGGAGGGTGGCTGGTAAGGTTCCCCTGTCACTGAAATTTAGACGTGACACACACTTATGACATCATAATGTGGAGGTCCACGATGGATTGCCTCTACACGTGGAGGTCTGAGTTGAGGAGGTGAATTGTTGTTGGGATTATGATCGATGGCTGCTCATAAAAACTTCACTATTAGTCATACATTTTACTGAAGAACAAACTAGAACATTCCGTGGTGCAACGTCCTCCACAGCGTGTGCTGGAGACAGCGAGTGTTAAGGAACTGACACCACAGGTGGCCATGGTCTCAAACGACTACCTTCCATGGCCGAAGGCTAATAGCACCTGGTAGTTGGCCGACAGGCTGGAAGATGCCAAGTTCACAGCACTGATCTTAAAACCAGCAGCATTAGCCCACTGTTAGTGGAGGCCAAATCTGGTGATGGCTGCTGGTAGCCTCATCTCGCCTCGTGGAGCGGCAACACCTCTCCTCTTAAATAGTAGCTACCTTTTACTGAAAATAATGGTAATTTATTTTGGGATGGAGCGCACATGCTTTGCAAATCACAGATTGCAAATATGTAGACGATAAGAAGTTTGCTGATTGGATGTGTAGTTACTGGCTTACCAACGAATTTCTCCTGTGTCGTCGTTATGGCGGTGCCAGCTATTTTCCTGGAGCACAATGTGGGAATCTGCCAGTGGCATTGCTGCATCTGACGTATTTGTGTTACGTCGGCGCTCAGCTGGCCCATTCCCAAGATCTTTTGCAACAGCCATGGCAACATCACAATTTTACTCAGTAGCGCCGAAAAATAGTGGGGGCACTGCAGATCGAATAACTGATAAGACGATACTGAGTCGAACCGGGGAAAACAAGAAATTTATGGCAGAACTTCCTTTCATGGGGCATATCCGGAGGCATCAAGGACGTTTCAGGTTGGTAGGTAGTGGAGAGAAATGTGTATATGTGGGCGTTGGGGAGAGGGTGGGGGTGTTAAAATTGTAGAGGGAGACAAAATCTTTAATACAGTTAGCAGGTTCAAACTGATGCACGTCGCATTAGCTGTGCAGCGCTGAAGAGGCTTGCACAGAATAGACTAGCTTGGGCATCTGCATCAAACCAGTCTTCAGACTGAAGACCACAATAACAACATTGTGGAAGGGGGCAGCAGTGAGAGGTAGGCTTCTGGTCCACAATTTTGCGAGTGCTTTACTGGGACAAGTTGCGAGTAAGTTAGAAATAATGTGATTCAGCGTTCTCGGCTGTTGAAATGGCAAAATATGTATATATATTGTTCAAAATTAACGGCGCTGCCCATTCTCGAATGAGAATAGATTTTTATCTCACACTGTTGGCCGATGCAACCAACTGATGTAGCGGTTCTTGTATAATTTAGGTGTTGTAAACAGAAGTATCTCTGGTATGACGTTAAACTGCAACCACACATGGAGTGACCACAGTATAAGTGGTCCCTATCCAACAATAGCATCAAGGTGGATGGGGGAGTGGAAGTTGTGAGCTGTAACTGTTACCTTGCCTGCTTGCGAAGGTGGAAGGAAGATAGAGAATGTAAAGGAAACAGTCATGATCACCTACCACGTACCAGCAGGTAGTCAGCTCAGTAATGTCAATTGAGATTAACCGAGCTGTGGTTGTTAATTCCTCTTGTGATTTCCTATTACTCCGGGTTGGTGTTCGAGAGGAACGCAAAGTTACAGATGTGGCTCCAATGTAATTTTCATAAGGGAAGTGCACAACGTGTTCGGCCATTCGCATTATGCGGTATAGTAAATTGAGTATCGAACTTCGTTTCCGAATGACTGTAGGTTCTTTGGTGCACCATAAAAGATCTGATAGATTGCTAATCAGTACTTGGATCACACCAACGGCGGACGGGCTCCAAGTCAGCAGTTTTGCATTTCTTTCACGAATACCTGTATACAAAGCTGATAAAGACATTAATACAAAGAGATATGTTTAGTTTGTTAAATTAATACATCTGAAAGGTATTAATTTAAATATACGTAAATACGAGGGTCATTTGAAAAGTCTGTGCAAAGTCCGAGAGATGCCACCACCGGCGCCTAACGAGGTCATGTTTAGTTAGTAGCATGTTTGGAAAGAACGCACAGCAAGTTTCAGTCATATTGGTCTTTGTGTTATGTGTTATGCATTCGTGTGAGTCAAGGAAGTAGAGTGATTGTCAAACAATGGACGAAAAAGAGTCTCGTGTGGTGATCAAACTTCACTTTATGAAAGGCGAAACGCCTCAGGAGACTAAACAGAAGCTTGATAAACATTACGGTGACTCTGCGCCTTCGATTAGAACAGTTTATAAGTGATTTCAAAATTTTAGGAGTGGGCATATGGACACAAGTGATGCTGAACGAGCCTGCTGGAGTGGCCGAGTGGTTCTAGGCGCTACGGTCTGGAACCGCGCGACCACTACAGTCACAGGTTCGAATCCTGCTTCGGGCATGGATGTGTGTGATGTCCTTAGGTTAGTTATGTTTAAGTAGTTCTAAGTTCTAGGGGACTGATGACCTCAGATGTTAAGTCGCATAGTGCTCAGAGCCATTTGATGCTGAAATTTATGGGTACCTTGTGGAAGTTACGACTTCAGAAATCATTGATAAAGCCCATGATAAGGTGATGGATGACAGAAAAGTTAAGGTGCGTTAGATTGCTAGTGCTGCGGGCATCTAGAAGGAACGGTTACATAATATTTTGCGCGAATATTTGGACATGAGAAAGCTGTCCGCAAGATCTGTTCCGCGATTGCTCCCGCTTGACCAAAAACAGAATTTTGCGAAGTGTAGCAAAGATGGTTGCAGCTGTTCAGAAGAATCCGCAGGACTTTGAGCGTCATTTCGTCACTGTGGATGAAACATGGATACCTTACTATGCTCCTGAGACCAAACAACAATCTAAACAATTGGTTACCAAGGGAGAATCTGCACCAAAATAGGCGAAGACCATTCCTTAGGCCGGAAAGGTTATGGCGATTGTCTTTCGGGATTTGCAAGGGATAATCCTCATCGACTATTAGGAAAAGGGTAAAAGTATTACAGGTGAATATCATTCATTGTTATAGGACCGTCCTTTCCCATCGTGACAATGCACCAGGACAAACCTAAGCAATTCTGGTGGCAAAATTAATGGGAATATGATTCCAGCTCGTTTAGCATACCCCACTATTCTCCAGACTTGGCTCCCTCAGACTACTATTTGTTCCCCAATTTCAAGAAATGGCTGGCGGAACAAATATTTTATTCAAACGAGGAGGTGATTGCAGCAACTATTAGCTATTTTGCAGCGTTGGTAAATTCCTATTATTTAGAAGGGATCAACAAATTAGAACAGCGTTGGACCCTTGAAGGAACTTTTCAATCGCCCCTCGTATATTCATTGTTCTTAAGAGCTAACAAGATAGATGCATTCATAGCGAAAGCTGAAGAACAAAGGACGATACAAAACTGGAAGCTGATGGCAGAAAAAAATGTGAAAGCTTTTCTGTTCTTTATTATTGTAGAAAGTATTACATGTACTTATTAAAATTTGTGGTCCTTCTGGTACACAAATATTTCATAAACATAAAGAAAGAAAATTTTTTTGGTGTCTTACATTTTCCTTCGATATATTTTACTACGATAATGGCTGTTACATGAGTAGTCATTTAAGTCGTCAGTACAACAAAATTACATGATTGGTGTATACAAGAAAAAACAATACACAATTTGACATGTTGTAAATAAACAAATCATTTTCATTGGCACAAGAGATATTTTTACAAGATAAAATAACTTAAAATTTCAGAGGAATAATTGTTCTTAGGATAAGAGGTAAGTCAGTTCAGGGACGTTTCTGCCCATGGGAATTGATGCAGCCACTGCTGGAGTGACATCGCAGTTGGCTTGTATGATGTCAATCAGTCGGTGACAACAGGATGAGTGTGAGTTTGGTTGAGCTCTTCGTAGCAAGGGTGGGCATCGATGCGCGGCTCCATCCAGGACCGTAGCTATGACAACCGTTCGAGCCTTGCCTCGCGCTGCCTGTACAGGCGGGACAGACGCACCGAGGTCCGACGGGCCGCACTGTGCAGAGTCATGCGGCGACACTGGGCTACAGCAGTCTCGGGCGGAGCGAGTCCCTGACGTCACCCCAAGGGCCGAGCAGTGCTGTTGCGAAACAACTTGTATGCCACGGGCTAAGCAGAGTCACGTACAGCCCGCGGGCCGCGGCCTCTCTGCTCCGCACTGAGCGAGGCTGTGACGTCACTGCATCAGTGCCTTGCGCAAGCACTGGGGTGCTGCTGACTACGTGCTGTTGGTAGCACTGACCGCAGTTGTGAGCGACGGGCTGCGAGCCTTCAGTAGAGCAGTGTTTAGTGGGATGGTGGGATTTCTTCATTTTTGTCGTAACGCACAAAATGAGATTGTAAACTAACCGTGGTCTGGAGAGGAAGGAGCGCATGTCAGGAAAAAGGGTAGTAAAAGATAAATTAATCATTGATGAGTGGAGAACCACACAGCTTGAAGCGTATCTCAAAAGTTCAGTTTCGACCGTGTTAAAGCCTATTTTGGATGGCGTTAGGAAATGCGTTCATTTTGTTTGCAGTTCGCTGAGCTGTGAAATTTACTCTCATGCTAAAGGATCAAGTGGCACTTCGCACATTACTCGCCATCCATGCGCCTCTAATAAACTAGGGTCTTATGTGGACGTAAACAAAAGTGGTCTTCTTAATGCTCTTGATAGATCACGACATTTCCCTTTACTGCATCTCCAACCGTCTTTCTCTTTGTTCTCGCTTGAGGGTTCGAAAGGATCTGGCTTACCTTTCGATCTAGAAATAGTTATCTCAATGTACTCTGCTCCTCTGGAAGTTACAAAAATAACATTCAATGCACTGATATAGGAGAGACGCTCATTCCTACATGTTCCTCCACAACTGGGGAATCCATACTGTCCTAAATGAAAGTTTGAATTTTTGCCTTATTTGCACTGATATATGAATTTTGCTGTCCTCAGGTAAAAATAAGAGATGTATAAAGAGGCTGGACATGTATTTCAGATTCCCTCCACCCCTCTCTGCCCCAAAAGAAAAAAAAAAAAAAAAAAAACAAATCATGTTGAAGCACATAAATTGTACTACTTCATCCGCTGGATTTCTAGTTGTACAGTTTGAAGATGGAAGTGAGACATGTGGGTAGTCTACACTCGATGTCATTCGACATCTACACCGAACAAGCAGTAAAGCATACAAGGATAAATTTGTAAACAGAATTAAATACTTGGGAGATGCAAGAAACATTCTGAAGTTTACCGGTGACACTGCAGTTCTGTCAGAGTCAGCAAAGAACTTGGAATTACAGCTGAACAGAATAGATAGTGCCCTGGAAAGGGGTTGTAAGATACCGCTCAATGGAACTAAATGAAAGGTAATGGAACGTATTCGAATTAAACATAGCAGTACCAACGGATTTTCAATAACGTGTACAACAAATGGGGGTCGTAATATACGACCAACCCTAAGATATACTGCTTTCGTTAATTTTCGTTCTCTTTTAAGCACAACATACTTTTAAAAGATATATTTATCTGTAAGAAGGGTCCTAAACCTGAAAATACGAATATAACACCCGTTCTGAAAATTCACATCCACTGACAAGACCTAACGTTTTACTGAAAATTTTAAAACAATTACAGAATCTGGTAGAAGAAATCTCTAAAAATCACAAATATATTTTTTCAAAATTTTAAAATATGATGTACATGACTAGATTACAGTATTCTAAAATGGTAGGCATAAAGTACCCCTTCCATCTCCCTTGGTATTGCGAGGGTTAAATCAGGTAGTGTTAAGGAATGAGACACTAAAAGCACTATTGGGCAGAAAAATAACTGATGATGACCGAAATAGAGAGGATATAAATTGAAGACTGACTATAGCAAGAAAAGTATTAACGAAAAGAGGGGTTTGTTAACATCGACCATAAATTTAAGTGTTAGGAAGTATTTCTTGAAGGTATTTGTATGGTTTCCAAGATGCTGCTCGAGGCGGATGTAAAAATGAATGTGCGCAGTATAAAATACTGAACGCAAATATAAAGATTTGGTCTTGTCTGACTACCCCCTGAAGCAGATCTTAGGATCTCTTAACGGTGATATTTTTCCTCCTTCTTGCTCTTTAACATATAAATTGCAACATAAAAATAAATAAATGTTTAAGGGAACTAGTAACGACTAAACATTAATGTTGTTTCTGCTTATACATTTATTCTAGATTGAAATCCCTTTATATATTACAAATGTTTATACGTCGATGTGCAATGGACATAAAGAGATACAAATGAATTTCCTGACTAACATTATCGGTGAATTCCTCAAATCTGCCACATTTATGGCTACGCTATCTAATATAAGTAACGTGAGATGACTGGCTTCATCTACGTCCCAAACACTAGAAGACACTACTATCAAAGATGATCTACAGTGGTGTGCAATCTCAGTGGAAATGAAACTTACATTATCACAGTTGTTCACCTTTATAGCCCTAATAACCCGAATCAATTAGCAATATCACCGAATATACTGCGTCCCTTGCGTTGGAGTGATGGTTCTCGTACACGGCTGCGTCGATGGAAGAACTCCAGCCACAAATTAAAAATCTCATTAAACACTAGGATGGCAGAAGGCGGTCCTTTGATTGGTATAATCTAATATTATCTTCTCCTCTCTGTATTCTACAGACGAGAAACGTGAACTTCCAGCCACAAGGACGGAATTCAGATAACGTCTCAACGTGAGTGTAGACAGGAGAAGTGCTCTCAATCACTGAACGCTGCGTACTTAACGACGATTCCCTACCCGAAGGCGAATTTCAGAGATGTATAAGTTAGCAACACATTCGGTCACCTAAAGCAACCTCCCAATGCCTTGTGGCACTATATCATGCAAATTAAGCCTTAGTGATTTTGCCCGCATTTGTCCTATCATGATAAACGAACCTTGCGACAGTATTTCACTGGTGACAACTCCCCCCAGCTTAGAAATTATCCCCCTGAGTTCCACCGCGCGTCATCACAAGTCAGTTTTGGTATGATGCTTGATGAGAAAGTCTAGCCCTGGGATTGCACAGCAGCCTTCGCCTGCATCACCCATTACACTGCAAGTGTTGTCACTTTTGTCAATCTCCTAACCCACTGGCACAAGCCTTGTCGGCCCAGTCATAAACCTTACAAACACATTTCCTCTTTCTTCTCCTCCCACCTTCTGAGGAGGCAGTGCCGTCACAGATGGTGCCGAATCTGCGTTCTTCAGAAATACTAAATGCGTCTGTACCATTTCAGTACCCAAAACATCTGCAATACAATCAGCCTTATTGATAGCTTTCTGTGTCACCTCGTAAGTATCTACAATAAAATTACTGTCGGCAGTTGCACTCTGCAAGACACAAAAATCATCGGCACATCCGCTTCCCTGCACATCTGGTCCAGGCTGCTGAAATTCGCAACCTCTGCGCTAGGGTATCCCTACTAATTATGCAAACAACAAACGAGGAAAACAAAACAGTACAACGACAAAGACACTTAATCTAATTCCATTGTAACACTTACTGTAACTTAACTTTTCCGCTTGGGCATGTACTCATGACTACTACTTTACGTGCTTAAACGTAATGATCCACATTTATTACTCGAAATGAAATACATCCCCCATTCAAAACTGCGTAAAGTACCACAAAACTCCGACTTCTAAACAAAACTCATCTTCCCCTCCTAAGAAGCTACACATGGTTAACACCTTATATCCTTCCAGACAATGAGTCACACCCATTGATGATAGGTAAAAATAATGTTCATATTTACACATCCTCAGAATAGAGTCTGAGTTTACTTGCCACATGTCATACATGAAAACAGAACAGAAAAGCCGGTAATAGGTGGACTGACTATGCGTGATACTCGCAGGGAAAAAAAAAGAACAGTCAATGCAATCACCCACTCCATAGTGATGCTGTCTGTCGACAAAACTGCAGCCCTGAGGTAGTCGAGAGTCATCGTCTCCAGGGAGGGTGGGTGGTAAGGTTCCTCCTTTCACTGAAATTTCGTGGTGACACACACTTCTGACATCAAAATGCACAGGTCCCCTCATGGCGAAGCAGGCAGCAAAAGACTTCGCAAGCGGCCGCACGTAAGGCCTCCCTGGTTTGTCTGACAATCAGGTTCCAGGTGCTGTCTGTGGCTGACAATGTCGCTGAGCCGCATGCTCTCGCCTGTCCTGTTTCAGAGGAAACCACTCGGACTGCAAGATCCGGACAATCGCAGTGGGTGGGGTTATTGGCAGTTGGGAGCTCCGACGTTATGCGCGTTATGGGGCCCCTTAGGGCCTTGCTGACAAGGAGGGTAAGAAAATCAATGTGCATGCCGTGTGCATACCAGGTGGAGTCATTCCAGATGTGGAAAGGGTCCTCCCGGATGCCACGAAGAGCACAGGGTGCAGCAAACTGCAGGTGGTTGCTCACGTCGGTACCAATGATGTGTGTCACGCGATAGAACACTAAATCATTCGCGCCAAGCCAAAACGCGGCGAAGCAGCGGGAGCGCAAGGCGGCGGGCGCAATAGCTGCAGGATGGGTGCGGACATGTAGCAGTTCCACTGGGGAGCGGATGCTGAGTGGCTGCGAGCGATATGAAGCAAGGAAAGACCAGAGCGCGTGTTTGTGAGAGTGTGAGGCACGCAACTTGCTCATCTGCGACTTAAACGTACGCACAAAGCATAGAGCTTCGCCATTTGACTAGGGGTGGAACGGGGCTGAGGTCAAATGGCGAATGCCATTAGCAGTACAGAACGCTTCAAACTCTGAGGGCACAAATTGGGGGCCATTGTCGGAGACAATAACTTCAGGAAAGCCCTCAATGCAGAAAATAGTTGTCAAACCCCAAATAGTACTGGCAGATGTAGTAGAAGATAGAACAAACGGAAAGTTTCTGTGCGCGTCAATGTCTATCAAACGGCTGTCGCAGAACGCGCTGCCAAGGCGCAGTAGGAGTCGGCCACGCAAAGAAGCGCTGCCGGCGAGCAGATTGATGCTCCACGCAAGAGCGACAGTTAGCAAGCAAATTCTCAATACGTTTATCAATGCCAACCCAAGTGCAGTGACGACGTGTTAATTGCTTCATCCGCACTATAAACCAATGACCAGCGTGCAGCAAGCGGAGAATCTCCGACTGCAACGAACGAGGTAAAACCACACAAGGCTGATCATTGTCAGTTCCTAACAAATAACACCGTGGTGTACAGACAAGTTGTGACATTACGCAAAGTAGTGTCGAACATGTGGACCACGAATGTGCGTAGCATATGGAGGCCATAGAGCACGAATATACTGTAAAAGAATCTGCAAAGAAGCAACGGTGGCTGTCACGGGAGCAATGCGAGGAAAATCCACTGCAAAACCATCAGCTAATTCCTTATCTTTTGAATCAATAAACATGCATGACATTTCGGAAGAATCAAACACTTCGTCAGGACCGATAGGCAGACGAGACAAAGCATCAGCATTGCCATGCTAGACTGTGGACCGAAACAAAATTTCGTAAGTGCAGTTAGAGAAAAACAAAGACCAACGTTGCAACTTTTGTGCAGTATGGTCCGGAACTGGCTTTGACGGGTGGAACGACGACGTCAAAGGCTTATGGTCGGTGACCAAATAGAACTTGCGACCGTACAAAAAATCGCGAAACTTTGTCACACCATATACAAGAGCTAAAGCCTCTTTCTCGATTTGAGAATAATTTTGCTGGGCAGAATTGAAAACTTAGAGGCAAAAGCTATCGGGCTATCGACAGACTTAACGCGGAGTGAGAGAACCGCTCCGATGCCGTCAGAAGATGTGAGGGCGAGGGGTGAATACCCTGTTCGTTAATCATATGTGCTAAATACTGAATCTGAGTTTCAAAAAAGTTGCACTTACCCCTGTTACACTTTAGTCCTGCCTGCAAAAATACAATAAATAACTCACGCAAATTCTGCAAATGTTCGTCATGGGTGCGACCTGATACCACTATATCGTACAGATAATTTGAGCAACCAGGGACAGTGGTCCACAACTGCTGCAAATAAGACTGAAAAAGAGCAGGAGCCGAAGCACAACCGAACGGAAGGCGGTGAAACTTGAACAATCCAAGGTGGGTGTTGATCACAAAATAGCGCTGCGACTGTTCGTCGAGAGGAATCTGAAAGTATGCGTCCCGCAAGTCGATCGTGGAAAAGAATTTTCCCGCATCAAGCTTATCAAAGATATCTTCAGGACGCAGTAAGGGAAATGTAGCTACCACTGTCTGGGGATTTACTGTAGACTTAAAGTCATCACATATACGGAGACGACCGATTGGTTTCTTCACACACATAGGCGAAGCCTATGGCGATGCAGAAACAGGTTCAATGACATCAATGTCTTGCAAATGCTTAAGTTTAAAAGCTACGGCGTCGGGCAGTGCGTGCACTACTGGGCGCTCACGATGAAAATAGACATGGCATTGTCTTTAATTACAACATGAGCTGCAAAGTCTGTGGCACAACCAAGGCCATCAGAAAAGAGTTCAGCAAAATCATCGCATAGTGCGGCAACACTGCCTGCATGGTCAATAGCGTTGATGCAAAGTACATTGTCCTGAATTGCGAGGCCAAAAAGTTCAAATGCGTCCATGCCAAAAATATTCGTACCATCACTAGAGCAGAGCACATGGAAAGACACTGTACGTGTCGTGGCACCATACGTTGCTAGCAAACTACACACGCCAAGCACTGAGATTTCCTGTCCAGTAAGTGTAGTCAGCGTGGAATGTGATGGATGAAGCGGGAGTGAATAAAGCAAGTCTTACATCGATTTCTTCAGTGGTTCAAATGGCTCTGAGCACTATGGGACTCAACTGCTAAGGTCATTAGTCCCCTAGAACTTAGAACTAGTTAAACCTAACTAACCTAAGGACATCACAAACATCCATGCCCGAGGCAGGATTCGAACCTGCGACCGTAGCGGTCTTGCGGTTCCAGACTGCAGCGCCTTTAACCGCACGGCCACTTCGGCCGGCGATTTCTTCAGTAACGAAACTGACGCACCAATGTCCAGCTGCATGCGAACAGAGCGAACACAAATGAGCAAAGTGACAAAAAGTTTCCTCGCAACGCGCTGAATGCGAGAGAAAGTGAATGGCAAAACTTGGTTCACACGACGAGCTGTCGAAGCACGTGAAGCAGAAGGCTTTGAATAAATGGCATAACATCCATAGGCTGATGTGAATCATGATCATGGTGGTTGCCGTTGCGGAGACGCCCACGCGAGACAATTCGTGAATTTGAGTTTCTCTTACTACACACAGCTTTCACACGTCCTTTCTTATTACAAAAATAACACAGTGCTTGGCGGGATGGGCAACTGTCCCGTGGGTGGGCACGAAAGCAGTTCGGACATGATTTCAGTTTCTTAGTGGGTGCCCGGTGTGAAATTTGTTTACCTGCGCGCGAGCGACGCGGCGTGGCTGGCCGTGCTGGCTGGTGGGAGGGCACGTGTTGTGCCGCGCTAACAGTACACACACCCGGGGTCACGTCGAACGTGGAAGTAGCCATGTATAATGTATCTTGTCTGTCTAGCAAGTCCACTTCCTGCAAAGACGAGTTTTTAAATCTGAGGATTTGTTCGCGGTTGCAGTGATACGCCACGTTCTGCTCAACAGTGCCTCTAATAATTACATCCGCATATGAGCGTCCACACGAGTAATTAAAGTCACAATCAGAAGTTAGTCCCCGAAGGCCCGCTAACCAAGCTTTATTCGACCAAGTGGAGCCACGCCGGAGGCGAAAGAATTTGTAGCGTGCAGCTACCACATTTACACTATCGCGAAAGTGGGTGTTGAAAGCATCAATTACTTCATCGTAAGTTTTAGTTTCTGGGCGGGTGGTGGGAAACAATTTCTCGAGCACAACGTACAACACAACACCCGCGTTGACAATGAAAAACGCAAGCCGCTCTGTACCTGGCATGTTGTAAGCTGTGAAGCGTGCCTCGAGATGTACGATGGATTCTGGCCATCGTTCAACGTCAGGATTGAAGGCACGAAACGGCGGTGCCGTCGCCGACGGCGTCGGTCCAGGCGGTGGCGTCATAGGCACCAAGGTAGCTAAAGGTTTGTAGTGTCACCAGTCCATTTATGGCAGCAAGCAGCTGCGTCAGTTGCTAAGCCTGAATACGTACAACATTGGACAACGAAGCCTGTTCCTGTGGCGAAGCCATGGTTTACTCAATTGAAAGTCTTAATAGCGAATAGTGGGAACAACTAAAGACAGTCACTCAGACACACGGGCATATCATAAGAAGCTAAACGAGTAACGAGTAAAAATGGAAATGAGAGGAGAGGAAAAAAATTGTAATCCTTGTTCGTCTCTAAGTATTGTAACCCGCCTGGAAGGCGGCGAGTAGGTCGGGTCCTGCAAACTGAAAGGCTGGCCGATTGAAGGAAGTGAGTAGGAGCAGGAAAAGGTGAAAATCCCTCGGTACTACTTTTAGAAATGGTTTTACTTTTTCACGGTATTAACTGAATACATATCTTTGCACTGAAGTGGGAAACCTTAGACCAATCGTAAGTATTACATAGTCTCAATAGCAAGCGAAATGTCCTGGCCGTCTGCTCTTGATCAAAATGGGAAGAATCTGACGTGGAGCTCGTAGACCTCCACAGCACCGGCTAGAGGGAGCTGTCGTCGGTGTCTGTCGTAGTGCCAACTTAAGAACTTCCACCTACGCCGTGTCATCGTAGCTATCGATACCACAATCACAATTTTAATCAGTAGCCCAGAAAATTAGTGGTGGCACTGCAGATCGAATAACTGATTTGAAGATATTGAGTCGAACTGGGGAAAACAAGAAACTTATAGCACGATTTCGTTTCTTAGGGCATATCCTGAGGCACCAAGGAATTGCCAAATTGGTAATGGAGAGAAGTGTGTATGTGTGGGTGTAGGGGAGGGGGTGGGGTATTAAAATTGTAGAGGGAGACAAAGCCTTGAATACAGGTAGCAGGTTCAAACTGATACACATTGCATTAGCTGTGCAGCGCTGAAGAAGCTTGCACAGAATAGACTAGCTTGGGCAGCTGCATCAAACCAGTCTTCAGACAGAACACCGCAACAACAACACTGGGGAAGAGGGCGGGAGGGAGAAGTAGGCTTCTGGTCCACAATTTTGCAAGTTCTTAACTGGGAAAACTCATGAGAAAGGTAGGTCTCGTGTGATTCAGCACCCTCAGATATTGACATGGCAAAAGACGTTTCTGTATTGCTCTAAACTAACGGCGCTGCTGATTCTCTTATGAGAAAAGCTATTTATCTCACACTATTGGCCGATGCAACGAACTGAGGTAGCGGTTCTTGTATTCTTTTGTTGTTGTAAACGGAAATGTCTCTGGTATGACGTTAAATCGTATACACATATGGAGTGACCACTGTACAAGCAACAATAGCAGCAACCTCTCTGGAAGGTGGATGAGCGAGTGGAAGTCGTGAGCTCTAACTGTTACCTTGCCTGCTTGCGAAGGTGGAAGGAAGATAGAGAATGTAAAGAAAATAGTCGTGATCACCTACCACTTACCAGCAGGTAGTCAGATCAGTACTGTCGATTGAAATTAACCGAGCAGTGCTTGTTGATTCCTGTTGTAATTTCTTATTACTCCAGGTTATTGTTCGAGAGAAACGTGAAGTTACAGATGTGGATCTAATGTAATTGTCATAAGGCAAGTGCATAACGTGATCGGCCAATCCCATTATGCTGTGTAGTTAATTGACTATCAGACTTTGTTTCTGAAAGACTGCAGGTTCAGTGGTGCACCATTAAATAACTGATAATTGTTAATCAGTATTTGGATCACACCAATGGCAGACTGGCTCCATGTCAGCAATTTTCCATTTCTGTCATGAATAAAAATGGTTCAAATGGCTCTGAGCACTATGAGACTTAACAGCTGTGGTCATCAGTCCCCTAGAACTTAGAACTACTTAAACCCAACTAACCTAAGCACATCACACACATCCATGCCCGAGGCAGGATTTGAACCTGCGACCATAGCAGTCGCGTGGTTCCGGACTGCGCGCCTAGAACAGCGAGACCACCGCGGCCAGCTCTGTCATGAATAGATGTACACAAAGCTGATAAAGACGTTAATACAAAGTGATATGTTTAGTTTGTTAAATTAATACATCTGAAAGGTATTAATTTAAATAGACTTAAATATATTCATGGTTCTTACGAGCTAACAAGATAGATGCTTACATAGCGAAAATGGACGATAAGAAACAGGATGACATTTCCTAGCTGATCACAGAAAAAATGTGAAGGCTTCTCTGTTCTTTATCATCATAGAAAGTATTACAAGTACTTATTAACATTTTAGGACTCTCTGCTACACACACACTTCATAAACATAAAGAAAGAAAAATTTTCTTAGTCTCTTATATTTGCCTATGATACATTTGATTATGACACTCGCCATTACAAAAAAGGTCATTCGAGTAGTAAGTACAACAAAACTACAAGATTGGTGCATACAAGAAAAAACAACACACAAATTGACCTGTTTTAAATGAACAGTTTGACAAATCATTTTCATTCGCTCGGGAGATATTTGTACAAGATACACTCACTTAAAATTTGAGGGGTATCATTATTCTGAGGGTAGGAGAGTAAGTCAGTTCAGTGACGTGTCTGCCCGTGGGAATTGATGCTGCCACTGCTGGAGAGACGTCGCAGTTGGCTTGTATGGTGTCAATCAGTCGTTGACAACAGGGTGAGAGTGAACTTTGGTTGTGCAGTTCGCAGTAGAGATGGACATCGCGGCGCAACCCATGCAGGAGCGTAGCCATGATATCCGTGTGAGACTTACCTATCTCTGCCGGTTCAGCCGCATCGACGTCCGACGGGGCGCACGGTGTAGTGTCGTGCACAGAGGCCCGGCCCGCATGCTGCGGCCGCAATGGACTGCAGCAGTCTCGGGCCGAGCGAGTCCCTGACGTCACCCCAAGGGCCGAGCAGTGCCGTTGCGAAAGAACCTGTATGCGACGGGCTCAGCAGAGCTGCGCATGGAGACGCAGGCCACGGGCCGCGGCTTCACTGCTCCACACTGAGCGAGCCCGTGACGTCACTGGAACAGTCCGTGTGCAAGCGCTGGTGTGTTGCATCCTACGGGCTGTTAGTAGTACTGACCACAGTTGCGAGCTACGGCCTAAGAGCGGTGAGTGGAGCTGTGTTTAGTGGAGTGGTGTCATTTCCTCATTTTTATCGTAATGCTCAAAATGAGTGAGGAAAGTAATATGGATTGCAGAAGAAGGAGCACATGACAATAAAAATGGAACTAAAAGAAAAAGTAATGAGTGGTGAGTAGAGAACCACACATCCTGAAGCGAATCTTAAAAGTTCCAATTGGACCGTGTTAAAGCCTATTGTGTATGGCGTTAGGTTCAAATGGCTCTGAGCACTATGGGACTTAACAGCTGTGGTCATCAGTCCCCTAGAACTTAGAACTACTTAAACCTAACTAACCTAAGGGTATCACACACATCCATGCCCGAGGCAGGATTCGAACCTGCGACCGTAGCAGTCGCACGGTTCCAGACACCGCACATAGAACCGCGAGACCACGGCGGCCGGCCTATGGCGTTAGGAAACACGTTCATTTTCTTTGCAGTTCGCTGTGCGGTGAAATTTACTCTCATGCTGAAGGGTCAAGTATTACTTCACACATTTCTCGCCATCCATGCATGTCTAATAAACAAGGGTCTTGTGTGCACGAGAAACGACTTCCTAAATCTGCTCAGGAGATAGCTGTCGATAACAGTGTGGCTTTGTGGGCACGAGACGTAGGGTCCTACAGAACTATAAGAGATGAAGGTGTTACGGATCTTGTTCAGATGTTAGTTGACACTGCAAAGGCCATTACATCTCACCCCGCAACTGTGTCGTGGTACGTGGCAGAAAGTGCTAAAAGCCTACGACATATAAATATGCCTTAGGTAATTGCTCACATAACAGAAGGTGAATACTCAGCAACTACAGACATACGGACATCCACTGCGAGAAGCAACAATTATCTGACATCTACTATCTCTGTTTCATTGACTAGATTCTCAGATTTCGCATTTTTTTACAACTCAGTTTCCAGATGAACCAAAACGGGCGGTAACATTCTAAGAGCATTATTTAGACGATTTATGTCTCTTTGTATCCACCACTCTACTTTGAAAGACATAAAGCCCACGACTGATCCAGGTACCAACATTGCCGTGGCACTGTGCGATATATTTGTGATTGATTTGTTCCTGCCGTATGCTTAATACAGGGCTAGGAAATAATTTTAATGCGGAGTATATATGCGTCAATTGTCCATACGTACGTGGTCTTTTTATGCGGCGAAAGAGCATTTCACTTACGTAAAGAAAAGTGGTCTTCTTAATGCTCTTGTTAGATAAATGAGCTTGTCTAACGATAGTCGCTGAAATAAGCAGCTGACAATGTTAGAATGTCTTTGTGCGAGAAGCTCTCTGAGAAGGGAGAAATATCCCGAAATGAAGGAAGTGATATCAAGCTGATGAAAGAACATTTCACGGTATGTTTGCTATTCTATTTCTGTAATTCTTATACGCAATCATTTATTTTATAGGTTTTAAAACATACGGATTTTTGTAGCTCTCCAAAGCGGCGTCCAAGGAATTAGAACTTCAGAAATCACCTGCACTGCACCTTCTTTTGACGTGGACAATGACAATGTTAAGGGATTTGAGTCAGGCGCCCTAGGACAGAGAAGCTTCTGAAATTGGACTTTTACATGAACGCATCAAATTATACTTAGATGAAGAGCTATTGTCCAGTTGTGCTGTGAGATAGCAACTTTTCTCTGGTCACCATTCGTCATTTAAAAATGTTATCTGAAGATAAGAGGCGTAAAGTTATGAAAAGGATACAATAGCTTCCCTTCTTCAATCCCAGAATACACTCTAATGACATTTCCGTTTACTGCATCTCCAGTGGTCTTTTCTCTTTGTTCTCGCTAGTGGGTTCGAACGGAACTGACTTACCTTTCGATCTATAAATAGTTATCTCAATGAACTCTGCTCTTCTGGAAGTTACAAAAATAACGTTTAATGTGAATCTTCAGGTTTTGGCGGCGCAAAGACTGTTCCATTATGTTTCGGGTGTGCAGCCGCAAGAAATCTCCTTCTTCTTTTAATATTTCGGCTGTATAACGTTCAGCTATCTTCAGAGTGAGCCGCAAGACTGCCGCTCCAGTGATCGCTTCGTCCCTTTATACTATCGTACCTCGCGACTGCGCATACGGCCTCAGATGCAAATGCGCCAGAGACGTTGGTCGGCGGCAGAGACGTGCATAATGCGCGAGTTGTATCTATGACTCCGCAGTTGATCTGCGTTGGCAAATCGATATAGCATTGTGACCTGCACTGTGACGATGTCTTTGCGAGTTTATTACAGCAAGTGCCGGATTCCATGATTTGTCAAGATTTAAACCACTATCTCTATTAATTAAATTCGTCGTCAAGCGAATTTCAATTGCCTCCTTCACTATCGGGTCACAAAAGGATGATGTAGTTGCCAAAATTTCGACGTTGTCATACAACATACTGTGACCATTATCAATACAGTGCTCTGCCACTGCCGACTTGTTAGGTTGTAAAAGTCGCGTGTACCTCCGGTGTTCTGTACATCTTTCTTGGACAGTACGAGTTGTTTGTCCGATGTAAGAAAGTCCACATTCACATGGAATTTTGCAAACTCCAGATTTTCGGAGCAGCAAATCATCTTTGACGGAGCCCACGAGTGCAGCTGTCTTGGGTGGAGGACGAAAAATCACTTTTACTTTTTGTCTGCTGAGAATGCGTCCTATTTTTGATGAGAGGCTACCCACATATGGCAGGAAGGCCGTAGATTTAAAGGTTTCTTCATCTTCTTCTGCTGTCTTTGTGGCCTCTTTCGGCTTCATTTTCACTGCTCTCTGTATTTGCTGTGGATAGTACCCATTGTCTTCAAACACTCTTTGTAAGTGAAAAACTTCATCTTGCAGACTGCTTCCGTGAGAAATAATATGCGCTCTGTGAGTCAAAGTTCGGAGAACGCTCTGCCACACGTTTGGAGTCAAAGTTCGCTCGAGAGTGGATCCCGCAGTGACGTCACAAAAGGTTGTCCAGCACATGTGCTCGCCACGACGTCCCTCGCTAAGTTAATTGATCACCCAACTCTCATATTCAATCGAAATTCTGCGCTTACCTAATCCAAGATCGTCGCGAAAACACACGTCCGTACACATGAGCCGTCGCTCGCGCCTAACTTAGTACCTCCGCAAGTGAATGTAAGAAAGTTTCCATGACTATTTAATTAAATTGATCAAATAATTACCCTCTCTGATGCGGAAAAGGGCCACGTCCACCTAGACTTGGAATCAATTTTCGCCACTGCCACGCACACCTGGACCTGAAATGAAATAGTTAAAGTCCCTACCGACCACCATGCCCCCTTACCGACTCATGTTCGTTGGCTAACATGTACTAATGTGTAATTCCGTTTACTAAGATGTACTAACATGTACTAACCTACATTAAGTTATATCACATTTTGTCTATACAAATAAGCCAAGTGTGAATTCTGATGCTCAGTTCGTGTTTCGCTACAAACACAAGAAAATTGTGGTAAATGAAGTCACTAACCTAAGTCACCTGTTATGACTCAAAATCGTCTGATTTGCCTCTCTCACACACCACGAGCGCGAGACCGCCCACGTCGCAGCCTGGAACTTTACACTCGCGTCGGACATCCTCCTCTGTAAATATTTTTGCTGAACTATGACCCAAATACTGTTGTTCAATCCACACAGTCTAGGACATGGCCTCAGCATACCCCCAGTACCTAAGCCGAGAACATCGCTCACCCCACCTGTAGTTAACCGCTGAGAGACGGAGATATGCTGCAACCTCATCCCTCGCGCTCTCGTAGCTACTTGCCTCAGCAATTCCATCTAACAAAACCTCCAAGCAGAAAAAATAAGAAACAACTCGAACCCTCTCATATTCTATATCGCCCCACAAATTATTAACGTGCATTTTATTTAGACATCGAGTATATCTATCACTCTCATACAAAAAACACTCGCCCTGATGTACCTGGTGTCATGTTGCACAGTCGGCAGACACGTAAACAGCTCCTAATTTCAGTGCACAATATCAGACTGCTCCTAAAAAATGCAGTACACATAACTGTAAACACCATCAGCACTCGCAATCTGTCCAAATAGCGCATAGCAAAATAACTCAATAGACGCACTCAATCAGCCTGTCCCACACTAAGTCACACGTCCGAGAGCTCTCAATTTGCTCAAAGGTCTCTGTTCTATCTCTAAAACATGACTTGATGACAGCCGCACTCACACCTAACACCCGAGAAATTTATATCACCTACACGGCGAACATGAGTATCCAAGCCAGAAAAAAATAAGAGCCCAGTCATCCTCTCCGAAATTGTATAGTGCCCCCAGAAATAGTTAACGCTCCCTTTCGTGTTTTCTCAGCTTATTTGAAAATTCAAATTCTTACCCTAAAAGAAGTTGCTCACGAAAATAATACTGAATGCGCTCCTAACCTCCTAACTTTCCAGCTCTCAACATAAGCAAATCTTCTCAATCCTCCTATATCCCAGCACAACCGATTAAATTAATTCCACAGCCCCTTCAATCTACACACACACACACACACACACACACACACACACACACACACACACACACACGGTCATCCTCTCCACTCATCCCATAACATAAGCAATCGTAAATTTACACTCCGTTATATACAAACCCTACACAATGTAAGCCACAGTAACTTTACAATAACGACTACATGCCCCAATTATCTCCAATCCTAAGGAAGCCTTAAGAACCTGCTCTTCCTTTCTACGCACATGACACTCAGCGGTAATCAGCCCTTCTACATCAATGGACGGAAGTCCCTCTCAGAACTGATCCACAAATTCGGCGATCGCTTCCCCTCAATACAAATGCATTACTTTCTCTTCTTATTCCTTGCCTGCTAGCTTCTTTGCTACAAACATCTCCAGACTCATAGACTACAAGAATACACCATAATTTTTCTAAGTACAGCTTCCTGTAAACCGCTGAGTAACTAGAAACAAAGCGACCAAAAATGATATTTGCACTCTCGAATACCGAAGTCGTTGATGTCATTATACTTACAATTAAATCTTACGATCGCGGTCTCAATTGATTGGCATTCCACAACGAGCTAAGCATCGGAAATACACTCTCTTGACCACTGTTACTATGGAAATATCTCTACCATCTTTACGACTTCCTCTCTACTCATCACATAACATCAACAATATTAACTTTACAGTGCAATATATACAAGCGCTACACAATGTACACCATAGTAACTTTACAATACAGTATATACACATTTGACACAAAACAGTGCACTTATCCAGTATATCTCTACAGCATGCGGAAAACATACCCTATTCCTACAGCCTCTATATACCGCAATGCTCCCCAATCCTAGGAAAGAACCGTCAACCTGCTCTTACTCTCTACAGACCTGACACTCAATCTTCCCTCTTACATGAGTGGACCTAAGTCACCCTCAGAACTCCTTTTACAAATTCGGTATCGTCCCCCCTCACCACAAACGCCTTACTGTCTCTCCCTCCCTATCTGTTTGCCTCAAACTCATAGACTGCAAGAACACATGAACTTTCTCCATAATATTACACCATTTTAGCTGTACTTCTCAATATCATGCACTAGGCTACACCCTACCGAACAATAGTTCATCATAATTCCCAAGATATAGACTTCAAATTAATTCTCTGTAAACGCCAAACATTATCTATGTGCAACATGCTGTAAACCACTGTCTAACTAGAAACAGATATATGGAAAATGGTATTTCCACTCTCGAATATCGCTCTCAGTCATATAACATATTCGAGATCTTGGCTATAATTTACACGTCAACTAGCGTCTGTCACGGAACTAGAGAACAGACAAGCGTGTATCCAACACACCACAATCGATCTTCACTCAACTAAATAAAGGAAGCAAATGTGCAGAAGTAGTCAACCGAACAATCTTCATCCCATCGAACACTCCAACCCAAATCAATCATTTTCTCAAGTTCTGACTTGATCACCAAAGCCGCCCAACACATACTATTACTTCGCTATTCGGTCGTCTAGAGGACATCAAAGTTAACTCTTACAGATCGATACACTCCGACAGGTCTCTGCATTCAAACAGCTGCTCCAGTTATTTATTATTATTTATTATCATTTATGATCATTTAATATTATTTACTATAATTTTTTATGTATGTCATGCTTGTGTGTTCGCCCGAGGTCCGGAGTCCAACTGGCTTATTACACATCGCCACCAGCAGAGGGCCTCACTCAAAATGTCCGATTTTGGTAGGGAGTTTGAATTTTGGCGGAAGATCATACAATTTGCTTATCTAACAAAAATGGCTCCACGTTCAACTGTGTTTAGATTCTATCAGAACCACCAGAGCAATCTATCTTCACGTCAGTTGATTACGCAATTACCATTATTCAAGATGGCTGCACCCAGTGCGAAACGTGTCACCTTTAACGAACCTGCGTGCTTCAGTAAAATTCCAACTTGGCTTTAGTCACACACTACACATCGTTCAGCTGAGCCCATTTCCAGATCTTTGCGCATCTGAAATCTGCAATTTAAGTCGGAGAAAGACATATCCATTACCTTCTGCAGTCTGTCTAGAAACAGAACGACCTCAGTTGGTGCAACAGGTCCTTGTCTTGACCATTCGGCGGAAATGCGAGCGCCGCCAGCGGCATGACAAAGCCACATATCTGTCCATCTAAACAGCCGTCTGCTCAGCCCCAGGACGAGCATGCCGAAGTGGGCTCTCTCTATACCTGCTCTCCAGCTATTGTCTAATGACATACACTGCACAAATGGATTCCTGAATAGCGCATTTTTCTATCCTCCCCTGCATCTCCAACTCGACATGTAAACATTGTCTGCCTCAGCCAGCGAACCCGACGTCATTCATGCTGCGCTGACACTTTCCACTCACAAATCTTAATTACTCTCGTATATAAAAGCCTATTCACCCCTATCAAAACTCACTCAACAATAAAAAAGCATTCTCCCTTTCCAAACATAGATGAGTATGCATTTAGAACAAATAGAGAGACATAATTCCAAGCAGAAGTCATACATATGATTAAAAAGGAAAAAAAGACCTCAATTTAGATTATCCGACATTTATTTACATGTCCTATTGATACTGTAGTAGAAGAGTTGTGTCATCCACTCGCTCACTTCTTCAACACACGCTTTCATAGAACTTGTTCTACATATGTGCCACCGACCCCGTTATAATAATAATTCTGTAGAGGCATTTACGCCCCCACATACAACCCAGCTCAATAGAACATAATAGTTCCTTTTTCCACAGATAGTCATATTCGATGAACAATTAAACGTACTAAATTACGCATACATGTAGTCAAATAAGCAAATACTTTTACCGACATAGACACTCCTCTCAATGAGGATAGGGTAGTTACCATTATATACTTATGCAAAGACGAATGATAACAATATTCCGCTGCGCACCTTGTCGTTTTAATAAAGATAGAATTCATTTACCTATAGCGCACAAAATCACCATTATACACCAGAGCACCCTCAGTCGACCAAAGTCGGTCTCAGAACAGTTCAGCTAATTCGAGAGCCGTTTCCCCTTCGCAGAAACCCGTCAGTCTTTCTGATCAGAGCCTGTTCCTGTTTCTACAGACATCTCCAGACTCACATATTAGAAGACCAAAAATATTTTTAATATAATATTATAAAATTCACCTCATACTCGTCTATATTAAGCACAGTCCTAGTACTTTAGCGTGTCATAGACCTCTGACTAACTAGAATTCCTGTCTTGCACAGACATTAACACAGACTGGTGCACGGCCTCTCACAGGAAACTATAACTTGCACCTTGAAAATCATATTCTTACAGTCGATAGCAAAACATTGAATGATTTTAAATAAAGGACAGCCACAACACAAGGAAACTAGAAGTGCCTGGTGGTGGTGTGGCGACCTTCCAAACTACCCCTCAAAAGTGATTGACGGCCTCTACATTTAAACTCATATGTCACAATGACGCAATAGTTGATAACTCTGCGTTCAATTTCAAGTGATTGTTCATTTTGCACACAAGTACGAGATCACCATTTTCGGTGCTAGCAACACAACTAGCGGTCCATCAACCAAAATGTCTCCCCCAACTGAAACAAGCCTTGTCACTCAGTCATTACGTGGTACCCAATGCTTGGATGGGATGGATAAGACACCACCGATCTACTGTAATATTATCCATCGCAGCTGATATCGCGAAAAATTTTACAGTAAGCCCAACACTGGCCAATCATGTGACAGCACGTTTTCCTACTTTCAGTATCATAGCTGAACCATACCTCCTCTACTTTGCAAGTATCATTGTGAGCAGTGATAGATGACTGCTCAGTTCGTCCATTCACACTTAATTCTCGAACACATAAAAACGATCAAAGCATACCCGACAACGATATACATATTTCTAAGACCTCGCCCATAGTACTTGATCAATCTCTCTGCATATGGCGGTCACAGAGCAATCTCGCCCTCTTACGTTAAAAGACAATCGTCCCTTCGGCATTGACTAGCCTACCCCGCAACATCGCTACCCAATTAATCCTCATCAGGCAGACAGATATAGCTACACTTCACCTCTCTTGACTGTATAGAGCTTTCCTAGTCCTAACCCCTCCAAGTGCACCACATTTCTCGAGATGTAACTAAGTCTTGGAGCTTAGCACACCATATCGATTTGTAGTAACAGATCTCAAAATGCCTTAATTTAATAGCATACAGTTAACAAGAACAAGAACGGAGTAATATTTATACGCTACGTAGTTCAACACATTTTTACATAAATCATCCAACCTATCATGTGTAAAGTACTGTAGCTGCATACGATTAAAATGCAGGCAATATCACGTGACTAAAGCATCCAGATAGAACAATGGAAAAAAATTGACCTTCAGTAACTTGTCCTTCTCTAGAATAAATGAGACAACGTTTAAATCGTGCCTTGTTACAGCTCTATCTCTATCGATCATCCCGTACATTCTCTGTTATCATTTAACACAGATGTGGGTAAGTTTAGACGTGAATGATTCTCGGTCCTCCTGAAAAGCATCAAATACAGAATTCATCTCGCGAATATCACTGCTACCTCAGTAGACATACACTATAATACGAATTCAACGAGAAAAAAATTGACTACCTTCGTGATTCTGCTCTCTTTGATGTCATCGTTTTCCTACATTCCTCTTGTTGCCGCATACTTGACTCCATGTACAATTTGCCCCCTGCGAACCAGAGGATAAGCAAGCACGTCCTCATTTTCACCGCATTTCGGTGTATATTAGGTTTGTTTATACGTATGTGCTAATCAGTTTTCGCATTTCTTTCGATTTTATGTCAGATCCATCCATGCGACCGTAACATAACATATCGTTCTGTGTTCTAAAATTGCCTGTAAATGTAACCCAGGCATATCCAGTCACCTGCAGATTCGGAGAGCGCTTGCTGTGTTTTCTGTATGTCAGTGTACATGCACGCCTCGCGGACGGCTCCGAGGACCCAGTCGCATCGGCTGCTGGACCAAACTTCGAGCATCGATTACTTGTCAGGACGTAATGCGTGCTTGGTCCACCTGCGAACCCTATCTTGGATGCTGTGTGTGGTGGATCTGACCCCAGACACGGCTCCTGATATATAGTACGCAGCAGATTCACACTCAAACGCTAACTCGGGTATTGTATACTGTGGATCTGCATTCGAATACAGCTTCCTACCTTGCGCGAGGAGGATCCACCTTCAAACACTACCCCGTGCGCTGCATATTGTGGATCCACATCTGAAAACCGCTCCGGATATAACTCGCTACTGATCCACATTCGAACGTTAACTCGAGTCTATCGCCGGTCCTGGGAGCCTTCCGCGAGGCGTGCATGTACCCAGACATACAGAAAACAGAGCAAACGCTCTCCGAATGTGGAGGTGACTGGATGCGGCTGGGTTACATTTACAGGCAATTTTAGAACACAGAACGATATCTTGTGTCGCGGTCGCATGATTGGATCTGACAGAAAATCGAAAACTGATTAGCACATACGTATAAACTAACCTAATATACACCAAAATGCAGTTAAAATGAGGACGTGCTTGCTTATCATCTGGATCGCAGGGGGCAATTTGAACATGGAGTCAAGAATGCGGCAGCAAGAGGAATGTAGGTAAACGATGACACTGAAGGGAGTGGAATCAGGAAGGATGTCAATTTTTTTCTCGTTGAGTTCGTATTATAGTGTACGTCTACTGCGGTAGCAGTGATATTCGCGAGTTGAATACTGTATTTGATGCTTTTCAAGAGGACAGAGAATAATTCACGTCTAAACTTACCCACATCTGTGTTAAATGATAACAGAGAATGTACGGGATGATCGATTGAGATAGAGCTGTAACAAGGCACGATTTAAACGTTGTCTCATTTATTCTAGAGAACAAGTTGCTGAAGGTCAATTTTTTTCCAGTGTTCTATCTGGATGCTTTAGTCACGTGATATAGCCTGCATTTTAGTCGTATGCAGCTACAGTACTTTACACATGATATGTTGGTTGATTTATGCAAAAATGTGTTGTACTACGTAGCGTATAAATATCACTCCGTTCTCGTTCTTGTTAACTGTATGCTATTAAATTAAGGCATTTTGAGATCCGTTACTACAAATCGATATGGTGTGCTAAGCTCCAAGACTTAGTTACATCTCGAGAAATGTGGTGCACTTGGAGGGGTTAGGACTAGGAAAGCTCTATTCAGTCAAGAGAGGTGAAGTGTAGCTATATTTGTCTGCTCGGTTGAGGATTAATTGGGTAGCGATGTTGCGGGATAGGCTGGTAAATAGCGAGTAAGGTTGGCCTTTCAACGTAAGGGGGCGAGATTGCTCTGTGACTGCAAATGCAGAGAGATAGATCGAGTACTATGAGCGAGGTCTTAGAAATATGTACATCGTTGTCTGGTATGCTTTGATCGTTTTTACGTGTTCGAGAATTAAGTGTGGATGGACATACTGATCTGTCGCCTATCAATGCTCGCAATGATACTTGCAAAGTAGAGGAGGTATGGTTTAGCTATGATACTGAAATTAGGAAAACATGCTGTCACATGTTTGGCCAGCGTTGGACTTACTGTAAAATTTTTCGCGATATCAGCTGTGATGGATAAGTTACAGTAGATCGGTGGTGTCTTATCCATCCCATCCGAGCATTGGGTACCACGTAATGACTGAGTGACAGGGCTTGTTTCAGTTGGGGGAGACATTTTGGTTGATGGGCCGCCACTTCTGGGGTAGCTAACACCGAAAACGGTGATCCCGTACTTGCGTGCAAAATGAACAATCACTAAAAATGAAACACAGAGTTATCAACTATTGGGTCATTGGGACATATGAGTTTAAAGGTAGAGGTGGGCAACCACTTTCGAGGGAAGTCACTACAACGTTATGCTATCGACTGTAAGACTATGATTTACAAGGTGCAAGGTATAGTTTCCTGTGAGAGGCTCTGCATCAGTCCGTTTTATTGTCTGTGCAGGGCAGGAATTCTAGTTAGTCAGAGGTCAATGACTCGCTAAAGTACTAGGACTGTGCTTAATATAGACGAGTACGACGTGAATTTTATAATATTATATTTTTGGTCTTCCAATATGTGAGTCTGGAGGTGTCTGTAGAAACGGGAGCACGCTCTGATCAGATAGACTGACGGGTCTCTGCGAAGGGGAAACGGCTCTCGAATTAGCTGAACTGTTCTGAGAGCGTCTTTGGTCGACTTAGGGTGCTCAGATGTATAATGGTGCTTATTTGACTACATGTATGTGTAATCCAGTACGTTTAACTGTTCACCGAATATGACTGTCAGTGGAAAATGGAATTATTATGTTCTATTGAGCTGGGTTGTATGTGGGGGCGTAAATGCTTGTAGAAAATTATTATTATAACAGGGTCAGTGGCATATAAGTAGATCAAGTTCTGTGAAAGTGTCTGTTGAAGGAGCGAGCGAGTGGATGACGTAACTCATCTACGACTGTATCAATAGTACTTGTAAATAAATGTCAGATAATCTAAATTGAGGTCTTATTTTTCTTTTTAATCATATGTATGACTTCTGCTTGGAATTATGTTTGTCTATTTGTTCTAAATGCATACTCATCTATGCTTAGGAAGGGAGAATGCTTTTTTATTATTAAGTGAGTTTTGATGGGAGTGAATAAGCTTTTATATATTTAGGTATTTAAGATTTGTTAGTGGAAATTGTCAGCACGGCGTGAATGACGTCGGGTTCGCTGGCTGAGGCAGACAATGTTTACATGTCGAGTTGGAGATGCAGGGGAGGATAGAAATTTGCGCTATTCAGGAATCCATTTGTGCAGTGTATGTCATTAGACAATAGCTGGAGAGCAGGTATAGAGAGAGCCCACTTCGGCATGCTCGTCCTGGGGCTGAGCAGACGGCTGTTTAGATGGACAGATATGTGGCTTTGACTTGCCGCCGCCGGCGCTCGCATTTCCGGCGAATGGTCAAGATAAGGTCCTGTTTCACTAACTGAGGTCGTTCTGTTTCTAGACAGACTGCAGAAGGTAATGGATATGTCTTTCTCCGACTTTAATTGCAGATATCATATGCCCAAAGATTTGGAAATGGGCTCAGTTGAACGATGTGTAGTGTGTGACTAAAGCAAAGTTGGAATTAGACTGTAGCATGCAGGTTCGTTAAAGGTAACATGTATCGCACTGGATGCAACCATCTTGAACAATGGTAATTGCATAATCAACTGCCAAGATGACAGAGTGCTCTGATGGTTGTGATAGAATCTAAACACAGTTGGAGCCATTTTTGTTAGGTAAACGAATTGTATGATCTTCTGCCAAAATTCAAACTCCCTGCCAAAATCGGTCAACTTGAATGAGGCCCCCTGCTGGTGGCCATGTGTAAAAACCCAGTTGGACTCCGGACCTCGTGGCGAACACACAAGCATGACATAAATAAAAAGTTATAATAAATAATATCAAATGATCAGAAATGACAATAAATAATAATAAATAACGTGAGCAGCTGTACGAATGCAGAGACCTGTTGGAGTGTATCGATCTGTAAGAGTTAACTTTGATGTCCTCTAGACGACCGAATAGCGAAGTAATAGTATGTGTTGGGCGGCTTTGGTGATCAAGTCAGAATCTGAGAAAATGATTGATTTGGGTTGGAGTGTTCGATGGGATGAAGATTGTTCGGTTGACTACTTCTGCACATTTGCTTCCTTTATTTAGTTGAGTGAAGATCGATTGTGGTGTGTTGGATACACGCTTGTCTGTTCTCTAGTTCTGTGACAGACGTTAGTTGACGTGTAAATTATAGCCAAGATCGCGAATATGTTACATGACTGAGAGCGATATTCGAGAGTGGAAATACCATTTTCCATATATCTGTTTCTAGTTAGACAGTGGTTTACAGCATGTTGCACATAGATAATGTTTGGCGTTTACAGAGAATTAATTTGAAGTCTATATCTTGGGAATTATGATGAACTATTGTTCGGTAGGGTGTAGCCCAGTGCATGATATTGAGAAGTACAGCTAAAATGGTGTAATATTATGTAGAAAGTTCATGTGTTCTTGCAGGCTATGAGTTTGAGGCAAACAGATAGGGAGGGAGAGACAGTAAGGCGTTTGTGGTGAGGGGGGACGATACCGAATTTGTAAAAAGAGTTCTGAGGGTGACTTAGGTCCACTCATGTAAGAGAGAAGTTTAGCTCTGAGTGTCAGGTCTGTAGAGAGTAAGAGCAGATTGACGGTACTTTCCTAGGATTGGGGAGCATTGCGGTATATAGAGGCTGTAGGAATAGGGTATTTTTTTCGCATGCTGTAGAGATATACTGGATAAGTCCACTGTTTTGTGTCAAATGTGTATATACTGTATTGTAAAGTTACTGTGGTTTACATTGTGTAGCGTTTGTATATATTGCATTGTAAAGTTAATATTATTGATGTTATATGATGAGTAGAGAGGAAGTCGTAAAGACGGTAGAGATATTTCCAGAGTAACAGCGGTCAATAGAGTGTATTTCCGATGCTTAGCTCACTGTGGAATGCCAATAAATTGAGACCGCGATCGTAAGAATTAACTGTAGTATAATGACATCAATGACTTCGGTATTCGAGAGTGCAAATATCAATTTTTGTTCCCTTTGTTGCTAGTAACTCAGTGGTTTACAGGAAGCTGTACTTAGAAAAATTATGGTGTATTCTTGTAGTCTATGAGTCTGGAGATGTTTGTAGCAGAAAAGCTAGCAGCAAGGAACAAGAAGAGAAAGTAACGCATTTGTATTGAGGGGAAGCGATCGCCGAATTTGCGGAATAGTTCTGAGAGGGACTTCCGTCCATTGATGTAGAAGGGCTGATTACCGCTGAGTGTCATGTGTGTAGAAAGAAAGAGCAGGTTCACAGTGCTTCCCTGGGATTGGAGACAATTGGGGCATGTAGTCGTTATTGTAAAGTTACTGTGGCTTACATTGTGTAGGGTTCGTATATGAAGGACTGTAAAGTTACTATTGCTTATGTTATGGGATGACGAGAGGATGACCGTGTGTGTGTGTGTGTGTGTGTGTGTGTGTGTGTGTGTGTGTGTAGATTGAGGGGGCTGTGGAGGTAATTTAGAGATCTCTGTAGAAGTAAGCACAGCAAGCCTCAGAAAGAAAATCAGGATGGTACTTCGATAACGGGTCCTTAGGAAATCAGGCCAGTAAATTCGATAAGAAATAAGAATGATTAATCGGTTTTGCTGGGATGTAGGAGGATTGAGAACATTTGTGTATGTTGAGAGCTGGAAAGGTAGGTTAGGAGCGCATTCAGTATTATTTTCGTGAGCAACTTCTGTTAGGGTAAGAATTTGAATTTACAAATAAGCTGAGAAAACACGAGAGGGATCGTTAACTATTTTTGGGGGCACTATACAATTTCGGAGATGTTGACTGGGCTCTTTTTTTTCTGGCTTGGATACTCATGTTCGCCGCGTGGGTGATATGAATTTCTCGGGTGTTAGGTGTGAATGCGGCTGTCATCAAGTCATGTTTGAGGGGTCGAACAGAGACCTTTGAGCAAATTGAGAGCTGTCGGACGTGTGACTTAGTGGGGGACAGGTTGATTGAACGCATCTGTTGAGTTATTTTGCTATACGCTATTTGGACAGATTGCGAGTACTGATGGTGTTTACAGTTATGTGTACTGCATTTTTTAGGAGCAGTCTGATATTGTGCACTGAAGTTAGGAGCTGTTTGCGTGTCTGCCGACTGTGCAACATGGCACCAGGTACATCAGGGCGAGTGTTTTTTGTATGTGAGTGATAGATATACTCGATGTCTAAAGAAAATGTACGTTAATTATTTGTGGGACGATATAGAATATGAGAGAGTTCGGGTTGGTTCTTATTTCTTCTACTTGGAGGTTTTGTTAGATGGAATTGCTGAGGCAAGTAGCTAAGAGAGCGCCAGGGATGTGATTGTAGCATATCTCCGTCTCTCAGCGGTTAACTACAGGTGGGGTGAGCGGTGTTCTCCGGTTAGGTACTGGTGGTGTGCTGTGGCCGTGTCCTAGACCGTGTGGATCGAACAAGAGTATTCGGGACATAGTTCAGCTTGAATATTTACAGAAGAGTATGTCCGACGCCAGTATAAGGGTCCAAGTTGTCCAGGTTGCGACGTGGGCGGACTCGCGCTCGTGGTGTGTGAGAGAGGCAAAGCAGACGATTTTGAGTCATCACAGATGACTTAGGTTAGGGGCTTCGTTTGCCACAATTTTCTTATGTTTTCACTTCAAGCCCAGGTGGTCGTGGCAATGGCGAAAATTGATTCCATTTCTAGGTGGACGTGGCACTTTTCTGCATCAGAGAGGTTAATTAATTGATCAATTTAATTTAGTAGTCATGCGAACTTTATTACATTCACTTGCGGAG
Organism: Schistocerca americana; assembly: GCF_021461395.2. Lineage (NCBI taxonomy): Eukaryota > Metazoa > Arthropoda > Insecta > Orthoptera > Acrididae > Schistocerca > Schistocerca americana. Next base: position 495,611,460 of record NC_060130.1, on the reverse strand, counting down.
GTACTAATTTAGGCGCGAGCGATGGTTCATGTGTAAGGACGTGTGTTTTCGCGACGATCTTGAATTAGGTAAACGCAGAATGTGGATTGAATATGAGAGTTGGGTGATCAATTAACTTAGCGAGGGACGTCGTGGCGAGCACATGTGCTGGACAACCTTTTGTGACGTCACTGCGGGATCCACCCTCGAGCGAACTTTGACGAAAAACGTGTGGGAGGGCGTTCTTTGTCAACCAGATGCTGAATCAACTGACCTATCGTTATGAAGTCTGCAGGTTCCAACCTGTCCAGCGAATAGATTTGGCGCCAACTGGTCGGTGGGGGCGAACTCCACTGTCCACGAAAACATGTTTACATCGCTGGACCAGCGCAGGCCTGCGACGCGAGTCGGCGCCAATGGGCTGTGACGCGAACGGCCGCTGGACGGGTAGCAGACGCGGGCGTATCCGACGGCCGTCACGTGAGGCGATCGCTCGCTTGCCGGTGGCGCGCGGTCTGGATCGGGTCGGTGGCGACAACATGAACTAATTCAGTTGGACTGGAGGCCTTGTGGCGACTGGACTGCTATCTATAACATGTGTACTAACTCTGTTGGAGAACAAGTGACGACGGTACTGTTTGAAATGAAGACTTCAGTCCTTTTCCCACGAATTCAAAGGAGGTGACTTACATTAGTAAAAGTGCACTTTATTACTATTTGACGCGATTTTCATAGCTTAGGAGTGAAACAATAAGTGAGTGCGAAAAATTCAAACTTCGTAGGATGAGGTGAACTTAGGTTAGTGCACATAGCCCAATTGGTCTCTTTTTTTTTCGTAGGTGTGACTGATTATCGTTTGAAATTGAATTTGTGAGAGAATTTTTTTAATGCAAAAATAAACCATCTTGAATAAATTATAATAAATCATTTTAAATGCTAATAAATAATAGTAAATGATAATAATAATAAATAGAAGTACGAATGTCAAGAGATTATGGAGTGTGAATTTGAACATGGCGCGATTTTCTATGTTAGTGGAGGTAGGCCTATAACAACAAATAATAATAAACGATAATAAATAATAATAAATAATAAATTATATTAAATGATGAACGATAATGAATAATAATACAGACAAATATTGTTTTGCAGCCAATATCATTTTGGAATTTGCATTTGGCGTGAATTTTTTCGTGGATGTAGGCGAGTAATAATAAATAATAATAAATGATAATAAATGATAATGATTGATAATGAATTATAATAAATAATAATCAATGTTAATAAGTGATAACGAATAATAACAAAGAAAAGTAAGGTTTTGCATGCATTGTCATGTTGGAATTTGGATTTGACGCCGATTTCTTCTGGACAGTTAGGTTAGTGGACGTTGCCCAATAGGCCATTTTTCCGTCAAAATTCAAAATTCCCGCCATTTCTTCTGGAGGTTAGGTTACTGGACATAGCACAATTGGCCTATTTTCAAGCAAAAATCGGCCATCCTAAGTGACGTCATGCACTGTTGCCAAGTCTACACGCCGCCATCTTGGATGACGTCATCCCCGCCATTTTAATAAATTTGGCAACAGAAGAAAGTGGGATGGAATGAACGTAGCTCTACTACTCATATTTGCACAAACTCAGATCACTGTCTGAGTTTACTTGGCACATGTCACATATGAAAACAGAACTGAAAAGCTGTTAAAAGGTGCACTTACTCGACGTGATACTCGCAGGTGAAAAAAGAAACAGGCAGTGCACTCACCCACTGCACAGTGATGCTGTGTGTCGACGAAAATGCAACCCTGAGGTAGTCAAGAGACATCGTCTCCAGGCAGGGTGGCTTTTAAGGTTCTCCTGTCACTGACACTTAGAGGTGACAGACATTTCTGACATCAAAATGTGGAGGTCCAGGATGGATGACCTCTACACGTGGAGGTCTGAGTTGAGGTGGATTGTTGTCGTGATGATGATTCATGGCTGCCCATAAGACCTTCACTGTTAGTCATACATTTTACTGAAGAACAAACTAGAACGTTCTGTGGTGCAACGACCTCCACAGTGTGTGCTGAAGACAGCGAGTGTTAAGGAACTAATGCAACAGATGGACATGGTCTCAAACGAATGCCTTCTATGGCTGAAGGCTGCTTGCACCTGATAGTTGGCCCACAGGCAGCAACATGCTAAGCTCACATCACTGATCTTTAAACCAGGAGCAGTGGCTACATTTAGTGGAGGCCAATTACCATGGTGGCTGCTTGTAGTCTCATGTCGCCTCGTCGAGCAGCATACACCTCTCCTCTAGTAGCTATGAGACTGTGACAGCTTTGACTGAAAATAATGGTAATTTATGTTGCGACAGAGCGTTCTTGCTTTGCAAATCACAGCTTGTAACCATCTAAACCATAAGAAGTCTGTTAATTGGGTGTGTAGTAACTGGCCTACCAACGCCTTCGTGCTGCGTCGTCGTTATGGCGGTGCCAGCCCCTTTCCTGGAGCACAGTGTGGGAATCTGCCTGTGGCATTGCTGCATCTGACGTAATGGTGTTTGGTCGCCTCTGAGCTGGCCCACTCCAAAGATCTTTTGCAACAGCGATGGAAACTTCACAATTTTACTCAGTAGCACCGAAAAGTAGTGGTGGCACTGCAGATAAAATAACTGATAAGAAGATATTGAGTCGAACTGGGGAAAACAAGAGATTTATGGCACAACTTCGTTTCCTAGGGCATATCGTAAGGCACCAAGGACTTGTCAGTTTGGTAATGGAGGTAAGTGTGTATATGCGGGTGTTGGGGAGGGATGGGGTGGGGGGTGTTAAAATTGTAGAGGGAGACAGAGTCTTGAATACAGTGAGCAGGTTCAAACTGATGCACATTGCATTAGATGTGCAGCGCTGAAGAGGCTTGCACAGAATAGACTAGCTTGGGCAGCTGCATAAACCAGTTTTCAGACTGAAGACCACGACAACAACATTGAGGAAGGGGGCAGGAGGGAGACGTAGACTTCTGGTCCACAATTTTGCAAATTCTTTACTGGGGGAACTCATGAGTAAGGAAGATCTCTTGTGATTCAGCGCCCTCGGCTTTTGACATAGCAAAAGACGTTTCTAAATTGCTTTAAATTAACGGCGCTGCTCATTCTTGTATGAAGAAAGCTATTTATCTCACACTGATGTTCCCTATCCAACAATAGCAACAACCGCTCTCGAAGGTAGATGAGCAAGTGGTAGTTGTGAGCTGTAACTCTTTCCTCGCCTGCTTGCGAAGGTGGACGGAAGATAGAGAACGTAAAGAAAATACTCGTGATCACCTATCACTTACCAGCAGGTAGTCAGCTCAGTAATCTCAAATGAAAATAACCGAGCAGTGCTTGCTGATTCCTGTTGTGATTTCCTATTTCTCCAGCGTGGTGTTCGAGAGAAACACATAGATACAGATTTGGCTTCAATGTAATTTTCATAAGCCAAGTTCATAACGCGATCGGTCAATCGAATTACGCCTTGGAGTTAATTGAGTATCAGATTTCGTTTCTGAAAGACTGTACGTTCTTTGGTGCACCATAAAAGATCTGATAAATTGCTAATCAGTATTTGGGTCACACCAATGGCAGACGGGCAGCACGTCAGCAGTTTTGCATTTCTTTCACGAATAGCTGTATACAATGCTGATAAAGACATTAATACAAAGAAATATATTTTTGTTTGTTAAATTAATACAACTGAAAGATATTAAGTTAAATATACTCAAATACGAGAGGCATTTGAAAATTCCATGCAAAGTCTGAGAGATGCCACCACCGGCGCCTTTAGAGGTTATGTTTAGTTAGTAGCATCTTTGGAAAGGACGCACACCAAGATTCAGTCAATTTGGTCTATTTGTTTGTGTTTGGCATTCGTGTAAATCAAGGAAGTAGAGTGATTGTCAAAAAATGGACGAAAAAGAATTTTATGTGGTGATTAAACATTACTTTATGATAGGCAAAACACGACAGGATACTAAAGAGAAGCTTAATAAAATTTACGGTGACTCTGCGCCTTCGATTAAAATAGTTTATAAGTGATTTAAAAATTTTAGGTATGGCCATATGGGCACAAGTGATGCTGAACGTTCTGGACGCCCTGAGGAGGTTACCACTCTAGAAATCATTGATAAAATCCATAATATGGTAATGGATGATAGAAGAGTTGAGGTGCGTGAGACTGCTAGTTCTGTGGGCATCTCGAATGAACGGGTACATAATATTTTGCGTGAAGATTTGGACGTGAGAAAGCTACCCACAAGATGTGTTCCGCGATTGCTCACGCTTGACCAAAAATGGAATCGTGTGAAGTGTTGCAAGGATGGTTTACAGCTGTTCAGAAGTATCCGCAGCACTTTAAGCGTCGTTTCGTCACTGTAGATGAAACATGGATACATTACTAAACTCCTCAGTCCAAACAACATTCTAAACAATGGGCTACCAAGGGAGAATCTGCACGAAAACAGGCGAAGACAATTCCTTTGGCCGGAAAGGTTATGGCGACTGTCTTTTGGGATTCGCAAGGGACAATCCTCATCGACTGACTGGGAAAGGGTAAAACTATTACAGGCGAATATTATTCATCGTTATTGGACCGTCCTTTTCCATCATGACAATGCAGGAGCATACACCTCAGCAATTGTGGTAGCAAATTTAATGGAAGTTTGATTCCAACTCTTTTCACATCCCTCCCACCCTCGACTATTCTGCAGACTTGGCTCGCTCGAAGTACTATTTGTTTCCCAATTTGAAGAAATGGCTGGCGGGACAAAGATTTTATTCAAACGATGATGTGATTTCAGCAACTATTAGCTATTTTGCAGGCTTAGACAATTCCTATTATTCTGAAGAGATCAACAAATTAGAACATAATTGGACGAAGTGTATAAGTCTAAAAGGAGACTATGCTGAAAAATAAAAAGATTTACCCCAAACATGTAAGCAGTTTTTATTTTTGAACGGACTTTTCAAACGCCCGTCGTATATTCATAGTTCTTAAGTGCTAACAAGATAGATGCATACATAGCGAAAATTGAAGAACAAAGGATGATACGTAACAGGGAGTCATCTCCTAGCTGATCGCAGAAAAAACGTGAAGGCATCTCTGTTCTTCATTGTCGTAGAAAGTATTACACGTACATAAATAAAGAAAATTTTTCTTGGTGCCTTACAATTTCCTACGATATATTTGACTACGATACTGGCTGTTACATGCTTAGTCATTTAAGTCGTCTGTACAACAAAACTACAAGATTGGTGTATACAAGGAAAAACAATACACAATTTGACATGTTTTAAGTAAAAAGTTTGACAAATCATTTTCATTGTCACACAAGATATTTGTAAAAATTAGAGTAACTTAAAATATCAGAGGAATTATTGTTCTGAGGAAAAGAGGTTAACTCAGTTCAGGGACGTGTCTGCCCGAGGGAATTGATGCAGCCACTGCTGAAGTGACGTCGCAGTTGGCTTGTATGATGTCAATTGGTCGGTGACGACCGGCTGACCGCGAGCTCTGGTTGTGCACTTTGTAGCAGAGGTGAGCATCAAGGCGCGGTCCGTCCAGGAGCGCACCCATGTCAGCCGTGTGAGCCTTGCCTCACGCTGCCGGTTCAGCTGGGACAGCCGCATCGAGGTCCGACAGGTAGCACAGTGCAGAGTCGTGCACGGAGGCCCGGCCCACGTGCTGCGGCCGCACTGGACTGCAGCAGTCTCTTGCCGACCGTGTCCCTGACGTCACCCCAAGGGCCGAACAGTGCTGTTGCGAAAGAACCCGTATGCCACATCCTCAGCAGAGTTGCGCATTTAGATGCAGCCCACGGGCCGCGCTCTCACTGCTCCGCACTGAGCGAGACCCTGACGTTACTGCGCCGGTGCCATACGCAAGCAATGGCGTGCTGCGCACTACGTGCTGTTGGTAGTACTGACCACTGTTGAGAGCTACAGGCTACGAGCGGTGAGTAGAGCATTGTGTAGTGGAGTGGTGGGAATTCTTCATTTTTGTCGTAACGCACAAAATGAGCTCGGAAAATAAACGTCGTCTGCAGAGGAAGGAGCGCATTTCAACAAAAAGGGTAGTAAAATAAAAATTAATCGCTGATGAGTAGAGAACTGCACAGCTTGAAGCGAATCTAAAAAGTACAGTTTGGACCGTGTTAAAGCCTATACTGCTTAGCGTTAGGAAAAACGTTCATTTTGTTTGCTGTTCCTGTGCTGTGAAATTTACTCTCATCCTGAATGGTCAAGTGACACTTTACACTTTTCTCGCCATCCATGCGCGTCTAATAAACAAGAGTCTTATGGGGACGAGAAACGACTTCCTAAACCTCCCCAGGAGATAACTGTCGATAAATGCGTGGCTGTGTGTGGACGAGACGTGAGGTCGAACGGAACTATAAAAGGTGAAGGTCTTACGGATCCTGTTCAGACGTTAATTGACACTGCAAAGGCCATTATCTCTCAACCCACAACTGTGTCGTGGAACATGGTACAAAGAGTTAAAACCCTACAACATATAATTAGGCCTGAGGTAATTGCTCATATAACAGAAGGTGAATGCTCAGCAACTACAGATATGCAGACATCCAGTGCGAGAAGAAACAATTATCTGACATGTACTATCTCCTGTTTCATTGACTCGACTCTCAGATTTCGCATTTTGTTTACAACTCAGTTTCCATATGAACCAAAAACGGGCTGTAACATTCTAAGAGAATTGTTTAGACGATTTATTTCTCTTGGTATCCACCACTGATGCAGATACCACCATTGTCGTTGCACTGCGGGTTATATTCACGAATGACTTGTTCCTGCCGAATGCTAAATACAGGGCTACAAATTTATTTTAATGCTGAGTATATATGCGTAAGTTGTCCATTGGTTCATGGTCATTTGATTGCGGTGAAAGAACGCGTTATTTCCGTAAAGAAAAGTGGTCTTCATGATGAACTTGATATATCACTGAGCCAGTCTAACGATACTCCCTGGAATAAGCAGCTGACAATGTTAGAATGTCATTGTGCGAGAAGCTCTCTGAGAAGTGAGAAATAGCCCGAAATCAAGGAACTGATATCACGCTGATGAAAGAACATTTCACCGTATGTTTACTATTCTATTACTGGAATTCTTATACGCAATCGATTATTTTATAGCTTTTAAAATATAAGGGTTTTTGTAGCTCTTCAAAGCGGCGTCCAAGAAATTAGAACTGCAGAAATCACCTGCACTACACCTTCTTTTGACATGGACGATGACAATGTTAAAGCATTTGAGTCAGCCCCCCCCCCCCCCCCCCCCCGAGGACAGAGAAGTTTCTGAAATCGGTCTTTTACATTTACGCCTCAAATTATAGTTAGATGAAAAGCTATTTGTCCAGAGGTACTGTGAGGTGGCAACTTTCCTCTGGCCACCATTCGTCATTTACAAATCATATCTGAAGATAAGAGGCGTAAAGTCATGAAATGGATACAATAGCTTTCCTTCTCCATATTTCTCCATTCCCACAATATACTCTAACGACATTTCCCATTACTGCAACTCCAACCATGTTCCTATTTGTTCTCGCTAGTGAGTTCGAACGGAACTGGCTTACCTTTCGATCTAGAAATAGTTATCTCAATGTACTCTGCTCCTCTGGAAGTAAAAAAACAACATTTAATGTTCGGAAATAGGAGAGACGCTCAGTCCTACATGTGACTCCACACCTGGTAAAATGTGAATCCTTGTCCTAAATCAACGTTTGAATTTTTGCCGTATATGCACTGAAATATGAATTTTGCTGCCCTCAGGTAAAAAGAAGAGAGGAGTAATGAGGCTGGACATGTATTTCACAGCCCCACGCCACCAAAGAACAAATCTTGTTGAAGCACATAAATACTGCTACTCCATCTGCTGGATTTCTAGTTGTGCCATTTGAAGATGGGAGTGACACATTCTGGTAGCCTACACTCGAAGTCATTCAACGTCTGCACCTTACAATCAGTAAATCATGCAAGGATGAATTTGTAAACAGAATTAAATATCAGGGAGATACAATAAACATTTTGAAGTTTTCTGGTGACACTGCAGTTCTGTCAGAGACAGCAAAGACCTTAGAATAACAGTTGAATGGCATAGATAGTGCCCTGGAAAGGGATTATAAGATAACAATCAATGCAACTAAATCAAAGGTAATATAACCTATACGAATTGAACCTAGCAGTACCAACGTATTTTCCATCATGTGCACTACAAAAGGAGGTTGTAATATATGACCAACACAAATATATACGGATTTCGTTAATTTTCGTTGCCTTTTACGCACAGCATACATTTTAATGACATATTTATGTGTAAGAAGGGTCCAAAACCTGAAAATATGAATATGACACATGTTCTGAAAATTCACATCAACTGACAAGACCTAAATTTTGGCGTTAAGTTTTACTGAAAAATTTAAAACAATTAAGGAATCTGGTAGAAGTAATCAAAAAATCAAAATTTTAAAATATAATGTACCTAACTAGATTGCAGTATCCTGAAAAGGTAAGGATAAAGTACCCCTTCTTTATCCCATGGTATTGCGACGGTAAAATCAGGTAGTGTTAAGGGAATCTGATTACGAAATGAGACACTAAAAGCGCCATTGGGTAGCGAGATAACTGATGATGGCCGAAGTAAAGAGGATACAAAATACAGGCTGACTATAGCAAGAAAAGTATTAATGAAAAGGAGGGATTTCCTAACATCGAATATAAATTTAAGTGTTAGGAAGCATTTCTGGAAGGTATTTGCATGGTTTCCAAGATGCTTCTCCAGGCGAGTGTAAAAATGAATATACGCAATGGAAAATACTGAACGCAAAAATGAATATTTGGCCCTGCCTGACTACCCCCAGATGCATATCTTGGGATGTCTTAACGGAGATATTATTTCCTCCTTCTTGCTCTTTAACATGTAAATTAGAACATAAAAATAAATGAATGATTAAGGAAACTAGTCACTACCATGGTGTGACTACAGTATATGTGGTCCCCATCCAACAACAGCAACCACCTCTCTGGTAGGTGTATGAGCGAGTGGAAGTTCTGAGCTGTAGCTGTTACCTTGCCTGCTTGGGAAGGTGGAAGGATGATAGAGAATGTAAAGAAAATAGTCATGATCACCTACCACTTACAAGCAGGTAGCCAGCTGAGTAATGTCTATAGAATTTAACTGAGTGCTTCTTGATTCGTGTTGTGATTTCCTATTACTCCAGGTTGGTGTTCGAGAGAAACACAATGTTACAGATGTGCCTCCAATGTTAATTTCATTAGGTAAGTGCATAACGCGATCGGTCAATCGCATTATGCTGTATTGTTAATTGAGTATCGGACTTCGTTTCTGAAAGAGTGCAGTTTCGTTGGGCCACCATACAACATCGGATAAATTTGCTAATCAGTATTTGGATCACACCAATGGCGGACGGACTCCAAGTCAGCAGTTTTGCATATGTTTCACGAAAGCTGAACACAGAGCTGATAAAGACATAATACAAAGAGTTTAGTTTGTTAATTTAATACATCTGAAAGTTATGAATTTAAATGCACTTAAATATATTCATGGTTCTTAAGAGCTAACAAGATACACTACTGGCCATTAAAATTGTTGCACCAAGATGAAATGGAGATGATAAACGTGTTTCATTGGACAAATATATTATACTAGAACTGACATGTGATTACATTTTCAGGCAATTTGTGTATATGGATCTTGAGAAATCAGTACCCAGAACAACCACCTCTAGCCGTAATGACGGCCTTGATACGCCTTGGCATTGAGCCAAAATGAGCTTGGTTGACGTATACAGGTACAACTGGCCTTGCAGCTTCAACACGATACCACAGTTAATCAAGAGTAGTGACTGGCGTATTGTGACGAGCCAGTTGCTCGGCCACCATCGACCAGACGTTTTCAATTGGTGAGAGATCTGTAGAATATGCTGCCCAGGGCAGCAGTCGAACATTTTCTGTATCCAGAACGGCCCATACAGGTCCTGCAACATGCAGTCATGCATTATCCTGCTGAAATGTAAGGTTTCGCAAGGATCGAATGAAGGGTAGAGCCACGGGTCGTAACGCATCTGAAATGTAACGTCCACTGTGCGAACAAGAGTTGACCGAGACGTGTAACCAATGGTACCCCATACCATCACGCCCAGTCATACGCCAGTATGGCTTTGACGAATACACGCCTCCAAAGTGCGTTCACCGCGATGTCGCCAAACACAGATGCGACCATCATGATGATGTAAGCAGAACCTGGATTCATCCGAAAAAATGACGTTTTGCCATTCGTGTACCCAGTTTCGTCGTTGAGTACACCATTGCAGGCGCTACTGTCTGTGGTGCAGCGTCAAGTGTAACTGCAGCCATGGTCTCCGAGCTGATGGTCCATGCTGCTGCAAACGTCGTCGAACTGTTCGTGCAGATGGTTGTTGTCTTGAAAACGTCCCTATCTCCTGACTCAGGGATCGAGACATGGCTGCACGATTCGTTACAGCCAAGTGGATAAGATGCCCGTCATCTCGACTGCTAGTGATACGAGGCCTTTGGGACCCAGTTCGGCGTTCCGTATTACCCTCCTGAAACCACCGATTCCATATTGTGCCTACAGTCAATGGCTGGTTCAAATGCCTCTGAGCACTATGGGACCTAACTACTTTGGTCATCAGTCCCCTAGAACTTAGAACTACTTAAACCTAACTAACCTAAGGACATCACAAACATCCATGCCCGAGGCAGGATTCGAACCTGCGACTGTAGCAGTCCCGCGGTTCCGGACTGAGCGCCTAGAACCGCTAGACCACCACGGCCGTGCCTACAGTCATTGGATCGCGACCAACGCGAGCAGCAATGTCGCGATACGATAAACCGCAATTGCAATAGGCTACAATCCTACCTTTATCAAAGTCGGATACGTAATGGTACGCATTTCTCCTCCTCACACGAGGCATCACAATAACGTTCCACCAGGCAACGCCGGTCAACTGCTGTTTGTGTATGAGAAATCGGTTGGAAACTTTCCTCATGTCAGAACGCTATGGTGTCCTTGCGTGAATGCTCTGAAAAGGTAATCATTTGCATTTCACAGCACCTTCTTCCTGTCGATTAAATCTGTAGCACGTCATCTTCGTGGTGTAATAATTTTTATGGCCTGTAGTGTAGATGCTTACACAGCGAAAGTGGAAGAACAAACGACGATACGAAACAGGAAGGCATCCCCTAGCTGATCGCAAAAAGAAAATGTGAACGCTTCTCTTTTCTTTATCATCATAGGAAGTATTAAATGTACTATTTAACACTTGTGAACTCTTTGGTAAACACATATTTCATAAACTTAAAGAACGAAAAATTTTCTGGCGTCTTTCGTTTGTCTACGATATATTTGAATACGACACTGGCCGTTACAAAAGTAGTCATTCAAGTCGTAAGTACAACAAAACCACAAGATTGGTACATACAAGGAAAAACAATAGACAATTTCACATGTTTTAAATAAACAGTTTGACAAATCAATTACAGTGGCACGTGAGATATTTGTACAAGATACACCAACTTCAAATTTGAAAGGTATCAATGTTCTGAGGATATGAGGTTAATTCAGTTCAGGGACGTGTCTGCCCATGGTAATTGATATAGCCACTGCTGGAGTGACTTTGCAGTTGGCTTTTATGATGTCAATCGGTCGGTGGCAACCGGCTGAGTGTGAGCTCTGGTTGTGCAGTTTGCAGCAGAGGTGATCATCGAAGCGCGGCCCGTCCAAGACTGTGGCCATGACAGCCGTGCGAGCCTAGCCTCGCGCTGCCGGTTCGGGCAGGGCAGCCGCATTGAGGTCCGCCGGCAGAGTCGTGCGAAGAGGATCGGGCCGCGAGTTGCGGCCGCACTGGACTACAGCACTAACTGGCTGAGGGATTCCCTGGCGTCATTCCACAAGCCGAGCAGTGCTGTTGCGAAAGCACCTGTATGCCACGGCCTCAGCAGAGTTGGCGTTAAGACCTCACTGCTCCGCACTGAGCGAGTCCGTGACGTCACTGTACCAGTGCTGTGCGCAAGCACTGGTGTGCTGCACATACGAACTGTTGGTAGAACTGACCGCAGTTGCGAGCTACGGGCTACGAGCGGTGAGTGGAGAAGTGTTTAGTGGAGTGATGAGATTCCTTCACCTTTTTCGTAACACACAAAATGAGAGCGGGAAACTAAACGTGGTTTGCAGAAGAAGGAGCACATATCAAGAAAAAGGGAAGTAAAAGAAAAACTAGTCAGTGGTGAGTACAGAACCAGCGTGGAGTTCAGTTTCGACCTTGTTAAAGTCTATTGTGGATGGCGTTATGAAAAGCGTTCTTTTCCTTTGCTGTTCGCTGTGCTGTGAAATTTACTCTCATGCTGAAGGGTCAAGTGGCACTTCGTACATTTCTCGACATCCATGCGTATGTAATAAACAAAGGTCTTACGTGGACGAGAAACGACTTCCTAAACCAGCACAGGAGATAACTGTCGATAATTGCGTTGCTATGTGTGCACGAGACATAAGGTCTTACGGAAATATAAGAGGTGAAGGTCTTATGGATCTTTTAAATACTGTAGTTGACACCGCAAAGGTCCATATATCTCACCCCACAACTGTGTTGCAGTTCATGGCAGGAAGAGTTAACAGCCTATGACCTATAATTATGCCTGAGGTAATTGCTCATGCATCAGAAGGTGAATACTCAGCAATTACAGATATAGGCACGTCCAGCGCGAGTTGAAACCGTTAGCTGCCATGTACTATCTCCTGTTTCATTTACTGGACTCTCAGATCTCGCATTTCGTTTACAACCCTGTTTCCAAATGAACCACAAACGGTCAGCAATATTCTAAGAGAATTGTTTAGACGATTAATGTCTTTTGGTATAAACGATTCTAGTTTCAAAGACATACAGCACATGCCGGCAGTAGTAGCCGAGCGGTTCTGGATGCTTCAGTCTGGAACCGCGCTACCGCTATGGTCGCCGGTTCGAATCCTGCCTCAGACATGGATATGTGTGATGTCCTTAGGTTAGTTAGGTTTAAGTAGTTTTAAGTTCTAGGGGACCGATGACCTCATAAATTAAGTCCCATAGCCCTCAGAGCCATTTGAACCATACAGCACACGACTCATCAAGGTAGCAACATTGTCGTTGCACTGCGCGATTATTCACGACTGAATTGTTCCTGCCATATGTTAAATATAGGGCTATGAAATAATTTTGATACGGAGTATATATGTGTTAATTGTCTATACGTTCATAGTCTTTTGATTGCGGCGAAAGTACACATCATTTACTTAAAGAAAGTTGGTCTTCTTGATGCTCCCGATAGATCACTGAGCCAGTCTTAAGGTAGTCGCTGGAATAAGCAGCTGGCAATGTTAGAATGTCTTGTAGCGAATTGATCTCTGAGAAGGGAGAAATAGCCCGAACTAAAGGAACTGAAATCATACTGACGAAAGAACTTTTTACGGTACGTGTGCTATTCTACTGCTGTAATTCTTATACGCAATCGTTTATTTTATAGCTTTTAAAACATAATAGGTTTTGTAGCACTTCAAAACGGCGTCCAAGCAATTAGAACTGGAGGAATCACCTACACTGCACCTTCTCTTGATATGGACGATGACAATGTTAAAGCATTTGAGTCAGGCGCTCCAGTACAGAGAAACTTCTGAAATTGGACTTTTACGTAAACGCCTTATATGAAAAGCTATTAATCGGAAGATACTGTGAGGTAGCAACTTTACCTCTCGCCACCATTCGTCATTTAAAAATGATATCTGAAGATAAGAGGCGTAGAGTCATGAAAGGGATACAGTAGTTTCTTTTCCTCATACTTCTGCTATCCCACAATACACTCTAACGACATTTCACTTTACTGCAACTGTAACCGTCTTTTCTGTTTTTTCTCGCTAGTGGGTTCGAACGGAAGTGGCTTACCTTTCGATCTAGAAATAGTTGTCTCAATGTACTCTGCTCTTCTTGGAGTAACATAAATAACATTTAATGTTTTGTGATTGAAAAGACGCTCATTCCTAAATGTTTCTCCATTACTGGTAACATGATAATTCTTGGGAACCCATGTTGTCCTAAATCAGAGTTTGAATTTTGGCCGTATGTACACTGAAATATGAATTTTGCTGTCGACCGGTAAAAAGAAGAGAGGAGTAATGAGACTGGACATGGAATTAATAGCCCCACTGCATCAAAGAACAAATCTTGCTGAAGCACATAAATTCTTCTACTTCATCTCCTGGATTTCTAGTTGTGCAATGGAATGATGGGTGTGAGACATTCTGGTAGCCTACAGTCGAAGTTATTCAAAAATGGTTCAAATGGCTCTGAGCACTATGGGACTTAACTTCTGAGGTCATCAGTCCCCTAGAACTTAGAACTACTTAAACCTAATTAACCTAAGAGGACAGCACACACATCCATGCCCGAGGGAAGTTATTCAACATCTGCACTTCACAAGCAGTAAAGCATGCAAGGACAAATTTGTAAACAGAACTAAATATCAGGGAGAAGCAATAAACATTTTGAAGTTAACCGGTGACACTGCAGTTCTGTCAGTGGCAGCAAAGAACTTGGAATAACAGTTGAAAGGAATAGATAGAGCCCTGAAAAGGGATTATAAGATAACCCTCTATTTTACAGATATATTTATGCGTAAGAAGTGTCCTAAATCTGAAAATATGAATATGACACATGTTTTGAAAATTCACATCGACTGACAAGACCTAAATTTTTGCGTTAAGTTTTACTGAAAAATTTTAAACAATTACGGAATCTGGCAGAAGAATTCATTAAAAAGCACAAATATATTTTTTTTTCAGAATTTTAAAATATAATGTACCTGACTAGATTACTGTATTCTGAAAAGGTAGGCATAAAGAACCCCTTCTATCTCCCTTGGTATTGCGAGGGTTAAACCAGGTAGTGTTAAGGGAATCTGATTACAAAATGAGACACTAAAAGGAATATTGGGCGGCAAA
Source organism: Schistocerca americana (assembly GCF_021461395.2). NCBI lineage: Eukaryota > Metazoa > Arthropoda > Insecta > Orthoptera > Acrididae > Schistocerca > Schistocerca americana. Next base: position 495,596,438 of record NC_060130.1, on the reverse strand, counting down.
ATAACTGATGATGGCCGAAGTAGAGAGGATACAAAATGAAGACTGATTATAGCAAGAAAAGTATTAATGAAAAAGAGGGATTTGCTAACATCGAATATGAATTTAAGTGTTAGGAAGTACTTCTGGAAGGTATTGGTATGGTTTCCAAGATGCCGATCCAGGCGGGTGTAAAAAATAATGTGTGCACTGGAAAATACTGAACGCGCAAATGAAGATTTGGCCCTGTCTGACTAACCCCTGATGCAGATCATAGGATCTCTTAATGGTGATATTATTTCCTCCTTCTTGCTCTTTAACATATAAATTACAATATAAAAATAAATGAATGCGTAAGGGAACTAGTAACTACTAAATATTAATGTTTCTGATTATACATTTATTGTAGATTAAAACATCTTTATTATTTACAAATGTTTATATGTCGATGTTCATTGGACATAAAGAGATACATATGAATTTCCTGACTAATATTATTGATCAACTGACCAAATCCGCCCCTTTTTATGGATACGCGATCTAATACAAATAACGCGAGATGACTGACATCATCTAAGATGACACTAGAAGACACTATTTACAAAGATGATCTAGAGTGGTGTGCAACCTCAGTGGAAGTGAAACTTACGTGATCACAGGTGTTCAGCTTTATAACCCTAATATGCCAAAGCAATCAATATCACCGAATGTACTGCGTCCCGTGCGTCGGATTGATGGTTCGCGTTCACGTCTGCATCGATGGAGGAACTCCAGCCACAAAATAAAAAACTAATTGAAGCGCTAGGACGGCAGAGTGCTGTCCTCTGACTAGTATAATCTAATAATATGTTCTCCTCTCTGTGTTCTACAGACAAGAAACGCGAACCCCCAGAGGTCTTCCATCGTCGCAGACATGTACGTGAACCATTACTCCGACGCAAGGGTACGCAGCACATTCGGTGATAGTGATTGTTTCGGCATATTAAGGCTATAAAGCTGAGCAGCTGTAATCACGTAAGTTTCACTTCCACTGAGGTTGCACACCACTGTAGATCATCTTTGAAAGTAGTGTCTTCTAGTGTTTGGGACGTAGATAATATCAGTCCCTATGCGGAACTCTGACGAGCCGCTGGCATACAGGTGCCTTCGCAACAGCACTGCTCGGCCCTTGGTGTGACGTTAGGGACTCGCTCGGTCCGAGACTGCTGTAGTCCAGTGCGGGCGCACTACTCTGCACCGTGCGGCGCGTCGTACCTCGGTGCGGCTGTCCCGGTTGAACCGGCAGCGCGAGGCAAGTCTCGCACGGCTCACATGGCTACGGTCCTGGACGGGCATCGCCTCGATGCCCACCTCTGCTGCGAAGTGCACAACCAGAACTCGCACTTAGCCAGTCGTCACCAACCGACTGACATCATACAAGCCAACTGCGAAGTCACTCCAGCAGTGGCTGCATCAATTCCCACGGGCAGACACGTCACTGAAATGACTTAACCTCTTATCCTCAGAACATGGATACGTCTCAAACATTAAGTTAGTGTATCTTTTAGAAATTTCTCCCATGCCAATGTAAATGATTTGTCAAACTGTTTATTTAAAACCTGTCAAATTGTGTACTGTTTTTTTCTTGTATACTCCAATCTTGTAATTTTGTTGTACTGACTATTTGAATGACTACTCGTGTAACAGCCAGTATCGTAGTCAAATGTGTCGTAGGAAAATGTAAGACGTCAAGAAAATTTTTCTTTCTTTATGTTTGTGAATTATATGCGTACCAGAAAGTTCAAAAATGTTAATAAGTACATGTAATACTTTCTACAGTAACGAAGAACAGAGAAGCCTACACATTTTTTCTGCCATCAGCTAGGAGATGCCTTCCTGTTTCGTATCGTCCTTTGCTCTTCAGCTTTCGCTATGTATGGACCTATTTTGTTAGCTCTTGTTGTCGTTGTTTTGCTCTTTAGTCCAGAGACTGGTTTGCTGCAGCTCTCCATGCTACTCCATCCTGTGCAAGCTTCCTCATCTCCCAGCACCTACTGCAACCTACATCCTTCTGAATCTGTTAGGTGTATTCATCTCTTGGTCTCCTTCTACGATTTTTATCCTCCACGCTGCCCTCCAATACTAAATTGGCTATCCCTTGATGCCTCAGAATATGCCCTACCAACCGATCCCTTCTTCTAGTCAAGTTGTGTCCTCTTTCATTCTATTCAGTACCTCCTCGTTAGTATATGATCTACCCATCTAATCTTCGGCATTATTCTGTAGCACCACATTTCGAAAGCTTCTATTCTCTTCTTGTCTAAACTATTTATCGTCCACGTTTCACTTCCATTCATGACTACACTCCATACAAATACTTCCAGGAACGACTTCCTGACACTCACATCTATACTCGATGTTAACAAATTTCTCTTCTTCATAAACGCTTTCCTTGCCACAGGCAGTCTGGATGTTATATCCTCTCTACTTCGACTATCATCAGTTATTTTGCTCCCCGAATAGCAAAACTCATTTACTACTTTAAGCGTCTCATTTCCTAATCTAATTCCCGCAGCATCACCCGATTTAATTCGACTGCATTCTGTTATCCTCGTTTCGCTTCTGTTGATGTTCATCTTATATCTTCCATTCAAGGCACTGTCCATTCCGTTCTGCTGTTCCAGGTACTTTGCTGTCTCTGACAGAATTACAATGTCACCGGCGAACCTCAAAAGTTTTTATTTCTTCTCCATATACAGATTGAATAACATCGGGGATAGGCTACAACCCTGTCTCATTCCTTCCCAATCACTGCTTTCCTTTCATGCCCCTCGACTCTTATAACTGCTATCTGGTTTCTGTACAAATTGTAAATAGCCTTTCGCTTCCTGTATTTTTCGCCTGTCACTTTCAGAAATTGAAAGAGAGTATTCCAGTCAACATTGTCAATAGCTTTCTCTAAGTCTACAAATGCTAGAAACGTAAGTTTGCCTTTGCTTAATCTGTATTCTAAGGTAAGTCGTAGGGTCAGTATTACCTCATGTGTTGCAACATTTCTACTGAATCCAAACTGAACTTCCCTGAGGTCGGCCTCTAACAGTTTTTCCATTCGTCTGTAAAGATTTCGTGATAGTATTTTGCAGCCGTGGTTTATTAAACTGATAGTTCGGTTATTTTCACATCTGTCAACACCTGCTTTCTTTTGGGATTGGAATTATTATATTTTTCTTGAAGTCCGAGGGTATTTCGGCTGTCTCATACATCTTGCTCACTAGATGGTAGAGTTTTGTTAGGCCTGGCTCTCCCAAGGCTGTCATTAGTTCTAATGGGATGTTGTCTACTCCTGGGACCTTCTTTCGACTTAGGTCTTTCAGTGCTCTGTTAAACTCTTCACGCAGTATCATATCTCCTACTTCATCTTCATGTACATTCTCTTCCATTTCTATAATATTGTCCTCAAGAACATCGCCCTTATATAGATCCTCTATATACTCCTTCCACCTTTCTGCTTTCCCTTCTTTGCTTATTACTGGATTTCAATCGGAGCTTTTGATATTCATGCAAGTCGTTCTCTTTTCTCCAAAGATCTCTTTAATTTTCCTGTAGGCTGTATCTAATTTACTCCTAGTGATATGCGCCTCGACATAATTACATTTGACCTCTAGCCATCCCTGCTTAGCCATTTTGCACTTTCAGTCGATGTCATTCTTTAGACGTATGTATTCTTTTCTGCCTGCTTCATGTAATGCATTTTTGTATTTTCTCCTGTCACCAATTAAATGATATTCCAAACTGAGGAGTCCTTGATGCCTCAGTATATGCCTTATTAAACGAAGTTGTGCCACAAATTTCTTGTCTTGCCCAGTTCGACTGAGTATCTTCTTATCAGTTATTCGATCTGCAGTGCCACCACTACTTTTCGGCGCTACTGAGTAAAATTGTGATGTTACCATCGCTGTTGCCTAAAATCTTGGGAGTGGGCGAGCTCAGAGCCGACCAAACACCATTACGTCAGATGCAGCAAAGCCACTGGCAGATTCCCACAATGTGCTGAATGAAAGGCCATAACGACGACGCAGCAGAAAGGCCTTGGTAAGCCAGTAACTACACATCGAATCAACAAACTTCTTGTGGTCTACAAGGTTACAAGCTATGATTTGCAAAGCAAGACCGCTCTGTCCCAACGTAAATTACCATTATTTTCAGTCAAAGGTGTCTCAGTCTGGTAGCTACTATTTAAGAGGAGAGGAATATGCCGCTCCAGAAGCCGACATGAGGCTACAAGCAGCCACCATGGGATTTGGCCTCCACTAACTGTGGGCCCTGCTGCTGGCTTTAAGGTCAGTGCTGTCAGTTTAGCATCTTCCAGCCTGTGGGTCAACTACCAGGTGAAATCAGCCTTCAGCCATAGAAGGCAGTCGTTTGAGATCATGGCCACCTTTTGCATCAGTTCCGTAACACCCGCTGTCTTCAGCACACACTATGGAGGACGCTGCACCACAGAATTTTCTGGTTTGTTATTCAGTAAAATGTATGACTAACAGTGAACTTTTTATGAGCAGCCATCGATCAGCATCCCGACAACAATCCACCATCTCAACTCAGACCTCCACGTGTAGAGGTCATCCATCCTGGACCTCCACATTTTGATGTCAGAAGTGTGTGTCACGACCAAATTTCAGTGACAGGAGAACCTTACCAGCCACCCTTCCTAAAGACGATAACTCTCAACTACCTCAGGGTTGCAGTTTCGTCGACACACAGCATCACCGAGCGAGGTGGCGCAGTGGTTAGACACTGGACTCGCATTCGGGAGGACGACGGTTCAATCCCGCGTCCGGCCATCCTGATTTAGGTTTTCCGTGGTTTCCCTAAATCACTCCAGGCAAATGCCGGGATGGTTCCTCTGAAAGGGCACGGCCGACCTCCTTCCCCATCCTTCCCTAATCCGATGAGACCGATGACCACGCTGTCTGGTCTCCTTCCCCAAAACAACCAACCAACCAACACAGCATCAGTGTGCAGTAGGTGAGTGCACTGTCCGTTCTATTTTTTTCCCCTGCGAGTATCACGCCGAGTCAGTGCACGTTTTAGCAGCTTTACAGTTCTGTTTTAATTTGTGACATCTGTGTTCTGAGTATGTGTAAATATGAGCGTTATTTTATCCTATTATCAATGAGTGTGGCTCATTGTCTGGAAGTGTATAAGGTGTTAACCATGCGTAACTTCTTAAGAGGGGAAGATGAGTTTTGTCGAGAAGTCGGAGTTTTGTGGTAGTTTTCGTCGTTTTTAATGGGCAATGTATTTCATTTTGAGCAATCAGTGTGGCTCACTACGTTAAAGCATGACTAGCCGCTCAGGTGGAGAAGTTACAGTAAGTGTTAGTATAGAATTAGATTACGTGTCCTTGTCGTCGTGTAACACCATAGTTCTAATGCTGTATGGATTTTTTTGCCTTTTGCTTTGGTTTAATGTTACAACATTGAGTATTTGTAAATATGTTTCATTCAATAGATAACACAAAATTGTATACTCCTTTCTTTGTGAAAACTTTGATGTTATGGTGTGATTCTGTGCAATGTAGTGTATCTGTCATTTAAATTCTTTGTCCCATTTGGAGGGAACAAAACTTACTGTATATAATTGGAATTTGTTTAACTAATTTTGTTTAGAACTACCTATATGTGCAAATGTCCTGTTTTAATTAATATGTTTGGTTACTGTTATGCAAACTGCTGACCCTCACTTAGGGTTCTTAGTCATTTTGTATGCAAAACGTCTTGTGGTTCCCCTCGGGAACGGAACTGTGTAGCGCGCACAAAATGTGGTTGGCCTAGGTAGAAAAGATGGAGCCAAGAGTCAGTCGGGGGCGAGCTACCAAACTGTGCACTGCCTGTGTAAGAGTTGTATATTGTGCTGGTTCCGAGAGAAGCTTTTCCTGCCGCTTACCAATGCCTCGGATGGATGGATAAATAGCTGGAACGATTCTGGAATTGGTATCCATCATCGCCACCAAGAAGGGACAGAGTCCAGCTATTCTGCCTGCAAATCCACACCACATTGCGCAATCACTGTAACGGAATGCTATAATAATGTACAGTGAAGGATCAGCTTACTGGGTGATTTAGTGTGCACAAATATAAGGTAACTGATAACTGAATTTATGTAACTACCTTGATTTTTTCCCTATCACAACACCTCTCAGGTTCCTCTCCATCGGAACTATGACTACCAAGTGTCGTATTGTGTGGAAAAAATGAAAGCCTCAAAGTTAGACAGTTAATTACATAATGTTGTTTGATCTTTGATGAGAAGGGAATATTCAGATTTATTGTGGATTTAGTGAAATTGTGGTAGGCAGTAAATGTAGTTTTGTGAAGTATCAAAGTCACCTATTTAATCATTTACTTGAAAGTAGAAGACTGTGGTAATAAAGACAATTTGCTGTTTCTTTTATAAATTAAGGTTCTTAAAATTGAGGCTTATAAAGTTTTGCTTAGTTAATTATCATAGTGCTACATGTAGTAAATTTTAAAAGGTGAGTCAGTTTCTTGCAAATTTGTCAACATTGTGTTTCACTGTAGTAAAAGTGGAAAACTGCAATAGTAGAAAATTATTTGTTCATGATTGCTAAGTGTTTGTCTCTCTTGTGCATTGGAAGTGCATATTAATAGTATAACAGGATTCACGGTTTGTCTATTGTGCTAATGCTAGGTATCAAGTAACGGGAAGACCACTATTTATCAAAACCATAATTTCTTTATTCAAAAGATAGTGAGAAACAACCTGTTAGTGGATTCCAATTAACTTTCATTTTAAATATTAAAGTATTTAACTGAGAGAGACTTAACCTATGTCCAGTTTATGATCCTGCAGTGAATGTTAATAGTAATGTTATAAAGACTATTCAGTTTGAACAAGCCCTGAAAGTAATAGTGTGTTTCGGTATCTGTTATATTTTTGCAAATAGTTTGTGCTGCTCTAGCTGTTAGCTTCATTCTTACCGTAAACATATGTATGTGTCAGAGTTCATTGCACTCACGTGTGACAAAGTATAGGTTGCGTTTATCCGTTAAAGTTAATAATAACTATTTTCTTGAACAAAAATATTAATCATTCTCTTGCCTAATTAGGCTGGTGACCGTTTTCTCTATGCGTTAAATAGTGCAGATAAACAAAAATTTTGTTTGTTACTGTTCAAATATTTACGTAATTCTGACTTTCATTTCCGATAAGCCACCCCCGTTAGGTACAACTCGGTCAACACAACAAAATTCCTCTCAGAGGGTAACACTGCTCTGTTGCTTTATACCATAATTGTTTTAACTAGATAGTTATATTTCACAACCTGCCTCCTACTTTAAGGTTATGTTATAGCTGTAGCAGACGGTAGTGTTACAGTCGTACTGTTTTGTTCTCCGCGTTTGTTGTTTGCATAATTAGTGAGGAATACCCTGGCGGAGAGGTTGCGAATTTCTGAAGCCTGGACCAGATGTAGAGGGAGGTGCATGTGCCGATGATCTTTGTGTCTTGCAGAGTGCAACTACCGACAGTAATATTGTTGTTGATACTTAGGAGGTGACACAGAAAGCTATCAATAAGGCTGATTGTATTGCAGATGTTTTGGGTACTGAAGTGGTACAGACGCATTTAGTATTTACGAAGTCCGCAGTTTGGGCACCATATTTGTCTGCACTGTCTCCTCAGAATGTAGGAGGAAATGTGTTTGTAAGATTTATATTCGGGCCGACAAGGCTTGTGCCAGTGGATCAGGAGATTTACAGAAGTGACAACACTTGCAGTGTAATGCGTGATGCAGGCGATGGCTGCTGTGCAATGCCAGGGCTAGACTTTTTCATCATGCACCATGCCAAAACTGACTATCGATGACGAGCGGTGGAACCCAGGAGGATAATGTTGAAGCTGGGGGAAGCTGTCACCAGTGATATACTGTCGCAGGGTTCGTTTATCATGATAGGACAAATGCGGTCGAAATCACTAAAGCTTAATTTGCATAATATATTGCACAAGGCACTGGAAAGTTGGTTTAGGTGACCGAAGGTGTTGCTAACTTATACGACTCTGGACCTCGTCTCCGGATAGGAAATCGTCGTTGAGTACGCAGCGTTCAGTGATTGAGAGCACTTCTCCTGTCTGTACTCATGCTGAGTCCTTATCTGAATTCCGTCCATGTGGGTGGGAGTTCGCATTTCTTGTCTGTAGAATACAGATAGAAGAAGGTAGTATTAGATTATACTAGTCAGAGGACCGCCTTCTGCCGTCCTAGTGTTTAATGAGTTTTTTTTTTTTTTGTGGCAGGCGTTTGTATCTCTTAATGTCCATTGCACATCGACATATAAACATTTGTAATAAATAAAGGTGTTTTAATCTACAATAGACGTCTAAGCAGAAACAACATTTACAATTTAGTAGTTACTAGTTCCCTTAATCATTCACTTATTTTTATGTTGTAATTTATATGTTGAAGAGCAAGAAGGAGGAAATAATATCACCGTTAAGAGATCCTAAGATCAGCTTCACAGGGTAGCCAGACAGGGCAAAATCTTTATATTAGCTTTCAGTATTTTCCACTGCGCACATTCATTTCTACACTCACATTTCAGTACCAAAAACATCTTCAATACTATCAGCCTTATTGATAGCTTTCTTTGTCACCTCCTAAGTATCTACAACAAAATTACTGTCGGCAGGTGCACTCTGCAAGACACCAAAATCATCGCCATATGCACTTCCCTGCACATCTGGTCCAGGCTGCAGAAATTCGCAACTTCTCCGTCAGGGGATCCCGCCACCAACCATGCAAACAACAAACGAGGAGAACAAAACAGTATGACTACAAGGACACTTAATCTAATTCTATTTTAACACTTACAGTTACTTAACTTCCCCACTTGAGCGGCTACTCATGACTACTACATTATGTGCTAAAACGTACTGAGCCACATTTATTGCTCAAAATGAAAATCATTGCCCATTACAAACGACGAAAACTACAACAAAACTCCGACTTCTCGACAAAAATCACCTTCACCTCCTAAGAAGCTATGCATGGTTAACACATTATACACTTCAAGACAATGAGCCCCACTCATTGATGATAGGCAAAAATAACTCTCAAATTTACACATCCTCAAAACTCAGTCTGAGTTTACTTGACACATGTCAAACATGAAAACAGAACTGAAAAGTTGCTAAAAGGTGCAATGACGTGACGTGATACTCGCAGGGAAAAAAAATAAAACAGTCAGTGCAGTTACCCGCCGCACACTGATGCTGGTAATGTACCTCTTTCACTGAAATTTACAGGTGACACACACTTCTGACATTAAAATGTAGAGGTTCAGGATGGGTGACCTCTACATGTGGAGGTCTGAGTTGAGGTGGTGGATTGTTGTCGGGGTGATGATCTGTGGCTATTCATAAAAACTTCACTGTTGGTCATACATTTTACTGAAGAACAAACTAGAACATTTTGTGGTGCAACGTCCTCCATAGTGTGTGCTGAAGACAGTGAGTGTTGAGGAACTGACGCAACAGGTGGCCGTGGTCTCAAACGACTGCCCTCTATAGCGGAAAGCTGGTGGCACCTGGTAGTTGCCCCACTGGCTGGAAGATAATAGGCCCACACAACTAATCATAAAACCAGCAACAGGGGCCCACAGGTAGTAGAGGCCACATCTCGTGGTGGTTGCGTGAGCATCACGTCGCCTCGAGGAGTGGAATACACGTCTTCTCGTAAATAGTAGCTACCAGACTGAGACAGCTTTGACTGAAAGTAACAGTAATTCATGTTGAGACAGAGCGCTCTTGCTTTGCAAATCACAGCTTGCAACCAAGTAGACCAAAAGAAGTCTGTTGATTGGATGTGTAGTAACTGGCCTAATAACGCCTTTCTGCTGTGTCGTCGTTACGGCGGTGTCACCCACTTTCCTGGAGCACAATATGGGAATCTGCATCGGACGAAATGGTGTTTGGTCTGATGACCTTAGTAGTTAAGCAGACATAAGATTTCACACACATTTGAACATTTGAACTAAACTCTGCTCTACTCACCAGTCACAGTCCTAGCTCACAGCTGCCGTCAGCGCTACCAACAGCACGTAGGCCGCAGCACGCCAGCGCTTGCGCACGTCACTCATACAGTGACGTCACAGCCTCGCTCAGTGCGGAGCAGTGAGGTCGCGACCAGTGGGCTGCGTCTCCATACACGACTCTGCTTGTTAGCCCGTGGCATACAAGTTGTTTCGCAACAGCACTGCTCGGCCCTTGGGGTGACGTCAGGGAGTCGCTCGGCCGGAGACTGCTGTAGCCCAGTGCGGCTGCATGACTCTGCACCGTGCGGCGCGTCGGACCTCCATGCGACTGCCCCAGCTAAACCAGCTGCGCTAGGCAAGGCTCGCACGGCTGTGACGGCTACACTCCTGGACGGGACGTGCTTCGAGGCCCACCTCTGCTGCACAGTGCACAACCAGAGCTCATTCTCAGTCGGTTGTCACCGTCCGATTGACATCATACAAGCCAACTACGACGTCACTCCAGCAGTGGCTTTATCAATTCCCACAGACAGACACATCCCTGAACTGACTTAACCTTGTTGTACACGACTTGAATGACTACTCATGTAACAGCCAGTATAGTAGTCAAATATATTGCAGGAAAATGTAAGACACCAAGAAAATTTTTCTTTCTTTATGTTTATGAAATACGTTTGTCCCAGAAAGTCCACAAATGTTAATAAGTATATGTAATACTTTCTACGACAATGAAGAACAGAGAAGCTTTTATATTGTATCTGTGATTGGCTAGGAGATGTCTTTCTGTTTCGTATCGTCCTATGTTCTTCAGCTTTCGCTCTTATGTACCATGAATATACGAGGGGCGTTTGAAAAGACCGTGAAAAAATAAAAACTGCTTACATCTTTGGGGTATTCTTTTATTTTTCAACATAGTCTCCTTTTAGACTTACGCACTTCGTCCAAAGCTGTTCTAATTGGTTGATCCCTTCCGAATAATAGGAATTGTCTAAGTCTGCAATATAGCTAATTGTTGCTGCAATCACCTCCTCGTTTGATTAACATCTTTGCCTCGTCAGACATTTTTTCAAATTGGGGAACAAATAGTAGTCCAAGGGAGCCATGTCTGGAGAATAGTGTGTTATGGTAAATGAGATGGAATCATATTCCCATTAATTTTGCCACCAGACCTGCTTAGGTTAGTCCTGGTGCATTGTCATGATGGGAAAGAACGGTCCTATAGAAATGAATAATATTCACCTGTAATAGTTTTCCCCTTTTCCAGATAGTCGATGAGGATTATCCCTGGCGAATCCCGAAAAACAGTCGTCATAACCTTTCTGGCCGAAGGAATGATCTTCGCCTTTTTTCATGCAGATTCTCCCTTGGTAACCCATTGTTTACATTGTTGTTTGGTCTCAGGAGTATAGTAACGTATCCATGTTTCATCCACAGTAACGAAACGACGCTCAAAGTCCTGCGGATTCTTCTGAACAGCTGCAAACCATCCTTGCAACATTACACGCGATTCCGTTTTTGGTCAAGCGTTAGCAATCGCGGAACACATCTTGCAGATAGCTTTGTCCTGTCCAAATGTTCATGCAAAATATTTTATACCCGTTCATTCGAGACGCCCATGGCACTAGCAGTCTCACGCACCATAACTGTTCTGTCATCCATCAATAAATCATGGATTTTATCAATGACTTCTGGAGTCGTAAGCTCCACAGGGCATCCAAAACGTTCAGTATCACTTGTGCCCAAATGGCCACTCCTAAAATTGTGATATCACTTATAAAATGTTCTAAGCGAAGGCGCAGAATCAACATAATGTTAATCAAGCTTCTCATTAGTCTCCTGAGGCGTTTTGCCTTTCATAAAGTAATGTTTAATCACCATAGGAAATTCTGTTTCGTCCATTTTTTGACAGTCACTCGACTTCCTTGACTGACACGAATGCCAAACACAAAGAAATATGGCTGAAACGTGGTGTGCGATCTTTCCAAAGATGCTACTAACCAAACATGACCTCGTTAGGCGCCGGTGGTGGCACCTCTCGGACTTTTCACAGACTTTTCAAAGGCCCCCCTATTTTAGTATATTTAAATTAATACCTTTCAGATGTATTAATTTAACAAACTAAACATATCTCTTTGTGTTAATGTCTTTATCAGCTTTGTATACACCTATTCGTAAAAGAAATGCAAAACTGCTGAGGCCGGCCGCTGTGGCCGAGCGGTTCTAGGCGCTTCAGTCCGGGACCGCGCGATTGCTACGGTCGCAAGTTCGAATCCTGCCTCGGGCATGGATGTGTGTGATGTCCTTAGGTTAGTTAGCTTTAAGTAGTTCTGAGTTCTAGGGGCTGATGACCTCAGATGTTAAGTCCCATAGTGCTTAGAGCCATTTGAACCAATTTAAAACTGCTGACGTGGAGCCCGTCCGCCATTAGTGTGATCCAAACACTGATTAGTAATTTATCAGATCTTTTATGGTGAACCAGAGGACCTACAATAATTATGAAACGAAGTCCGACTCTATTAACTATGCAGCATAATTCAATAGACCGACCGCGTTATGCACTTGCCTTATGAAAATAACATTGGTGCCACATCTCTAACTTCGGGGTTATCTCGAACACCAACCTGGAGTAAAAGGAAATCAATTGACAATACTGAGCTGACTACCTGCTGGTAAGTGGTAGGTGATCACTATTTTCTTTACACTCTCTATCTTCCTTGAACCTTCCCGCTCTTGATAGATCACTGAGCCATTCTAACGATACTCCCTGGAATAAGCAGCTGACAATGTTAGAATGTCTTTATGCAAGAAGCTGTCTGAGAAGGGAGAAATAGCTCGAAATGAAGGTACTGATATCACGCTGATGAATTAACTTTTCACGGTATGTATGTTATTCGATTACTGTAATTCTTATACGCAATCGTTTCTTTTATAGCTCTTAAAACATAAGGGTTTTCGTAGCTCTTCAAAGCGGCGTCCAAGGAATTAGAACTGGGGAAATCACATACACTGCACCTTCTGTTGACATGGACAATGACAGTGTTAAAGCATTTGAGTCAGGCCTCCGGGACAGAGAAGTTTCTGAAATCGGACTTTTACATTAACGCCTCAAATTATTCTTAGATGTAAAGCTATTTTTCCAGAGGTGCTGTGAGGTAGCAACTTTCCTCTGGCGACAATTCGTCATTTAAAAATAATATCTGAAGATAAATGGCGCAAAGTCACGACAGGATATACTTCTCCAATCCCAGAAAACACTGTAACGAAATTATCCTTTACTGCGTCTCCAACCGTCTTTTCTCTTTGTTCTCGCTAGTGGGTTCGAATGGAAGTGGCTTACCTTTCGATCTAGAAATAGTTATCTCAATGTACTCTGCTGTTCTGGAAGTTACAAAAATTACATTTAATTTTCTGAAGTAGGAGAGATGCTTATTCCAACATGTTCCTCCACAACTGGTAACCTGTAAATTCTTGGGAATCCATGCTGTCCTAAATTAAAGTTTGAATTTTTACCGTGTATGTGCTGAACTATCAATTTTGCTGTCCTGCGACAAAAAGAAGAGAGGAGTAATTAGACTGGACATGTATTTCAGAGCCCCACCCCATCAAAAATAGATCTTTTTGAAGCACATAAATTCTGCTACTCCATCCGGTGGTTTTCTAGTTGTGCAATGAGAAGATGAGAGTCAGACATTCAGGTAGCCTACACTCGATGTAATTCAACATCTACACCGAACAAGCAGTAAAGTATACAAGGATAAATTTGTAAACAGAATTAAATATTAGGCAGAAGCAATAGACATTTGGAAGATTATCGGTGACACTGCAATTCTGTCAGAGACAGCAAAGAACTTAGAATAACAGTTGAATGGAATAGATATTGCCCTGGAAAGGGATAATAATATAATCCCCAATGGAACTAAATGAAAGGCAATGGAACGCATTCGAATTAAACCTAGCAGTACCAACGGGTTTTAAATAACGTGTACTACAAAAAGGGGCGTAATATATGACCTTCACAAAAATATACCTATTTCGTTTATTTTCGTTGTCTTTTACGCACAACAGGATATAAAATGAAGAATGACTATAGCAAGATAAGTGTAAATGAGTAAGAGGGATTTCGTAATATCGAATATAAATTTAAGTGTTAGGAAGTATTACTGGAAGGTATTTGTTTGGTTTCCGAGATGTTGCTCCAGGTGGGTGTAAAACAGAATGTGCACAATGGAAAATACTGATCGCGAAAGTAAAGATTTGGCCCTGTCTGACTATCACCTGAAGCAGATCTTAGGATGTCTTAACGGTGATATTGTTTTCTGTTTCTTGCTCTTTAACATATAAATTACAACATAAAAATAAATGAATGATTAAGGGAACTGGTAAGTATTAATTATTAATGTTTTTTCTGCTTATACAATTATTGTAGATTAAAACCCCTTTATATATTACAATTTCTTGACTAATGTTATTGATCAACTGCCCAAATCTGCCCCTTTTTATGGCTACGCGATCTAAAATAAATAACGCGAGATGACTGATATCATCTACGTCCCAAACACTAGAAGACACTACTTTCAAAGATGATCGACAGTTGTGTGCCTCAGTAGAAATCAAACTTATGTGTTAACAGCTGTTCAGCTTTATAGCCGCAATAAGCCGAAGCAATTAGCAATATCACCGAAAGTACTGCGTCCCGTGCGTCGGAGAGATGGTTCTCGTATACGTCTGCGACGATACCACAGCTCTAGCCACAAAATAAAAAACTTATTCAAACACTAGAACGACAGAAGGCGGACCTCTGACTAGTATAATCTAATACTATCTTCTCCTCTCTGTATTCTACAGACAAGAAACGCAAACTCCCAGCCACAAGTACGGAATTAAGATAACGTCTCAACGTGAGTATTGACTGGAGAAGTGCTCTCAATCACTGAGCACTGCGTAGCCAAGAACGATTGCCTACCCATAGCCGAAGTGCAGAATCGTATAAGTTGGCAGCACCTTCGGTCACCTAAAGCAGCTTCCCAGTGCTTTGCGGCACTATATCATGCAAATTAAGCATTAGTGATTTTGCCCTAATTTGTCCTATCACGATAAACGAACCTTGCAGCAGTATTTCACGGGTGACAGCTTCCCCCAGCTTGAAAATTATACCCCTGAGTTCCACCGCGTGTAATCTAAAGTCAGTTTCGGCATGATGCATGATGAGAAAGTCTAGCCCTTGGATTCATCAGCAGCCTTCGACTGCATCACGCATTACACTGCAAGTGTTGTCACTTTCGTCAATCTCCTGATCCACTGGCAGACGCCTTGTCGACCCGATCATTAAGCTTACAAACACATTATATCTTTCTTCTCCTCCCACGTTCTGAGGAGGCAATGGTATCACAGATGTTGCCGAATCTGCTGCCTTCGGAAGTACTAAATGTGTCTGTACCATTTCAGTGCCCGCAACATCTGCGTTACAATCAGCCTTACTGATAGCTTTCTGTGCAACCTCCAAAGTATCCACAGCAAAATTACTGTTGGCAGTTGCACTCTGCAAGACACAAAGATCATCGGCACATGCACTTCACTGCACATCTGGTCCAGGCTGCAGAAATTCGCAAGCTCTCCGCCAGGGTATACCTCACTAATTACGCAAACAACAAACGAGGAGAACAAAACAGTACGACGACAAGGACACTTATTCTAATTCCATTCTAACACTTACTGTAACTTAACTTCTCCGTTTGAGCATCTACACATGACCACAACGTTCCTTGCTTAATCGTTGTGAGCCAGATTTATTAACGAAATGAAATACTTTCCCCATTCAAAACGGCGTAATCTACCACAAAATTCCGACTTCTAAGCAAAACTCACCATCCCCTCCGAAAAGGCAACGCATGGGTAACACCTAATATCTTTCCAGACAATGAGCCACACACATTGATGACAGGGAAAATTAACGTTCATATTTACACAACCACAGAACACAATCTGGGTTTACTTGACACATGTCACACATGAAAACAGACCTTGCAAGCTGCTAAAAGGTGCACTGACTCGACATGATACTCGCAGGGGGTAAAATAGAACAGTTAGTGCACTTACCCACTGCATACTTGGCTTCAAAAGGCTCTGAGCACTATGGCACTTAACTTCTGAGGTCATCAGTCCCATAGAACTTAGAACTACTTAAACCTAACTAACCTACGGACATCACACACATCCATGCCCGAGGCAGGATTCGAAACTGCAACCATAGCGGTCGCGCGGCTCCAGACTGAACCGCCCAGAGCCGCCAGGCCACTCGGCCGGCCCACTGCACACTGATGCTGTGTGTCGACGAAACTGCAACCCTGAGGTAGTCGAGAGTCATCGCCTCCAGGTAGGGTGGCTGGTAATGTTCCTCTGTCACTGAAATTTAGTGGTGACACACACTTCTAACATCAAAATGTAGAGGTCGCCCCAGGGCGAAGCATGCGGCAGAAGACTTCCAAAGAGACCGCACCTAAGGCCTCCCCGGTTTGTGTGGTTCCAGGTGCTGTCTGTGGCAGACCCTGTTGCTGAGCCGGATGCTGTCACCTGTCCTGTTTCAGAGGATACCACTCAGCCTGCAAGATCCGGGCAATCGCAGTAAGTGGGATTATTGGTAGTTGGAAGCTCCAACGTTAGGCGCGTTAAGGGGACCCTTAGGGCCTTGCTGACAAGGAGGGTAAGGAAACCAACGTGCATTCCGTGTGCATACCGGGTGGAGTCATTCCAGATTTGGAAAAGGTCGTCCTGGATGCCACGAAGAGCACAGGGTGGGGCCAACTGCAGGTGGTTGCTCACGTCGGTACCATTGATGTGTAACTTTCGATCAGGAGAGATTCTCACAGGTTTCTAGCAGCTAACAGAAGTGGTAAAGGCTGCCAGTCTTGCTTGCAAGATGAAAGCAGAGCTCACCATTTGCAGTATAGTCGACAGGACCGATTGCGGATCTCTGGTACAGAGCTCAACACAGGAAGAACGTAGATTCAGGAACCACTGGTATAACAGTTGTAAATTGTCGTAGCTGTGTTGGGAAAGTACCACAGCTCAAAGAGGTAATAGAAAGCACTGATTCTCAAATCGTTATAGGCACAAAAATCTGTCTAAAGTCGTATATAAGCTCAGCCGAAATTTTTGCGAAGAACCTAACGGTGTGCTGCCCCCGGTGGCCGAGTCGTTCTAGGTATTTCAGTCTGGAAATGCGAGACCACTAGGGTCGCAGGTTCAAATCCTGCCTCGGGCATGTGTGTGTGTGATGTCCTCAGGTTAGTTAGGTTTAAGTAGTTCTAAGTTCTAAGGGACTGATAACCTCTGATGTTAAGTCCCATAGATCTCAGAGCCTTTTTTGAACCTAGTGGTGTTCCGAAAAGATTCTCAGAAGTAGTTTCACTTGCGCGAAATAGAAGTAGATACTTCCTGTGAGTTAGTCTGGGCAGAGGTCATTGTTGGCAACCGGAATAAAATAATAATGGGATCCTTTTACTGGCCTCCCAGTTCAGATGATACAGTTGCTGAAAGGTTCAAAGAAAACTTGAGTTTGATTTCAAACACGTACCCGACTCATACGATAATAGTTGGTGGTGACTTTAATTTACCCTCGATATGTTGGCGAAAAGACATGTTTAATTCCGCAAGTACAACATCATCCGAAATTTTGCTAAACACATTCTCTGAAAATTGTTTGGAGCAGTTAGTTCATGAGCCCACGCGAATAGTAAACGGTTGTGAAAACACACTTTACCTCTTAGCAACAAATAATCCTGAGTTAATAACAAGCATCAATACCGATATAAGGATTACTGAACACAGGGTGGTCGTAGTGAGACTGAATATTGTAATCCCCAAATCGTGGAAAAATGAGCGAAAAATATACCTATTCAAAAAAGCAGATTAAAATTCACTTGACGCCTACCTGAGAGACAATCTCCACTCATTCCAAATTA
The DNA here is from genome assembly GCF_021461395.2 of Schistocerca americana. Lineage (NCBI taxonomy): Eukaryota > Metazoa > Arthropoda > Insecta > Orthoptera > Acrididae > Schistocerca > Schistocerca americana. The sequence goes on along the minus strand of NC_060130.1, from coordinate 495,578,467 downwards.
ATAATATGAGTGTAGGCCAGATGTGGCTTAAATTCAAAGAAATAGTATCGGCAGAAATTGAGAGATTTATACCAAATAAACAAACAAATAACGGAGCTGATCCTCCTTGGTATACAAAACGGGTTAGAACACTGTTGCACGAACAACGAAACAAACATGCAAAATTTAAACAGACGCAAAATCCCCAAGATTGGCGATCCTTCACAGGAGCTCGAAATTTAGCGCGGAGTTCAATGCGAGAAGCCTATAACAGTTTCGACAACGAAACTTTCTCCCGAAACCTGGCAGAAAATCCAAAACGATTCTTGTCGTATGTGAAGTAAGTTAGCGGCAAGAAACAATCAATGCCTTCTCTGCGCGATAACTATGGAGTTACTATCGAAGACAGTGCTGCCAAAGCAGAGTTACTAAACACAGCCTTCCGAAGTGCCTTCACAAAAGAAGACGAAGTAAATATCCCAAAATTCGAATCGAGAACAGCTGCCATCATGAGTAACGTAGAAGTAAATATCCTCTAAGTAGTGAAGCAACTCAACTCACTTAATAAAAGCAACCAATATTCAAGAAATGTAGTAGGAGTAATTCACTAAATTACAGGTCCATATCGTTAACGTCGATATGCAGCATTATTTTAGAATATATATTGTGTTAGAAAATTGTGAATTACCTCGAAGGAAACGGTCTATTGACACACAGTCAACACTGGTTTTGGAAACATCGTCCCTGTGAAACACAACTAGCTCTTTATTCATACGAAGTGCGGAGTGATATTGACAAGGGATTTCAGATCGATTCCGTATTCCTGGATATCTGGAAAGCTGTTGACACTGTACCACACAAGCTGCTCGTATGGAAATTGCGTGCTTATGGAATATCGCCGCAGTTATGTGATTGGATTTGCGACTTCCTGTCAGAGAGGTCGCAGTTCGTAGTAACTGACGGAGAGTCATAGAGTAATACAGAAGTGATTTCAGGAGTTCCCCAAGGTAGTGCTATAGGCCCTTTGCTGTTCCTTACCTATATAAACGATTTGGGAGACAATCTGAGCAGCCGTCTTCGGTTGTTTGCAGATGACACTGTAGTTTATCAACAAATAAAGCCATCAGAACATCAAAACAAAATCCAAAACGATTTAGAAAAAATATCTGAATGGTGGGAAATGTGGCAGTTGACCCTAAACAACGAAAAGTGTGAGGTCATCCCTATGAGTGCTAAAAGGAACTCTTCAAACTTCGGTTACACGATAAATCAGTCTAATCTAAAAGCCGTATATTGAAATAAATACCTAGGTATTACAATTACGAACAACTCTAATCGGAAAGAGCACATAGAAAATGTTGTGGGAAAGGCTAAGGAAAGGCTGCGTTTTATTGGCAGGACACTTAAAAAATGCAACAAAGCTACTAAGGAGGACACTACGCTACGAGAGGATACTACGCTTGTCTGTCCTCTTTTAGAATACCGCTGCACAGTGTGGGATCCTTACCAGATAGGACTGACGGAGTACATCGAAAAAGTTCAAAGAAAAGCAGCACGTTCTGAATTATCACGAAATATGGGAGAGAGTGTGACCGAAATGATACAGGGTTTGGGCCGGAAATCATTAAAAGAAAGGCGTTTTTCGTTGTGTTGCAATCTTCTCACGAAATTCCAATCACCAACTCTCTCCTCCGAATGCGAAAACATTTTTTTGACACCAACCAACATAGGGAAAAAAGACACCACGATAATATAAGGGAAATCAGAGCTCGTACGCATAGATATAGGTGTTCATTCTTTCCACGCGCTATACGAGATTGGTATAATAGAGAATTGTTAAGGTGGTTCGATGAACCCTCTGCCAGGCACTTAAATGTGATTTGCAGAGTATTCAAGTAGATGTAGATGTGCGTGTGGAGGTCTGAATTGAGGTGGTGGACTGTTGTCAGGATGATGATAGATGGCTGCTCATAAATACTTCACTATTAGTCATACATTTTACTGCAGAACAAACTCGAACATTCTGTGGTGCAACATCCTCCATAACGTGTGCTGAAGACAGCGAGTGTTAAGGAACTGATGCAACAAGTGTCCATGGTCTCAAGCGACTGCCTTCAATGGCGGAAGGCTGTTTGCACCTGTTGGTTGGCCCGAAGGTGGTCCAGTGGCTGGAAGATGCTGAGCCACAGCACTGATCTTAAAACCAGAGGCAGGGGCCCACAGTTGGTGGAGGCCAAATCTCGTGGTGGCTACTTGTAGCATCATGTCGCCTCGAGGAGCGGTTTACACCTCTCCTTGTAAATAGTAGCTACCAGACTGAGACACCTTTGACTGAATACAATTGTAATATATGTTGGGACAGAGCGTTCTTGCTCTGCAAATAACACCTCGGAGCCATGTAGATCATAAGCAGTCTGTTCAAATGGCTCTGAGCACTATGGGGGTCAGCATCTGAGGTCATAAGTCCCCTAGAACTTAGAACTACTTAAACCTAACTAACCTAAGGACATCACACACACCCATTCCCGAGGCAGGATTCGAACCTGCGGCCATAGCAGTCCCGCGGTTCCGGACTGCAGCGCTAGAACCGCACGGCCACCGCGGCCGGCTAAAAAGTTTGTTGATTGGATGTGTAGCAACTGGCCTACAAACGCCTTTCTGCTGTGTCTTCGTTATGGCCGGCCAGAATGGCTGAGCGGTTCTAGGCGCTTCAGTCTGGAACCGCGCGACCGCTACGGTCACAGGTTCGAATCACGCCTCGGGCATGGATGTGTTTGATGTCCTTAGGTTAGTTAGGTTTAAGTAGTTCTAAGTTCTAAGGGACTGATGACCTCAGAAGTTTAGTCCTATAGTACTCAGTGCCATTTGAACCATTTTTGTCTTCGTTATGGCAGTGCCAGCCCCTTTCCTGGAGCACAATATGGGAATCTGCCAGTGGCATTGCTGCATCTGACGTAATGGTGTCTGATCGGTTCTGAGCTGGCTCACTAACAAAGTCTTTTGCAACAGCTGTGGCAATATCACTTTTGTGTCCCACCTGGAAGGCAGCACGTGGGTATGCTCCTGTAAAGTGAAAGGTTGGCCAAATGAAGGAAGTGAGTAGGAGCAGAAAAAGATGAAAATCTCACGGTACTGTTCTTAGAAATGGTTTTTGTATATCACAATATTAACTTAATACATAACGTTTCACTTAGATGTGAAGCCTTAAACCCATCATAAGTAGTACATAGTCTCAATAGCAATCAAAGTCTTCCGGCCGTCAGCTCTTGATCAAAATGGGCAGAATCTGTCACGGAGCTCGTAGACCTCTACAGCACTAGCTATAGGGCGCTGTCGTCGGTGTCTGTTGTAATAACAACATCAGAACTTTCACCTACGACGTGGTATCGTAGCTATCGATACCACATCCCACCCCCCTGAAACGTCATACAGTCGTTGAGTAGGGCTTGCGACGACGGTTGGAGGGACCCAGGGGCGTGCAGCAGACAGCGGTACTGCCGGGGTGTGCTGTCCACCCGTGGTCCCGAATTGCTCGCGAGTTGGCGAGGAAAACGCCCCGTGGAAAACCTGCCCAGGCCGCGCACCGCCATTAGGTATGCTCGGATGAGGAGGCAGAGCATCGACCTCTATGGGCGACGACGGCGGTGGCGTGACAGCAGCCTCAGCGTCCATCGGTTCCGGCACCGTGGAGGTACGCGGCGACGGCGACGGCCAGGGGTGTGGCGACGGCCAGAGGCGTCCGTCCGGTGCAGGTGACTGGACCGGCAGCGGCGACGGAGACAACGGCATGCGCGAACGCGGCGGGGGCGCGAGCAGCGGAGGCGCCGTCGGTGGAGTAGTGGGCTGAGGCGGCGGAATCCGTGAAGCCTCCAATTCTGCCAGAAAACAACCAACAGCAGAAAACCGAGGACGGCACAAACGGATCTGATTGCGGTGTCGCTTGTCAGTGCTGTAGGGACCAGAAATGACAAATAAGGCGCCGCCAAGTTGTCGAAGGATGGGTCCCTGCTCCCAGCGCTGCCTTCCATAGAAAACGCGATAGAACACTAACCCATGCGGCGCCAAGCCACAACGAGGAGAAGCAGCGAAGCGCGCGGCAGCGGGTGCAACAGCTGCTGGAGCTACTGATGGGCGCGGCCGTGTAGCAATTCCGCTGCGGAATGGGTGCCGAGCGGCTGCGAGCAATATGAAGCAAGGAAAGTCCAGAGCGTGTGCTTGTGACAGTGTGTGGCGCGCAGTTTGCTTATCTGCGACTTAAACGTACGCACTAAGCGATCAGCCTTGCCATTTGACTGGGGGTGGAACAGGGTGAGGTCAGATGGCGAATGCCATTAGCAGCCCAGGACGCTTAAATATCTGACGATACGAATTGGGGGCCATTGATGGAGACAATAACTTCAGGAAAGCCCTCAGTGCAGAAAATAGACGCCAAACCCCAAATAGTACTGGCAGATGTAGTAGAAGACACAGGTACAACAAAAGGAAAGTTGCTGTACGCATCAATGAGTATCAACCAGCGGGTGTCCCAGATATGAGCCGCAAATCCAATATGAACGCCCTGCCCAGGCGCAGTGGGAGTCGGCCACACAAAGAAGCGCTGGCGGTGAGCAGATTGATGCTCCACGCAAGAGCGACAGTTAGCAAGCACATTCTCAAAATGTTTATCAATCACAACCCAAGTGCAGTGACGACGCGCTAATTGCTTCATCGGCACTATACCCCAATGACCAGCGTGCAGCAAGTGGAGAATTTCCAACTGCAACGAATGAGGTACAACCACACAGGACTGATCATTGTCAGTTCGTAACAAGATAACGCTGTGGTGTATAGACAGTTTGGGACTTTGCGCAAAGTAACGTCGAACAAGTGGATCACGAACCTGCATGGCAGATGGAGGCCATTGAGTATGGATATACTGCGAAAGAATCTGCAGAGAAGCATAGGTGGCTGGCGCGGAAGCAATGCGACGAAAATTCACTGCAAAACCATCAGCTAATTCTTTATCTTGTGAATCAATAAACATGCATGACAATTCGGAAGAATCAGACACTTCGTCAGGACCGATAGGCAGACGAGACAAAGCATCAGCATTGCCACGCTGGGCTGTGGGCTGAAACAAAATTTCGTAATTGTAGCTAGAGAAAAACAAAGACCAACTTAGCAACTTTTGTGCAGTAAGGGCCAGATCTGGCTTTGACGGGTGGAGCAACAACGTCAAAGGCTTGTGGTCGGTGACCAAATAGAACTTTGGACCATACAAAAAAATTATGAAACTTTCTCACACCATAGTTAATAGCTAAAGCTTCTTTCTCGATTTGAGAATAGTTTTGCTGGGCAAAATTGAGCAACTTAGACGCAAAAGCTATCGGGCGATCGACAAATTTAATGCGGTGTGAGAAAACTGCTCTGATGCTGTGAGAAGATGCATCCACAGCCAAAACAACTGGTTTGGAGGGATCGAGAGGAATCAAATAGCGGTCACTCAACAAAGCATATTTGAGCTTGTAGAAAACAGCGTCACATTCCGAAGACCAAACAAAAGGAACGTTCTTACGCCGAAGGCGATGCAAAGGCGCTGCAATCTCCGCTGCATTTGGTATAAACCGAATATAATATGAAATTTTGTCCAGCACAGACTGAAGATCTTTCAAGTTCCTGGGTGCTGGCAAGTCTCTAGTTGCACTGAGATGTGAGGGCAAGGGGTGGATACCCTGTTCGTTAATCATATATTCTAAATACTGAATATCAGTTTCAAAAAAATTGCACTTACCTCTGTTACACTTTTGTCCTGCCTGCAAAAGTACAATAAATATGGCACGCAAATTCTGCAAATGTTCGTCAGGGATGCGACCTGATACCACTATATCGTCCAGATAATTTGAGCAACCAGGGACAGTGGTCCACAACTGCTGCAAATAAGACCGAAAAATAACTGGAGCTGAAGCACAACCGAACGGAAGGCGGCGAAACTTGAACAATCCACTGTGGGTGTTGATCACAAAATAGCGCTGCGACTGTTCGTCGAGCGTAATCTGAAAGTATGTGTCCCGCAAGTCAATCGTGGGAAAGAATTTTCTCGCATCAAGCTTATCAAAAATGTCTTCAGCAAGCAGTAAGGGAAATGTAGCTACCACTGCCTGGGGGTTTACTGTAGACTGAAAGTCAGCACAAATACGGAGAGAACCGTTTGGTTTCTTCAGACACACCATAGGCGTAGCCCATGGCGAAGCAGAAACAGGTTCAATGACACCAATGTCTTGCAAATGCTTAAGTTCAGAAGCTAGGGCGTCGCGCAGGGCGTGCAGTACCGGGCGTCCATCCCGGAAAATAGGCATTTCATTGCCTTTAACAGCAACATGGGCTGAAAAATCTGTGGCAAATCGTAGACCATCAGAAAAGAGTTCAGCAAAATCATCGCTTAGTGCGGCAACCTTGTCTGCATGGTCAATAGCGTTGATGCAAAGTACATTTTCCTGAATAGCGAGGGCCAAAAGTTCAAATGCGCGCATGCCGGAAATGTTCGTAGAATCACTAGAGCAGAGCACATGGAAAGACACTGTACGTGTCGTGGCACCGTATGTGGCTAGCAAACTACACACGCCAAGAACTGAGATTTCCTGTCCAGCAAGTGCAACCAGCGTGGAATGTGAGCGATAAAGCGGGAGTGAGTAATGTAAGTCATACATCGATTTGTTCAGTAAAGAAACTGATGCACCAGTGTCCAGCGGCATGCGAACAGAACGAACACTAATGAGCCGTCACAAAAAGTTTCCTCGCATCGCGCTGAATGTGAGAGGAAGTGTCTGGCAAAACTAGATTCATACGACGATCTGTCGAAGCATTTGAAGCAGAAGGCTTTGATTAAATGACATTAACATCCATAGGCTGATGTGAATCATGATTACGGCGGTGGCCGTTGCGGTGACGCCCACGTGAGTCACACGAACGGGAGACAATTGGTGAATTAGAGTTTGTCTTACTACACACAGCTTGCACATGTCCTTTCTTATTACAAAAATAACACAGAGCTTGGCGGGATTGGCAACTGTCCCGTGGGTGGCCACGAAAGCAGTTCGGACATGATTTCAGTTTATTAGTGGGTACCTGGTTTGAAATTTGTATACTTGCGCGCGAGTGGCGCGGCGTGGCTGGCCGTGCTGGCGGGTGGGAGGGCACGTGTTGTGCCGCGCTAGCAGTACACACACCCGGGGGAACGTGGAAGTAGCCATGTCTAATGTATCTTGTCTGTCTAGCAAGTCTACTTCCTGCAATGTGATCCGCTACATTCTGCGCAATAGCGCCTCTAATCATTTCATCCGCACATGGGCGTCCACAGGAGCCATGGAAGTCACAATCAGTTAGTCTCTGAAGGCCCACTATCCAAGCTTTATTCGACCGAGTAGAGCCACGCTGGAGGCGAAAGAATTTGTAGCGTGCAGTTACCACATTTACATTATCACGAAAGTGGGGGGTGGTGGGAAACAATTTCACGGGCACACAGTACAACACAAAACCCGCGTTGACATTGAATAAAGTAAGCCGCTCTGTACCTGGTATGTTGTAAGCTGCGAAGTGTGCCTCGAGTTGTGTGATGTATTCTGGCCAACTTCCAACGTCAGGGTTGAAGGCACGAAATAGCGGCGCCGTTGGCCACGGCGTTGGTACAGGCGGTGACGTTGGAGGCACCGAGGTAGCTGCAGTTTGTAGTGTGACCAGTCCATTTATGGCAGCAAGCAGCTGCGCCATTTGCTGGGCCTGAAAACGTACAAGATGGGACAGTGAAGCCTGTTCCTGTGGCGGAGCCGTGGTTTACATAAACGAAATTCTTATAGCGAATGGTGGGAACACTAACATACAGTCACTCTGCCAGACGGGGATATCACAAAAAGGCTAAAGCAGTACCGAGGAAAAAACGAAATGAGAGGAGAGGGAAAAAATTTTTTGATCGCAGTTCGTCGAGAAGTTTTGTATCCCGCCCTGAAGGCGGCAGGTGGGTCTGCTCCTGTAAAGTGAAAGGTTGGCCGAACGAAGGAAGTGACTAGGAGCAGGAAAAGGTGAAAATCTCTCGGTACTGCTCTTCGAAATGATTTTACTATATCACAATATTAACTGAATACTGTAGGCGCCCCGGTGGTCCAAGTCCCCTATGGTGCACTGGATGGCCGAGCGGTGACCCCTCCAGTTGTCAGTGTTTTGGTTGGCAGGAGAGCCATCACCGGATTACTACAGGAGGCCGAAAGGCACGCGTTTTAGCTCACACAGGCTGGCGTGAGGTCTGGAACAGGACAAGGAAATTAGAATTTAGAAAAAAGGACGTAGCTGTTGGAATACTTAACTTTAATCCATTAATGGTGAACGTAGGTGTGGACGGTACTTGATTCACAATATCAACAGTAACTGATAAGGCGCCTTGCTAGGTCGTAGCAAATGACGTAGCTGAAGGCTATGCTGAACTATCGTCTCGGCAAATGAGAGCGTATTTCGTCAGTGAACCATCGCTAGCAAAGTCGATTGTACAACTGGGGCGAGTGCTAGGAAGTCTCTCTAGACCTGCCGTGTGGCGGTGCTCGGTCTGCAATCACTGATAGTGGCGACACGCGGGTCCGACGTATACTAACGGACCGCGGCCGATTTAAAGGCTACCACCTAACAAGTGTGGTGTCTGGCGGTGACACCACATTCCTCCCCCGCAAATCGGCGTACGGTGGTGGCATAAGGCTTCCGCCCGCCGTGGGGAGGGCCCCATGTTGACGCATGCGACGAGGTGGGGAGACTAACAACAGGCGAGGCTGTGCCACCCGCATCCTGCCATTCGGACCGCGGGGAGCTAGGAAACGCCTGAAAACCTGCTCCAGGGTGAACCCCAACATGCGGTGTATGCGCCCGCAGAGAGACAGGAGGGGCCGAAAGGTCGACCTCCATCGGACTGGGGAAGACGACATATGGTCTGGAGCAGGCAAGAGTTCCATGTCGGAGGACAACTGGTCACGGGAAGCGATCGGCAGTGCGTGACCCAGGGAGGCGCCCGGCGGTTGCAGCGACGCGTCCACTGCGGGCGTCGCCGGCGGGAGAACAGGCGGCGGCGTCGGTGGCAGCGGCGCGTCGCCATGGGGCAAAATGGAAGGCAGCGTCGGTAACACCTGGGGCTGAGGCGAGCCAGTAGATGGGTCCCCAGGGCGCTGACCGGACGGCACCGCCGATGAAAGCAGACAGGGAGCAGCAGATCCCGTGCGACGACAGAGCCGCGGCTGATTGAGATGCCGGCGCACCTCACCAGAGGCCCTCAAAACCAGATACATAGTGCGACCGAGGCAGCGAAGAATGCGCCCTTTGATCCAACGCCGTCAACCTCGGTACTGACGATAGTATACAACGTCGCCTGGAGGAAAAGCAGGTGTCTGCCGCTGCACAGGAACCTGATGCGGCAGATGTAACAAAGACATCAAGGTTCGATGATGACGACCGTGGAGCAACTCAGCCGGCGAGCGACCATCTCGGGGCTGAGAGCGATACGAGGACAAAAAGAGCATTAACACGTCCTCCCGAGAATGCGACTCTTTTAACTTCAACATCTGTGACTTCAAAGTCCTGACCAATCGTTCAGTGGCACCGTTTGACTCTAGCGAAAACGGCGTGGACGTCAGATGTTGAACAGAATGCAGAATGCAGAATGCAGAATGACTGAAATTCTGCGGACATGAATTGTGGGCCATTGTCGGAAACATTAGTTTGTGGAAGACCTTCAAGGCAAAAGATAGCAGATAACGCTTGGATGGTGGCAGATGACGTCGTGGAAGACATCCGGACAACAAAAGGAAAATGACTGAATGAATCAACCACAACCAACCATCGAGCATTCCAGAATGGACCAGCAAAATCGATGTGTAAGCGTTGCCAGGGGGAAGTGGCTTTTGGCCATGCAAAGAATTTCCGCGGTGGGGCTGATTGTTGTTCGGCATACACCATGCAAGAAGAGCACATATTCGTAATCGCGGCTTTGATTCCGAACCAAGTACAGTGCTGACGAGCAAGTTGTTTCGTTCTCACTGTACCCCATGTACTTGGTGGAGAAGCTGTAAGACAGAGGACTGTAACGAACGCGGGACCACGACCCTGGACTGATCATTATCAGAACACAACAGCAAAACACCACGTCGAACAAAAAGTCTCTCCTTGTGAGCAAAAAATCGGCCAACCAACGGGTCCCCGATCCATGACTTTGGCAAGGGCCATTGCGTAGCTACAAAACGCAGAATGGTAGCAAGGACAGGGCCGGCAGCTGTGGCTGTAGCTACACGACGAAAATCAATCTTAAACGATTCGACCACGTCATCGGTTTCCGAATCAATGAACATGCAAGCAAGTTCAGAGGAATCGAGTGCTCTATCCTCAGCAATGGGCAAACGGGACAACGCATCGGCGTTTCCGTGCTTAGCAGTGGACCGATACAAGATATCGTAGTGGTACTGCGAGAGGAAAATAGACCAGCGAATGAATTTCTGCGCTGTACGTGGAGGTACAGGCTTGTTCGGATGAAAAAGCGATGTCAAAGGTTTGTGGTCTGTGATGATGGTAAAGTGATGACCATACAAGAAATCATGAAACTATGTAACACCAAATACGAGAGCCAATGCTTCTTTCTCGATCTATGAATAAGTTCTTTGCGCACACAAGAGCAATTTGGACGCAAAAGCAATAGGGCGATCGTGTGATCTATCTTTGTGTGCAAGCACAGCACCGATCCCGAAATCCGATGAATCCACCATCAACAGTAGGGGCTTCTGGGGATCGAGTGGCGTAAGGCAAGTATTGGAAAGCAACACCGATTTCAACTGGCGAAAGGCGCGTTCGCATTCCATCGTCCAGACGAATGGAACACCTTTACAGCGTAAGTGATGAAGCGGAGCTGAAATGGAAGAGGTGTGTGGTATATAATGGTGATAATAATTAATTTTTCCCAGCACACTCTGTAGCTGCGGTGAAGGCAAGTCTTGTATGGCACGGAGGTGCTCGGGACTGGGAGTACGCCTTGGGCATTGAGTACATGTCCCAGGTAGGGCAAGTCACGAGCAAAAAACACACATTTGTCCTTCCGGAAGCGAAGACCATTTTGTCGCAAAACCTGAAAATAATGTTCTGAGATTGGCTAAATGTTCTTCTTCCGTCTTTCCGGAGATCACAATATCGTCCAGATAGTTTGCTGCAGTAGGGACCGACGCACAAACAGTTTGGAGATATTGCTGGAACAATGCAGCGCCGGGACTTACTATAGACAAGTTAAACAACTGAAAAAAATGAAACCAAACAAGTTCACTGCAGAAAAAGAACGAAGGATGTAAAATGACACAAGTTTTGTTTGTCCTTTGTATGTTGCAAGAAGGCTGTATTGTCCTAACACAGGGAGATCTTGACCTGAATAACTAGTTAACTCAACATTTGCGGCACGCGATGGAGGTGTGCCCAGCTGTTTGTACGTGTCTTGATTGATCAGTGAAACTGCAGCTCTGGTATCGAGCTGGAATGGTATCACTTTGCCGTTAATGTCCAAGTCTACAAAAAGTTAATTGTCTTCCTGATGAGAAGAGCGACTGTCTCACGCAACGTGAACTGACACTGGCATATAATCACTTGCGACTTGACGGGATTTCCGGCGATGTCGACGCACACTATTTGTGGGACGAACACAGTCGCTGTTAGAGAGAGTGGCACTGGGCGGAGTGGAATGAACTACATGAATTTCCATGGGCGATGTTTCATGAGCCTGAGTATCCTAGGTTCTAATCCGGCGCGAAGCAAAGGGCCTGGAATGGTTGTGAGTTTTCGATCTGAGGCTTTCTGGCAAACACCCTGAACATGTCCTTTTTTATTACAGAAAAAGCAAATAGCTTGGTGTGACGGGCAATTCTGACACGAATGTCTAGTAGCGCACCGCAGGCAAGATTTTAGCACTGCATTTACTTACCTGCGCGGCACACGTGGCTGAGAGCCTGGCGGCAGCGACGCGGCCGGGCGCGAGGGCTGTTTACTGCTCCGTGCAGCTTGCCCGGCGGGCCGGTTAACCTGACACACGGCTGGCTTCAAATGATTCCTGAGCAAAGTCAAGTGTGTCCTGCCGATCCAATATGTCCATCACTTGTTGAAGGGAGGGATTGAATAGTTTCAAAATCAAAATGGTTCAAATGGCTCTGAGCACTATGGGACTTAACAGCTATGGTCATAGTCCCCTAGAACTTAGAACTACTTAAACCTAACTAACCAAAGGACATCACACAACACCCAGTCATCACAGGTTTCAAAATCTGTTCCCTTATACGAACATCAGAAACGTTCTGTGTAATTGCATCACGTACCATAGTATCTGAATAAGGGAGTCCACATTGACACTCAAAAGCACAATCCCTAGTAAGGCAATGCAAGGTTGCAACCCACTCCCGATTAGTCTGACCTGCCGTACGTTTTGTATGAAAGAAGGTATGCCTTTTCGCAACTACATTGACTGATTCTTTGAAATATGCATCCAATGCAGACAAAATTTCGTTGTAGGACAGAGTTGCTATGTCGCGTCGGGGAAATAATTTGACTATCACACGGTACCTTTGGACGCCGACCGATGATAACAACAATGGCTGCCGCTCGTTAACTTGAATACTATAGGCGGCGAGATGGAATCCAAATTGGCATGACCACTCCGTCCAGCTTTCCAGTGCAGCATCAAAAGGACGAAAAGTTGATGCAAAAGCGTGTTGTGGCTGCGTTAGCGGTGGAGCGGCGGCTGCCGCTTTGTTTTGCATTGCCTGTTGACCCTGGACGAACTGTCCAAGGGCATCCAGTAGGGCCTGTTTCTGCTGATTCTGTAAGCGAAAAATTTCGGACAGTACATCTGGAGATTGTGGCGAAGCCATTACACAAGTAAATCAGGGCAATATCGATAAGAACGCGGTTTTGCCTCGTCGCCAATGTTTTGGTTGGCAGGAGAGCCAACACCGGGTTACTAGAGGAGGCCGAAAGGCACGCATTTTAGCTCACGCAGGCTGGCGTGAGGTCTGGAACAGGACAAAGAAATTAGAATTTAGAAAAAAGGATGTAGCTGGTGGAATACTTAACTTTCAGCCATTGATGGTGAACGTCGGTGTGGACAGTACATGATTCACAATACCAATAGTAAATGACAATGGCGCCTTGCTAGGTCGTAGCAAATGACGTAGCTGAAGGCTATGCTAAACAATCGTCTCGGCAAATGAGTGTTTGTTTTGCCAGTGAACCATCCCTAGCAAAGTCGGTTGTACAACTGGGACGAGTGCTAGGAAGTCTCTCTAGACCTGCCGTGTGGCGGCGCTCAGTCTGCAATCATTGATAGTGGCGACACGCGGGTCCGACGTATACTAACGGACCGCGGCCGATTTAAAGGCTACCACCTAACAAGTGTGGTGTCTGGCGGTGACACCACAGTCAGGATGCTGGGAAATGACTGTGGACGCGTCAGAAACGCCAAAGAAACATTATTAGTTCATAATACCTTTATTCCTGCCAAGTACAATGTGGCTTGGTGATATCAATGACCTTCCCGAGTCCTCACTGATTCATAGCAATGACACCAGCTCTGGGCCGCACAGTCTTGCTAGCGCAGCGCCGCGTGCTGTGATGTTGCAAAGGAGTGTCCTTATTTCGTACTTTGGCTACGCGTGGCTGGTAGCACTCGGCTGGCCGGCCGGATCGGCTGCGGACATCAAGCTGCTGCGCATAGGAAGCTATGGGTTGGAGTCCAGGCACTGTTCACACGAGAGGCGTTCTCGTAGTGCAGAGTGTACTCTATCCCACCCCGTCTTCTTCCCTGCTCCTCCTGGTGGCTCGTCCACAGTGGACAGGCGGAACGGGCTGCAGTCCCCCAGCGTCATCTCTCACCCGGTTGTGAAGGTGGATGCACAGGGTCTAGGCCCCGCACGATCTCGACGACGGCTCACTGACGTGGTCAGCATTGGCTGCGAGCCAGTCTGCCGTGATGTCTGCTAATCCTGGGTTGATGATTGACAGCGGCAGCAGAGAGGACCAGAGCCGGTACCGTCCCCTCACGTCTGCTGCTGGTTGGGCCACCCTTACTGCAACATCTCCTTAATACATGTCGATCACCGGGCTGAGCGCTACGCAGCAACCCATTACACATCTAACTGCAAGTCTAACTGCGAGTGCCTTATTGTTATCAAAGCTGACGTATTTAAAGGAAGCACGAGCGACGTCCTGACGTCATGCTCGTTTGTAATGAACACATTCTTTCCACTTATACTGCTGATTCATCTGTCGTACTCGCCCCTTAGGTTTTCTTGCGACAGAGGTACATTTTGTTGCGGTAGACTTACACGAGGTTGTGAAATGCAGTACAGCTGACGCTATACCTCTGTCAGCCACCCTACAAAGTCTCCGTCTTACAGAAACCCACATTCTCTCTCACCTCTTGTGTGTAACCGGCCACTGCCCCTGAGTGACGACACATTCCGATATATGTGCAATCCTCTTACCTCTTGGCTAACTTACTGCCTCTGGCTCTCGGCACAGGCAACGAAACTTTGACAATATTCCACGTTTCCAACTCTTTACTATTCCGTGAAACTACACATCCCCCTCCTTTAACAAAATTCGTCCCGAATTTTATAATTGTGGACTTACTGATTGTGCACGCCATACTTCCTTATACTCTACAGGTATCTAACAACTACTCCTTCAACACTGTCAAATTTTTCTTACCCGCTAATAATCTATTTACACTCAATACTGATTCCAATGTTATCATTGCTTATCAATTTATATTACGTTCCATTATTCCCAATCCATCCCATCGGTATTTGATGTACGGTTGTTATTTCAGAACGAGACATCTTTTTCCGTATACAAAAGTAAGTTGCACAAATAAGCGCTAGAACTAATATTATGCGCGTCATTGAGACACCAAATATAATTGTGTTTTGCTTACGTTTCTCCCGATATTGCTGCACGTGCTGCAGTGGTTGATTAACTGAGATCTGCTCTTTTTCTAAGATAATCAGGCTATCTAAAGATTGTAGTAATGTAGGATCCAAGGACTCTTAATAAACGTTAGATTCTGGCGAGGCAATATGTGTGGCGGTTCCTCTGGATATTTCAAGATAGGCTGTGTCACGTTAATCATTGTTGTACCCGTGAAAGTAGCTGGTAGGTGAAAATGCTTCCCCACTATTTTACATCCAGTGCCATTAATTAAAAACCCACTGCCCTGCAATTCAAGCTTTGATATATCTGTAAATCTACCATTTCTGGAACAAGTGGCAACTACGATCTCTAGTTCGAACACAGAGTGAATCCAATATTCCCCAACTTTCTGAAATTTCGGTCTCGGAAGTAACACCTTCTTTTCGCATTCTAAGGTTCTCATATTCCCCACGAACAACTGCATCTCACACGAATGATTGTGGGTTACCACCTCCTTTGCTGGACAAATAAAAACACTTCCCCTGAAACAGTCTGTCAAATCTTCCGTAGACATTACCACATGAGCACTCCTCCGTCTTGACACTAACAATACTTCCCGAGTTTGCACTTGCACCCACTTCCCAAGTGCACCCCATCTAATTGGATACGGGTGTACTGTATAACACTGGTACTGCGAATTGATACCCACCACTGGTATTTGCACTTCTACGTGTATACTCGTCTGATCTGTAATTACTCTCAGTTTAGACATGCGATAGAGTAACGGTAAATTCCGCTTCGCCGGAGGCACGACATGACGCACTCCTTCCGAGAATTCCTTCTGCACTTTCAGCAACGCCTTCAGCACGTGATCTGGACCTAACAAAGTTGCACTCAATTGCCCATGCACTGCGTGATACATAGTTTCATATAACGCTTCCAATTCGACACGTGCATCATCCACCCTGTCTGCCAATGCCCTCAATAAAGGTGCTACTTGTATTTTCCCGTCTATTCGGATCAATCTCGTCTGTATAGCCTCTATATCCCCATTGGTTCAAATGGCTCTGAGCACTATGGGACTTAACATCTATGGTCATCAGTCCCCTAGAACTTAGAACTACTTAAATCTAACTAACCTAAGGACATCACACAACACCCAGCCATCACGAGGCAGAGAAAATCCCTGACTCCGCCGGGAATCGAGCCCGGGAACCCTGGCGTGGGAAGCGAGAACGCTACCGCACTATATCCCCATTCAACACTTTCCTGGTATTTGCTGCATACCGTTCCAGGTCTGACGTCAACTCCCGCACTGTTCTAGAGACATTCAATATCCCCTGCTGCATGTTACCTATACGTGTCGTGTGCCAATCCACTTTCGATTTTGTCTCCTCCGCCTACTCCTGCACCTCCCCACCATACTGTTTAAGCTCCTTATATCTTCCTCGTCCGTGGTTCCAAACACTGTTTTCAGTAATTTTCCCCCTGCATCCAACCACGCTCGTTTCCTGCGAACGAGCGTTTGTGGGACCACTTCTGTTACTTGTTGCAACTGCCTTCTCAGCTTTTCGTATAAGAGCTTCAATTCCTGATACTCGTTCCGTATGTCTTGAAACAACCCCTCTTTCTCCGTGGCCACCTGTAGTGCCGTAAACCTATCCTGTAGTGTCCATACATCATTCCTCACTCCCCATATATTATACATGAACACAATTGTCCACCTGCGGCTTGACAATACCACATCTACTTGTCTTGCAAACAAAATTCCCTTATCCAGTGGTTGCACCTGCACCACCTCTCCTCTGCAACAGTGTAGCAGTACCAGACTGACGAAAAGTTTCCCGGGCAACATCCTGGCATGGCACCTGAAGGAAAAGGAAGCCATGTCAATCGCTCCCTTCCTTACCACGTCTAAAACACACAAATGGCAAGTAAAAACTACACATATCCTATTACCTAATAACAATATATACGACATGTTCCTCCTGGAGGACACTAATCTACTTATCACTAGACCTACGTGCGTAACGAACGTTCCTCTGCTGTTTTTTTAGCTTCGGTACCCTCACACCCTTTGTTACTGCTGGAGGAATCTTGCGGTAACGCATCCACTGCGCCCTTAAACGGCTTAATCCTACTCACATTAACTACTGACGACTTGGTTGGTAACTGCAAATTTACGTTCACGGGAGACACTATTTCATTTACCAGATACGGTCCAGAATATTTAGTCAAAAACTTCTTCGTTTTACCCTTCGGAACATAAGGATTAGCCAACAATACCCATTGACCAATTCTGTATTGCGGCAGTTTACCTGTTCTTTGCCCAATACTCTTTTGTTTCTCCAAAGCTTTAGTATTAGCACGCCGTACTCTTTGCCAAATCTTTCTCCATTTCTTGGCGAAATTCTTCACTGACTCATCCTGTGAACCTACCTGAGGTTTGAGCACATCAAATGGTGATGGCATTTTCCGACCATAACTTACCTCATACGGGGAGAGCCCCGTTCCTGTATGAACTTTTGCGTTATATGCGCCTGTCAACAGATTTAAATACACGTCCCAATCCGCGTGTTCTGAATTTACGTAATGACTAATCATCTTAACTAACGTCCTGTGAACCCATTCTGTTTGCCCATTCGACTGAGGATGAATTGGGCTTGATAGCAATTTCTTAACTTTCAATAAACGGCATAACTGCTTCATCAGCTCCGACATAAGGTTACTACCCTGATCTGTAATTATAGTATCAGGCACACCATACATCAGCAACCAGTTATTTACTAAGGCTTCCGCAAAAGTGCTTGCCTTCTGATCTGGAATAGCTACCATTACCAGGTATCGGTAAAAATGATATAATATTGTTAATACGTATCGATTACCTTCTTGGGTCTTGTTAAATGCTCCGATTACGTCTAATCCAATGAATGCGAACGGACGATCCGCTTCAGGTAGTCTCTGTGACTGAATTTTCTGATGACTTAAATCTGCTCTCTGCACATACTGCTCTACATCATTGCGACGTGTCTTCCACCAAAACCTTTCAGCTACCCGTCTGTCAGTCGTTCTTTTACCACCATGACCCGACAATACATGGTCGTACCCTTGTTTCAACATTTCTTTCCTCAGCGACTCCGGTACTACGACGCGTAGTCCGCACTTTGTCTTCCTGCAAAGCATCCCATCCTGCATTTGCAACTGCGGTTGCGTTCGAACGATTGACACTATCTGTCAGTAGCTTGCGCCTTTATCCACTCCTTCTCACTTTTGCCCACAACTTGTACAGCTGCTGTTTTTCTACTAAGTGCATCTGCATTCGTATGTTTTACCCCTGGTTTGTGAATTACCTCGTAGTCAAATTCACTTAGTTTCAGTGCCCATCTAGTTAAACGACTTGAAGAACCTTTCAACCCCAACAACCACTTCAATGCTGCGTGATCTGTAATCGCCTTGAACTTACGCCCATATAAATAACTGCGAAAATACGAGATAACGTAAATCACTGCTAACATTTCTTTCTCTGTAGTTGAATAATTCTTCTCTGCCTTATTCAGTTGCCTGGAAGCAGAAGCCACTGGATGATCCTGTCCATTAACCTTCTGAGAAAGAATAAAACCTACAGGAATATTACTGGCATCACAAGATAGTATGAACTCTTGTTCGAAATCAGGAAGTATCAGCACTGTGTCTGCCATTAGTATCTGAGTTCCTCGAATGCCTCCTGACACTGTGCTCTCCATTTAAACTTAACACCTTTCTTTAACAATCTCGTTAATGGATGTGCAATTTTCGCGAACCCCTTTACATATCGTCTGTAGTAATTACATAAAACGACATATTGCTGAACTTGTCTAATGGTCTGTGGTACTGGGAAACCACGCACAGCCGACGTTAGACGAGGATCCGTTCTTACCCCATCCTGACTGATAATATGCCCTAGATAAGTCACTTTCGTCTGGGAAAAACTGACATTTCTTTACATTAAGCGTAAGATTTGCCTCTCTTAGCCTACTAAATACTTCGTTCAGTCGTTCCACATGCTCTTCTATATTACGCGAAAAAGTAACAATATCATCGAGGTATACCATAGCAATCTTCGGTTTCAGTCCTCGAAGCACACCATCTAACAGACGCTGGAAAGTAGCAGGAGTGTTTTTCAACCCAAATGGCATTATGTGACACTGAATGTAACCAAGGCTTGTTGTAAAGGTCGTCTTCGGTCTATCCTTGGGACTTACCTCTATCTGAGGGTACCCACTCTTTAGATCTAGCGTCGAAAAATAGTTACACCGACCTAGGTTGTCCAATGTTTCCGTGATGTTCGGTATTGGATACGCATCTGTTACAGTTCGTGTGTTCAAAAAACGATAGTCACAACAAAACCTATACTTCTTAGTACCGTCCAATGACTTCTTAGGAACTATCACTATGTTGGCAGACCACGGGCTTTCACTGTTCTCTATAATACCGTCCCTTAGCTGTTGATTAATAAATTCTTCCACTAGTGGTTGTAGGTGTTTCGCTATCCTGTATGGTTTTCTATAGACCAGCGGACTATCGCCAGTCGGTGTATGGTGCTGTGTAATAGGAGTTGCTGGTAATGGACCTTCTAAATTAAACAAATCTAAATACTCTAATAACAAAGCTTCCATAGCTTTCCGATCACCATTCTCCAAATGACGAATCTTATCACGTAGTACAGATGCCTTGACGGTTTGCTTGACGTTATAATCACCTTGGGATTCACCTATATCCTCATCGTCGAGTATTTCCAAACTTGCTACCACTAAACCCTTTGAGAGATACACTTCATCTGCCCCAAAATTATCTACACTGACCGGAATCATCAGTTCCTCATTTATATCCGTTACGTGCGCAACGCTCCTCCTAATAAAACAATGCATTTTATCCAATGCTTCATTGCTCTGCAGTGGCTCCACCACACATAGTCTCTGCTGTGGTACATCGGTACATACTGACAACCAAACTAACTTCCCTGTACCCGAAGGCACTTTGACATGCGTAATCATCTTTAATGCCCTTGTACGCGGCTCAATTGGTGATATCTTAGCAACGGATGCACCTCGCGACGTAGAAACATTTACAGCTGTTGTACCCATTCAAAACAAGTTTCCACTACGTTCAACTGTACGCTGTGAAAGATTAATTTTGGCATGGTGTTTATCGAGGAAGTCCAGTCCGAGAATCACAGAATACCCTTGTCCCACAGTTGGCAACACTTCCATATGCATTCCGAACTCTACAGTTCCAATGTTAAAAACCAGCTGTGTTGTACCCAATGATTGCAACTCATTATTCCCTACTCCACGTAATCTATACCTAGGAGTATCTAGTCATCTCCTACCCACGAGGTCTAGACTAGCAACAGATACATGTGCCCCTGTATCAATCAAAAACTTACATCTGTTATTCCTTACAACAACCATCAAGCAACAATCCGTCTCTGTACTAGTTTTCACCGTACTTCTGCTTACCGGGAATGTCTTCCGACGCGCGGCCGCTACGGTCGCAGGTTCGAATCCTGCCTCGGGCATGGATGTGTGTGATGTCCTTAGGTTAGTTAGGTTTAAGTAATTCTAAGTTCTAGGGGACTGATGACCTTAGACGTTAAGTCCCATACTGCTCAGAGCCATTTGAACCATTTTTTTTTGTCTTCCGACGGACGAAACACTCCCGTTCCCGTTTAACGCTTTTCCTGTTTATTCCGTTACCATTCTGCTTACTACGACACTCATTCGCCTTGTGACAGTAGTGTTTACAAACATAGCACTGCGGCTGTCTGCATTGAGCCCTCATGTGACCTTTCCTCCCGCAACGGTAACAATTCCTCTCCGACGCAAAGATGCGTTTATCATTGCGAACCCTTGTTGCAATGTCTATCTCCTGCAGATGCGTTGAAATACGCAGTGCTGCAGCTATATCCCCAGGATTCTCCATCCTAACCCTACAAGAAAATCCTGCAGGAATTCCCCTGAGGAATACATCGAGGGCCCTGGTTTCTGCCTCTCATAGTAATACGTAATCCGCATCAGAATTACCCGATAATTCATAGGTCTGCGAGTTAATTTTCCGTATCCTATCTGAACAAGACTCCACTGTCTCATTGACCTTCTGTGTCAAATTACCTATCTTCTCCATAAAAAATCTTGCACTATTCTGCTTACGATATCTTTGTCGTAACCCATCTGCCAATTCTTCAAACGCGCTCGCCTTACTAAGCGTCTGCGTCTCATGGTACATCACGAACGTCTTGGCGTCCCATGCAAGTCGAAAATTTGATATACGTAACGTAGTTACGTCCGACCAATTGCTCATTGCAGCTGTTGCCAAAACATCATTAATGAACGCTGTGACATCCTCTGCTGTTTTACCCGAGAAAGGCGTGATCAGGTTAGCTACTGAAGGATATATTGCAAGGTTGAACATTGCTACTGACTTGCACTCACTTGAACCCGTTTGCGACTCTTGCGCCGAACGCAAGGTCTCCATCTGCGTCATTAATTCTACATGACGTAACTTATGCTGCGCATTCTCTTCTAAGAATTTTGAGACTTGCTCCGTCAGAACAGCTATACTCACATCAGTACTAACGGATCTTGTTTCTGACATGATTTCTGCAAATTACCAACAACTTACTCTATAATGAATTTACTCCTCAGAACAATAACAACACCAGCTACTCAACTCCTTTGTCACACTTGAGCACTACACACACAAAGACAAACAAGACTCACAATGCACAACTAAACAAAATCAATCCTTCCGCCTTGTTATTGCCCAGCAACACTGTCCACAATTGTTCGCTGTGTGACCAAGCCGTTTACAAATTGAACATTCTACTGGTACAAACCTCGTGCATGGCCCCCCATGCCCCGTTAAATTACACACAGTAAATCAGACTGGTACCAAGTACGTTTCCCAACTGTTGCCCTTAAACTCAGATAAATCTGGGGTTTCAGCAGGTCTCATATAGTGCACTCCCCACAAAGAACGTGCATCCATAGTTATTAACAAAAATCGCCTTGTGCACTTACCACTACACCAAATCTGTAGGTGGTGGGTGCAAGGACTTTTGACACCAAATCTGTAGGCAGTGGACGCGAGGACTTCCGACACCACTCCTGACACCAAATCTGTAGGTGCCCCAGTGGTCCCGGTCGCCTACGTTGGACTGGACGGCCGAGCGGTGACCCCTCCAGTTGTCAGGATACTAGGAAATGACTGTGGACGCGTCAGAAACGCCAAAGAAACATTATTAATTTATAACACCTTTATTCCTGCCGAGTACAATGTGGCTTGGTGATATCAACAACCTTCCCGAGTCCTCGCTGACTCGTAGCAATGTCACCAGCTCCGGGCCGCACAGTCTAGCTAGCACAGCGCCGCATGCTGCGACGTTGCGGAGGAATGTCCCTACTTCGTACTTCGGCCGCGCGTGGCTGGTGGCGCCCAGCTGGCTGACCGACTCGGCTGTGGACAGCAACATGCTGCACGTAGTGGGCTCCGGGTTGGAGTCCTGGCGCTGTCGGCACGAGAGGCGTCCTCGTAGTGCAGAGTGTACTCTCTCCCACCCCGTCTTCTTCCCTGCTCCACCTGGTGGCTCGTCCGCGGTGGACGGGCAGAACAGGCTGCAGTCCCCCAGCATCGTCGGCCCACGCAGTTGTGACAGCAGATGCACAGGGCCTAGACACCGCACGATTTCGACGATGGCTCACTGATGTGGTCAGCATTGGCGGCGAGCAAGTCTACCGCGATGTCTGCTAATCCTGGGTAAATGATTGACAGTGGCAGCAGAGAGGACCAGAGCTGGTACTGTCCCCTCACGTCTGCTGCTGGCTGGGCCGCCCTTACTGCAACATCTCCGTAATAAAGATTAACACGTCGATCACTGAGCTGAGCACTAAGCAATGACCCAGTAACATCTAACTGCAAGTCTAACTGCGAGTGCCTTGTTGCTATCAAAACTGATGTATTTAAAGGAAGCACGAGCGACGTCCTGACGTCATGCTCGTTTGTAATGAATGCATTCGTTCCACTTTTACTGCTAATTCATCTGTCGTACTCGCCCCTTAGGTGTTCTTGCGATGGAGTTACCTGTTGTAGCTCAAATGGCTCTGAGCACTATGGGACTTAGCTGCTGTGGTCATCAGTCCCCTAGAACTTAGAACTACTTAAACCTAACTAACCTAAGGACACCACACACATCCATGCCCGAGGCAGGATTCGAACCTGTGACCATAGCGGTCGCGCAGTTCCAGACTGTAGCGCCTAGAACTGCTCGGCCACTCTGGCCAGCGTTATGTGTTGTTACGGCAGACTTACGCAAAGTTGTGAAATACAGTACACCTGACGATATACCTCTGTCTTGCACTCTACAAAAATCTCCGTCTAACACAAACCCGCATGCTAAGCAATTCTCTCTCGCCTGTTGTGTGTAACTGGCCACTGCCCCTGAGTGACGACACATTCCGATATATGTGCAATCCTCTTACATCTTGGCTAACTTACTGCCTCTGGCACTTGGCATAGGCAACGAAACTTTGACCATATTCCACGTTTCAGACTCTTCACTATTCCGCAACACTACAATACATAACTTCGCACAGAGGTGGGAAGCCTTAGACCTATAATAAGAAGTACATATCTCAATAGCAAGCGAAGCTTCCTGGCCATCTGTTCTTGATCAAAATAGGCAGAATCTGTCATGGAGCTAGTAGACCTCCACAGCACCGGCTAGAGGGTGCTGTCATCGTTGTCTGTCGAAGTTGCCACTTAGGAACTACCACCTACTCCGTGGCATCGTAGCTATCGATACCACAATCACAGTTTTAATCAGTAGCGCCGAAAATTAGTGGTGGCGCTGGAGATCGAATAACTGATATGAAGATATTGAGTCGAACTGGAGAAAACAAGAAACGTATGGCACACTTCGTTTCATAGAGCATATCCTGAGGCACCAAGGAATTGTCAATTTGCTAATGGAGAGAAGTGTGAATATGTAGATGTTGGAGAGGGAGGGGGTGTTAAAATTGTAGAGGGAGACAAAGTCTCGAATACAGGTAGCAGGTTCAAACTAATGCACATTGCATTAGCTGTGCAGCGCTTAAGAGGCTTTTACAGAATAGACTACCTTGGGCAGCTGCATCAGTCTTCAGACTGAACACCACAACAGCAACACTGGGGAAGGGGGCGGGAGGGAGAAGTAGGCTTCTGGTCCACAATTTTCTAGTTCTTTACTGTGAAAACTCTTGAGAAAGGTAGGTCTCGTGTGATTCAGCACCCTCGGCTGTTGACATTACACAAGACGTTTCTATATTGCTCTAAATTAACGGCGCTGCTCATTCTCCTATGAGAAAAGCCATTTATCTCACACTATTAGCCAATGCAACGAACTGAGGTAGCAGTTCTTGCATTCTTTTGTTGTTGTAAACAGAAATGTCTCTGGTATGACGTTAAACTGTAACCACACGTGGAGTGACCACTGTATAAGCAACAATAGCAGCAACCTCTCTGGAAGGTGGAAGAGCGAGTGGAAGTTGTGAGCTGTAACTGTTAACTTGCCTGCTTGTGAAAGTGAAAGGAAGATAAAGAAAGTAAAGAAAATAGTCGTGATCACCTACAACTTACCAGCAGGTATTCAGCTCAGTAATGTCAATTGAAATTAACCGAGCAGTGCTTTTTTATTCCTGTTGTGATTTCTTATTACTCCAGGTTGGTGTAAGAGAGAAACGCAAAGTTACAGATGTGGCTCCAATGTAATTTTCATAAGGCAATTGCATAACGCGATTGGTCCCTCGCAATATGCTGTATAGTTAATTGAGTATCCAACATCGTTTCTGAAAAACTGCAGGTTCGTAGGTGCACCATAAAAGATCTGATAAATTGTTAATCAGTATTTGGATCACACCAATGGCAGACTGACTCCAAGTCAGCAGTTTTGCATTTCTTTCACGAATAGCTGTACACAAAGCTGATAAAGACATTAATACAAAGAGATATGGTTAGTTTTTAAATTAATACATCTGATAGGTATTAATTTAAATAGACCTAAGTATATCCATGGATCTTACGAGCTAACAAGATAGATGCTTACATAGCAAAAGCTGAAGAAGAAAGGACGATACAAAACAGGAAGGCCTCTCCGAGCTGATTGCAGAAAATATGTGAAAGCTAGTCTGTTCTTCATTATTATAGAAAGTATTACATATACTGATTAACATTTGTGGACTCTCTACTACACACACATTTCATAAACACAAAGAAAGAAAAATTTTCTTGTTGTCTTACACTTGCCTACGATACAATTGATTATGACACTGGCCGTTAGAAAAGTAGTCATTAAAATCGTAAGTACAACAAAACTAAAAAGATTAGTGCACACAAGAAAAAACAATACACAATTTGACATGTTTTAAATAAACAGTTTGACAAATCATTTTCATTGGCACGGGAGATATTTGTACAAGATACAGTAACTTAAAGATTGAGAGGTATCATTGTTCTGTGGATAAGAGGGTAAGTCAGTTAAGGGACGGGTCTGCCCGTGGGAATTGATGCAGCCATTGCTGGAGTGACATCGCAGTTGGCTTGTTTGGTGTCAGTCGGTCGTTGACAACGGACTGAGAGCGAGCTCTGGTTGTGCAAGTTGCGCCAGAGGTGGGCATCGAGGCGTAGCCCGTCCAGGAGCGCAGGCATGTCAGCCGTGCGTGCCTTGCCTCGCGCTGGCGGTTCAACCGGGGGAGCCCTATCGAAGTCCGACGGGCCGCACGATGTAGAGTCGTGCACAGAGGCCTGGTGCGCGAGCTGCACTGGACTGCAGCAGTCTCGGCTAAACGAGTCTCTGACGTCGAGTAGTGCTGTTGCGAAAGCACCTGTATGCCATGGGCTCAGCAGACTTGTGCATGGAGACGCAGCCCACGCGCCGCGGCCTCACTGCTCCACAATGAACGAACCCGTGACGTCACTGCACCAGTGACGTGAGCAAGCACTGGCGTGCTGTGGCCTACGAGCTGTTGGTAGTACTGACCACAGTTGAAAGCTAAGGACAACGAGCGCTGAGTAGAGCAGTGTTTAGTGGAGTGGAGGGATTTCTTCATTTTTGTCGTAACGCACAAAATAAGCGAAACTAATATGGTTTCCAGAAGAAGGAGCACATCAAGAAAAAGGGATGTAAAAGAAAAACTAACAAGTGGTGAGCAGAGAACCACACAGCCTGAAGCCAATCTTAAAAGTTCCGTTTGGACCGTGTTAAAGCCTATTGTGGATTGCGTTAGGAAAAGCGTTCATTTCGCAGTTCGATGGAATTTACTCTCATGCTGAAGGGCCAAATGGCACTTCGCACATTTCTCCCAATCCATTTGTGTATAACAAACAAGGGTCTTATGTGGAGGAGAAACGACTTCCTAAACCTGCCCAGGAGATAACTGTCGATAAATGCATGGCTATGTGGGCACGAGATGTAAGGTCGTATGGAACTATGAGAGATGAAGGTCTTATGGATCTCATTCAGACGTTAGTTGACACTGCAAAGGCCATTGTATATCACGCCACAACTGTGTTGAGGTACATGGCAAAAAGTGCTAAAAGCCTAGGACATATAATTATCCCTGAGGTAATTGCTGATATAACAGATGGTGAATACTCAGCAACTACAGAAATGTGGACATCCAGCGAGAGAAGAAACAAATATCTGACATGTACTGTCACCTGTTTTATTGACTGCACTCTCTGATCTCGCATTTTGTTTACAACTCAGTTTTCAGATGAACCATAAACGGGCCGTAACATTCTAAGAGAACTGTTTGTACGATTTACGTCTCTTGGTATCCACCACAGTACTTTGAAAGACATGCAGCACATGACTGATAAAGGTACCAAAATTGTCGTTGCATTGCGCGATATATTAACGATTGAATTGTTCCTGCCATACGTCAAATACAGAGCTACGAAATAATTGTAATGCAGGGTATATTTGCGTCAATTGTCCATAAGTTCATGGTCTTTTGATTGCGGCGAAAGCACGCGGCACTTACGTAAAGAAAAGTGTTCTTCTGAATGATCTTGTCAGATAAATGAGCCAGTTTAACGATAGTCGCTGGAATAAGCAGCTGATAATGTTTGAATGTCTTTTTGCGAGAAGCTCTCTGAGAAGGGAGAAATAGCCCGAAATGAAGGAACTGATATCACGCTGATGAAAGAACTTTGCACGGTATGTTTACTATTCTATTACTGTAATTCTTATACGCAATCGTTTATTTTATTGCTTTTAAAACATAGGGGTTTTTGTAGCTCTTCAAAGCGACGTCCAAGGAATTGTAACTGGAGACATCACCTACACTGCACATTCTGTTGACATGGACGATGACAATGTTAAAGCATTTGAGTCAGGCTACCCAGAACAGACTAGTTTCTGTAATCGAACTTTTACATAAACGCCTCAAATTTTAGTTAGATGAAAAGCTATTTGTGCAGAGATAATGGGAGGTAGCAACTTTCCTCTGGCCACCGTTGGTCGTTTAGTAATGATATCTGAAGGTAAGAGGCCTAAAGTCATGAAATGGATACAATAGTTTTCCTTCTTCATACTTCTCCAAATCTACAATACACTCTAACGACATTTCCCATTACTGCATCTCCAAACGCCTTTCTATTTGTTGTCGCTAGTGGGTTCGAATGGAACTGGCTTACCTTTCGATCTAGAAATAGTTATCTCAATGTAGTCTGCTCAAGTGGAAGTTACAAAAACAACATTTAATGTTCGGATATAGGAGAGACGCTCATTCCTGCTTGTTCCTCCACAACTGGTAACGCGTTAATCCTTGGGAATCCATGTTGTCCTAAATGAACGTTTAATTTTTGCCGTATATGCACTGAACTATGAATTCTGCGGTCCTCCGGTAAAAAGAAGAGAGGAGTATAGGAGCTGGACATGTACTTCACAGACCCACCACATCAAAGAACAAATCTTGATGAAGCACATAAATTCTGCTACTCCATTTGCTGGATTTCTAGTTGTGCAATGCGAAGATGGGAGTGAGACATTTGGGTACCCTACACTCGATGTCATTCAACATCTACACCTAACAAGCAGTAAAGCATGTTGTTGTTGTGGTCTTCAGTCCTGAGACTGGTTTGATGCAGCTCTCAATGCTACTCTATCCTGTGCATGCTTTTTCATCTCCCAGTACCTACTGCAACCTACATCCTTCTGAATCTGCTTAGTGTATTCATCTCTTGGTCTCCCTCTACGATTTTTACCCTCCACGCTGCCCTCAAATACTAAATTGGTGATCCCTTGATGCCTCAGAACATGT
Source organism: Schistocerca americana (assembly GCF_021461395.2). Lineage (NCBI taxonomy): Eukaryota > Metazoa > Arthropoda > Insecta > Orthoptera > Acrididae > Schistocerca > Schistocerca americana. The sequence continues at coordinate 495,550,211 of NC_060130.1, read as the reverse complement.
CCTACCAACCGATCCCTTCTTCTGGTCAAGTTGTGCCACAAACATCTCTTCTCCCCAATCCTATTCAATACTTCCTCATTAGTTATGTGATCTACCCATCTAATCTTCAGCATTCTTCTGTAGCACCACATTTCGAAAGCTTCTATTCTCTTCTTGTCCAAACTATTTATCGTCCATGTTTCACTTCCATACATGGCTACACTCCATACGAATACTTTCAGAAATGACTTCCTGACACTTAAATCAATACTGGATGTTAACAAATTTGTCTTCTTCAGAAACGCTTTCGTTGCCATTGCCAGCCTACATTTTATATCCTCTCTACTTCGACCATCATCAGTTATTTTGCTCCCCAAATAGCAAAACTCCTTTAACACTTTAAGTGCCTCATTTCCTAATCTAATTCCCTCAGCGTCACCCGACTTAATTAGACTACATTCCATTATCCTTGTTTTGCTTTTGTTGATGTTCATCTTATATCCTCCTTTCAAGACACTGTCCATTCCATTCAACTGTTCTTCCAAGTCCTTTGCTGCCTCTGACAGAATTACAATGTCATCGGCGAACCTCACAGTTTTTATTTCTTCTCCATGAATTTTAATACCTACTCCGAATTTTTCTTTTGTTTCCATTACTGCTTGCTCAATATACAGATTGAACAACATCGGGGAGAGGCTACAACCCTGTCTCACTCCCTTCCCAACCACTGCTTCCCTTTCATGCCCCTCGACTCTTATAACTGCCATCTGGTTTGTGTACAAATTGTAAATAGCGTTTCGCTCCCTGTATTTTACCCCTGCCACCTTTAGAATTTGAAAGAGAGTATTCCAGTCAACATTGTCAAAAGCTTTCTCTAAGTCTACAAATGCTAGAAACGTAGGGTTGCCTTTCCTTAATCTTTCTTCTAAGATAAGTCGTAAGGTCAGTATTGCCTCACGTGTTCCAGTGTTTCTACGGAATCCAAACTGATCTTCCCCGAGGTTGGCTTCTACTAGTTTTTCCATTCGTCTGTAAATAATTCGTGTTAGTATTTTGCAGCTGTGACTTATTAAACTGATAGTTCGGTAATTTTCACATCTGTCAACACCTGCTTTCTTTGGGATTGGAATCGTTAAATTCTTCTTGAAGTCTGAGGGTATTTCGCCTGTTTCATACATCTTTCTCATCAGATGGTAGAGTTTTGTCAGTACTGGCTCTCCCAAGGCCGTCAGTAGTTCCAATGGAATGTTGTCTACTCCGGGGGCCATGTTTCGACTCAGATCTTTCAGTGCTCTGTCAAACTCTTCACGCAGTATCATATCTCCCATTTCATCTTCATCTACATCCTCTTCCATTTCCATAATATTGTCCTCAAGTACATCGCCCTTGTATTGACCCTCTATATACTCCTTCCACCTTTCTGCTTTCCCTTCTTTGCTTAGAACTGGGTTTCCATCTGAGCTCTTGATATTCATACAAGTCGTTCTCTTCTCTCCAAAGGTCTCTTTAATTTTCCTGTAGGCAGTATCTATCTTACCCCTAGTGAGATAGGCCTCTACATCCTTACATTTGTCCTCTAGCCATCCCTGCTTAGCCATTTTCACTTCCTGTCGATCTCTTTTTTGAGACGTTTCTATTCCTTTTTGCCTGCTTCATTTACGGCATTTTTATATTTTCTCCTTTCATCAATTAAATTCAATATTTCTTCTGTTACCCAAGGATTTCTAGTAGCCCTCGTCTTTTTACCTACTTGATTCTCTGCTGCCTTCGCTACTTCATCCCTCCAAGCTACCCATTCTTCTTCTACTGTATTTCTTTCCCCCATTCCTGTCAATTGTTCCCTTATGCTCTCCCTGAAACTCTGTACAGCCTCTGGTTCTTTCAGTTTATCCAGGGCCCATCTCCTTAAATTCCCACCTTTTTGCAGTTTCTTCAGTTTTAATCTACAGGTCATAACCAATAGATTGTGGTCAGAGTCCACATCTGCCCCTGGAAATGTCTTACAATTTAAAACCTGGTTCCTAAATCTCTGTCTTACCATTATATAATCTATCTGATACCTTTTAGTATCTCCAGGGTTCTTCCATATATACAACCTTCTTTCATGATTCTTAAACCAAGTGTTAGTAATGATTATGTTGTGCTCTGTGCAAAATTCTACCAGGCGGCTTCCTCTTTCATTTCTTAGCCTCAATCCATATTCTCCTACCATGTTTCCTTCTCTCCCTTTTCCTACACTCGAATTCCAGTCACCCATGACTATTAAATTTTTGTCTCCCTTCAGAATCTGAATAATTTTTTTTTTTTATCTCATCATACATTTCTTCAATTTCTTCGTCATCTGCAGAGCCAGTTGGCATATAAACTTGTACTACTGTAGTAGGTGTAGGCTTTGTATCTATCTTGGCCACAATAATGCGTTCACTATGCTGTTTGTAGTAGCTTACCCGCATTCCTATTTTCCTATTCATTATTAAACCTACTCCTGCATTACCCCTATTTGATTTTGTGTTTATAACCCTGTAGTCACCTGACCAGAAGTCTTGTTCCTCCTGCCACCGAACTTCACTAATTCCCACTATATCTAACTTCAACCTATCCATTTCCATTTTTAAATTTTCTAACCTACCTGCCCGATTAAGGGATCTGACATTCCACGCTCCGATCCGTAGAACGCCAGTTTTCTTTCTCCTGATAACGACATCCTCTTGAGTAGTCCCCGCCCGGAGATCCGAATGGGGGACTATTTTACCTCCGAAATACTTTACCCAAGAGGATGCCATCATCATTTAATCATACAGTAAAGCTGCATGCCCTCGGGAAAAATTACGGCTGTAGTTTCCCCATGCTTTCAGCCGTTCGCAGTACCAGCACAGCAAGGCCGTTTCGGTTATTGTTACAAGGCCACATCAGTCAATCATCCAGACTGTTGCACTTGCAACTACTGAAAAGGCTGCTGCCCCTCTTCAGGAACCACACGTTTGTCTGGCCTCTCAACAGATACCCCTCCGTTGTGGTTGCACCTACGGTACGGCTATCTGTATCGCTGAGGCACGTAAGCCTCCCCACCAACGGCAAGGTCCGTGGTTCATGGGGGGGGGGGGAGGGGCAGTAAAGCAACAAGGATAAATTTTTAAACAGAATTAAATTTTAGGGAGAAGCAATAAAGATTTTGAAATTTACCGGTGACACTGCAATTCTGTCAGAGACAGCCAAGAACTTGGAATAACACTTGAATGGAATAGACAGTGCCCTGGAAAGGGATTATGAGATAACCCTCAACGGAACGAAATGAAAGGTAATGGAACGTATTCGAATTAAACCGAGCAGTACCAACGGATTTTTCATAACGTGTATTACAAGAGGGGGGAATAATATAAGGCCAACTCATAGATACACGGATTTCGTTGATTTTCGTTGTCTTTTACGCACAACATACTTTTTAAAGATATATTTATGTGTAAGAAGTGTCGTAAACCTGAAAATATGAATATGACACCAGATCTGAAAATTCACATCCACTGACAAGACCTAAATTTTTGCGTTAAGTTTTACTGATAAAATTTAAACCCATTACGGTATCTGATAGATTAAATCATTAAAAATCACAAGAATTTTTTTTTAATTTTAAAATGTAATGTGCTGGTTTATAGTATTCTGAAAAGGTAGGCAAAAAGTACCCCTTCCCTGTCACTTGGTATTGCGAGGGTTAAATCAGGAAGTGTTAACGAATCTGATTACGAAATGAGACACTAAAAGGACTATTGGGCACCAAATAACTGATGATGACCGAAGTACAGAGGATATAAAATGAAGACTGACTATAACAAGAAAAGTATTAATGAAAAAGAGGGATTTGCTAACATCGAATACAAATTTTAATGTTAGGAAATATTTACTGTAGGTATTTGTATGGTTTCCAAGATGCTGCTATAGGCGGATGTAAAAATGAATGTGCGCAATGGAAAATACTGAACGCGAATATAGAGATTCAGCCCCGTCTGATTAACACTTGAAGCAGGTCTTAGGATCTGTTAACGGTAACGTTATGTCCTCCTCCTTGCCCTTAACATATAAATTACAACATAAAAATAAATGAATGTTTAAGGGAACTAGCGACCACTAAATTATATATGTTGTTTCTGCTTATACATTTATTGTGAATTAACACCCCTTCATATATTACAAATGTTTATATGTCGATGTGCCATGGACATAAAGAGATACAAATGAAGTTCCTGACTAATATTATTCTTCAACTGCCCAAATGTGCCGCTCTTTATGGCTACGTGATCTAATATAAATAACGCGAGATGACTGATATCATCTACGTCCCAAACAGTAGGTGACACTACTTTCAAAGGTGATCTGCAGTGGTGTGCAACCTCAGTGGAAATGAAACTTACACCATCACAGCTGATCAGCTGTATAGCCCTAATGAGCCGAAGCAATTAGCAATATCACCGAATGTACTGCGTCCCGTGCGTCGCACTGACGGTTCTCGTGCACGTCTGCGACGACGGTAGAACTTCAGCCACAAAATAAAAAAACTCGTTAAACACTAGGATGGCAGAAGGCGGACCTCTGACTAGTATAATCTATTACTTCTCCTCTGTGTATTCTACAGACAAGAAACGCGAACTCCCAGCCGCAAGGGCGGAATTCAGATAACGTTTCAACGTGAGTATAGACAGGAGAAGTGCTCTCAATCACTGAACGCTGCGTACTCAACGACGGTTCCCTACCCGGAGGCGAAGTCCAGAATCGTATAAGTTAGGAACACCTTCGGTCACCTAAGGCAATTTTCCAGTACCTTGTGCCCATATATCATGCAAATTAAGCTTTGGTGATTTTGCCACGTTTGTCCTATCATGATAAACGAACCCTGCGACAGTATTTCACGGGTGACAGCTTCCCCGAGCTTGAACATTATCCCCCTGGGTTCCACCGCGCGTCATCGAAAGTCAGTTTCGGCATGATGCTTGATGAGAAAGTCTAGTCCTGGGATTGCACAACAACCTTCGCTTGCGTCACGCATTACACTGCAAGTGTTGTCACTTTCGTCAATGTCCTGATCCACTGGCACAAGCCTTGTCGGCCCGAACATAACCCTTACAAACACATTTCCTCTTCCTTTCCTCCCACCTTCTAAGGAGACAGTGCCGTCACACATGATGCCGAATCTGCGGCCTTCGAAAATACTAAAAGCGTCTGTACCATTTCAGTACCCAAAACATCTGCAATACAGCCAGCCTTATTTCTGCGTTACGTCCTATGTATCTATAACAAAATTACTGTCGGCAGTTGCACTGCATATTCAAAACGGCGAAATCTAGCACAAAAATCCGACTTCTCGACAAAACTCATCTTCCCCTCCTAAGAAGTTACGCTTGGTTCACATCTTATACACTTCCAGACAATGAGAAACACCCATTGATGATAGGCAAAAATAACGCTCATTCTTACACATCCTCAGAACAATGTCAGAGTTTACGTGACACATGAAAACAGAACTGAAAAGCTGCTAAAAGCTGCAATGATTCGATGTGATACTCACAGGGGAAAAGATAGAACCGTCAGTGCACTCAGCCACGGCACACTGGTGCTGTGTGTCGACGAAACAGCAACACTGAGGTAGTAGAGAGTCATCGTCTCCAAGGAGGGTGGCTGGTAGGGTTCCCCTGTCACTGAAATTTAGACGTGACCCACACTTCTGACATCACACTGTGGAGGTCGAGGATGGATGACCTCTACAAGTGGATGTCTTAGTTGAGGTGGTGGATTGTAGTCGGGATGATGATCGATGGCTGCTCATAAAAACTTCGCTATTACTCAAACATTTTACTGAAGAACAAACAAGAACATTCTGTGGTGCAACATCCTCCATAGTGCGTGCTGAAGGCAGTGAGTGTTAAGGAACTGTCGCAACAGCTGGGCATGGCCTCAAACGACTGCCTTCTATGGCCGAATGCTGGTTGCACCTGGTAGTTGGCCCACACCCTCTAAGATGCTAAGCTCACAGCACTGATCTTAAAACCAGCAACAGGGGCCCACAGTTAGTGGAGGCCTTCTCCAATGGTGGCTTCTTGTAGCCTCGTGTCGTTTCGTGGAGCGGCAACAACTCTCCTGTTAAATAGTAGCTACGTGACTGAGACACCTTTGACTAAAAATAATGGTAGTTAATGTTGTAACAGAACATTCTTGCTTTGCAAATCACAGCTTGTACGCATGTAGACCATAAGAAGTCTGTTGATTGGATGTTTCGTTACTAGCCTACCAACGCCTTTCTATTGCGTCGTCATTATGGCGGTGCCAGCCCCTTCTCTGGAGCACAATGTGGGAATCTGCCAGCGGCAATGCTGCATCTGACGTAATGGTTTTTTGGTCGGCTCTGAGATGGCCCAATCCCAAGATCTTTTGCAACAGCCATGGCAACATCACAGTTTTACTCAGTAGTGCCGAAAAATAGTGGTGACACAGCAAAACCAATAACTAATAAGAAGATACTGAGTCGAACTGGAAAAATCAAGAAATCTATGGCACAACTTCGTTTCATAGTGCATATCATGACGCGTTAAGGACTTGTCAGTTTGGTAATGGAGAGAAGTGTGTATACGTAGTGTGGAGGTGGGAGGGGGGGTGTTAAATTGTAGAAGGAGACAAAGTCTTGAATACAGTTAGCAGGTTCAAACTGATGCACATTGCATTAGCTATGCAGCGCTGAAGAGGCATTCACAGAGTAGACTAGCTTGGGCAGCTGTATCAAAGCAGTCTTCAGACTGCAGACCACAACATCAACGTTGAGGAAGTAGGCGGGAGGGAGAGATAGGCTTCTGGTCCAAAACTTTGCAAGTTCTTTACTGGGAGAAGTCATGAGTAAGGTAAATCTCGTAGGATTCAGAGCCCTCGGCAGTTGACATGGCAAAAGACGTTTCTATATTGCTCTAAATTAACAGCGTTGCTCATTCTCGTATGGTCCGCTGCTCGTGGTCGTGTGGTAGCGTTCTCGCTTCCCACTCCCGGGTTCCCGGGTTCGATTCCCGGCGGGGTCAGGGATTTTCTCTGCCTCGTGATGGCTGGGTGTTGTGTGCTGTCCTTAGATTAGTTACGTATAAGTAGTTCTAAGTTCTAGGGGACTGATGACCATAGATGTTAAGTCCCATAGTGCTCTGAGCCATTTTGAAGCCATTCTCGTATGAGAAAAGGTATTTATCTCACGCTGTTGGCCAATGCAACCAACTGATGTAGCGGTTCTTGTATTATTATGTTGTTTTAAACAGAAGTATCTCTGGTATGACGTTAAACTGCAACCATACCGTGTTTGTTGTCCCTATCCAACAATTGCAACAACATCTCTGGTAGGTGGATGAGCGAGTGGAAGTTGCGAGCTGTAACTGCTACCTTGCCTGCTTGGGAAGATGGAAGGAAGATATAAAATGTAAAGAAAATAGTCGTGATCACCTACCACTTACCGGCAGGTAGTGAGCTCAGTATTGTCAATTAAAATTAACTGAGCAGTGCTTGTTGATTCCTGTTGTGATTTAATGTAACTCCAGGTTTGAGTTCGAGAGTAACGCCTAGTTAAAAAAATGGCTCTGAGCACTATGGGACTTAACATCTCAGATCATCAGTGCCCTAGAACTTACAACTACTTAAATCTAACTAACCTAAGGACATCACACACATCCGCGACCGAGGCAGGGTTCGAACCTGCGACCGTAGCGGTCGCGCAGTTCCAGACTGAAGCGCCTAGAACCGCTCGGCCACCAACGGCCGGTCGCAAAGTTACAGATGTGGCTCCAATGTAATTTTCATAAGGCAAGTGCATAACGCGATCAGTGAGTCAAATTATGCTGTATAGTTAATAGAGTATCGTACTTCGTTTCTAAAAGTCTGTAGGTTCTTTGGTGCACCATAAAAGATCTGAGAAATTGCTAACCAGTATTTGCATCACACCAATGGCGGACAGGCTCCATGTCAGCAGTTTTGCATTTCTTTCACGAGTAGCTGTATACATAGCTGATAAAGACATTAATTCAAAGAGATATGTTTAATTTTTTAAATTAATACATCTAAAAGGTATTTATTTAAAAATACTTAAATACGAAGGGGGTTTGAAAAGTCTGGGCAAAGTCCGAGATATGCCACCATCGGCGCCTATCGAGGTCGTGTTTAGTTATTAGCATCTTTGGAAAGATCGCACACCAAGTTTCAGTCAAGTTGGTCTACTTTTTTGGGTCTGGAATTTGTATGAATCAAGGGAGCAGAGTGATTGTCAAAAAAATGGAAGAAAAAGAATTGCGTGTGGTGATTTAACATTGCTTTATGAAGGCAATACGTCTCAGGAGACTAACGAGAAGCTTGATGACTCTGTCCTTGTCTTAGAACAGTTTATAAGTGATTTCAAAATTTTAGGAGTGGCCATAGGGGCACAAGTTGTGTTGAACGTTCTGGACGCCCTGTGGAAGATACCACTCTAGAAATCACTGATAAAATCCATGATATGGTGATGGATGACAGAAGAGTTAAGGTGCGTGAGACTGATAGTTCCGTGGGCATCTCGAATGAACGGGTAGATAATATTTTGCATGAACATTAGGACATGAGAAAGCTATCCGCAAGATGCGTTCTGCGATTGCTCACGCTTGACCAAAAACGGAATTGTGCGAAGTGTTGCAAGGATGGTTTGAAGCTGTTCAGAATAATCCGCAGGACTTTGAGCGTCGTTTCGTCACTGTTTATGAAACATGGGTACATTATTATACTCCAGAGACCAAACAACAATCTAAACAATCGGTTACCGAGGGAGAAACTGCACCAAAAATAGCGAAAACCATTCCTTCAGCTGGAAAGGTTATGGCGACTGTCTTTTGAGTTTCGCAATGTATAATCCTCATCAACTATCTGGAAAATGGGAAAACTATGGAAATATTACTCATCGTTATTGGACCGTCGTTTTCGATCACGACAATGCATCAGCACACACCCTAGCAGTTGTGGTTGTAAAATTAATGGAAATAGGATTCCAACTCGTTTCACGTCCCCCACCCCCTATTCTCCAGATCTGACTCCCTTGGGGTACTATTTGTTCCCCAATTTGGGACAAAGGTTTTATTCAAATGAGGAGGTGATTGTAGCCACTATTGGCTATTTTGGAGACTTGGACAGTTCCAACTATCCGGAAGGGATCAACAAATTAGGACAGCGTTGGACGAAGTGTATATGTCTAAAAGGAGATTATGTTCAAAAATAGATGAGGTATACCCCAAACATGTAAGCAGTTTTTATTTTTGCACGGATTTATCAATCGCCCCTCGTATATTCGTGGTTCTTAAGAGCTAACCGGATAGATGCATAGATGCATACATAGCGAAAGCTGAAGAAGAAAGGACGATACGAAACAGGAAGGCATCTCTTAGCTGATCGCAGAAAAAATGTGTAGACTTGTCTGTTCTTCATTATCGGCCCGTATTACATGTACTGATTAACATTTGTGTACTTTCTGGTACACACATATTTCATAAACATAAAGAAAGAAAAATTTTCTTGGTGTCTTACATTTTCCTACAACATATTTGACTACGATATTGGCTGTTACAAGAGGAGTCATTCAAGTCGTGTACAACAAGGTTAAAGCAGTTCAGGGGCGTGTCTGCCCGTGTGAATTGATGCAGCCACTGTTGGATTAACGCCGCAGTTGGCTTGTATGATTTCAATCGGACGGTGACAACCGGCTGACAGCGAGCTCGGGTTGTGCAGTTTGCAGCAGAGGTGGGAATCGAGGCGCGGCCCATCCTGGAGTGTAGCACTGGCAGCCGTGCGAGCCTGCCTTGCGCTGCCGGTTCAGCCAGGGCAGCCATATGGAGGTCCGACGGGCCGCACGGTGCGGAGTCGTGTGGCCGCACTGGGCTACAGCAGTCTCAGGCCGACCGAGTCCATGACGTCACCCCAAGGGCCTAGCAGTGCTGTTGCGAAACAACTTGTATGCCATTGGCTAAGGAGCGTCGCGTATGGAGACGCAGCGCACGGGCCGTGGCCTCACTGCTCTGCACTGTGCAAGCCTGTGACGTCACTACACCAGTGCCGTGTGCAAGCGCTGGCGAGCTGTGGCCTACAGGCTGTTGGTAGCACTGACCGCAGTTGTTAGCTACGGTCTGTGAGCGGTTAGTAGAGCAGAGTTTAGTTCAAATATTCAATTATACACTACTTAACCTAAATTATCCTAAGGAAAAACACACATTAACCTTGCCCGATGGAGGACTCGAATCTCGACCGGGACCAGCCTCACAGTCCATGACTACAGCGCTTAGACTGCCAGAGTTTAATGGAGTGGTGCGATTTCTTCGTTTTTTTCGTAGCGAACAAACTGAGTGCGGAAACTAAACGTGGTCTGCAGAAGAAGGTGCACATGTCAATAAAAGGAGAAGTGAAAGAAAAACGAATGAGTGGTGAGTGGAGAACCACACAGTCTGAAGCTAATTTTAAAGGTTCAGTTTGGACCGTGGTGAAGCGTGTCGTAGATGGTGGTAGGAAAATGGTTAATTTTGTTTGCTGTTCGCTGTGCAGTGCAATTTACTCTCATGCTGAAGGGTCAAGTGGCACTTTGCACATTTCTCGCCATCCATGAATGTCTAATAAACAAGGATCTTATGTGGATGAGAAACGACTTCTAAACCAGCTGAGGAGATAACTGTCGATTAAGGCGTGGCTATGTGCACGAGACATAAGGTCATACGGAACCATAAGAGATGAAGTTCTTATGGATCTTGTTCAGACGTTAATCTACACTGCAAAGGGCATTATGTCTCACCCCACAACTTGGTTGCGGTAAATGGCAGAAAGTGCTTAAAGCCTACGACATATATTTATGCCTTAGGTAATTACTCATATAACAGGAGGTGAATAGTCAGCAACTACAGACATATGGACATTCAGCGAGACAAAAAAAAGACAATTATCTGACAGGTACTGTCCCCTGTTTCATTCACTGGACTCTCAGATCGCGCATTTCATTTACAACTCAGTTTCTAGATGAACCAAAAACGGGAGGTAACTTTCTAAGAGAATTGTTTAGATGACAAATGTCTCCTGGTATCCAACACTCTACTTTGAAAGACATGCAGCACACGACTGATCAAGGTTGTCGTTGTCATTGCACTGCATGATTATTTAGGTTTGAATTGTTCCTGCCCTATGCTAAATGCAGGGCTACGAAATAAATTTAATGCAGAGTAGATGTTCGTCAATTGCCCATATGTACATGGTCTTTTGACTGTGCCGAAATAACGCGTCACTTATGTAAAGAAAAGTGGTATTCTTAATGCTCTTCATAGATAACTGAGCCCGTCTAACGATAGTGGTTGGAATAAGTAGCTGACAAAGTTAGAATGTCTTTGTGCGAAAAGCTCTTTGAGAAGGGAGAAACAGCTCGAAATGGTGGAACTGATATCACGCTGATGAAAGAATATTTCACGGTATGTACGCTATTCGATTACTGTAATTCTTATAGGCAATAGTTTATTTTACAGCTTTTAAAACGCTAGGGTTTTTGTAGCTCTTCAAAGCGCCGTCCAAGGAACTAGAACTTGGGAAATCACCTGCACTGCACCTTCTGTTGGCATGGACAATGACAATATTAAAACATTTGACTCAGGTGCCCCAGGACAGAGAAACTTCTGAATTCTGACTTTTACATTAACGCCTCAAATTATACTTAGATTAAAAGCTATTTGTCGAGAGATACTGTGAAATAGCAACTTTCTTTTGGCCACCATTCGTCATTTAAAAATGATATCTGAAGATAACAGGCGTAAAGTCATGAATACGATACAAGAGTTTTCCTTGTTCATACTTCTCCAATCCCACAATACACTCTATAGACTCTTCTGTTTACTGCATCTCCAACCGACCTTTCTCTTTGTTCTCAAGAGTGGGATCGAACGGAACTGGCTTACCTTTCGATCTAGAAATAGTTATCTCAATGTAGTTTTCCCTTCCGGAAGTTTGAAAAAAAATCTTTAATGTTCGGAAATAGGAGAGACGCCGATTCCTACATGTTCCTCCATAACTGGTAACATGTGAATCCTTGGGAATCCATGTTGTCCTATATCAATGTCTCAATGTTTGCCGTATATGCACTGAAATATGAATTTTGCTGTCCTCAGGTAAAGAGAATAGAGGAGTAATGCGATTGGACATGTATTTCACAGCCCAACCCCTTCAAAGAACAAATCGTGTTGAAGCACATACAAGGATAAATTTTTAAACAGAATTAAATATCAGGGAGAAGCAATAATCACTTTAAAGTTTACCAGTGACACTGCAATTCTGTCAGAAACCTCAAAGAACTTGGAATAATAGTTGAATGGAATAGATAGTGCACTGAAAAGGGAATTGTAAGATAACACTCAATGGATCTAAATGAAAGGTAATGTAACGTATTCGAATTAAACCTAGCAGTACCAACCGATTTTCTATAACATGTACTACAAAAGGGAGGCGTAATATATGACCAACACAATGATTTACGGATTTCGTTAATTTTCGTTGTTTTTTATGTACAACATACTTTTTAAAGATTTATTTATGTGTAATAATGGCCCTAAAGCTGAAAATATGAATATGACACCTGTTCAGAAAATTCATATCCACTGACAAGACCTAAATTTTTGCGTTAAGTTTTACTTAAAAATTTAAATCAACTACTGAATCTGGTAGAAGAAATCATGAACAATCACAACTATATATTTTTCAAAATTTTAAAATAATATCCACATGACTATGTTACAGTATTGTGAAAAGGTAGGCATAAAATACCCATTCCCTCTTCCTTGGTATTGCGAGGGTTAAATCAGGTAGTGTTAAGGGAATCTGATTACGAAATGAGACACTAAAAGAACTATTGGGCAGCAAAATAACTGACGATGGCCGATGTAGGGAGGATATGAAATGAAGACTGACTATAGCAACAACAGTATTAATGAAAAAGAGGTATTTGCTAACATCGAATATAAATTTCAGTGTTAGGAAGTATTTCTTGAAATTATTTGTATGGTTTCCAAGATGCTGCTCCAGGCGGGTGTAAAAATGAGTGTTTACAATGGAAAATACGGAACGTGAAAATAAAGATTTGACCCTGTCTAACTACCCGCTGAAGCAGATCTTAGGATCTCTCAACGGTGATATTATTTCCTGCTTCTTGCTCCTTAACATATAAATTACAACATAAAAATAAATGAATGATTAAGGGAACTAGTAACTATTAAATATGTTTTTTCTGCTTATACATTTACTGTAGATTAAAACTTCTTTATACATTACAAATGTTTATATGTCGATTTGAAATGGACATAAAGAGATACAAATGAATTTCCTTACTAATATTATTGATCAACTGCCCAAATCGGCACCTTTTTATGGCCACGCGATCTAATATAAATAACGCCAGATGTCTGATATCATCTACGTCCCAAACACTAGAAGACAGTATTTTCAAACATGATCTACAGTGGTGGGCAACCTCAGTGGAAATGAAACATACTTGATAACAGCTGTTTAGCTTTATAGCCCTAAAAGCCGAAGCTATTGGTAATATCACCGAATGTACTGCATCACGTGCGTCGGAGTGATGGTTCTCGTACACGTCTGCGACGATGGAAGAACTGCAGCCACAAAATAAAAAATTCATTAAACACTAGGACGGCAGAATGCGGTCCACCGGCCGCGGTGGCAGTGCGCTTCTAGGCGCTTCAGTACGGAATCGCGCGACTGCTACGGTCGCAGGTTCGAATCCTGTCTGGAGCATGGATGTGTGTGATGTCCTTAGGTTAGTTAGGTTTAAGTAGTTCGACCTTCTAGGGGAGTGATGACCTCAGATGTTAAGTCCCATAGTGCTCAGAGCCATTTTTTGATGAATGCGGTCCTCTGACTAGTATAATTTAATACTATCTTCTCCTATCTGTATTCTACAGACAAGAAACGCGAACTCCTAGCCACAGGGACGGAATTCAGATAACGTCTCAATGTGATTATAGACAGGAGAACCTTGCAAACACATTTCCTCTTTCTTCTTCTCCCACCTTCTGAGGAGGCAGTGCCGTCACAGATGGTACCGAATTGAAAGCTTTCTGTGTCACCACCTAACTATCTACAACAAACTTACTGTCGGCAGTTGCACTCTGCAAGACACAAAAATCATCAGCACATGCGCATCCATGCACATCTGGTCCATGCTGCAGAAATTCGCAACCTCTCTGCCAGGATATACCTCACTAATTATGCAAACAATGAACGAAGAGAACAAAACAGTATGACGACAAGGTTACTTAATATAATTTCATCCGAACAATTACCATAACTTAACTTCTCCACTTGAGCGGCTACTCATGACCACTACTTTACGTGATTAAACGCAGTGAGCCACATTTTTTGCTCAAAATGAAATACATTGCCCATTCAAAACGGCGAAAACTACCACAAAACTCCGACTTCTCCACAAAACTTATCATCCCCTCCTAAAAAGCTTCGCATGGTTAACACCGTATACACTTCCAGACAATGAGTTACACTCATTGGTGATAGGCAAAAATAACGTTCATATTTTCACATCCTCAGAACACAGCCAGAGTTTACTTGCCTCGTGTCACACATGAAAACAGAATTGAAAAGCAGCTAAAAGGTGCACTGACTCGACGTGACACTCGCAAAGGGGGAAAAATAGAACATGCAGTGTACTCACCCACTGCATACTGATGCTGTGTGTCGACGAAACTGCAACCCTGAGGTAGTCGAGAGTCATCGTCTCCAGGGAGGGTGGCTGGTAAGGTTCCCCTGTCACTGAAGTTTAGACGTGACACACACTTCTGACATCAAAATGTGGAGGTCGACGATGGATGACCTCTACATGTGGAAGTCTGAGTTGAGGAGGTGAATTGTTGTTGGGATTATGATCGATGGCTGCTCATAAAAGCTTCACTATTAGTCATACATTTTACTGAAGAACAAATTAGAACATTCCGTGGTGCAACGTCCTCTATAGAGTGTGCTGAAGACAGATCTGAGTTGAGGAGGTGGATTGTTGTTGGGATTATGATAGATGGCTGCTCATAAAAAATTCACTATTAGTCATACGTTTTACTGAAGAACAAATTAGAACATTCCGTGGTGCAACGTCCTCCATAGAGTGTGGTGAAGACAGAGTGTGTTAAGGAACTGACGCAACAGGTGGCCGTAGTCTCAAACGACTGCCTTCTATGGCCGAAGGCTAGTTGCACCTGGTAGTTCACCCACAGGCTGGATGATGCTAAGCTCACAGCACTGATCTTAAAACCAGCAGCAGGGGCCCACACTTAGTAGAGGCCAAATCTCGTTGTGGCTGCTTGTAGCCTCATGTCGCCTCGTTGTGCGGCAAGACCCCTCCTCTTAAATAGTAGCTACCAGACACAGGCACATTTGACTGAAGATAATGGTAATTTATGTTGGGACAGAGCACATTTGCTTTTCAAATCACAAATTGCAAACATGTAGATGATAAGAAATTTGCTGACTGGATGTGTGGTTACTGTCTTACCAACGAATTTTTGCTGTGTCGTCGTTATGGCGGTGCCAGCAACTTTCCTGGAACATAATGTGGGAATCTGCCAGTGGCATTGCTGAACCTGACGTGATGGTGTTTGGTCGCCTCTGAGCTGGCCCACTCCCAAGATCTTTTCCAACAGCCATAGCAACATCACAATTTTACTCAGCAGCACCGAAAAATAGTGGTGGCACTGCAGATCGAATAACTGATAAGAAGACACTGAGTCGAACTGGGGAAAACATGAAATTTATGGTACAGCTTCGTTTCATAGGGCATATCCTGAGGCATCAAGGACTTGTCAGGTTGGTAATGGAGAGAAGTGTACATATGTGGGTGTTGGAGTGGGGGGGTGACAAAATTGTAGAGGGAGACAAAGTCTTGAATACAGTTAGTAGGTTCAAACTGATGCACATTGCATTATCTCTGCAGCGCTGAAGAGGCTTGCACAGAATAGGCTTGTTTGGGCAGCTGCATCAAACCAGTCTTCAGACTGAGGACCACATCAACAACATTGAGGAAGTATGCGGGAGGGAGAGGTAGGCGTCTGGTCCACAATTTTGTAAGTTGTTTACTGGGAGAACACACGAGTAAGGTTGATCTCGTGTGATTCTGCACTCTCGGCTGTTGACATGGCAAAAGACGTTTCCATATTGCTCTAAATTAACGGCGGTACTCATTCTCGTATGAGAAAAGGTATTTGTCTCACACTAGTTTCCAATCAGCGAACTGATGTAGCGGTTCTTGTAAATTTTGCTGTTGTAAACAGATTTGTCTCTGGTATGACGTTAAACTGCAACCACACATGGAGCGACCACAGCGTAAGTGGTCTCTATCCAACAATAGCAACAATCTCTCTGGTAGGTGGATGAGCGAGTGGAAGTTGTGAGCTGCAACTGTCACCTTGCCTGTTTACGAACGTGGAAGGAAGATGGAGAATATAAAGAAAATACGCATGATCACCTACCACTTACCAGCAGGTAATCAGGTAAGTAATGTCAACTGAATTTAGCTGAGCAGTGCTTGTTGATTCCTGGACTTAATTCCTATCGTACTTCGTTTCTGAAAGACTATAGGTTCTTTGGTGTACCATAAAAGATCTCATAAATTGATATTCAGTATTGGGATCACACCAATGGCGGAGGGGCTCCACGTCAGCAGTTTTACATTTGTTTCACGAATAGTTGTATACAAAGCTGATAAAGACATTAATACAAAGAGATATGTTTAGTTTGTTAATATAATACATCTGATAGGTACTAATTTAAATATACGTAAATACGGGGGTCGTTTGAAAAGTCTGTCCAAAGTCCGAGATATGTCACCACCGGCGCCTAACGAGATCATGTTTAGTTAGTAGCATCTTTGGAAAGAACGCACACCAAGTTTCAGTCATAATGTTCTATTTCTTTGTGTTTGGCATTCGAGTGAATCAAGGAAGTCAAGTGATTGTCAAAAAATGAATGAAAAAGAATGTCGTGTGGTGTTCAAACTTTACTTTATGAAAGGGAAAACGCCTCAGGAGACTAAACAGAAGCTTGATAAAAATTACAGTGAGTCTGCACCTTCGATTACTACAGTTTATAACTGACTCAAAATTTTACGAGTGGCCATATGGACACAAGTGATGCTGAACGAGCCAGCCTCAGTGGCTGGGTGGTTCTAGGCGCTACAGTCTGGAATCGCACGACCGCTACGGTCGCTGGTTCGAACCCAGCTTCGGCCATGGATGTGTGTGATGTCCTTAGGTTAGTTATGTTTAAGTAGTTCTAAGTTCTAGGGGACTCATGACCTCAGATGTTAAGTCCCATAGTGCTCAGAGCCATTTGATGCTGAAAGTTCTGGATACACTGTGGAGGTTACGACCCCAGAAATCGTTGATAAAATCCCCGATATGGTGATGGATGCCAGAAGAGTTAAGGTGCGTTACATTGCTAGTGCTGCGGGCATCTCGAATGAACGGGTACATAAAATTTTGCATGAACATTTGGATATGAGAAAGTTATCCGCAAGATGCGTTCCGCAATTGCTCATGCTTAAACAAAAACGGAATTGTGCGAAGTGTTGCAAGGATGGTTTGCACCTGTTCAGAAGAATCCTCAGGACTTTGAGCGTCGTTTCGTCAATGTGCACGAATCATGGATACATTACAGTACTCCTGAGACCAAACAACAATCTAAACAATGGGTTACCAAGGGAGAATCTGAACCAAAAAAGACGAAGACCATTCCTTCGGCCAGAAAGGTTATGGCGACTGTCTTATGGGATTCGCAAGGGATAATCGTAATCGACTATTTGGAAAAGGGTGAAACTATTACAGGTGAATATTATTCACCATTATTGGAGCGTCCTTTTCCATCACGACAATGCAACAGCACACACCTTAGCAGTTGTGGTCGCAAAATTAATGGAAATTGGGTTCCAGCTCGTTTCACGTCCCCTTCCCCCCCCCCCCTCCCCCCCCCCTCCCCCCGTATTCTCCAGACTTGGCTCCCTCATACTATTTGTTCCCCAATTTGAAGAAATGGCTGGCGGTACAAGTATTTTATTCAAACGAGGAGGTGATTGCAGCAACTATTACCTATTTTGCAGACTTGGACAATTCCTGTTATTTGGAAGGGATCAAGAAATTAGAACAGCGTTGGACGAAGTCTGTAAGAATAAAAGGAGACTACGTTGAAAAATAAAAAAGTTTTACCCCAGATATGTAAGTTTTTATTTTTGCAGGGACTTTTCAAACCCCCCTCATATATTCATTGTTCTTAAGAGCTAAGAAGATAGATGCATACATAGCGAAAGCTGAAGAACAAAGGACGATGCGAAAGTGGAAGGCGTTTCCTAGCTGATTGCAGAAAAAATGTGAAAGCTTCTCTGTTCTTCATTATCGTAGAAAGTATTGCATGTACGTTTTAACATTTTTGGACTTTATGGTACACAGATATTTCATAAATGTAAAGAAAGAAAATTTTTCTTTCGTCTTACATTTTCCGACGATATATTTGACTACGATACTGGCTGTTACATGAGTAGTCGTCAGTACAACAAATTTACAAGATTGGTGTATACAAGAAAAAACAATACACAATTTGACAAGTTTTAAATAAACAGTTTGACAAATCATTTACATTGGCACTTGAGATATTTGCACAAGATAGAGTAACTTAAAATTTCAGAGGAATCATTGTTCTGAGGATAAGAGGTTAAGTCAGTTCACGGACATGTCTGACCTTGGGAATTGTTGCAGCCACTGTGGAAATGACGTCGTAGTTGGCTTGTATGATATCAATCGGTCGGTGACGACCGGCTGAGCTCCAGCTCTGGTTGTGCACTTTGTAGCAGAGGTCGGCATCGAGGTGCGGTCCGTCTAGGACCGTACTTACGACAGACGTGCGCTGCTGGTTCTGTCGGGCAGCCGCATCGAGGTCCGACGGGCCGCAAGGTGCAGAGTCGTGCACAGAGGCCGGCCCGCAAGCTGCAGCCGCACTGGACTACAGCAGTCTCTGGCCGAGCTAGTCCTTGACGTCACCCCAATGGCCGAGCAGTGCTGTTGCGAAAGAACCTGTGCGCCACGGCTTCAGCAAAGTTGCGTTTGGAGACGCAGCACACGGGCCGCGCCCTCACTGCTCCGCACTCAGCGAGCCCGTGACGTCACGTTACCAGTGCCCTGCGCAAGCACTGGCGTGCTGCGGCCCACGGGCTGTTGGTAGTACTGACCGCAGTTGCGAGCTACGGGCTACGAGCGATGAGTAGAGCAGTGTTTAGTGGCATGGTAGGAATTCTTCATTTTTTGCCGTAACACACAAAATGAGCTCGGAAACTAACCGTGGTCTGCAGAGGATGGAGCGCATGTCAAGAAAAAGGGCAGTAAAAGAAAAATTAATCAGTGATGAGTTGAGAACCACACAGCTTGAAACGAATCTTAAATGTTCAGTGTGTACCGTTATAATACCTATTTTGTATGGCGTTAGGAAAAGCGTTCATTTTGTTTGCTGTACGCTGTGCTGTGAAATTTACACTCATGCCGAAGGGTCGAGTGGCACTTCGCCCATTTCTCGCCATCCATGCGTGTCTAATAAACAAGGGTCTCATGCGGACGAGGAGCAACTTCCTAAATCTGCTCAGGAGGTAACTGTCGATAAATGTGTGGCTATGTGTGCACGAGATGTTAGGTCGTATGGAACTATAACAGGTGAAGGTCTTACGGATCTTGTTCAGACGTTAATTGACACTGCAAAGGCCGTTATGTCTCACCCCACAACTGTGTCGCGGTACATGGCAGAAAGTGTTAAAAGCCTACGACATATAATTACTCATTGCTCATATGACAGAAGGTGAATACTCAGCAATTACAGACATGTGGACTTACAGTGCACGAAGAAACAATTATCTGACATGCACTGTGTCCTGTTTCATTGACTGGACTCTCAGATCTCGCAATTTGATTGCAACTCAGTTTCCAGATGAACCAAAAACGGGCGGTAACATTGTAAGAGAATTGTATAAACGATTTATGTCTCTTGGTATCCACAACTCCACTTTGAAAAACATGCACCACACAACAGATCAAGTTACCAACATCGTCGTTGCACTGCGCGATTATTCACGATTGAATTGTTCCTGCCATATGATAAATAAAAGACTACGAAATAATTTTGATGCGGAGTATATATGTGTCAACTGTCCACACGTTGATGGTCTTTTGAATGTGGCGAAAGAACGTGTCAATAACGTAATCAAAGTTGGTCTTCTTAATGCTCTTGATAGATAACTGAGCCCGTCTAACGATACTCGCTGGAATAGGCACCTGACAATGTTAGTTTGCCTTTGCGCTAAAAACTCACTGAGAAGAGTGGAATAGCCCGAAACGAATGAACTGATATCACGATGATGAAAGAACTTTTCACAGTATTTATGCTATTCTATTGCAGTTATTCTTATACGTAATCGTTTGTTTTAAAGCTATTAAGTTATAAGGGTTTTTGTAGCTCTTGGAAGCGGCGTCCAAGGAATTAGAACTGGAGGTATCACCTACACTGCACCTTCTGTTGACATGGACAATGACAATGTTAAAGCATTTGTGTCAGGCGCCCCAGGGCAGAGAAGCTTCTGAAATCGGACTTTTACATAGACGCCTCAAATTATATTTAGATGAAAAGTTATTTGTCTAGATAATTTCCGTTGTCTTTTACGCACAACATACTTTTTAATAATATATTTACGTTTAAGATGTGTCCTGAACCTGAAAATACAAATATGACACTAGTTCTGAAAATTCACATGCACTGACAAGACCTAAATTTTTGCACTAGGTTTTTCTGAAAAATTTTAAACAATTACTGAATATGGTACAAGAAATCATTATAAATCACAAATATATACTTTTTCAAAATTTTAAAATATAATGTACATGACTAGATAACAGTGTTCGGGAAACGTAGGAATGAAGTACCCCTTCCCACCCCCTTGGTAATGCAAGGGTTAAATGAGGAAGTGTTAAGAGAACCAGGTTACGAAATGAGACACTAGAAGGATTATTGGGGAGCAAAATAACTGATGATGGCCGAAGTAGAGAGGATATAGAATGAAGACTGTCTATAGCAAGAAAAGTATTAATGAAAAAGAGGGTTTTCCTAACATCGAATATAAACTTAAGTGTTAGGAAGTATTTCCTGCAGGTATTTGTGTGGTTTCCTAGATGCTACTCCAGGCGGGTGCAAAAATGAATGTGCGCAATGGAAAATCCTGAACGCTAAAATAAAGATTTTGCCCTGTTTGACTACACCCATAAACAGATCTTAGGATCTGTTAACGGTGATATTATTTCCTCCTTCTTGCTCTTTAACGTATAAATCACAACATAAAAGTAAATGAAGGTTTAAGGGAACTAGTAACTACTAAATATTTGTGTTTCTGCTTATACATTTATTGAGGATTAACACGCCTTTATTTATTACAAATTGTTTATATGTCGATGTGCAATGGACACACTGAGATACAAATGAATTTACTGACTAATATTATTGACCAACTGCCCACATCTGCACCTTTTTTCTGGCTACGTGATATAATATAAATAACGTGAGATGACTGACATCATCTACGTCCCAAACACTAGAAGACAGTATTTTCAAAGATGATCTACAGTGGTGGGCAGCTTCAGTGGAAATGCTGTTTAGCTTTATAGCCCTAAAGGCCAAAGCTATTGGTAATATCACCGAATGTACTACATCCCGTGCGTCGGAGTGGTGGTTCTCGTACACGTCTGCGACGATGAAAGAACTCCAGCCACAAAATAAAAAAAGTCATTCAAACACTAGGACGGCAGATGGCGGTCCTCTAAGTAGTATAATCTAATACTAGCTTCTCCTCTCTGTATTCTACAGAAAAGAACTGCGAAATCCCGGTCACAAGGACAGAATTTAGTAGGCTCAACGTGGGTATGAACAGAAGAAGTGCTCTCAATCACTGAACGCTGCGTACTCAACGATGACTCCCTACCCGGAGGCGAAATCCAGAATCGTATAAGTTAGCAACACCTTCTGTCACCTGAAGCAACTTCCCAGTGCCTTGTGGCACTATATCATACAAATTAGGCCTTAGTGATTTTGCCCGCATTTGTCCTTCATGACAAACGAAGCTTGCGAGTGTATTTCACTGGTGACAGCTCCCCCCAGCTTGAACATTATCCCCCTGAGTTCCACCGCTCGTCATCGAAAGTCAGTTTCGGCATGATGCTTGATGAGGAAGTCCAGCCCTGTGATTCCACAGCAGCCTTCGCCTGCATCACGCATTACACTGCAAGTGTTGTCAGTTTTGTCAATCTCCTGATCCACTGGCAGAAGCCTTGTCGGCCCGATCATTAACCTTACGAACACATTTCCTCTTTCTTCCTCACCCATGTTCTGAGGAGGCAGTGCCATCAGAGATGGTGCAGAATCTGCGTCCTTCGGAAATACTAAATGCGTCTGTACCATTTCAGTACCCAAAACATCTGCAATACAATCAGCGTTATTGATAGCTTTCTGTGCAACGTCCTAAATATCTACAACAAAATTACTGTTGGCAGTTGCACTCCGCAAGACACAAAGATCATCGGCACATGCACTTCCCTCTACACCTGGTCCAGGCTGCAGGAATTCGCAACCTCTCCGCCAGGATATACCTCACTAATTACGCAAACAACAAACGAGGAGAACAAAGCAGTACGACGACAAGGACACTGTATGCTACCGCTTCTGCCGGCCGGACTGACAGAGCGGATCTAGGCACTTCAGTCTGGAACCGCGCGACCGCTACGGTCGCAGGTTCGAATCCTGCCTCGGGCATGGATGTGTGTGCTGTCCTTAGGTTGGTTAGGTTTAAGTAGTTCTAAGTTCTAGGAGACTGATGACCTCTGATATTAAGTCCCATAGTGCTCAGATCCACTTGAACCATTTGGCTGCCGCTACTGTTTTGCTCTTTTCTGCTGATGGGTAAACCTGCGGACGTATAAATGAAAAACTTCGCACAGTGGATTTTATAAAGTTAATTATTCGCCTTGACACTTATACGCTCTCCAGAAGGGTATGCTTATCCTTTGCTCTACATGTGACATCAAATAGTCGTAAGCAAATCTGGTTGGTTTCTAACCATATCCCCAATATATCCTAGAGTGTTCAGATGTGCTGACCTACTAACACTGCCTCCATCAGCTGGTTGCAAACATGAAATACGCAAATAAGGAGACAATAACATGACAAACGAAAGTAGTAGTGTTAAACTCTTTACTCTTCTGCAATTTACCCTTTACAAGATTACACAGTACGAGCAATATTTTAGTTCTGCCTATTCACATTTGGTAATCGTCTGTCCTGCGATATATTCGCGGTTGTTAATTCAACGCGGAATACTGACGTCAGCTATGGCAATTGCAAATACATTTAGAACTACACTCGCGACTAGCAACGTGAAGCCTCAGGATAGAACGAAAATGACACGTGATCAGCAATTTATGGTTCAAATGGCTGAAATGGCTCTGAGTACTATGTGACTTAACATCTGAAGCCGTCAGTCCCCTACAACTTAGAACTACTTAAACCTAACTAACCTAAGAACAGCACACATATCCATGCCCCAGGCAGGATTCAAACCTGCGACCGTAGCGGTCGCTCGGATGTAGCCTAAAGCGCCAAGAACCACTCGGCCACACCGGCCAGCTCATCAATTTAATTTACTTTCCTAACCGCCGTTGCGAATGCACGACCACTACAGTGATCAATGCTTATCGCTGCAGACGTTCACGCCTCAGCGAGATAACATAAATTCTGCCTCCCAAAAGCTTCCGTAGGCACCACCACGGCTGCCGTGGAACACCAAACGATCCTCAGGCTCTCGCTACAAGTACTCTGTCCCAGTAACGAGGTCGCACACCTTGCCAGTACCAACCTTTCTCCTCGACGCCCCAGGAACAAGTGTTTCACAGTCGCAACGCTTTTCCGTAGCTTCTGTTCTTTTTTCTTCCCCCCTTTAAAGTGTGTGGCCAATCATGTTACTGGAAGGCGTTCGTTTCCGAGCGCCGACCAATATCAGTTTTGCAATCGACCGAAGCTTCTAGAAGTTTCCAGACTGTTCCATAAGCTTCTGCTACGGCCGTTCGGAAAAACCACCTACACGCCACCACGCGTTTTAAGAGCGAGCCCCTGTGTCTTCTCCTTGTCCTCGGACACGTGGCTCCCGCTAAGCCGCGGTCCACCCGCTAGGGTTTTCCAGGAGCTTACGTTCGATGCTGTCAACAGCTCTCAGGCCTGCCTGCCTCGCTAGTGTCTTTCCCGTTCTCCTGCCAGCCTCCCTTCACTATCGCCCAACGTGCCGATATTCTGCTACAAATTAAGATCCCTATTCGATGTCAGTATTGTTAATGGTTTCCTGTCTCGATGCTTATACTATTAAAGGGCCTTCTCTCCGGATTGGTAGTTGTAATATGGCTCAAAATCTTGCCACCTTACAACACTTAATCTAATCCTATCCTAACACTTACTGTAACTTAACTTCTCCGCTTGAGCGGCTACTCCTGACTACTACTTTACGTTCTTAAACTAGTGAGCCACATTTATTACACGAAATGAAATACATTCCCCATTCAAAACGGCGAAAACTGAGTAAACTACCACAAAACTCCGACTTCTAAACAAAACTCATCTTCTCCTCCTAAGAACCTTCACATGTTTAACACCTTATACCATTCCAGACAATGAGCCACACCCATTGATGAAAGAGAAAAATTACGTTAATATTTACACATGCTCAGAACCCAGCCTGAGTTTACTTGCCACATGTCACATATGAAATCAGAACTGAATCGCTGGTAAAAGGTGGACTGACTCGACGTGACACTCGCAGGGTAAGAGAAAGAACAGCCAGTGAAATCACCTACTGCATACTGATGCTGTCTGTCGACGAAAGCCTACCGAAGTGGCCGTGCGGTGCTAGGCGCTGCAGTCTGGAACCGCGAGACCGCTACGGTCGCAGGTTCGAATCCTGCCTCGAGCATGGATGTGTATGATGCCCTTAGGTTAGTTGGGTTTAACTAGTTTTAACTTCTAGGGGACTAATGACCTCAGAAGTTGAGTCCCATAGTGTTCAGAGCCATTTGAACCATTTTTGTCGACGAAACTGCAAATCTCACGTAGCCGAGAGACATCGTCTCCAGGGAGGGTGGCTGGTAAGGTTCCTCTGTCACTGAAATTTAGTGGTGACACACACTTCTGACATCAAAATGTAGAGGTCGCCCCAGGACGAAGCAGGCGGCAAATGACTTCCCAAGCGTGAGCACATATGGCCTCGCCGGTTTGTCTGACAAACAGGTTCCCGGCACTGCCTGTGGCTGACGCTGTCGCTGAGCCACATGTTGTCGCCTGTCCTGTTTCAGAGGAAGCCACTCAGCCTGCAAGATCTGGGCAATTGCAGAGGGTGGGATTATTGGTAGTTGGGAGCTCCAACGTTAGGTGCGTTATGGGGTCCCTTAGGGCCTTGCTGACCAGAAGGGTAAGAAAACCAATGTGCATTCCGTGTGCATACCGGGTGGAGTCATTCCAGATGTGGAAAGGGTCCTCCCCGATCCCATGAAGAGCACAGTGTGCAGCCAGCTGCAGGTGGTTGCTCATGTCGGTACCAGTGATGTGTGTCACTTTGGATCAGAAGAGATTCTGTCTGGTTTCGAGCGGCTAACAGAAGTGGTAAAGGCTGCCAGTCATGCTTGCAAGATGAAAGCATGGCTGACCATTTGCAGCATAGTCGACAGGACCGATTGCGGACCTCTGGTACAGAGCCGAGTGGTGGGTCTGAATCAGAGATTCAGACGGTTCTGCGAGCGTGTAGGATGCAGATTCCTCGACTTGCGCCAACGGGTGGTTGGGTTTCGGGTTCCACGGAATAGGTCAGGTGTCCACTATACGCAGGAGGCGGCTACACGGGTGGAAAGGGGGGTGTGGCGTGGATTGGACGGTTGTTTAGGTTAGAGGGTCTCGGGAAAACACAAGAAGGGCTTCAGTCACAAAGGATGCAAGCTGAACACAGGAAGAACGTAGATACAGGAACCATTGGTATAACAGTCGTAAATTGTTGTAGCTGTGTTGGGAAAGTACCAGAGCTCCAAGCGCTAATAGAGATCACTGATGCTCAAATCTTGATAGGCACTGAAAGCTGGCTAAAATAGGATATAAGCTGAGCCGAAATTTATATGAAGAACCTAACAGTGTGCCGGACCCGATGGCCGACGGTTTTAGGCGTTTCAGTCCCGAGCTGCGAGACTGCTACGGGCGCAGGTTGGAATCCTGCCACGGGAATGGATGTGTGTGATGTCCTTACGTTGGTTAGATTTAAGTAGTTCTAAGTTCTAGGGGACTAAAGACCTCTGATGTTAAGTCCCATAGTGCTCAGGGCTATTTTTTAAACTAACGGTGTTCTGAGAAGATAAGCTAAACACCGTTGCCGGTGGCGTGTTTGTTGCTGTCAGATGTAGTTTAACTTGTCGCGAAATTGAAGTAGATACTTCCTGTGAGCTAGTATGGGCTGAGGTCATTATTGGCAAACGGAATTAAATAATAACGGGACCCTTTAACTGCCCTCCCAGTTCAGGTGATACAGTTGCTGAAATGTTCAAAGTAAACTTGAGTTTGATTTCAAACATGTACCCGACTCATACGATAATAGTTGGTGGTGACTTTAATTTACCCTCGATATGTTGGCGAAAATACATGTTTGATTCCGGAAGTACGCATAAAATATCAGCCGAAATTTTGTCAAACGCATTCTCTGAAAATTATTTCGAGCAGTTAGATCATGACCCCACACGAATAGTAAACGGTTGTGAAAACACAGTTTACCTCTTAGCAACAAATAATCCATAGTTAATAACGAGCAGCAAAACCGATATAGGGATTAGTGAACACAGGGCTGTCGTAGTGAGAGTGAATATTGTAATTCTCGAAAAACGAGGGAAAAATATACCTATTCAAAAAAGCAAATAAAAACTCACTTGACGCCTACCTGAGAGACTACCTCCACTCGTTCCAAATTAATAATATAAAGTGTAGACCAGACGTGGCTTTAATTCAAAGAAATAGTATCAGCAGCAATTCAGAGATTTACACCAAATAAACAAACAAACAACGCAGTGGATCCTCCTTGGTACACAGAACGGACTAGAACACTGTTGCAGAGACAACGAAACAAACGTACCAAATTCAAACGACGCAAAATCCCCACGATTGGCGATCCTTCACAGGAGCTCGAAATTTAGCGCGGAGTTCAGTGCGAGACGCCTATAACAGTTTCCATAACGAAACTTTGTCTCGAAACCTGGCAGAAAATTCAAATAGATTCTGGTCGTATGTGAAGTACGTTAGCGGCAAGAAAAAACCAATGCCTTCTTTGCGCGATAACAATGGAGTTACTATCGAAGACAGTGCTGCCAAAGCAGAGTTACTAAACACAGCCTTCCGAAATGCCTTCACAAAATAAGACGAAGTAAATATCCCAGAATTCGAATGGAGGACAGCTGCCAACATGAGTAACGTAGAAGTAAATATCCTGGAAGTAGTGCAGCAATTAAAATCACTTAATAAAAACAAGTCTTTTGATCCAGACTGTATCCCAATTAGATTCCTTTTCGAGTATGCTGATGCCTTAGCTCCATACTTAACAATCATATACAACAGTTCGCTCCACGAAATATCCGTACCCAAAGACTGGAAAGTTGCACGGGTCACACCAATATTAAAGAAAGAAAGAAGGAGTAATCCACTAAATTACAGGCCCATATCGCTAACGTCGATATGCGGCAGGATTTTAGAAAATATATAGTGTTCGAAAGTTGTGAGTTACCTCGAAGAAACGGTCTATGGCCATACAGTGAACACGGGTTTTGAAAACATCGCTCCTGTGAAACGCAACTAGCTCTTTATTCACACGAACTCTGAGTGCTATTGACAAGGGATTTCCGATCGATTCCGTATTCCTGGATATCCGGGAAGCTTTTGACACCGTACCACACAAGCTGCTCGTAAGGAAGTTGCGTGCTTGTGGAATATCGCCTCAGTTATGTGACTGGATTTGCGATTTCCTGTCAGAGAGGTCGCAGTTCGTGGTAACTGACGGAGAGTCATCGAGTAATACAGAACTGATTTGAGGCGTTCCCCAAGGTAGTGTTATAGGCCCTTTTCTGCTCCTTATCTATATAAGCGATTTGGGAGACAATCTGAGCAGCCGTCTTCGGTTGTTTGCAGATGACACTGTAGTTTATCGACTAATAAAGCCATCAGAACATCAAAACAAAATCCAAAACGATTTAGAAAAAATATCTGAATGGTGCGAGTTGTGGCAGTTGACCCTAAACAACGAAAAGTGTGAGGTCATTCACATGAGTGCCAAAAGGAACTCTTTAAACCTCGGTTACACGATAAATCAGTCTAATCTAAAAGCCGTATATTGAAATAAATACCTAGGTATTACAATTACGAACAACTTTAATCGGAAAGAGCACATAGAAAATGTTGTGGGGAAGGCTAAGGAAAGGCTGCGTTTTACTGGCAGGACACTTAAAAAATGTAACAAAGCTACTAAGGAGGACACTACGCTACAAGAGGATACTACGCTTGTCTGTCCTCTTTTAGAATACCGCTGCACAGTGTGGTATCCTTACCAGATAGGACTGACGGAGTACATCGAAAAAGTTCAAGGAAAGGCAGCATGTTTTGTATTATTACGAAATATGGGAGAAAGTATCACAGAAATGATACAGGATTTGGGCTGGAAATCATTAAAAGATAGGCGTTTTTCGTTGCGATGGAAACTTCACACCAAATTCCAATCACCAACTTCCTCCTCTGAATGCGAAAATATTTCGTAGACACCGACCTACATAGGGAGGAACGATCACCACGATAAAATAAAGGCAATCAGAGCTAGTACGGAAAGATATAGGTGTCCATTCTTTCCGCGCGCTATACGACATTGGAATAATAGAGAATTGTGAAGGTGGTTCGATGAACCCTCTGCCTGGCACTTAAATGTGATTTGCTGAGTATCCATGTAGATGTAGATGAACATGTGGAGGTCTGAGTTGAGGTGGTGGAATGTTGTCGGGGTGATGATAGATAGCTGCTCGTAAAAACTGCACTATTAGTCATACATTTTACTGAAGAACAAACTAGAACATTCTGTGGTGCAACATCCTCCATAACGTATGCTGAAGACAGTGAATGTTAAGGAACTGATGCAGCAGGTGGCCATGGTCTCAAGCGACTGCCTTCTATAGTACAGGGCTTTTTGCACCTGGTGGTTGGCCTGTAGGTGGCCCGCTGGATGGAAGATGCTAGGCCACAGCACTGATCTTAAAACCTGAAGTAGGGGCAAATTTCACCGTTGACTGAAAATAATGGTAATTTATGTTGGGACAGAGCGTTATCGCTTTGCAGATCACAGCTTGCAACCATGTGGACCATAAGAAGTTCGGAAATAGGAGAGACGCTTAGTCCTACATTTTCCTCCACAACTAGTAACACGTGAATCCTTGGGAATCCATGTTGTCCTAAGTGAAAGTTTGAAATTTTGGAACGTATTCGAAATAAACGTAGCAGTGCCAACGAATTTCCCATAACGTGTACTACAAAAGGGGGGCGTAATATATGACCAACACAAAGATATACGG
This sequence comes from Schistocerca americana, assembly GCF_021461395.2. Taxonomy (NCBI): domain Eukaryota; kingdom Metazoa; phylum Arthropoda; class Insecta; order Orthoptera; family Acrididae; genus Schistocerca; species Schistocerca americana. The sequence goes on along the minus strand of NC_060130.1, from coordinate 495,520,470 downwards.
ATTTCATTAATTTTCGTTGTCTTTTACGCACAACATACCTTTTAAAGGTATATTTATGTGTAAGAAGGGTGCTAAACCTGAAAATATTAATGTAACACCTGTTCTGAAAATTCTATACCACTGAGAACACCTAAATTTTTGCGTTAAGTTTTACAGGAATATTTAAAACAATTACGGCATGTGGAAGAAGAAACCATTAAAAATCACAAATACATGTATTTCAAAATTTTAAAATATAATGAACATGACTAGATAACAGTATTCTGAAAAGAAAGGCATAAAGTACCCCTTCCCTTTCCCTTGGTATTGCGGGGGTTGAATCAGGTGGTGTTAAGGGAATGAGGTTACGAAATGAGACACTAAAAGGACTATTGGGCAGCAGAATAAATGATGATGGCCAAAGTTGAAAGGATATCAAATGAAGACTGACTATAGCATGAAAAGACAGATTTGCTAACATTGAATGTATATTTAAATGTTATGAAGTATTTCTCGAAAGAATTTGTATGGTTTCCTAAATGCTACTCTAGACGGGTGCAAAAATGAATGTGCGCAATTGAAAATACTGTACGCGAAAATGAAGATTTGGCCCAGTCTGACTAAACCCTGAAGTAGACCCTAGAATCTCTCAACGGTGATATTAATTCCTCCTTCTTGCACTTTAACATATAAATTACAACATAAAAATAAATGAATGATTAAGGGAACTAGGAACTACTTAATATTAACGTTGTTTCTGCTTATACATTTATTGTAGATTAAAATTTCTTTATACATTACAAATGCTTATATGTCCATGTGCAATGGACATAAAGAGATACAAATGAATTTCCTGTCTAATATTACTGATCAACTGCCCACATCTGCTCCTTTTTATAGCAACGTGATATAATATTAATAACAAGAGATGACTGTTATCATGTACGTCCCATACACTAGAACACTAGAAGACACTGGTTTCAAAGATGATCTACAGTGGTGTGCAACCTCAGTGGAATTGAAGCTTACGTTATCACAGCTGTTCAGCTGTATAGCCCTAATAAGCCGAAGCAATTAGCAATATCACCAAAATTTACTGCGTCCCGTATGTCGAAGTGATGGTTCTCGTACACGTCTGCGCCGATGGAAGAACTGCACCCACAAAAAAAAAAATTCATTAAACACTAGGACGGCAGGAGGCGGTCCTCTGACTAGTATAATCTAATACTATCATCTCCTGTCTGTATTCTACAAACAAGAAACGCCAACTCCCAGCCACAAGGACGGAATGCAGATTACGTCTCAACGTGAGTATAGACAGGAGAAGTGCTCTCAATCACTGAACACTGCGTACTCAACGTCGATTCCCTCCTCGGAGGCGAAGTCCAGAATCGTATAAGTTAGGAACACTTTCGGTCATCTAAAGCAAATTTCCCAGTGCCTTGTAGCACTATATCATGCCAATTAAGCCTTAGTGATTTTGCCTGCATTTGTCCCTCTTGACAAACGAACCTTGTGAGTGTATTTCACTGGTGACAGCTTCCCCCAGCTTGAAAATTATCACCCTGAGTTCCACAGCGCTTCATCGAACGTCAGTATTGGCGTGATGCTTGATGAGAAAGTCTAACCCTGGGATTGCACAGCAGCCTTAGCCTGCATCACGCATTACACTGCAAGTGTTGTCACTTTTGTCAATCTCCTGATCCACTGGCACAAGCCTTGTCGGCCCGATCATAAACCTTACAAACACATTTCCCCTTTCTTCTCCTCCCAAGTTCTGAGGAGGCAGTGCGTCAGAGATGGTGCCGAATCTGCGGCCTTCGGAAATACGAAAGGCGTCTGTACCATTTCAGTACCGAAAACATCTGAAATTCAATCAACCTTATTGATAGCTTTCTGTGTCACTTCCTAAGTGTCTACTACAAAATTTCGGTCGGCAGTTGCACACTGCAAGACACCAAAACTATCGGCACATGCACTTCCCTCCACATCTGGTCCAGGCTGCAGAAATTCGCAACCTCTCAGGCAGGGTATACCTCACTAATTATGCAAACAGCAAAAGAGGAGAACAAAACAGTACGGCGATAAGGGCACAAATCTAATTCTATCCTAACACTTAATGTAACTTAACTTCTCCATTTGAGCGGCTACTCATGACTACTACTTTACGCGCTTAAACGCAGTGAGCCACATTTATTGCTCAAAATGGGACACACTGCCCATTAAAAGCGGCGAAAACAACCACAAAACTCCAACTTCACGACATAACTCATCTTCCCTCCTGAGGAGCTACGTATGGTTAACATCTTATACACTTCCAGATAATGAGCCACACCCATTCATCATAGACATAAATAAAGTTCATGTTTACACATCCTCTGATTACAGACTGAGTTTGGCTGGCTCTGAGCACTACGGGACTTAACATCTTAGGTCATCAGTCCCCAAGTACTTAGAACTACTTAAACCTAACTAACCTAAGGACGTCACACACATCCATCCCGAATCAGGATTCGAACCTGCGACCGTTGCTGTCGCGCGGTTCCAGACTGAAGCGCCTAGATCCGCTCGGCCACTCCGGCCGGCACAGACTGAGTTTACTTCACACACGTCTCACATGGGAACAGAACTGAAAGGCTGCTTATAGGTGCACTGACTCGACGTGATACTGGCAGGCGAGTGTACTCCCCACTGCATATTGATGCTGTGTGTCGACGAAACTGCAACCCTGAGGAAGTCGAGAGTCATCGTCTCCAGGTAGGGTGGCTGGCAATTTTCTCTGTCACTGTAATTTAGTGGTGACACACTCTTTTGACATCGAAATGTAGAGATTCAGGATGGATGACCTAAACACACAGAGATCTGAGTTGAGGTGGTGGATTATTGTCGGGATGATGATCGATGGCTGTTCATAAAAGCTTTACTATTTGTTATACATTTTATTGAAGAACAAACTAGAACATTCTATGGTGCAACATCCTCCATAGCGTGTGCTGAAGACAGCGAGTGTATAGGAACTGAGGCAACAGGTGGCCATGGTCTCAAACGACTGCACTCTATGGCGGAAGGCTGGTTGCACCTGGTAGTTGGCCCACAGACTGGAAGATGCTAAGTCCTCAGCAGTGATCTTAAAACCAGCAGCAGGGTCCACATGTAGTGGAGGGCAAATCTCGTGGTAATTGCTTGAAGTATTATGTCGCCTCGAGGAGTGGCATACACTTCTTGTCGTAAATAGTAACTACCAGACCGAGACACCTTTGACTGAAAATAATGGCAATTTATGTTGGGAGAGAGCGTTCTTGCTTCGCAAATCACAGCTTGCAACCATGTGGACTATATGAAGTATGTTGATTGGATGTGTAGTAACCGGCCTGACAACGCCTTCGTGTTGTGTCGTCGTAATGGCGGTGCCAGCCCCTTTCCTGGAGCATAATGTGGGAATCTGCCTGTGACATTGCTGCATCTGACGTAATGGTCGGCTCTGAGCTGCCTCACTCCCAAGGTTTTTTGCAACAGCTATGGCAACATCACAATTTTACTCAGTAGCGCCGAAAAATAGTGGTGGCGCTGCAGATCGTATAACTGATAAGAAGATACTGAGTCGAACTGGGGAAAACAAATATATGGCACAAGTTATTTTCATAGGGCATATCCTAAGACGTCAAGGACTTGTCAGTTTGGTAATGGAGAAAAGTGTGTATATGTGGGTGTTAAAAATGTAGAGGGAGACAAAATCTTGAATTCAGTGAACAGGTTCAAACTGATGCACATTGCATTAGCTGTGCGGCGCTGAAGAGGCTTGCACAGAATAGACTAGCTTGCGCAGCTGCATCAAACCAGTCTTCAGATTGAAGACCACAACAACAACATTAGGGAGGGAGACCGGAGGGAGAGGTAGGTTCTTGGTCTACAAATTTCCTAGTTATTTACCGGGAGAGTTCATGACTAAGGTAGATCTCGTGTGATTCAGCGCCCTCGGCTGTTGACATGGCAAAATACGTTTCTATATTGGTTTAAATTAACGGCGTTGCTCCTTCTCGTATGAGAAAAGCTATTTATCTCACACTGTTGGCCGATGCAACCAACTGATGCAGCGGTTCTATTATTATTTTGTTGTTGTAAACATAAGTGTCGCAGGTATGACATTAAACTGCAACCATACATGGAGTGACCACAGTATAATTGCTCCCCAGCCAGCAATAGCAACATCCTCTCTCGAAGGTGGGTGGGCGAGTGGAAGCTGTGAGCTGTAAGTGTTACCTCGCCTGCTTGGGAAGGCGGACGGAAGATAGAGAATGTAAAGAAAATAGTCGTGATCACCTACCACTTACTAGCAGCTAGTCAGCTCAGTAATGTCAACTAAAATTAACCGACCAGTGCTTGTTGATTCCTGTTCGCGATTTCCTATTGTTCCAGGTTGGTGTAAGAGAGAAACACAAAGTTACAGATGTGGCTTAATGTAATTTACATAAGTCAAGTGCATAACGTGATCGGTCATCGAATTATGCTATATAGTTAATTGAGTTTCGGACTTTGTTTCTGAAAGACTGTAGGTTCTTTGGTGCACCATGAAAGATCTGATCAATTGCTAATCAGTATTTGGATCACACCAATGGCAGACGGGCTCCACGTCAGCAGTTTTGCATTTCTTTCACGAATAGCTGTACACAAAGCTGATAAAGACATTAACACAAAGAGATATGATTATTTTGTTAAATTAATATATCTGAAAGGTATTAGTTTAAATATACTCAAAAACGAGAGGTGTATGAAAAGACCGTGCAAAGTCCTAGAGATGCCACCACCGGCGCCGATCGAGGTAATGTATAGTTAGTAGCATCCTTGGAAAGAACGCACACGAAGTTTCAGTCACGTTGTTCTGCGCCTTCGATTAGTACAGTTTATAAGCGATTTTAAATTTTAGGAGTGGCCATATGGGCACAAGTGTTGCTGAACTTTCTGGACGCCCTGTTAAGGCTACCACTCCAGAAATCATTGATAAAATCCATAATATGGTGATGGATGACAGAAGAGTTGAAGTGTGTGAGATTGCTAGTGAAGTGGGCATCTCGAATGAACGGATACATAATATTTTGCATGAACATTTGGACATGAGAAAGCTATCCGCAAGATTCCTTTCGCGTTTGCTCACGCTTGACCAAAAACGGAATCGTGCGAAGTGTTGCAAGGATGGTTTGCAGCTGTTCAGGCAGAATCCGCAGGACTTTAAGAGTACATCAAACGTCGTTTCGTCACTGTGGATGAAACATGGATACATTACTATACTCCTGAGAGCAAACAACATTCTAAGCAATGGGTTACCAAGGGAGAGTCTGGACCAAAAAAGGCGAAGACCATTCCTTTGGCCGGAACGGTTATGGAGACTGTCTTTTGGGATTCGCAAGGAATAATACTCATCGACTATCTGGAAAAAGGTAAAACTATTACAGGTGAATATTATTCATCTTTATTGGACCGTCCTTTTCGATCATGACAATGCACCATCACACACATCAGCAGTTGTGGTCGCAAAATTAATGGAAATTGGAATCCAACTCATTTCACATCCCCCCATCCCTTATTCTCCAGACTTGGCTCCTTCGAACTACTATTTGTTCCCCAATTTGAAGAAATGGCTGGTGGGACAAAGATTTTATTCAAACGAGGAGGTGATTTCAGCAACTATTAGCTATTTTGCAGACTTAGACATTTCCTATTATTCGGAAGGGATCAACAAATTAGAACAGCATTGGACGAAGTGTATAAATTTAAAAGGAGGCTATGTTGATAAATAAAAAATATTACCCCAAACATGTAAGCGGTTTTTTTTCCAGAGACTTTTCAAACTCACCTCGTATATTATTTAATTGATGAATGGAGAAAATACAAAAATGCAGTACATGAAGCAGACAAAAAAGAATACAAACGTGTCAAAAATGAGATCGACAAGAAGCACAAAATGGCTAAGCAGGGATGGTTAGAGGACAAATCTAAGGATGTAGAGGAGCATATCACTAGGGGTAAGATAGATACTGGCTACAGGAAAACTGAAGAGATCTTTGGAGAAAAGAGAACGACTTGCATAAATATCAAGATGTCAGATGGAAATCCAGTAATAAGCAAAGAAGGGAAAGCAGAAAGTTGGAAGGAGACTCGTCCAAACTGTGCCCCTGGGGCGCTAGCGCCCGCGATCGCCCGCGGCCATCGCCCCGGGAGAATTCGTATGTTGCCACAGTGGCCTAGGCGTGTCGCTTAGCTGGCCGTGCGGACCGCCCGACCGTCCGCCGCGCCACTCGACCTTATACCATTATAAGACACAACCACGGGTTTGGATATTTTTCTAGCCGTGGAAAACGTGTTAGAGTCAATGGGTTTAAAACTGGAACGCCTGACCAGTGTAACAACGGATTGAGCCCCTGCGCTACGAGGGATACGCACTGGATTCCTGGGTTACGTCAGGTCAAAAATGGCTGAAGTTGGCTCTTCCTTATTCGCGGCAGTCCATTGTCTGATATACCAGGAGGCACTTTGTGCGAAGATTGTCAACATAAAAAATGTTATGGACACTGTTCTTTGAACTGTTAATTATCTTCGATCGCATGGACTCAAACATCTCCAATTTAAAGAATTTCTCGCTGATATCGAAGCGGAATACCTTGACATCCCCTACCACACCGAAGTAAGATGGCTGAGCAGAGGAAATGTGCTTCATCGGTTTTTCTCCTTGAGGGGCGAAATAAACATCTTTTTGAAATGAAAGGACGCCAGAAGAATTACTTTGTGATCCTAAGTGTGTGGCGAATTTGTCTTTTTTGAGTGACCTTAATGGTCATTTAAATACTTTGAACATTTCACTCCAAGGCGAAAATCACTCTGTTGCTGATTTAGTGCAGACGATTCAAGCATTCTAAAAAAATGTTATTTTGTGGGGAAAACAGTTGCGCGAGAAGAATTGTGGACGCTTTTCTGCACTAGACAGCGTTAAAGAAGGTGTGGATTTTTCAGATTATGTTCAAATCATTTGCGAATTACAAGAACAGTTTGAAAACAAATTTTTGGAGATAAGTGAGCTACAACTGGCCTGATATATATTTATTCGCCCGTTTTCCCTTCTGGCAGAGAAAGTCTCACAAGTGCTTCAACTAGAGCTGATTGACCTGCAGTGCGATATCCGCCTGAAGAACCACTTTCTTATGTGTAAAACTTTGGATGATTTTTACAGATGTCTTCCACGAGAGAAATATCCTCTTTTGCACAAGCACGCGGCCAAATTTCTCCCAATGTTTGGCTCTACGTATATTTGTGAGCGCTTTTTCTCTCTTTTAAAGCTTGCTAAAACTAAGAACCGTTCATTACTTGGCGATAAAACTTTGACAAATTCTTTGAGGTAAGCAGTCTCACGGAATATTGTACCAAGCCTAGACAAAATCGTTTCCTCGAAAAAGAAAAACGTGTAAAGTGTTAATTGTCGTCTTTAACAATGTTGACTGTAAGAATTAAAGAGATTTATAGCCTTAAATCTATTTTTGATAAGTTTTCAAACTTGGTCAGTTGAAATTATTATGTACAAAACATCTGACTAAGTATCCGATTTCTAAACTCTGAAAAGTGATACAAAATGCTGTAGCACGAAGTATAAAAAAAAATTTACTTGTAACTATTAACAATAAGAATGAGACACTATATCCCTTACATAAAACTATTTCTAAAATAGAATGTTTTGTTTACGTTGGATCAGACCGCATGACGGTCCAGCGCCGAGCAGTGCTAAGAGGTCTCACTCACTCCGCAGCTATCTCTCTCTCTCTCTCTCTCTCTCTCTCTCTCTCTCTCTCTCTCTGCCTATGCCGACACTAGTGACACACGGTCGTGTACACGGCGCTGAACTACATTGCCTTGCGCCGCGGGGCACGGGGGCGAGCCTAATACAGAGGGTCTATACAAGGGCGATGAACTTGAGGACAATATTATAGAAATGGAAGAGAATGTAGATGAAGATGAAACACGAGATATGATACTGCGTGAAGAATTTGACAGAGCACTGAAAGACCTAACTCGAAACAAGGCCCCGGGAGTAGACAACATCACATTAGAACTAATGACAGCCTTGGGAGGGCCAGGCCTAACAAAACTCTACCATCTAGTGAGCAAGATGTATGAGACAGGCGAAATAACCTCAGAATTAAAGAAGAATATAATAATTCCAATCCTAAAGAAAGCAGGCGTTGAGAGATGTGAAAATTACCGAACTATTAGTTTAATAAGTCACAGCTGCAAAATACTACCACGAATTCTTTACAGACGAATGGAAAAACTGGTAGAGCCGACCTCAGGGAAGGGCAGTTTGGATTCCGCAGAAATGTTGGAAGAAGTGAGGCAACACTGACCCTACGACTTGCCTTATAAAATAGATTAAGGAAAGGCGAACCTACGTTTCTTGCATTTGTAGACTTAGAGAAAGCTTTCGATAATGTTGACTGGAATACTCTCTTTCAAATTCTGAATGTGGCAGGGATAAAACACAGGGAGCGAAAGGCTATTTACAGTTTGTACGGAAACCAGATGGCAGTTATAAGAGTCGAGGGGCATGAAAGGGAAGCAGTGGTTGGGACGGGAGTGAGAGATGTTAGTAGCCTCTCCCCGATGTTATTCAATCTGTATATTGAGCAAGCAGTAAAGGAAAAAAAGAAAAATACGGAGTAGGAATTAATGTCCATGGAGAAGAAATAAAAGATTTAAGGTACACCAATGACATTGTAATTATGTCAGAGACAGCAAAGGACCTGGAAGAGCAACTGAACGGAGTGGAAAGTGTCTTGACAGGAGGACATAAGATGAACATCAACAGAAGCAAAACGAGGATAATGGAATATAGTCGAATTAAATCGGGTGGTGCTGCGAGAATTACATTAGGAAATGAGAGGCTTAAAGTAGTAAATGAGTTTTGCTATTTGGGGAGCAAAATAACTAATGATGGTCGAAGTAGAGAGGATATCAAATGTAGACTGGCAATGGCAAGGAATGCATTTCTGAAGAAGAGAAATTTGTTAACATCGAGTATTGATTTAAGTGTCAGGAAGTCGTTTCTGAAAGTACTTGTATGGAGCGTAGCCATGTATGGAAGTGAAACATGGACGATGACTAGCTAGGACAAGAAGACAATAGAAGCTTTCGTAATGTGGGGCTACAGAAGAATGCTGAAGATTATATGGGTAGATCATATAACTAGTGAGGAGGTATTGAATAGGATTGGGGAGAAGAGAAGTTTGTGGCTCAACTTAGCCCGAAGAAGGGATCGGTTGGTAGGACATGTTCTGGGGCATCAAGGGATCACCAAATAAGTATTGGAGGGCAGTGTGGAGGGTAAAAATCGTAGACGGGAAGCAAGAGATGAATACACTAAAAAGATTCAGAAGGATGTAGGTTGCAGTAGGTACTGGGAGATGAAGAAGCTTGCACAGGATAGAGTAGCATGGAGAGCTGCGTCAAACCAGTCTCTGGACTGAAGACCACAACATCAACAACAAGAGCTAACAACATATATGCATGCATAGCGAAATCTGAAAAACAAAGGACAATACGAAACAGGAAGGCATTTCCTAGCTGATAACAGAAAGAATGTGAAGGCTTCGCTGTTCTTCTTTATCGTAGAAAGTATTACATGTACTTATTAACATTTGTGGACTTTCTGGTACACACATATTTCATAAACATAAAGAAAGAAAAATTTTCTTGGGGTCTTACATTTTCCTACGATACATTTGACAACGATACTGGCTGTTACATGAGTAGTGATTCATGTCGTTAGTACAATGAAATTAGAAGATTGGTGTATACAAGAAAGAACAATGCACAGTTTGACATGTTTTAAATAAACAGTTTGATAAATCGTTTTCATTGGCACGGGAGATATGTGTACAAGATAGAATAAATTAAAATTTGAGAGGTATCACTGTTCTGAGAATAAGAGGTTATGTCAGTTCAGGGACTTGACTGCCCGTGCGGATTGATGCAGCCACTGCTGGAGTGACGTCGCAGTTAGCTTATATGATGTCAAACAGTTGGTGACGACCGGCTGAGTGTGAGCTCTGGTTGTGCACTTTGTAGCAGAAATGGGCATCGAGGCGCGGCCCGTTCAGGAACGTAGCCATGACACAGGTGGGAGCCTTGCCTCGCACTGCAGGTTCAGCCGTTGCAGCTGCATCGTGATCCGCCGGGCTGCACGGTGCTGAGTCGTGCAGAAGCACCTGTATGCCACGGCCTCAGCAGAGTTGCGCATGGAGACGCAGTCCACGGCCCTAGGTCTCACTGCTCCACACTGAACGAGCCCGTGACGTCACTGCACCAGTGCCTTGCGCTAGCACTGTTGTGCTGCGGCCTACGGGCTGTTGGTAGCACTGACAGCAGTTGTGAGCTACGGACTATGAGCGGTGAGTAGAGCAGTGTTTAGTGGGGTGGTGGGATTTCTTCATTTTTGTCGTAACTCACAAAATGAGCGAGGAAACTAATGTGGTCTGCAGAAGAAGGAGCACATGTCAATTAAAATGGGAAGTAAATGAAAAACTAATCAGTGGTGAGTGAAGAACCACACATCCTGAAACGAATCTTAAATGTTCAGTTTGGACCGAGTTAAACCCTATTGTTGATGGCGTTAGAAAAAACGTTTGTTTTGTTTGCTGTTCGCTGTGCGGTGAAATTTGCTCTCATGCTGAAGGGTCGAGTGGCACTTCGCACATTTCTCGCCATCTATGCGTGTCTAATAAACAAGGGTCTTGTGTTGACGAGAAACGACTTCCTAAACCTGCTCAGGACATTACTGTCGATAAATGTGTCGCTATATGTGCACGAGACGTAAGATCATACGGAGCTATAAGATGTGAAGTTCTTATGGATCTTGTTCATACGTTAATCAACACTGCAAAGGCCATTATATCTCACCCAACAGCTGTGTCGCGGTACATGGCAGGAAGTGTTAAAAGCCTACGACATATAATTATGCCTAATGTAATTGCTCATATAACAGAAGGTGAATACTCAGCAACGACGGATATGTGGACGTCTAGCGCGACAAGAAACCATTAGCTGACACTTACTGTCACCTGTTTTATTGACTTGACTCTCAGATCTTGCATTTTGTTTACAACCCAGTGTCCAGATGAACCATAAACGGTCTGTAATATCCTAAGACAATTATTTAGACGATTAATGTGTATTGGTATCGACGACTCTACTTTGAAAGTCGTACAGTAAACGCCGGCCAGAGTGGCCGAGTGGTTCTATGCGCTTCAGTCTGTAAGTTTCGAATGCTGCTTCGGGCATGGTTGTGTGTGGTCGTTAGGTTAGTTAGGTTAAGTAGTACTAAGTACTAGGGGCTGATGACCTCAGAAGTAAAGTCCCATGTGCTCAGAGTCATTGGCACCATACAGCACACGACTGATCAAGGTACCAACATTGTCGTTGTACTGCGCGATATATTCACGATTGAATTGTTCCTGCCGTATGCTAATTACAGGGAAATGAAATAAATTTAATGTCGAGTACATATGCGTCAATTGTCCATAATGCATGGTCTTTTGACTGTGGCGAAAGAACGCGTCACTTACGTAAAGAAAAGTGGTCTTCTTAATGCTCTTGATTGATAACTGAGCCAGTCTAACGAAAGTCGCTGGAATAAGCAGCTAACAATGTTAGAACGTCTTTGTGCGAGAAGCTGTCTGAGAAGGGAGAAATAGCTCGAAATGATGAACTGATAATACGCTGATGAAAACTTTTTACGTTATGTATGCTATTCGATTATTGTAATCTTATACGCAATCGTTTAATTTATAGCTCTTAAAACATAAGTGTTTTTGTAGCCCATCAAAACGGCTTCCAAGGAAATAGAACTGGAGAAAGCACATGCACTGCACCTTTTGTTGGTATAGACAATGACAATGTTAAAGCATTTGTCTCAAGCGCATCAGGACGGAGAAGCTTCTGAAATCGGCCTTTTACATAAACGCCCCACATTATACTTAGATTAAAACCTATTTGTCTAGAGATACTTTGAGGTAACATCTTTCCTCTGGCCACCATTCGTCATTTAAAAATGATATCTGACGATAAGAGGCGTAAAGTCATGAAAAGGAGACAATAGTAGTCCTTCCTCATACTTCTCCAATCCCACAATACACTCTAAAGACATTACCCATTACTGCATCCCCAACCGTCTTTTCTCTTTGTTCTCGCTAGTGGGCCTGAAAGATCTAGAAGTTGCAATAATAACAGTTAATGTTCTGAAATAGGAGAGACGCTCAGTCCTACATTTTCCTCCACATCTGGTAACACGTGAATTTTTGGGAATCTATGTTGTTCTAAATGAAAGTTTGAAATCTTGGAACGTATTCGAAATAAACCTAGCAGTACTAACGGATTTTCCATAACGTGTACTGCAAAGGGGAAGCGTAATATAAGACCAACAAAAAGATATTCGGATTTCGTGAATTTTCGTTGTCTTTTACGCACAACATACTTTTTTGAAGATATATTTATGTGTAAGAAGGGTCCTAAATCTTAAAATATGAATATTATACCTGTTTTGAAAATTCTATACCACTGACACGACCTAAATTTTCCGTTAAGTTTTACTGAAATATTTAAAACAAGTACGGAATCTGGTAGAAGAATTCATTAAAAATCACAAATATATTTTTTTCAAAATTTTAAAATATTATGTACATGAGTAGATTATAGTATTCTGAAAAGGTACGCATAAAGTACCCCTTCCCTCTTCCTTGGTATTGCGAGGGTTAAATCAGGTAGTGTTAAGGAATCAGATTACGATATGGAACACTAAAAGGACTATTGGGCAGCAAAATAACTGATGAAGGCTGAAGTAGAAAGGATATAAAATGAAGACTGACTATAGCAAGAGAAGTATTAATGAAAAAGAGGGTTTTGCTAACATAGAATTTAAATTTAAGTGTTAGGAAGTATTTCTTGAAGGTATTTGTATTGTTTCCAAGATGCTATTCCAGGCGGGTGCACAAATGAATGTACGCAATGGAAAATACTAAACGCGAAAGTGAAGATTTGGCCCTATCTGTCTAACACTTGAAGCAGATCTTAGCATCTCTTATCGGTAATATTATCTCCTCCTTCTTGCTCTTTGACATATAAATTAAAACATAAAAATAAATGAATGATTAAGGGAACTAGCAACTACTAAATAATAAATGTTGTTTCTTCATAGACATTTATTGTAGGTAAAAACTTCTTTATACAGTAAATATATTTATATGTCGATGTGCCATGGACATAAAGAGATACAAATGAATTTCCTGAGTAATATTATTGGTCAACTGCCCAAATGTGCCCCTCTTTGTGGCTACGCGATCTAACATAAATAACGCGAGATGACTGATATCGTTTACGTCCCAAACTCTAGAAGACACTAGTTACAAAGATGATCTACAGTGGTTTGCAACCTCAGTGGAAATGAAACTTACGTGATCACAGCTGTTCAGCTTTATAGCCTTAATAAACCGAAGCAATTAGCAATATCACCGAATGTACTGCTTCCCGAGTGTCGGTGTGATGGTTCTCGTACGCGTCTGCGACGATGGATGAACTCCAGCCACAAAATAAAAATCTCATTAAGCACTAGGACGGCATAAGGCGGTCCTCTGACTAGTATAATCTAACACTATCTTCTCCTGTCTGTATTCTACAGACAAGAAACGTGAACTCCCAGCCACAAGGACGGAATTCAGATAACGTCTCAACGTGAGTACTGACAGGAGAAGCGCTCACAATCAGGGAACATTGCGTACTCAACGACGATTCCCTACCCGAAGGGGAAGTCCAGAATCGTATAAGTTAGCAACACAATCGGTCACCCAAACCAACTTCCCAATGCCTTGTGGCACTATATCATGCTAACTAAGCCTTAGTGAATTTGCCCGCATTTCTCCTATCATGATAAACGAACCTTACAACAGTATTTCGATTGTGACAGCTTCCCCCAGCTTTAAAGTTATCCCCCTCAGTTCCACCGCTCGTTATCAAAACTCAGTTTCGTCATGATGCTTGATCAGAAAGTCTAGTCCTCGGACTGCGCATCAGCCTTCGCCTGCATCACACATTACACTGCAGGTGTTGTCACTTTTGTCAGTCTCCTGGTCCACTGGCACAAGCCTTGTCGACTCGATCATAAACCTTACAATGTACATGGTAGTTGGTGCACTGGCTGGAAGATGCTAAGCCCACAGCACTTATCTTAAACCAGAAGCAGGGGCCCACAGGTAGTGGAGGCCAAATCTCGTGGTGGTTACTTGAAGCATCATGTCGCTTCGAGGATTGGCATACAACTCTTCTCGAAGATAGTAGATATCAGTACTGAGACACCTTTGACTGAAAATAGTGGCAATTTATGATCGGACAGAACATTCTTGCTTCGCAAATCACAGCTTCTAACCATGTAAACCATAAGAAGTCTGTTGATTGGATGTGAAGCAACTGGCCTACCAACGCCTTTCTGCTGTGTCGTCGTTATGGTGGTGCCAGCCCCTTTCCTGGAGCACAATGTGGGAATCTGCCTGTGGCATTGCTGCATCTGACATAATGGTGTTTGGTCGGCTCTGAGCTGGCTCATTCCTAAGATGTTTTGCAACAGCCATTTCAACATCACAATTTAACTCAGTAGCGCCGAAAAATAGTGGTGGCACTGCACATCGAATAACTGATAAGAAGATACTGAGTCGAACTGGGAAAAACAATAAATTTATGGCACAACTTCGTTTCATACGTCATGTCCTGAGGCAACAAGGAATTTTCAGTTTGGTAATGGAGTAATGGAGAGAAGTGTGTATATGTGAGTGTGGGGGAGGGGGGAGGGTGTTAAAGTTGTAGAGGGAGACAAAGTCTTAAATACAGTTAGCAGGTTCAAGCTGATGTACATTGCATTAACTGTGCAGCATGAAGAGATTCGCAGTGAATAGACTGTCTTGGGCAGCTGCATCAAACCAATCTTCTGACTGAAGACCACAACAACAAAATTGGGGAAGGGGGCGAGAGGGAGAGGTGTGATTCTGGTTCACTGTTTTGCAAGTTCTTTACTGGGAGAACTCATGAGTAAGGTAGAACTAATGTGATTCAGCGCCCTCGGCTGTTGACATGGCAAAAGACGTTTCTATATTGCTCCAAATTACCGACGCTGCTCGTTCTCATAGGAGAAAAGGTATTTATCTCACACTATTGGCCGATGCAAAGAACTGATGTAGGTGTTCTTGTAATATTTTGTTGTTGTAAACAGATGAGTCTCTGGTATGACGCTAAACTGCAACCACACATGGAGTGACAACAGTATAAGTGGTCCCTACCCAAAAATACCAACAACTTCTCTGGTAGGTGGATGAGCGAGTTGAAGTTGTGAGCTGTAACTGTTACCTTGCCTGCTTGCGAAGGTGGAAGGAACATAGAGAATGTAAAGAAGATAGTCGTGTTAACCTACCACTTCCCAGCAGGTAGTCAGCCCAGTAATGTCAATTGAAATTAACCGAGCAGTGCTTGTTGATTCCTGTTGTAATTTCCTATTGCTCCAGGTTGGTGTTCGAGAGAAGCGCAAACTTACAGATGTTGCTCCAATGTAATTTTCCTAAGGGAAGTGCACAACGCTATCGGTCAATCGAATTATGCTGTATTGAGTATCGGACTTCGTTTCTGAAAGACTGCAGTTTCGTTGGTGCACCATAAAAGAACTGAGAAATTGCTAATCAGTATTTGGATCACACCAATGGCTGACAGGCTCCATGTCACCAGTTTTGCACCTGTATCACGAATAGCCGACACAAAGCTGAGCAGTGCTTGTTGATTCCTGTTGTGATTTCCTATTACTGCAGGTTGGTGTTCGGGAGAAACGCAAAGTTACAGATGTGCCTCCAATACCAATAGCTGAACATTAAGCTGATAAAGACATTGATACAAAGAGATACGTTTAGTTTATTAAATTAATACATCTGAAAGGTATTAATTGAAATATATTTAAATATATTCATGGTACTTACGAGCTAACAAGGTAGATGATTTCATAGCGAAAGCTGAAGAAGAAAGGACGATACGAAACAGGAAGGCATCTCCTAGCTAATCACAGAAAAAATGTGAAGGCTTCTCTGTTCTTTATCTTCATAGAAAGTATTACATGTACTTATTACCATTTGTGGTCTCACTGGTACACACATATTTCATAAAAATAAAGAAAGAAAGATTTTCTTGGTGTCTTACATGTGCCTACGGATCATTTGGCTACGATACTGGCTGATATATGAGTAGTCATTCAAGTTGTGTACAACAAATTTACAAGAATGATGTATACAAGAAAAAACAATATGCTATTTGACATGTTTTAAATAAACAGTTTGACAAATCCTTTTTATTGGCATGGGAGATATTTGTACAAGATACACTAACTAAGAATTTGAAAGGTTTCAATGTTCTGGGGATAAGAGTTGAAGTCAGTTCAGTGACGTACCTGCCCGTGGGAATTAATGATGCCACTGCTGGAGTGACGTCGCAGTTGGTTTGTATGATGTAAGTCGGTCGGTGACAACAGGCGGAGTGTGAGCTCTGGTTGTGCACTTTGTATCAGAAGAGGGCATCGAGGCGCAGCCCGTCCAGGACCGTAGCCATGACAGCCGTGCGAGCCTTGCCTCGCGCTGCCGGTTCAGCCGGGGCAGCCGCATCGAGGACCGACGGTCCGCACAGTGCAGAGTCGTGCGACCACACTCGACTACAGCAATCTCGGGCTGAGCGAGTTCCTGACGTCACCCAAAGGGCCGAGCAGTACTGTTGCGAAAGCACTTGTACATAACGGGCTCAGCAGAGTCGCGCATAGGGATGCAGCCCATGAGCCGCGGCCTCACGGTTACGCACTGAGCGAGACCGTGACGTCACTGCACCAGTGCCTTGCGCAAGCACTGGTGTGCTGCCGCCTACGGGCTGTTGGTAGCACTGACCGGAGCTGTCAGCTACGGGATACGAGTGGAGGGTGTGATTTCTTCATTTTTTTCGTAATGCAAAAATGAAGGTGGAAACTATAAGGGGTTTGCAGAAGAAGGAGCACATGTCAAGAAAAAGGGATGTAAAAGGAAGACTAATAAGTGGTGAGCAGAGAACCACACAACGTAAAGCGAATCTTAAAAGTTCAGTTGCGACCGTGTTGAAGCCTATTGTGGATGGCGTGAGGAAAAGCGTTCATTTTGTTTGCTGTTCGCTGTTAGATGGAATTTACTCTCATGCTGAAGGCCCAAGTGGCACTTCGCACATTTCTCGCCATCCATGCGTGTATAATAAACAAGGGTCTTATGTGGAGGAGAAACGGCTTCCTAAACCTGCCCAGGAGATAACTGATAACTGTCGATAAATGCGTGGCTATGTGTGCACGAGACGTAAGGTCTTATGGAACTATGAGAGATAAAGGTCTTAGGGATCTTCTTCCGACGTTAGTTGACACTGCAAAGGCCATTATATCTCACCCCACAACTCTGTCGAGGTACATGGCAAGAAGTGCTAAAAGCCTACGACATATAATTATGCCTGAGGTAATTGCTCATATAACACAAGTTGAATACTCAGCAACTAGAGAAATGTGGACATCCAGCGCGAGAAGAAACAATTATCTGACGTGTACTGTCTCCTGTTTCATTGACTGGACTCTCAGATCTCGCATTTTGTTTACAACTCATTTTCCAGATGAACCAAAAACGGGCGGTAACATTCTAAGAGAATTATTTAGACGATTTATGTCTCTTAGTATCCACCACAATACTTTGAAAGATATGCAGCACACGAATGATGAAGGTACCAACATTGTCGTTGCACTGCGCGATATATTCACGATTGAATTGTTCCTGCCATATTTCAAATACAGGGCTACGAAATAATTTTAATGCGGAGTATATATGCTTCAGTTGTCCATAAGTTCATGGTCTTTTGATTGGGGCGAAAGAACGCTTCCCCTACTTAAAGAAAAGTGGTCTTCTTAATGCTCTTGTTCGATAAATGAGCCAGTCTAATGATAGTCGCTGGAATAAGCAGCTGACACTGTTAGAATGTCTTTGTGCGAGAAGCTCTCTGAGAAGGGAGAAATAGCGCGAAATGTAGGAACTGATATCACGCTGATGAAAGAATTTTTCACGGTTTGTTTGCTATTAGATTACTGTAATACTTATACGCAATCGGTTATGTTATTGCTTTTAAAAAATAAAGGTATTTGTAGCTCTTGAAAGCGGCGTCCAACCAATTAGAACTGGAGAAATCACCTGCACTGCACCTTCTGTTGGCATGGTCAATGACAATGTTAAAGCATTTGAATCAGGCGCCCCCCGACAGAGAAGTTTCTGATATCGGACTGTTATATTTACGCCTCAAATTATACTTAGATGAAAAGCTATTTCTCCAGAGATGCTGTGAGCTGGCAACTTCCCTTGTCCACCATTCGTCATTTAAAAATGATATCAGAAGATAAGAGGCGTAAAGCCATCAAAATGATATGAGTTTTCCCTGTTCATACTTCTCCAATCCCACAATACACTCTAACGTCATTCCCATTTACTGCATCTCCAACTGTCTTTTGTATTTGTTCTCGCTAGTGGGTTAGAACGGAACTGGCTTACCTTTCGATCTAGAAATAGTTATCTCAATATACTCTACTCTTCTGGAACTTACAAAATCACATTTAATGTTCGGAAATAGGATAGACGCTCATTCCCACATGTTCCTCCACAACTGGTGACATGTGAATCCCTGGCAATCCATGTTGTCCTATATCAAAGTCTGAATTTTTGCGGTATATGCACTGAAATAAGAATTTTTCTCTCCTCAGGTAAAAATAAGAGAGGAGTAATGAGGCTGTAGATGTATTTCACAGCCCCACCCCATCAAAAACCAAATCTTGTTGAAGCACATAAATTCTGCTACTCCATCTACGTCTACATCTAGATCTACATGACTACTCTGCAATTCACATTTAAGTGCTTGGCAGAGGGTTCGTCGAACCACAATCATACTATCTCTATACCATTCCACTCTCGAACAGCGCGCGGGGAAAACGAACACCTAAACCTTTCTGTTCGAGCTCTGATTTCTCTTATTTTATTTTGATGATCATTCCTACCTATGTAGGTTGGGCTCAACAAAATATTTTCGCATTCGGAAGAGAAAGTTGGTGACTGAAATTTCGTAAATAGATCTCGCCGCGACGAAAAACGTCTTTGCTGTAATGACTTCCATCCCAATTCGCGTTTCATATCTGCCACACTCTCTCCCCTATTACGTGATAATACAAAACGAGCTGCCCTTTTTTGCACCCTTTCGATGTCTTCCGTCAATCCCTCCTGGTAAGGATCCCACACCGCGCAGCAATATTCCAACAGAGGACGAACGAGTATAGTGTAAGCTGTCTCTTTAGTGGACTTGTTGCATCTTCTAAGTGTCCTGCCAATGAAACGCAATCTTTGGCTCGCCTTACCCACAATATTATCTATGTGGTCTTTCCAACTGAAGTTGTTTGTAATTTTAACACCCAGGTACTTAGTTGAATTGACAGCCTTGAGAATTTTACTATTTATCGAGTAATAGAATTCCAACAGATTTCTTTTGGAACTCACGTGGATCACGTCACACTTTTCGTTATTTAGCGTCAACTGTCACCTGCCACACCATACAGGAATCTTTTCTAAATCGCTTTGCAACTGATACTGGTCTTCGGATGACCTTACTAGACGGTAAATTACAGCATCATCTGCGACCAACCTAAGAGAACTGCTCAGATTGTCACCCAGGTCATTTACATAGATCAGGACCAGCAGATGTCCCAGGACGCATCCCTGGGGAACACTTGATATAACTTCAGTTTTACTCGATGATTTGCCGTCTATTACTTCGAACTGCAGCCTTCCTGACAGGAAATCACGAATCCAGTCGCACAACTGAGACGATACCCCATAGGCCTGCAGCTTGATTAGAAGTCGCTTGTGAGGAACGGTGTCAAAAGCTTTCCGGAAATCTAGAAATACTGAATCAACTTGAGATCCCCAGTCGATAGCGGAAATTACTTCATGTGAATAAAGAGCTAGCTGCGTGGCACAAGAACGATGTTTTCTGAAACCATGCTGATTACGTATCAATAGATCGTTCCCTTCGAGGTGATTCATAATGTTTGAATACTGTATATGCTCCAAAACCCTACTGCAAACCGACGTCAATGATATAGGTCTGTAGTTCGATGGATTACTCCTACTACCCTTCTTAAACACTGGTGCGACCTGCGCAATTTTCCAATCTGTAGGTACAGATCTGTCAGTGAGCGAGCGCTTGTATATGATTGCTAAGTAGGGAGCTATTGTATCAGCGTAATCTGAAAGGAACCTACTCGGCATACAATCTGGACCTGAAGACTTGCCCGTATCAAGCAATTTGAGTTGCTTCGCAACCCCTAAGGTATCTACTTCTAAGAAACTCATGCTAGCAGCTGTTCGTGTTTCAAATTCTGGAATATTCCATTCATCTTCCCTGGTGAAGGAATTTCGGAAAACTGCGTTCAATAACTCCGCTTTAGCGGCACAGTCGTCGGCAACAGCACCGTCGGCACTGCGCAGCGAAGGTATTGACTGCGTCTTGCCGCTTGTGTACTTTACATACGACCAGAATTTCTTCGGATTTTCTACCAGATTTCGAGACAATGTTTCGTTGTGGAACCTAGTAAAGGAATCTCACATTGAAGTCCGTGCCAAATTTCGCGCGTCTGTAAATTTTAGACAATCTGCTGGATTTCTAATTGTGCAATTTGAAGATGGGAGTGACACATTCGGGTAGCCTACACTCGATGTCATTCAACATCTACACCGAACAAGCAGTAAAGCACACAACGATAAATCTGTAAACAGAATTAAATATCAGGGAGAAGCAATAAACGTTCTGAAGCTTACTGGTGACACTGCAATTCTTTCAGAGACAGCAAAGCACTTGGAATAACAGTTGACTGCAACAGATTGTGCCCTTTAAAGGGATTATAACATAACCCTCAATGGAACTAAATGAAAGGTAATGTCACCTATTCGAATTAAACCTAGCAGTACCAAAGGATTTTCCATAACGTGTACTATTGAAGTGGGCATAATGTATGACCAACACAGAGAAATACGGATTTCGTTAATTTTCGTTGTCTTTTACGCACAACATACTTTTTAAAGATATATTTGTGTGTAAGAAGGGTTCTAAACCTGGAAATATGATTATGACACCTGTTCTGAAAATTCACATCCACTGACAAGACCAAAATTTTTGCGTTAAGCTTTAGTGAAAAATTAAAAACAACTACGTAATCTGGCAGAAGAAATCTTAAAAATCACATTTTTATTTTTTCAAAATTTTAAAATATAATGTAAGTGGGTAGATTACAATATTCTGAGAAGGTAGGCATAAAGAAACCCTTCCCTGTCCCTTGGTACGGCGAGTTTTAGATCAGATACTGTTAAGGGAATCAGATTACGAAATAAGACAGTAAAATGATTATTTGGCAGCAAAATTACAGATGATGACCGAAGTAGAGAGGATATAAAATGAAGACTGACTATAGCAAGAAAATTATTAATGTAAAAGAGTGATTTACTAACGTCGAATATAAATTTCAGTGTTAGGAAGTGCTACTGGAAGGTATTTGTATGGTTTCCAAGATGCTGCTCCAGGCGGGTGTAAAAATGAAGGTGAACAATGGAAAATACTGAACGTAATTCGGCTCTGTCTGACTACCCCCTGAAGCAGGTCTTAGGATTTCTTAATGGTGATATTATTTCCTCCTTCTTGTTCTTTAACATATAAATTGCAACATAGAAATAAATTTAGGGAACTAGTAACTACTAATTATTGATGTTGTTCCTGCTTATGCATTTATTGTAGATTAAAACCCTTATACCTATTAAAACGTTTATATGTCGATGTGCAATGGACATAAAGAGATACAAATGAATTTCCTGACTAACATTATTGATAAACTGCCCAAATGTGCCGCTTTTTATGGCCACGTCATCTAATATAAATAACACGAGATGACTGATATCATCTACGTCCCAAACACTAGAAGACACTACTTTCAAAGATGATCTACAGTTGTGTGCAACCTCAGTGGAAATGAAACTTACACCATCACAGCTGTTCAGCTTTATAGCACTAATAAGCCGAAGCAATTAGCAGTATCAGAGAATGTATTGCGTCCCATGCGTCGGAGTGATGATTCTCGCACACGGCTGCAACGATGGAAGAACTCCAGCCGCAAAATAAAAAACTCATTAACCACTAGGATGGCTAAGGTGGTCCTCTGACTAGTATAATCTAATACTATCTTCTCCTTTCTGTATTCTACAGACAAGAAACTCGAACTCCCAGTCACAAGCATGGAATTCAAATAACGTCTCAGCGTGAGTACAGACAGGAGAAGTGCTCTCAATCACTGAACTCTGCGTACTTAACGATAGTTCCCCACCTGGATGCGAAGTCCAGAATCGTATAAGTTAGCAACACCTTTGGTTACCTAAAGCAACATCCCAGTGTCTTGGGGCACTATATCATGCAAATTAAGGCTTCGTGATTTTGGCCGTATTTGTCCTGTCATGATAAACGAACCTTGCGACAGCATTTCACTGGTGACAGCTTCCCCCAGCTAGAACATTATCCCCGTGAGTTCCACCGCCCGTCCTCGAAAGTCAGTTTCGGCATGATGCTTGATGGGAAACTCTAGCCCTGGGATTGCACAGCAGCCTTTGCCTGTATCACGCATTACACTGCAAGTGTTGTCACTTTTGTCAAGCTCCTGACCCACTGGCACAAGCCTTGTCGGCCCGATCATAGACCTTACAAACACATTTCCTCTTTCTTCTCCTCTCACATTGTGAGGACGCAGTGCCGTCACTGATGGTGCCACATCTGCGGCTTTCTTAAATACTAAAGGTGTCTGTACCGTTTCAGTACGCAAAAATCTGCAATACAATCAGCGATATTCATAGCTTTCTGTGTCACATCCTAAATATCTACAACAAAATTACTGTCTGCAGTTGCATTCTGCAAGACACAAAGATCATCGGCACATGCACTTCTCTCCTCATCTGGTCCAGGCTGCCGAAATTCGCAAACTCTCCGCATGGGTGTACCTTACTAATTATACAAACAAAGAACGAGGAGAACAAAACACTATGACGACAAGGACACTTAATCTAATTCTACCCTAACACTTACTGTGCCTTAACTTCTCCCATTGAGCGGCTACTCATAACTACCACTTTACGTAATTACACGTAGTGAGCCACATTTATTGCTTAAAACGAAATACACTGCATATTAAAAACGGCGAAATCTAACACAAAACTCCGACTTCTGGACAAAACTCATCTTCCCCTCCTAAGAAGATACGCATGGTTACAACTTAAACACTTCCAGACAATGAGACACAATCATTGATGATAGGCAGAAACAACGTTCATATTTACACATCGTCAGAACACAGTCAGAACTTACTTGCCACATGTCACACATGAAAATATAACTGAAAAGCTGCTGAAAGGTGCAATGACTCGAAGTGATTGTCGCAGGGGAAAAAATAGAAAAGTCAGTCCACTCACCCACTACACACTGATGCTGTGTGTCGACGAATCTGCAAACATGAAGTAGTCAAGAGTCATCGTCTCCAGGGAGAGTGGCTGGTAAGGTTCCTCTGTCATTGAAATTTAGACGTGACACACACTTCTGACATCGAAATGTGGAGGTCCAGGATGGATGATCTTTGCAAGTACAGTTCTGAGTTGAGGTGGTGGATTGTTGTCGGGATGATGTTCGGTGGCTGCTCATAAAATCTTCACTATTAGACATACATTTTACTGAAGAACAAACTAGAACATTTTGTGGTGCAACGTACCCCATAGTGTGTGCTGAAGACAGTGAGTGTTAAGGACTGACTCAACAGGTGGGAATGGCCTCAAAAGACTGCCTTCTATGGCGGAAGACTGGTTGCAGCTGGTAGTTGGCCCACAGGCTGGAAGATGCTAAGCTCACAGCACTGATCTTAAAACCAGCAACAGGGGCCCACGGTTTGTGGATGCCAAGTAACATGGTGGCTGCTTCTAGCCTCTTGGAGCGGCAACACCTCTCCTCTTAAATAGTAGCTACCAGACTGAGACAACTTTGACTGACAATAATGGTAATTTATGACGGAGCGCAGTTGCTTTGCAAATCACAGCTTGCAACCATGCAGAGGATAAGACGTCTGCTGATTGGATGTGTCGTTACTGGCCTACCAACGCCTTTCTGCTGTGTCGTCGTTATGGCGGTGCCAGCCATATTCCTGGAGCACAATGTGGGAATCTGCGAGTGGCATTGCTGCATCTGACGTAATGGTGTTTGGTCGGCGCTGACCTTTTGCAACAGCCATGGAAATGCCACAATTTTACTCAGTGGCGCCGAAAAGCAGTGGTGGCGCTGCAGATCGAATAACTGATAAGAAGATACTGAGTCAAACTGGGGAAAACAAGAAATTTTTTGGCACAACTTCGTTTCGTAGAGTATATCCTAAGGCATCAAAGAGTTGTCAGTTTAGTAATGGAGAGATATGTGTATATGTGGGTGTTGGGGAGGGGTGTTAAAATTTTACAGGGAAACAAAGTCTTGAATACAGGTAGCAGGTTCAAACTGATGTACATCGCGTTAGCTGTGCAGCGCTGAAGAGGTTTGCACAGAATAGACTAGCTTGTGCAGCTGCATCAAAGCAGTCTTCAGACTGAAGACCACAACAACATTGGGGAAGGAGATGGGAGGGAAAGGTTGGTTTCTAGTTCATAATTTGCAAGTTTTTTCCTGCGGGAACTCATGAGTAAGGTAGATCTCATGTCATTCAGCACCCTCGGCTGAGACATGGCAAAAGACGTTTCTATATTACTCTAAATTAACGGTGATGCTCATTCCCGTATGAGGAAAGCTTTTTAGCTCACACAATTCACCGGTGCAGCGAACTGAAGTAGCGGTTCTTGTGTATGTTGTTGTTGTAAACAGAAATTATCCTGGTATGACGTTAATCTGCAACCACACATGGAGTGACCACAGTATAAGTGGTCCCCATCCAACAACAGCAACAACCTCTCTGGTAGGTGGATGAGCGAGTGGAAGTTCTGAGCTGTAACTGTTACCTTGCCTGCTTCCGTAGGTGGAAAGATGATAGATAATGTAAAGAAAATAGTCACGATCACCTACCACGTACCACCACGTAGTCAGCGCAGTAATGTCAATCGAAATTAACCGAGCAGTGCTTGTTGATTCCTTTCGTGATTTCCTATCACTCCAGGTTGGTGTAAGAGAGAAACGCAAAGTTACAGATGTGGCTTAATGTAATTTTCATAAGTCAAGTGCATAACGTGATCGGTCATCGAATTATGCTATATGCTTAATTGAGTATCGGACTTCGTTTCTGAAAGACTGTAGGTTCTTTGGTGCACCATAAAAGATCTGATAAATTGCTAATCAGTATTTGGATCACACCAATGGCGGACGGGCTCCACGTCAGCAGTTTTGCATTCCTTTCACGAACAGCTGAGCACAAAGATGATAAGGACATTATACAAAAAGATATGTTTGGTTTGTTAAGTTAATACATCTGGAAGTTATTAATTTAAATACATTTAAATATATTCTTGGCTCTTAAGAGCTAACAAGATACACTACTGGCCATTAAAATTGCTGCAGCTAGAAGAAATGCAGATGATAAACGGGATTCATTGGACAAATATATTATACTAGAACTGACATGTGATTACATTTTCAGGCAATTTGGGTACATACACTCCTGGAAATTGAAATAAGAACACCGTGAATTCATTGTCCCAGAAAGGGGAAACTTTATTGACACATTCCTGGGGTCAGATACATCACATGATCACACTGACAGAACCACAGGCACATAGACACAGGCAACAGAGCATGCACAATGTCGGCACTAGTACAGTGTATATCCACCTTTCGCAGCAATGCAGGCTGCTATTCTCCCATGGAGACGATCGTAGAGATGCTGGGTGTAGTCCTGTGGAACGGCTTGCCATGCCATTTCCACCTGGCGCCTCAGTTGGACCAGCGTTCGTGCTGGACGTGCAGACCGCGTGAGACGACGCTTCATCCAGTCCCAAACATGCTCAATGGGGGACAGATCCGGAGATCTTGCTGGCCAGGGTAGTTGACTTACACCTTCTAGAGCACGTTGGGTGGCACGGGATACATGCGGACGTGCATTGTCCTGTTGGAACAGCAAGTTCCCTTGCCGGTCTAGGAATGGTAGAACGATGGGTTCGATGACAGTTTGGATGTACCATGCACTATTCAGTGTCCCCTCGACGATCACCAGTGGTGTACCGCCAGTGTAGGAGATCGCTCCCCACACCATGATGCCGGGTGTTGGCCCTGTGTGCCTCGGTTGTATGCAGTCCTGATTGTGGCACTCACCTGCACGGCGCCAAACACGCATACGACCATCATTGGCACCAAGGCAGAAGCGACTCTCATCGCTGAAGACGACACGTCTCCATTCGTCCCTCCATTCACGCCTGTCGCGACACCACTGGAGGCGGGCTGCACGATGTTGGGGCGTGAGCGGAAGACGGCCTGACGGTGTCCGGGACCGTAGCCCAGCTTCATGGAGACGGTTGCGAATGGTCCTCGCCGATACCCCAGGAGCAACAGTGTCCCTAATTTGCTGGGAAGTGGCGGTGCGGTCCCCTACGGCACTGCGTAGGATCCTATGGTCTTGGCGTGCATCCGTGCGTCGCTGCGGTCCGGTCCCAGGTCGACGGGCACGTGCACCTTCCGCCGACCACTGGCGACAACATCGATGTACTGTGGAGACCTCACGCCCCACGTGTTGAGCAATTCGGCGGTACGTCCACCCGGCCTCCCGCATGCCCACTATACGCCCTCGCTCAAAGTCCGTCAACTGCATATACGGTTAACGTCCACGCTGTCGCGGCATGCCACCAGTGTTAAAGACTGCGATGGAGCTCCGTATGCCACGGCAAACTGGCTGACACTGACGGCGGCGGTGCACAAATGCTGCGCAGCTAGCGCCATTCGACGGCCAACACCGCGGATCCTGGTGTGTCCGCTGTGCCGTGCGTGTGATCATTGCTTGTACAGCCCTCTCGCTTTGTCCGGAGCAAGTATGGTGGGTCTGACACACCGGTGTCAATGTGTTCTTTTTTCCATTTCCAGGAGTGAAGAAAGCACTGATGCTCAAACAGCTATAGGCACTGAAAGCTGGCTAAAATCGTATACAAGCTCAGCCGAAATTTTTGCGAAGAACCTAACCGTGTGCCAACCCCGGTGGCCGAGCGGTTTTAGGCATTTCAGTCCGGAACTGCGAGACTGCTATGGTCGCAGGTTCGAATCCTGCCTCGGGCATTGATGTGTGTGACGTCCTTAGGTTGGTTAGGTTTAAGTAGCTCTAGGTTCTAGGAGTCTGATGACCTCTGATGTTAAGTCCCATAGTGCTTGGAGCCATTTTTAAACCTAATGGTGTTTCGAAAAGATAGGCTAAACAACGTTGGCGGTGGCGTGTTTGTTACTGTCAGAAGTAGTTTAATTTGTCGCGTAATTGAAGTAGATACTTCCTGTGAGTTAGTATGGGCAGAGGTCATTGTTGA
Source organism: Schistocerca americana (assembly GCF_021461395.2). Taxonomy (NCBI): domain Eukaryota; kingdom Metazoa; phylum Arthropoda; class Insecta; order Orthoptera; family Acrididae; genus Schistocerca; species Schistocerca americana. The sequence continues at coordinate 495,492,790 of NC_060130.1, read as the reverse complement.
CAAACGGAATAAAATAATAATGGGATCCTTTTACTTTCCTCACAGTTCAGGTGATGCACCTGCAGAAAGGTTCAAAAAAACTTGAGTTTCTTTTCAAACACGGACCCGACTCATACGATAATAGTTGGTGGCGACTTTAATTTACCCTCGATATGTTGGCGAAAATACATGTTTAATTCCGGAAGTACGCATAAAATATCATCCGAAATTTTGCCAAACGCATTCTTAGAAAATTATTTCGAGCAGTTCATGAGCCCACGCGAAAAGTAAACGATTGTGAAAACACAGTTTACCTCTTAGCAACAAATAATCCTGAGTTAATAACGAGCAGCGAAACCGATATAGGAATTAGTGAACACAGGGTTGTCGTAGTGAGACTGAATATTGTAATCGCCAAATTCTCGAAAAACAAGCGAAAAATATATCTATTCAAAAAAAGCAAATAAAAATTCACTTGTCGCCTACCCGAGAGACAATTTCCACTTATTCCAAATTAATAATATAAATGTAGACCAGACGTGGCTTTAATTCAAAGAAATAGTATCGGCAGGAATTTAGAGATTTATAGCAAATAAACAAACAAACAACGCAGCTGATCCTCCTTGGTACACAAAACGGGTTAGAACACTGTTGCAGAAACAACGAAACCAACATGCCAAATTTAAACAGACGCAAAATCCCGAAGATTGGCGATCCTTTACAGGAGCTCGAAATTTAGCGCGGAGTTCAATGCCAGACGCCTATAACAGTTTCCACAACGCAACTTTATCTCTAAACCTGGCAGAAAATCCAAAAAGATTCTGATCGTATGTGAAGTACGTTAGCGTCAAGAAACAATCAATACCTTCTCTGCGCGATAACAATGGAGTTACTATCGAAGACAGTGCTGCCAAAGCAGAGTTACTAAATACAGCCTTCCGAAATGCTTAACAAAAGAAGACGAAGTAAATATTCCAGAACAGCTGCCAACATGAATAACGTAGAAGTGAATATCCTCGAAGTAGTGAAGCAGCTCCAATCACTTAATAAAAGCAAGACTTTTAAAACAGACTGTATACCAGTTAGATTCATTTCCGAGTATGCTGATGCATTAGCTCCATACTTAACAATCATATACAACCGTTTGCTCCATGAAAGATCCGTACCCAATGACTGGAAAGTTGCACAGGTCACACCAATATTCAAGAAAGGCAGTAGGAGTAACCCACTAAATTACAGGCCCATACCGTTCACGTCAATATGCAGCAGGATTTTAGAACATATATTGTGATCGAACATTATGAATTACCTCGAAGGAAACGAACTATTGACACACATTCAACATGGGTTTCAAAATCATCGTTCCTGTGAAATACAGCTAGCTCTTTATTCACACGAAGTGCCGAGTGCTATTGACAAGGGATTTCAGATCGATTCCGTAATCCTGGAATACCGGAAGTCTTTTGACACTGTAACACACTTGCAGCTCGTAGTGAAATTGCGTGCTTGTGGAATATCGACTGACTTATGTGAGTGGACTTGCGATTTCCTGTCAGAGAGGTCACAGTGCGTAGTAATTGACAGAAAGTCATCGAGTAATACAGAAGTTTCCCAAGGTAGTGTTATAAGCCCTTTGCTGTTCCTTATCTATATAAACGATTTGGGAGACAATCTGAGCAGTCGTCTTCGGTTGTTTGCAGATGACACTGTCGTTTATCGTCTAATAAAGTCATCATAAGGTAAAAACAAATTGAAAAACTATTTAGAAAAAATATATGAATGGTGCGAAAAGTGGCAGTTGACCCTAAATAACATAGAGTGTGAGGTCATCCACATGAATGCTAAAATGAACTGTTTAAACTTCGGTTACATGATAAATCAGTCTAATCCAAAAGCCGTATATTCAACTAAATACCTAGGTATTACAATTACAAACAACTTAAATTGGAAAGAGCACTTAGAAACTGCTGTGGGGAAGGCTAAAGAAAGGCTGCGTTTTATTGGCAGGACAGTTGGAAAATGTAACAAACCTACTAAGGAGGACACTACGCTACAAGAGGATACTTCGCTTGTCCTTCCTCTTTTAGAATACTGCTGCACAGTGTGGGATTCTTACCAGATAGGACTGACGGAGTACATCGAAAAAGTTCAAGGAAAGGCAGCACGTTTTGTATTATCACGAAATATGGGAGAGAGTGTCACAGAAATGATACAGGATTTGGGCTGGAGATCATTAAAAGAAAGGCGTTTTTCGTTGCGATGGAATCTTCTCACCAAATTCCAATCACCTACTTTCTCTTCTGAATGCGAAAATATTTTGTTGACACCGACCTACATAGGGAGGAACAATCACCACGATAAAATAGGGGAAATCAGAGCTCGTATGGAAAGATATAGGTGCTCATTCTTTCCGTGTGTTATACGACAGTATGGGGACAAGGAGGGTGTCAGGTCACTCTGCATTCTTGCCAAATTTATTCAAGATGGCGGCGATGACGTCATCCAAGATGACGGCATGTAGACTTGGCAATATCGCATGACGTCATCCAAGATGGCGGCTTTTGGTGGGAAAGTATGTCAATTGTGCTACGTCCACTACCATAACCTCAAAAAAAATTGCGGCAATTTTGAATTTTGGCGGGAAAATAGCCCTATTGTGCTATGTCCACAAACCCAAGCCTCCAGAAGAAAAAATGGTGGGAAGTTTGAATTCCAACACGATAATGCATGCAAAAACTGTACTTGTCTTTATTATTATTGATTATCATTTATTAACATTCATTGTCATTTATTATTATTTATTATCATGTATATCATTCAAGTGTGTATGCAATCCAGCTGTGGTAGTTCATACCCTTGCCACCAGAGAGCGCCACCAAGACGTCATTAAAGATGGTTGATTTTGGTGGGAAGAAAGCCAATTGTGCTACCTCCACTGAACTACCATTACCGTTCTCCTGCACATTCAGTCTTTGCTGATCTGTCGTTGCCATATGTTCGATCATAGAGATGGATGTGGGTGATAGAGCAGCCTTTAATAACTGCATTTCATGTAGACATTCAAGGGAGGACTGTAGCCACACTTCACTACATGAGGTGCGGAAGTGTATGATAATGGAGGAGTGTCGGAGCAATAAGTACAAGAATTCTGTTCAGCAGATTTCGGCATGCAGAGGGATGGAGCCAGGATGCATCCCGTAACCAGCATATGCTCATGCGCATGCGCAAACTGCAGGCTTATTTACCATCAAACATTCACCCTTCCAAAACGCAAGAGACGTTTAGTTGACTCCAATTCGCTTCGGCATAAGCATATTCGTATACGACGTGTATACCATTGAAGACCATCCTGCAGAATGTGTTCAATCGATGAGTTATTGGTGTTTGACCGCGATGAGTTTAACAGCAGTGTAGTTTGCAAGCATACAGCCGAGGACTGCCCCCATAACCTCCTACATGCTGAATGGAAACGTGCATTAATCCTGGAACATATGAATAAGAACAAGAACACAGTCCTCCAAATAAATTCCCTCCAACGAAAAGCTTTAAAAATGCATTACCCATCGAACTCCAGATCGCAGCTGACGTACGCGAGCATGGCTCAGCCCGCTCCGTGTCCCGCCTGTCGGCGGGCCCGCAGAGTCCCCAGCCAGCACGCCAGATAGGTAGTCGCCAACTGGGGTCCCAGAGTCCCGCCACAAACTGTCAGCCGCGCTCACCTCAGAGTCGGCGACGTAAACATTCTCACTCGCCCTCGAACACTTAATGCTGGACAGGACTTCGTGCTGGACAAAGGACACGTTCCACCCCAATTTTTTTTTTCTGAACAGGTTCCAACCTGCCGATACCTAGCTCACACAACCGCCCGAGATGTTTGGAAAGTTCTATCACGTGACACACTAAAAGCTATATCGGTCCTAAAGTCTGCAATTTCCCAGCACCGACGGACAGGAACCGACACGCTTGCTTTGTCCAAACCACCATTACACCACGTGCCCCCGACTCCACGGCGCCCCCGGACATGTGATGTTGGAGCACAAACTACGCTTTCGCCCCATAAACTCCGGAATTCCCTCACCGATAGACAGGAACCAACACACTCGAACTGGATTGTTTGCTACCGAGATGGAAACTTCTTTGACATCACAACCCGCGATCGACCACATGGCTCTGTGGGACAAAGAACGCTCTCACTAAGTTAACTGATCACCCGATTCTCATTATTCACCCCACATATCCCGATTACCTAATCTGAGATCTTCGTGGATACATACACATACGCGTGAACCGTCGCTCCCGTCAAGATACGTACCTCCGCAAGTCAATTTAACACGAAGCTCTGAACTCAAACAAATAAAAAAACCAGTCAATATCGTGCGCACATGCGGGAGCCATCGCACGCTCCTAGCAAACGTCTCAACTCACTCAAATTCTATATGGTCCCAAAATACTTAACCTCCCCTTTATTCATTCAAAATATATTCGCTCCCTACCATAAACTCCTCGCCAATAAAAAAGTACCTAACAATATTCATCTCCAAAAACATTTCCTTCCATGCCATTCTTAATACCATCAACCTCGAATTTCGCCTATATAACATACTTTTAAATAATAATTATAATAAATCATTCATCCTAACACGCACATAATGATCTCACTATAATCCTCTCTCTAATCTAAATAAGATTTTCAACGATACTATGAATTATTTGTCTATAATTTTATAAATTATAAAATGCTCAGCCCTCCACCATGTCCTACAACCATCTGACTAGTTCAGATATCAGCTACTAATGGCGCTAGTGAACTCATTCACCACCCCCACAGAATTCTCAACAGCCATTCGTTCATCCTAAGATCACGTGATACTACGTCATCACACTTATATAAGGAGTCACACTCCTCCCCCCCCCCCCCCCCCCCCGTCATCTTTCTCACTCGTCACTTGCATTCCATATCCTGCATTTGTGTGTCTGCTTTGTTGCTGTTAAAATGAAGAGATTCAACAGCCAGGGGTCTGCTGCTGCGAAGAGACTTAGACTCCACGATTCACTATTATCGAGTAAGTAAATAATTTTTATTTTTGATTATCATTTTTCCTTTATATCTTATATAATCCGGTTATTAAATATATATCTCATTGTTATAGCTGAACTCGTGGACATTATTCTCGAGTCTGAGGAGCGAGCAGGTGGCGTCAATCAGCCTTGTCCTGAACGAGTTCCATTACCTGGTAAGTACATTTTTTGAATGTTCTGATATCTCTACCCTTTAACTCCGTGTACGAGCGCTACATCTGTTTTGGATAGCTCTATGCAAAGATCCGCTTTTCACGTGGTGTGTGTGTGTGTGTGTGTGTGTGTGTGTGTGTGTGTGTGTGTATGCTATACTCGCTCTCTATAAAGATTTCATTTTTTTATATATCTGCCTTCGTCCTCTCATTTCTGTATCACCAAACTTCTTCTACAAACATTTTTTACTTCATATTATACTCATTATATTCCATCTTTCTAGATTACATTGGCCCAGCGCTAGAAGAGCTTGATCGCCAACTCGAAATGGAGAGAGCTCGTCGTGAATGTGAGTTCATCTCTAATAATAAAAAAAATCATACTCGCTAAAGAATTAAATAATTTTTTCTTCTTGTTCTTTTAATATATATTCGCTTCTTCCTAGTGTATTGATCTAGCCCTAACATATATTTTGTTTCTAGATCATCCTAATTCCACGCAGAACGAGGGAGCCGAACATAGTAATAACTTTTTAGATGAGGACGAACTGGACATGCGTGACTGGCTCGAGGGGCTTGTCGAATGCGGCAATGAACTGCTGAAGCTGTGGAATGAGATCGGAAAAGGTGAATAGGTTTCATCATTAGTCCAAAATAACTACCATTATTTACTGTTATAATAATTATTATTATTTATCCCTGCCGGCCGCGGTGTTCTAGCGGTTCTAGGCGCTCAGTCCGGAACCGCGCGACTGCTACGGTCGCAGGTTCGAATCCTCCCTCCGGCATGGATGTGTGTGGCGTCCTTAGGTTAGTTAGGTTTAAGTAGTTCTAAGTTCTAGGGAACTGATGACCACAGATGTTAAGTCCCATAGTGCTTAGAGCCATTTGAACCATTTGATATTTATCCCACTTTTAAATCCAGATCATTAAACTTATATTTACGTTGCAGGTATATCTCACGGCATTGCCCGTGTTCCGCGAGCAGCGGTTGCAGGCGCGGGGCTTGAGGGTGGGCGAAGAGACGCCCCACCTTCCATCGCACCGATCAACACAGCTTGACAGGCCGCGGCGGCAGCCCAAACAACCTGTCGTCCTTGTACATCATAACAAGCGGTTAGCAGCACTGCCAGGGGTCCCTCGCTGCGGCCTGGCTGCTCCACTGGTCTCTCCTCGCCACCTTCTCCGCCTCCGCAAGCTCACCATCCACGACACCGCCAGCGCAAGGTTCGTGTACCAACACGCATACCCCTCCCATTAAATGGTGATGACACACCATCGCTAACACCGTCATCCACTGGTTGGACCCCCAGTATTATTAGCAGTAATAGTGATCATCCTGTGACTAGTGGCAGTTCTCTAACCCGCCCTTTTAGCCAAGTAGATCAGGTCAGTGACACCATACCGCAGTTACAATACTCGCCGATTGCCGACGCCTTCGAGGAGCGTATCTCGGTCGCTAGGATCGAAAACCCGGCAGGGGGGTACCGCGAACCTGTTGGATTTTTAAACGCGAGCCTCCCTGTCCTGGAAACCGAGCTCCTCAAGGTAGTCGATAATCCGCGTTACCTCGCCGTTAAGTGCAGTGCAGTTCTATGCATTGAGTTATCGCACCCCCCCCCCCCCCCCCAAAAGATCATTCTGGCGATGGAGAGACCAGCATCCATTATCTTTGGGGGGATAATGGCGAGATAGCGCAGGGCACATCGATCGCCGAGTGGTTTCGTAAATCCACCTTGAGTTTCATATTGGGCCGGTTTTCCGAGATGGAAGTCAAGGGCTCAGCTAAGGCACTCAGCAGAATTCTACACCTGAACATCCACATACATGTCCACGATCTGTTAAATGGAGGGTCTAGCTATATCAAGCTCTCTCAAGATATAGGTAACAAGAGGGCGTGCATTAATGTTCAAAATAGAAAAGATCACACTTGTTTTGCATGGTCCATCCTGGCTTGCAAAAGAAACTATAATTATACAGATAACCCTCATCGTCCGGGTACATACAAAGTCAGTGATACTAACGCATATTATAACTTTGATGCTATTGAGTTCCCCATCAAGATCCAGGACATACCTAAATTCGAGGCACAAAATACTGGAACATCGGTACACGTTTATGGACTGGAGAAGAAGAAAAGCAAGTCAGACGAGCAAGACAAGCATGTTGTTATAGGACCTCTCCATTTCTCAAAATTTGCCAGTGAGCGTGAACTGCAAGTAAATATTCTGCTCTTCTCTGAAGGCGATAATTATCACTATGTCTGGATCAAGGACATGTCCCGCCTACTTTATTCCCAGTTAAGTGACATACGGTGTAAAGAACATATTTGTCTAAGGTGTCTCAATTATTTCTCCTTTGAACAGTTATTAGCTATGCATCTGGTAGACTGTACTTCGAAGGATGCGGTACGTGTTATTATGCCTACCCAGGAAAACAAATTTATAAATTTTAAGGAGAATGAAGATTTGTACAATAAAGCCACCGAGTGATATTTGTGGGCTGCCGTTGGACAGAAAAGCGGAAACTCCTCGTAGGAACCACTGTTATCTTACAGGGAAATTACGTGGCGCTGCTCACAATGCGTGCAATTTGAAGTACCAATTACCTAGGCACATACCAGTTTTTTCTCATAATTTAAGTGGGTATGACGCTCATTTCCTAGTTGAGCACTTGGCAGATTTCGGTTTGGAGAAAGATCAGGTGAGTGTCCTACCTGAGAGCGTCGAGAAGTATATATCATTCTCCAAAAGAATGATGGTAAGAACTACGCTGCACTTCCTCGATACACTACGTTTTATGCAGGCACCACTACAGAAACTTGTTGAAACTCCACCTCCGGCGGATATGCATATCACTCGAGCTCCATTTCCCTACGAGGAAAAGTTGCAACTTGTGACTAGAAAAGGGGTTTTCCCATACGAGTATGTGAATGGTATGACCAAACTCGACGAAACCAGGCTACCCGACATAACTGCATTCTCCAGTAACCTCACAGGCGACACGATAACGAATGCAGAGTATGAGCATGCCGTGAATGTCTGGCGGGAATTCAATATTTTTAATTTAGGAGAGTACGCACGTCTTTACATGGACACAGACGTGCGCTTGCTTGCGGACGTTTTCGAGAAGTTCCGGAGTCTATGTATGGCCACATATTCTCTGGACCCTCCCTTTTATTACACGGCACCTGGGTTGTCTTGGGACGCAATGCTCAAGAAAACGATGGGCAGTATCGAATTATTGACCGATCCTGACATGCTTCTTTTCTTTGAGAGAGGGATCCGTGGGGGGCTCTGCCAATATATTCATAGACACGCAAAAGCAAATAACCCATGCATGGGTGACAGGTTTAACGCATCCCTTGATTCAAGTTATATATTGTATCTCGATGTGAATAACTTATACGGACACGCTATTAAGCAATCTCTGCCCATTTGCGAGTTTGCATGGCTGTCTGAAGATGAATGCAAGGGATTAGGTGGAAAAATCAGGGGGGGGGGGGGGGGGGGGGTATGGCCGCCGATTCTGATGTAGGGTATGTTGTAGAGGCAGAACTAAAATACCCTATTAGTTTGCATGCCGATTTGCCGCTGTGTCCAGAGCAACTAGTTCCGCGAGGAGGTTCCACACCGAAACTGATGACAACGCTGGGGGACAAGCAGAGGTACATCATTCACTATCTTAACATCCAGCAATGCCTCAGCTTGGGTGTGGAGCTGGTTAAAATCACCCGGGCCATCTCCTTCAAGCAGTCCCTCTGGCTAAAGGAATGTATTGATCTGAATACGAGACAGAGAACTTCCGCGTCGTGTGACTTTGAGAAAGATTTTTATAAATTAATGAATAATTCAATTTTCAGAAAAACTATGGAGAATTTGAGGGAACGACGTGAAATTTTTATTAGAACGCAATGGGATGGGCGTTATGGCGTACGAAAATGCATTGCCAGACCAAATTTTAAACGGGTCACTATTTTCAATAAGAATTTTGTTGCTGTGGAGATGGCTAAAACTGCAGTAGAGTTTACTTAACCTATCTATGTGGGGATGTGCATACTAGACCTATCCAAACTCCACATGTACTGATTTCATCATGAGTTCGCGAAAACTCATTTCGCAGATCCTAAATTACTTTACATGGATACAGATAGTTTCATCTATTGGGTGAAGTACTGCGATCCATATGAAGTAATTAGGTACCACGCCAATGAATTCGACACGTCTTCTTATGCGGCCGATAATCCTTATGGTATTGTTCCGCAAAACAAGAAGGTTATCGGTCTCATGAAAGACGAGTCGAATGGATTGCCGAATGCGGGGTTTGTACTTCTTCGTTCCAAGATGTATGCATATCGCACATTGGAAGGTCCCACTCAGAGACCGGCTAAGGGGTACGACGGATGGCATCACGAGCTCTGTCTATCGAAGACTATTTGCAGTGCCTACGTGGTGGTGTTCGCGGTGCTGAGCTCCAGCCGCCGCATATGGTCCGCCAAACTAGTATTCGATCGACAGCGCACGAGGTGTACACTGTGCTGCAGTTTAAAATCTATCTGTCGCCTCATGACGATAAAATGGTCATCTGTGATTACGGCATTGAAAAAAAAAATGGTTCAAATTGCTGTGAGCACTATGGGACTCAACATCTGAGGTCATCAGTCCCCTAGACTTAGAACTACTTAAACCTAACTAACCTAAGGACATCACACACGCCCATGCCCGAGACAGGATTCGAACCTGCGACCGTAGCGGTCGCGCGGTTCCGGACTGAAGCGTCTAGAACCGATCAGCCACTCCGGCCGGCTACGGCATTGAAACTCGCCCGTACTCACACTTCTCACTTCTAGCGAGAGAAGGGGCGGGGGGACTCTGATTGCGAGGGAGAGAGAGATAGTGAGAGAGAGAGAGAGAGAGAGAGAGAGAGAGAGAGAGAGAGAGACGGTGAGAGTGTCTGCAGAGTAGTAGTATGACCCTTTTATCATAGTGTAAATACTGGATGAGAGTGTTTTGTAGTGTGTATCAGCTTGCGTACTTCCGTTATGTCTGAGTGTGTGTGAAAGTGTGCGAGCCTGTGTTAAGTGTGCATGTGTGTAAATATTATTTATTCTATCAAAGAAAAAACAAAAAATCATAAAAAACATAAAAAACTAAAATAAAACCATTTATAAGAAAAAGTCTTTATATATATATGTATATTTTTTTGCTACTATTACTAGTCAATGGCTATATGACTGAAAACAGATAAAAATTTTACACTTCTTATAATCAAATAGAAGAAGACGAGAATACAATTTTCGCAGTTCGTATCTGCTTTGATCTTAGTAGTAGCTGTAAGTTTCACCTGCCGCTAGCAATCCAGTCAGAACTAGTTTTTTAAGAATGTGAGTTCCATCAGTTAAATTCTTTATATATATATATATAATGTTCACTTGACTGTGGAAAAAATCTTTATACCGAGAAATATGTGTTCACCTGCTTGTTGTAGTGAAAAATGTCTAGAGCCACTTACTTCAATGAAATATAATTTAAATTGCTAGCGGAAAATGTTTTAGAGCCACTATCTTCAACTAAAAATAAGTTTGCCATTAGTTAAAAAAGTGTTTCCGGTGGAACTTCACTAGAGATATTATTCACTTTGTAAGATACTATAATTACGTTCTAGTACCCCTGTTTTTTATATATATATATATATATATATATATATATATATATATATATATATATATATAGAGAGAGAGAGAGAGAGAGAGAGAGAGAGAGAGAGAGAGAGAGAGAGTTATCTCTGCACAATGCCTATATATTTATTAATAATGTAAAAACACGTATCTGGAAAGATTTGAACTTTCATATTTTTACTTGAAGACAAATAATGTATCTCTAAACTCATATTATGTGAAAAAAAAGAGTGAATCATTTTACTGTAAACTGATATGTCGCAAACAACGTTTGAAAAAAATATGAATTGAATAATAAATTCAATTATTTTATTGTAAAAAAAATTGCCTGAGTTTGTTATTGTTTCACCCTCAGTCATGATCCATATACGTTGAACTGGTACAGAGAGAGACCTATAAGGTTTTTACTGATTTAAAGACAGATGAAATCTGAATGATGCGTGCTGGACTTCGTCCACCAGTCACAAACAGACCCCGCCACTCTCTTTGTGGTCCTGTCACTTTAAACGGCGGGCATCTGGCGAAGCCGACCCTAGCACTATCTCTTTCAGGTCGTCACTTTCAATGGCTGACTCATCGCCGCGCCGGCGAGGTGGAAGTAGGTAAACTGGCTCAGACAGCTCCAGTGGAATGCACTTCACGCACAGTATCACCAATAAACTTACTTCTATGGACGTAGGTGTCAGAGAAAGAAAACAACAAGAATTCTTACAGAGCAAAAAAATTATTTACTTATTTGTGATCCATTTTAAAAGTTATTTTACATTTTCAGATGCAGACACAAAACTATTTTTTTCTTCTTCACACGTTCGCTGTCTAAGTTGATGGATAGGTGGGCAATCGTAGTATTCCAGGTTATGGATAGCCGCATATTTGAAGATTCGACGCAGCCAGCTACTCTTCTCATCGCCTTTAACGTAGATTATTGTCTCCTGGTCATCAAATACACTCAGCAATTGCAGCAAATGTTTATAAGAGATGCCAGGGGCACCCCACATAATACCATGATAAAGTTTTGTTAGTCACATCGCACTTCTGACTGTCTTATTGCACTTGACGTCTTTAAATGGTTTCGGCGATTCAACTCTTGATACAAATTTTCCTGTTACTCCATCACTTTGCGTGAATGCTATTAATGCACAGTCTTTAATTACATCATAGTACAATCCTTGAACGTCAGCTACGATCCTCACACCTTCAGGTAACATCGTGATATACACTACAGCTAGCAGAGTGCGTATTAATTTATACAACTCGTTGCACTACACCAGTGAACGGACAGTCGTTAACGAGACGATCGTGCAGAACGAGAACATATTCCAAAGTCTGATCAGGGAAGTTTGCTGAAGTTTCAAATTCAATCCGTACATCTATAGGTCCTGATTTAATTATATCATTCTGTTTTGAACAGTCAATCACGATTATTGGCCCTAGCTTCTTGAAACTCTGTGGGCTGAGTAGGCATCCTTCATTTTCAACACCTTCATAGTAAGATGCTCGGAATCTCGCATACATGCCAAATGCCAGACTGTATACATTGCTGTCCCACTGTAGATGTAGATTGTCACATGGGTAGTCTTCTGAATTCAAGTAGACTCTGGCGTTAGTTAACTTGCAGTGGTCAAATTCAGTTGAGTCCTTTGATACATTAGCACGCCTTTGAGTTTTAAATGCGAGTATGATGAATAGAGGTGCTTCCAACTGCACTGATGTTTGAATAGCCCAAGTATGTTTGGACACTGTAGGTAGAACTGGGTATTCAAAAAGCTCCCATGATTAGAAAGTTAGTGGTAGGTAGGTGTCAGCATTCGGAACTTTTAGGAGCTTCAAGCACTCCTCGTCAGCAACAGTGATGTGAGGCATTTTCCATGATATGCTATTAATCTTGATTTGAACATTCTCTGCAGCTGTTTGAGAGAATGAATCCGCGTCACTTGCATTTCTCACCAAAATAAGTTCCTGTTTAGCGTTGATAATTATTCACTGCATATCCTCAAAATAAACCATAAGCATGTTTAGTGGCACGCAAGCGGTAAATAGGCTTTGTCCACCCTCCCTATCCGCTCCATCTATGAACTATCCAGCATTTTCCAAACTGTTTGAATCAGAGGGTGAGGCTGAAACGTACGTCTTAAGGGCTGATGTAATACAAACATTGCATGTTCGGTTTATTTCAATTCCGTTGAGTTCATAGCGCATCTCTTGAAACAGGAATGCTACGGCATTTCGAGTGAGCTTCGAGAGCGCTACGGCAGCCCCGTCAGCTTTCTTAAATGTGTAGTCCAGATAGAGGAAGCTCTTGCTAGGCAGTGTTACCGCGTCCTGATGCTGGATAACAATCCTAATTTCATCATTTTTGTTAAATGTGCTTGAAGCATAGGGTTTGTGTGAGTGGTATTCATGACGAATAATTCGGTCATCACACTCTACTGATAGAGTTACGTTGAGCGACGTCTTTCTGCGGTTTTAAACCTGTTGAAATGAGGGATTCGTAATTAAGGCGTGTTATCACCTTGCCCTTCCGCATTCCACTGACGGGTTGTGAGCCTGGTGTGCTAGCTTTATACCTTATTCCCATCGCGCCTTAGATGCAGGCATACAATGAGCTCTTCTCCTCTAAAGTTAACAAGCTGATTGTTCTGGTCCACAATACGCAGTTCAAGGTAGTCCAGTGTCTGAACAGTCACTGGGAGATATATAGCATTTGTGGAGGCTTGAACTATTTTATACCCTGTGCCGACTACAGGAAAGAATCCGTAAATTGAGTGAATCAATTTATCGTTCAGGTATGAGTTTGTGTCAATATTACACTCAACGTGGATGTACTCACTGGGAGTATATCTACAGCATGATCTGATGCGTAAAATTTACTTCCGTCCTTCACCAAAACACGATCCTTCGCAAAACCTAGTAGTGGACCAATTGAATGTCTCTGTGTAAAGTCAATCGTAGCACTCTCTGCCCGTATTTCAGATTTAAGGGTATTAATGTTTGCCTGTAGTTCAATACCTATTTCTGACTGTTTTAAGAGTTCCTTTAAACCATCAATATCGTAGGCACCAGGTTGTATTTGTAGAATCTCCTTCCGGCCGTCAATTTCAAGATGTAGTTTATTGTTGCTCTGTGTAATATTTATAATGCTGTTATACGTCTCTAGACCAATCAGTGCAATACTCCAGTCCCCTGCACTTAAATCAATCGGCGGAAAGTAATTTACGCGTAATACTGATCCTCGCTCTTTTAAAGTCAGAGTGTACGACATTGCATCTAAACATCAAATGATGTCATGTGTTCAATGACAGCTCTTTTATATCTCGCGCGCATGATCTGACGATGACGCATTCTAGAGGGGGTTCGCCGTCGCTGTGATGAGGAACATAGCGCAGAGATGACCACAGAGTTATGTGTTAAAGTACTGATATCGCCAGACATTGTAGAAGATGCGTCTTTTGCTGGTGAAGTAGCGTTCTAATTCTTCAGGTGGCTATAAATCGCCGAATGAATCGAAATACTGAACTGTATTTGGACTTTTCTTAACATACGCAACCCAGTGGGTCCCTGGACCCCCAGCAACATCTAAATTTACAATTCCGCACTCATTAGTCCACCACATGGTCTTCGGTAATGTATTCCGCATAAAGGCGCCACGGAATCCACGAATGTGAAGTTTTTGTTTAAGAATTTTAACTAGATCTTTATTCGTGAGCGTTCTGTCGGGTAGGATAACTAACGGGCTTTTTTTTTTTTATTTGTGAAGAGACCTAGTCCTTTCCTGTATGGTTTCAAGTAGAGGCCTTTTCCGATAGCTGCTGCCTCCATAGCGCGATTATGTCTTCTGGCTTCCTCTAGTTGGGCTTGTGCATTCTGTGCGTTTTTGACCGTTTTGGCGACAGCTGCGGCCCAGCCTGTGATTGAACCTACAGCGGACAGGGCTGCTAGGGCTGGAACGAGGAACGGGATAATTCTGCCCGAAGTCCTTGGTAGTGGTAGGACCCTAGGTGGTTTAAATGAAGCCGTGTTTCTCTTCTTGTTCCCACCATTCAACGCATGTTTAGCTGCAGACATCGAGGTGAGAATACAGTTTTTCAAACAACTGGGTTTGTTGTTCTTCTTCCTGTTCTTCTTCGCTCGCAAAGCTGTTCGCGCTGCTTTCATAATTCGTTTGAAATTCATCACACCCAAGCCCAATTTAATTTTTCCATGCATGGTTTTATCAACCACGAATGTAGCAACGCTTTGGCCTATTCCGAGATCTTTTCTTCGCCTTAGTTGCTTGGCTTTATCTGCTAATATCCGGTCGGCGACGTGGCGTGCTGGGAGATCCTTACTTGCTGCGTATGCGAGGTCGTGCTCAAGGCAGGCTTCGTCTAGTAGGTTAATACCTTTATCGCCTCGTGCCAGGCGCTTCTGAAGCTTTGTTTCAGGCCCGCAGAAGTTATCTCCGGGAATGTGCAATTCAACAGGCAACTTGTCGAGAACACCACCTCCACCTCTTATTATGATGTGCCTCCTGTCGTGCATGGTACACTACTGAGGAAATAGAGGTCTACTCTCCCTGTTATATACTAACATGTCAGCTTCGATCCAACTGTTTTCTGATGATTGAAATCCTAGCCATTTAACCAGTGCTCTATTCCCATGACGTCTTATCACGCGCTCGATAAGAAATACCTCTGGTTCAGAACTCTTCTGCAATTCCTCAGTGTAAAAGCATCCTGCAATTTCTTCGCCCTTGCCGTCCTTTAAGATATATGTCCTAGGGTTGGTTCGCAGCACTTTGGATACTGTGAATATCTCAGCCGACCAATTTGGTAAGTACGATTTCTCGAACGCTGTCTTGTGTTTTGAAACACATACTAAGTCGCCTATATTGAACCTCTGTTTGCGAGGGTCGAGCATTTTAATCCGGAAATATACTGTGTCCATGAGTGAATGATCGCGAACATCGATCGGTCTCATTTTTATTGTACTATGTTTGGTTCGATTATACTTTGCAATTATCTGTGCGAGGATATCTACCCACTTGTACGAACCGCGAAGATTAAACTGCATCCACATTTGAGCTTTGATTGTTCTGTTCAACGCTCGACGATACTAGCTTTAAGGTAGGTAAACGTGGAGTTGTGGTGTATGCCATACCGCGCCATCACAGTCTTGAAATGGTCATTGTAAAACTCCCCACCGTGATCGGTTTGAAGATTGGCCGGGCATCGATTCGTTCCTGTCTGCACCAGACGCTCAAACACCACAGCAATATCTCTACCGGTTTTCGTTTTCACAGGTAATGCCCATGCGAATTTAGAGTATGTATCAATAACCATTAAAATGTATTTGAATCTATTATTATGAGGCGAATATCGATTCATATCTACAAGATCAGCTTGCCAGAGGTCATCCAGCCCTTTAATCATGATATGTCTACGATGGTATGTTTTGCGTGCTGGCTTGTGCAGTTCTCGAACCACGGTATCCATACTTATTCGATGATACCTCTCTCTCGAAGCTCTGAGATTATGGATACAACCTCATTCGAATGAGCTGTATTGCCCGCAGCAGCCGAAGCCATCAACAGTCGAAGTCTGTCTATTAGTTCATCTGGGTCATCGTAATATATATACTGTGGGACTTGATTGCTCACTCCTTTATGCTGAAATTCTACACCCTCATCAACACTTTTAGCTTGCTAATTGAGTAAAGGTTGTACTCGTATAATGGTAGTGTATTTAGAGTATTCAGGCTTTTTCAGTGTTCTGTCGGGATTTTTGTACAGATCAGTCAAGTTAAGTATTTCCCGATAGACTTTGCGATCATCGGCTGAGTATTTTAAGTTTTTTGATGGCCTTAGGAAGATTACGTTCATTAAGCCAGGTGTTCTTTTAAACTCTGTATCCCCGATGCGTATTGTGCTATCGGATAAAGTTATAGTTTGAGAGCCCGGCATGTACGGTCTCGCCCTGATGACACCAAATGTTCTGTCTATCTTAACGGTCGGATACTGGTTGGTGAATTCTGCGATTGGGTCATTATTATGCAAAGCTATCTTGGTGATAGATTCGGTAACAGGTTTAAAAGTTTCATTTAGTGTTTGCTCACGACCTATATTCCCCAACTTCAGCAAACGTAATTTTTCTCGAACTGCTTAGTGCGCCTGAATGACTTTATGCTTTGTCGACGTCTCGAAGGATACTAATCAGAGATCTGGATATCACGTGGTTTTATGTATGCTTTGTTGTACTTCTCCTTTTTTTCCTACGCCACTTTCGTCAATAACAACGGCCTCGGCTTCTATCATGCCCTCAATTGCGCTAATTCTGTTCTCTATCCGGTTTTGGTTAATGGCAAGAAGTTTCTGAGCGTCCTTTAATTCCCTTGCCACTTTAACTAGTCTGGACTCAAGATTTTTAAATTTGATATCGGTGTACATTCGGGCACTCTATCTTTGCACACCTAATCTCTCAGACTGAGCGTCCGCCATGCGTGCGAATTTGTCCATGGTGAAATGTTAACTGATGGGATAAGGTATTTTCGTACGTTTATATATGGAGAAAGTCTTGGAAGTTCCGGCTATACCTACCGTCATTTAGTTGACGGGTTTTATCAATAACGAGAAAGCCGTATTGTGAGTGGTTCCAGCAATCAGCACATATCTTTACAAATTCATTGTATGACATGTCGGTCCGTACGTGAGCATGGTAAATGAGCTTTAAATTGAGGTTGTCTTGTTTGAATGCTATAATGAGATATGCGTTGTCCCTCACCAGCTGTTTTGGGATCCTGGAATACGTTTGACTCAGATAAAATACATCAACACCCATATGACGGCCAAAGCAGAAATATTTACGGATTTCATCTTGCTTTTCAACTGAGACATCGTAAAATATGAAGGCGGTGTTAGGCTTTACCACTTC
This sequence comes from Schistocerca americana, assembly GCF_021461395.2. Classification (NCBI taxonomy): domain Eukaryota; kingdom Metazoa; phylum Arthropoda; class Insecta; order Orthoptera; family Acrididae; genus Schistocerca; species Schistocerca americana. The sequence continues at coordinate 495,474,995 of NC_060130.1, read as the reverse complement.
AGGTGGGGGGACGTCGTCGCTTACACTGAAGGCTCTGTACGTTGCACCGCCTACTCCATCTAATATTCTCTTCAGTAACTGGTACTTGGGCTGAAAGAGTGCTTTGGATAAGACGAAAAGGTGCTCGAAGTGGACTCCGTCTATGTGCGTTAACAGAGCCATGAGGACATTTGTCTTACCACAGATTGGATCGACCTACAATTATAGCTCGTATGTTGTCAGGAAGGTTGGTCCATTCTTGCTGGTCATCTGGTCTTGGTCATCATCAGAGGACCAGTCACCTACAACAAAGCCCTTGAGGCGAGGGTGTTTCACCCAGCCCGCCATGATACCTACTGTGGTACGTCAAGGTGTGGAATACGCTTTTATATGATTAAAAATATGTGTTTGTGTGTAGTCACTATAGCGCAGTCACCTTACCAACTGAGCTACAGCGGCTACACAATAGAATGAACTAGAGGTGGTATATTTAAAGGGAAGGCTGTCATATAGATTAACGTAGGTGACATTTTGTCTTGACAAATAAAAAACACGCAATGACGAATTTTATATTATAAAATAATATATTTATTTATTAAAATATTTACAAATATGATCAGCATGAGAAAAAATCAGTACATTATTTTTCAAGCGGTCCAGCAGCAGTACAGTATTTGGAAAATAGCTGCTTCTTGTATGCTTGTGGGTTGATGCATGAAAATACTATAACTATCAGCACTTTTAATTTTTAGTGTAGCATCATCATACATTGATAGAATATTCACAGTTAGACTGCCACAGTACATGTCCTGGTAGAAGTGGGATGGATAATATTCGGTAGTCATATGATTCTTGATGTGTGTTTTTAAACGACACAGTTCATCCCACTTATAGTCAGAATATTTCACTTTAGTATTTTTGAGCACATTTTCCAGCACTAAACAGTTGAGAGGCTACCGTATTGTGAAACTTCAGGTCCTACATGGATACGTTTTGAACCACTAACTGTTAACATATAGCTTGAGGCGAATAGTAAAGGATGAGGTGAAGGGGCGGTCGGTATCTTCTCATCCACGACATCCACACCAGCGCTGTTAGCCTGCTGTTCTTGCACTAATGGTGGGATGTCCCTTGTGAGATTATGATCAGTGGACGGCGCGTATGAAGGAGCCCAGTACTGTGAAGCCCCGTCAAACACAGCCTCTGGCACCGACATTAACACCTGGCTATCGTGCTCCAGCATGCTGAGAAGCTGAGCTACAGGATCCTGCGTGGACGAGTCCGAGGCCTTCACGTGCGTGGACCGGGACATGCTGGGACCCGCTGATGCCGGCGTCATGGGTGGAGCTGCTGGAGGACCAAAACGAATATCCATAAGAAATGATGTGATGTTGGTAGAGAAATAATAATAAGAGCAATAATAATAACAATAACTTGGGGACTTACTTTACTGGTGCTGCTTGCTACTTCTATTATTCTGCTGTGGTGGTGACTGTCGCTTCATCTTGACCGACTGGAACACAGATGGAGGAGCTGCTGAGTGCTCCTTATATAGAAGCCAACTGCGTCATCGTGATTCTGTGCTGCTGTTGGTTGAATGACGTGAACACGTGACCTATCGAAGTGCCCTCTAGCAGAGAACTCGTGAACTAGATCAGTTCGTCGCTCTGCTGAATCGGAGGCAGTCATCTCTTGGGGGCTGGGAGCTTATATGTGGGCTTTAGAAAAGGTAGACAGTTCCAACAGTAGCAGATGTTTCCATGAGATGGGTACTGCATTTTTAAAGCATTTCGTTGGAGGGAATTTATTTGGAGGACTGTGTTCTTGTTCTTATTCATATGTTCCAGGATTAATGCACGTTTCCATTCAGCATGTAGGAGGTTATGGGGGCAGTCCTCGGCTGTATGCTTGCAAACTACACTGCTGTTAAACTCATCGAGGTCAAACACCAATAACTCACCGATTGAACACATTCTGCAGGATGGTCTTCAATGGTATATACGTTGTATACGAATATGCTTACGCCGAAGCGAATTGGTGTCAACTGAACGTCTCTTGCGTTTTGGAAGAGTGAATGTTTGATGGTAAATAAGCCTGCAGTTTGCGCATGCGCATGAGCATATGCTGGTTACGGGATGCATCCTGGCTCCATTCCTCTGCATGCCGAAATCTGCTGAACAGAATTCTTGTACTTATTGCTCCGACACTCCTCCATTATCATACGCTTCCACACCTCATGAAGTGAACTGTGGCTACAGTCCTCCCTCGAATGTCTACATGAAATGTAGTTATTGAAGGTTGCTCTATCACTCACATCCATCTCTATGATCGAACACATGGCAACGACAGCTCAGCGAAGAATAAATGTGCAGGAGAACGGTAATGATAGTTCAGTGGAGGTAGCACAATTGGCTTTCTTCCCACCAAAATCAACCATCTTTAATAACGTCTTGGCGGCGCTCTCTGGGGGCAAGGGTATGAACTAACACAGTTGGATTGCATTCACACGTGCATGATATAAATAATAATAAATGATAATGAATGTTAATAAATGATAATCAATAATAATAAAGACAAGTACGATTTTTGCATGCATTATCGTGTTGGAATTAAACTTCCCGCCATTTTTTCTTCTGGAGGCTTGGGTTAGTGAATGTAGGACAATTGGGCTATTTTCCTGCCAAAATTCAAAATTGCCACATTTTTTTTTGAGGTTAGGTTAGTGGACGTAGCACAATTGACATACTTTCCCACCAAAAGCCGCCATCTTGGATGACGTCACGCGCTGTTGCCAAGTCTACATGCGGCCATCTTGGATGACGTCATCGCCACCATCTTGAATAAATTTGGCAACAATGCAGAGTGACTTGACACCCCCTTGTCCCCCTACTTATGACATTGGAAAATTAGAGAATTGTGAAGGGGGTTCTGCCAGGCACTTAAATGTGATTTGAAGAGTATCCATGTAGATGTAGATGTACATGTGGAGGTCTGAGTTGAGGTGGTGGAATGTTGCCGGGATGATGATAGATGGCTGCTCATATAAACTTCACTATTAGTCATACATTTTACTGAAGAACAAACTAGAACATTCTGTAGTGCAACATCCTCCATAACGTGTGCTGAAAACAGTGAGTGATGCAACAGGTGGCCATGGTCTCAAGTGACTGCCTTCTAAGGCGGAGGGATGTTTGCACCTGGTAGTTGGCCTGAAGGTGGCCCACTGGCTGGAAGATAATAAGCCACAGAACTGATCTTAAAACCAGAAGCAGGGGCAAATTTGACTGAAAATAATGGTAATTTGTGTTTCGACAGAGCGTTCTTGCTATGCAAATCACAGCATGGAACCATGTAGACCATAAGAATTTCGGAAATAGGGGAGATGCTCATTCCTACATGTTCCTCCACAACTGGTAACAGGTGAATCCTTGGGAATCCATGTCGTACTAAATGAAACTTTGAATTTTTGCCGTATATGCCCTGAAATACGAATTTTGCTGCCCTCCGGTATAAGGAATAGAGGAGTAATGGGACTGGACATGTATTTCACAGCCCCATCCCATCAAAGAACAAATCTTGTTGAAGCACATAAATTCTGTTATTCCATCTGCTGAATTTCTAGTTGTGCAATTTGAAGATGGTGTTCGACATTCGTGTAACCTACACTCGATGTATTTCAACATCTACACCGAACAAGCAGTGAAGAATACAAGGATAAATTTATAAACAGAATTAAATATGAGGGAGAAACAATAAACGTTTTGAAGTTTACTGGTGACACTCCAGTTCTGTCAGACAGAAAAGAAATTGCAATAACAGTAGAATGGAATAGATAGTGCCCTGAAAAGGGATTATAAGATAAACCTCAATGGAACTAAATGAAAGGTAATCAAACGTATTTTGCAAGTTCTTTCCTGGGAGATCTCATGAGTGAAGTAGATCTCGTGTTATTCAGCGCCCTCGGCTTTTGACATGGCAAAAGGCGTTTCCATATTTCTCTAAAGTAACGGCGCTGCTCAGTCTCGTATGGGGAAAGTTATTTATCTCATACTACTGGCCGATGCAACGAGCTGAGGTAGCGGTTCTTGTATTATTTTGTTGTTGTAAACAGAAGTGTCTCTGGTATGACTCTAAACTGCACCCATACATGGAGTGACCACAGTATAAGTGCTCCTCAGCCAGCAATAGAACAACCTCTCTGGTAGGTGGATGAGAGAGTAGAAGTTGTGAGCTGTAACTGTTACCTCGCCTGCTTGCGAAGGTGGAAAAAAGATGGGGAACGTAAAGAAAATAGTCGTCATCACCTACCACTTACCAGCATGTAGTCAGTAATGTCAACTGAAATTAACCGACCAGTGCTTGTTGATTCTGTTGTGTTTTCCTATTACTCCAGGATGGTGTTCGAGAGAAACGCGATCGGTCAATCGAATTATGCTATATAGTTAATTGAATACCAGACTTCGTTTCTGAAAGACTGTAGGTTCATTGGTGCACCATAAAAGTTCTCATAAATTGCTAATCAGTGTCTGGATCGCACCTATGGCGTACGGGCTCCACGTCAGCAGTTTTGCATTTCTTTCACGAATAGCTGTATACAAAGCTGATAAAGACATTGATACAGAGAAGTATGTTTAGTTTGTTAAATTAATATATCTGAAAGGTATTAATTTAAATATACTCAACTACGAGAGGCGTTTGAAAAGTCTGTGTAAAGTCCGAGAGATGCCACCACCGGCGCCTATTGATGTCTTCTTTAGTTAGTAGCATCTTTGGAAAGAATGCACACCAAGTTTCAGCCATATTGTTCTATTTCTTTCTGTTTGGCACTCGTGTGAATCAAGAAAGTCGAGTGATTGTCAAAAAAATGGACGAAAAAGAATTTCGTGTGGTGATTAAACTTTACTTTATGAAAGGCAAAACGTCTCAGGAGACTATAGAGAAGCTTAATAAAAATTTCGAGGACCTTACGCCTTCGATTAGAAAAGTTTATAAGTGATTTCAAAATTTTCGGAGTGGCCATATGGGCACAAGTGATGCTGACCGTTCTTGACACCCTGTGGATGTTACCACTTCCGGAAATCACTGATAAAATCTATGATATGGTGATGGATGACAGAAGAGTTGAGGTGCGTGAGATTGCTAGTGCTGTGGGCATATCGAATAAACGGGTACATAATATTTTGCATGAACATTTGGACATGAGAAAGCTATCCGCAAGATGCATTCTTCGATTGCTCCCGCTTGACCAAAAACGGAATCGTGTGTAGTGTTTCAAGGATGGTTTTCAGCTGTTCAGGAAGAATCCGCAGGACTCTGAGCGTCGTTTCGTCACTGTGGCTGAAACATGGATACATTACTATACTCCTGAGACCAAACAACATTCTAAACAATGGGTTACCAAGGGAGAATCTGCACCAAAAAAGTCGAGGACCTTTCCTTCCACAGGAAAGGTTATGGCCACTGTCTTTTGGGGTTAGCAAGGAATAATCCTCACCGACTGTCTGGAAAAGGTGAATATTATTCATCGTTGTTGGACCGTCCTTTTCCATCACGACAATGCACACACCTCAGCAGTTGTGGTCGCAAAATTAATGGAAACAGGATTCCAAGTAGATTCGCCCCCCCCCCCCCTCCAGTTCTTCAGACTTGGCTCCCTCGAACAACTATTTGTTCCCCAATTTGAAGAAATGGCTGGTGGGACAAAGATTTTATTCAAACGTGGAGCTGATTTCAGCAACTATTAGCTATTTTGCAGACTTGGACATATCCTATTATTCGGAAGGGATCAACAAATTAGAACAGCATTGGACACAGTGTTTAAGGCTAAAAGTAGACTATGTTGAAAAGTAAATACGGGTTACCCCAAACATGTAAGCAGTTTTTATTTTTGTACGACCTTTTCAAACGCCCCACGTATATTATTTAATTGATGAAAGGAGAAAACAGAAAAATGCAGTAAATGCAGCAGGAAAAAAAGAATATAATCTCAAAAATGAGATCGACAGGAAGTGCAAAATGGCTAATCAGGGATGGCTAGAGGACAAATATAAGGATGTAGAGGCGCATATCACTAGAGGTAAGATAGATACTGCCTACAGGAAACTTGAAAAGATCTTTGGAGAAAAGAGAACGACTTGTACGAATATCATTAGCTCAGATCCAGTAATAAGCAAAGAAGGGAACGCAGAAAGGTGGAAGGAATATATAGAGGGTCTATATAAGGGCGATGTTCTTCAGGACAATTTTAAAGAAATGGAAGAGAATGTAGATGAAGATGAAATACAAGATTTGATACTGCGTGAAGAGTATTACAGAGCACTCAAAGACCTAAGTCGAAACAAGGCCCCAGGAGTAGACAACATCCAATTAGAACTAATGACAGCCTTGGGAGAGCCGGGCCTAACAAAGCTCTGCCATCTAGTGAGCAAGATGTATGAGACAGGAGAAATACCCTCAGACTTCAAGAAGAATATAATAATTCCAATCCCAAAGGAAGCAGGTGTTGACAGATGTGAAAATTACCAAACTATCAGCTTAATAAGCCACGGCTGCAACATAATAATAACACGACTTCTTTACAGACGAATGGAAAAACTAGTAGAAGCCGGCCTCAGAGCCGGCTGTAGTGGCCGAGCGGTTCTAGGCGCTACAGTTTGGAACCGTGCGACCGTTACTGTCGCAGTTTCGAATCCTGCCTCGGGCATGGATGTGTGCGATGTCCTAGGTTAGTTAGGTTTAAGTAGTTCTAAGTTATAGGGGACTGATGACCACAGATGTTAAGTCCCATAGTGCTCAGATCCATTTTGAACGTTCATTTAGATCAGTTTGCATTCCGTAGAAATGTTGGAACACGTGAGGCAATATTGACCCTACGACTTATCTTAGAAAATAGGTTAAGGAAAGGCAAACCTACGTTTCTAGCATTTGTAGACTTAGAGAAAGTTTTGACAATGTTCACTGGAATACTCTCTTTCAAATTCTGAAGGTGGCAGGTGTAAAATACAGGGAACGAAAGGCTGATTATAATTTGTCTTGAAACCAGTTGGTAGATATAACAGTTGAGGGGCATGAAAGGGAAGCAGTGGCTGGGAAGGGAGTGAGACAGGGTTGTAGCCTATCCCTGATGTTATTCAATCTGTATATTGAGAAAGCAGTAAAGGAATCAAAAGAAAAATTCGGAGTAGGAATTAAAATCCATGGAGAAAAAATAAAAGATTTGAGGTTCGCCGATGAAATTATAATTCTCTCTAGGACGGCAAAGGACCAGGAAGAGCAGCTGAACAGAATGGACAGTGTCTTGAAAGGTGGATATAAAATGAACATCAACAAAAGCAAACCGATTATATTGTTATGTAGTGCTGCGGAAATTAGATTAGGAAATGAGACACTTAAAGTAGTAAATGAGTTTTGCTGTCTGGGGAGCAAAAAAACTCATGATGGTCGAAGTAAAGAGGATATAAAATGTAGACTGGCAATGGCAAGGAAAGCGTTTCTGAATAAGAGAAATTTGTTAACATCGAGTATATATTTAAGTGTCAGGAAGTCGTTTCTGAAAGTATTTGTGTGGAGTGTAGCCATGTATGGAAGTGAAACGCGTATGATAAATAATTTGTACAAGAAGAGAATAGCAGCTTTCTAAATGTGATGCTACAGAAGAATGCTGAAAAACGATGTTTAGATGACATAACTAATGAGGAGGTATAGAATAGAACTAGAGAGAAGAGAAATATGTGGGACAACTTGACTAGAAGGAGGGATCGGTTGGGAGGGCATATTCTGAGGCATCAAGGGATCACCAATTTAGTATTGGAGGGCAGCATAGAGGGTAAAAATCGTAGAGGGAGATCAAGGGTTGAATACACTAAACAGATTCAGAAGGATGTTGGTTGCAGTAGGTACTGGGAGATGAAGAAACTTGCACAAAATAGAGTAGCATCGAGAGCTGCATCAAACCAGTCCCTGGACTGAAGACCACAACAACAGCAACAACAGCTTCAAGATAGATGCATGCATAACAAAAGCTGAACAAAAGACGATACGAAACAGAAGGGCATCTCCCAGATGATCACAGAAAAAATGTGAAGGCTTCTTTGTTCTTCATCATCGTTGAAAGCATTACATGTACTTATTAACATTTGTGGACTTTCTGGTACACACATATTTCATAAACATAAAGAAAGAAAAATTTTCTTGGTGTCTTACATTTTCCTACGATGCATTTGACTACGATACTGGCTGTTACATGAGTAGTCATTCAAGTCGTCAGTACAACAAAGTACAATATTGGTGTATACAAGGAAAAACAATGCACAGTTAAACATGTTTTAAATAAACAGTTTGACAAATAATTTTCGTTGGCATGGGAGATATGTGTACAAGATAGACTAACTTAAAATTTGAGAGGTATCATTGTTCTGAGGATAAGATGTTAAGTCAGTTCAGGGACGTGTCTGCCTGTTGGAATTGATTCAGCCACTGCTGGAGTGACGTCGCAGTTGGCTTGTATGATGTCAATCAGTCGGTGACGACCGGCTGAGTGTGAGTTCTGGTTGTGCACTTTGTAGCTGAAGTGGGCATCGAGGCGCGGCCCGTCCAGGACCGTAGCCATGACAACCGTGCGAGCCTTGCCTCGCGCTGCAGGTTCATCTGGGGCAGCCGCATCGAGATCCTGCGGGCCGCACGGTGCAGAGTCTAGCACAGAGGCCCGGCGCGCGAGCTGCGGCCGCACTATACTACAGCACTTTTGGGCGGCCGAGCGAGTCCCTGACGTCACCCCAAGGGTCGAGCAGTGCTGTTGCGAAAACACTTCTATGCCACGGGCTCAGCAGAGTTCGAATGGAGCCGCAGCCCACAGGCCAAGGCCTCACTGCTCCACACTGAGCGAGACCGTGACGTCACTGCACTAGTGCTGTGAGCAAGCACTGGTGTGCTGCGGTCTACTGACCGTTGTTGCTTGCTACGGGCTACGAGCGGTCAGTAGAGCAGTGTTTAGTGGAATGGTGGAACGGAGCAATAAGATGTGAGGGTCTTATGCGTCTTGTTCAGATGTTAATCGACACTGCAAAGGCCATTATATCTCACCCCGCAGCTGAGTTGCGGTACATGGTAGGAAGTGTTAAAAGCCTACGACATATAATTATGCCTGAGGTAATTGCTCATATAGCAGAAGGTGAATACTCAGCAACTACGGACATGTGGACGTCTAGCGCGAGAAGAAACTATTAGCTGACATGTACTGTCTCCTGTTTTATTGACTGGACTCTAAGATCTAGCATTTTGATTACAACCCAGTTTCCAGATGAACCAAAACGGTCGGTAATATTCTAAGAGAAATGTTTAGTCGATTAATGCCTCATGGTATCCACACTCTACGTGGTAAGACATACAGCACACGTCGGCCGGAGTGGATGAGCGGTTCTATGTGCTTCAGTCTGGAACTGTGCGACCGTTACGGTCGCTTGTTCGAATCCTGCCTCGGGCATGGATGCATGTGATGTCCTTAGGTTAGTTAGGTTTAAGTAGTTCTAAGTTCTAGGGGATTGATGACCTTAAAAGTTAAGTACCATAGTGCTCAGAGCCATTTGAACCATACAGTACACGATTGATCAAGGTACCAACATTGTCGTTACACTGCGCGATATATTCACGATTGAATTGTTACTGCCATATGCTAAATACAGGCCTCTTGATAGATAACAGAGCCACTCTAACGATACTCGCTGGAATAAGCAGCTGACAATGTTAGAATGTCCTTGTGCAAGAACCACTCTGAGAAGGGAGAAATAGCCCAAAATGAAGGAACTGATATTACGATGATGAAAAAACTTTTTACGTTATGTATGCTATTCGATTACTGTAATCTTATACGCAATCGTTTATTTTATAGCTTTTAAAATATAAGGGTTTCTGTAGCTCTTCAAAACTGCGTCCAAGGAGTTAGAACAGGGGAAAACACTAGCACTGCACCTTCTGTTAACATGCACAATGACAACGTTAAAGCACGACAGAGAAGCTTCTGAAATCGGACTTTTACATAAACGCCTAAATTATATTTAAATGAAAAGGTATTTGTCATGACATACTTTGAGGTAGCAACATTCCTCTGGCCACCATTCGTCATTTAAAAATGATATCTGAAGATAAGAGGCGTAATGTCAAGAAAATGATTTCCCTTTACTGCATCTCCAACCGTCTTATCTCTTTGTTCTCGCTAGTGGGTTCGAACGGAAGTGGGTTACCATTCGATCTAGAAATACGAGGGCAGTTCAATAAGTAATGCAACACATTTTTTTCTTGGCCAATTTTGGTTGAAAAAACCGGAAATTTCTTGTGGAATATTTTCAAACATTCCCGCTTCGTCTCGTATAGTTTCATTAACTTCCGACAGGTGGCAGCGCTGTACGGAGCTGTTACAATGGCGTCTGTAACGGATATGCGTTGCAAACAACGGGCAGTGATCGAGTTTCTTTTGGCGGAAAACCAGGGCATCTCAGATATTCATAGGCGCTTGCAGAATGTCTACGGTGATCTGGCAGTGGACAAAAGCACGGTGAGTCGTTGGGCAAAGCGTGTGTCATCATCGCCGCAAGGTCAAGCAAGACTCTCTGATCTCCCGCGTGCGGGCCGGCCGTGCACAGTTATGACTCCTGCAATGGCGGAGCGTGCGAACACACTCGTTCGAGATGATCGACGGATCACCATCAAACAATTCAGTGCTCAACTTGACATCTCTGTTGGTAGTGCTGTCACAATTGTTCACCAGTTGGGATATTCAAAGGTTTGTTCCCGCTGGGTCCCTCGTTGTCTAACCAAACACCATAAAGAGCAAAGGAGAACCATCTGCGCGGAATTGCTTGCTCGTCATGTGGCTGAGGGTGACAATTTCTTGTCAAAGATTGTTACAGGCGATGAAACATGGGTTCATCACTTCGAACCTGAAACAAGACGGCAATCAATAGAGTGGCGCCACACCCACTCCCCTACCAATAAAAAGTTTAAAGCCATACCCTCAGCCGATAAAGTCATGGTTACAGTCTTCTGGGACGCTGAAGGGGTTATTCTGTTCGATGTCCTTCCCCATGGACAACCGATCAACTCTGAAGTGTATTGTGCTACTCTTCAGAAATTGAAGAAACGACTTCAGCGTGTTCGTAGGCACAAAAATCTGAACGAACTTCTCCTTCTTCATGACAACGCAAGACCTCACACAAGTCTTTGCACCCCAGAGGAGCTCACAAAACTTCAGTGGACTGTTCTTCCTCATGCACCCTAGGGCCCCAATCTCGCACCGTCGGATTTCCATATGTTTGGCCCAATGAAGGACGCAATCCGTGGGAGGCACTACGCGGATGATGAAGAAGTTATTGATGCAGTACGACGTTGGCTCCGACATCGACCAGTGGAATGGTACCGTGCAGGCATACAGGCCCTCATTTCAAGGTGGCGTAAGGCCGTAGCATTGAATGGAGATTACGTTGATAAAAAGTGTTGTGTAGCTAAAAGATTGGGGAATAACCTGGTGTATTTCAATGCTGAATAAAACAACCCCTGTTTCAGAAAAAAAAATGTGTTGCATTACTTATTGAACTGCCCTCGTAGTTATCTCAATGTACTCTGCTCTTCTGGAAGTTATAAAAATAACATTCAATGTTCTTAAACAGGAGAGACGGTCATTCCTACATGTTCCTCCACAACTGGTAACACGAGAATGCTTGGGAATCCATGTTATCCTAAATGAAAGTTAGAAATTTTGGAACGTATTCAAAATAAACCTAGCGGTACCAACGGATTTTCCATAATGTGTACTATAAAAGGGGGGCGTAATATATGACCAACACAAAGATATTCGGATTTCGTTAATTTTCGTTGTCTTTTACTCACAGCATACTTTTTAAAGATATATTTATGTGTAACAAGTGTCCTAAACCCGAAAATATGAATATGACACCTGTTCTGATAATTCACATTCACTGACAAGACCTAAATTTTTGCGTTAAGTTTTACTGAAAAATTTAAAACAACTACGGAATCTGGCAGAAGAAATCATTAAAAATTACAAATATATCTTTTTCAAAATTTTAAAATATAATGTATATGACCAGATTACAGTTTTCTGAAAAGGTAGGCATAAAGTACCCCTTCCCTATCCCTTGCTATTGCGAGGGTTAAATCAGATAGTGTTAAGTGAATCTGATTTCGAAATGAGACACTAAAAGGACTATTGGGCAGCAAAATAAATGATGATGGCCGAAGTAGAGAGGATATAAAATGAAGACTGACTATAGCAAGAAAAGTATTAATGAAAAAGAGGGATTTGCTAATATCGAATATAAATTTAAGTGTTAGGAAGTATTTCTTGAAGGTATTTGTATGGTTTCCATGATGCTGCACCAGGCGGGTATAAAATGAATGTGCACAATGGAAAATACTGAACGCGAAAGTAAAGATTTGGCCCTGTCTGACTACCACCTGAAGCAGGTCTTAGGATCAGTTAAAGGTGGTATTATTTCCTCCTTCTTGCTCTTTAACATGTAAATTACAACATAAAAATAAGAGAATGATTAAGGGAACAAGAAACTACTAAATATTATTGTTTCTGCTTATACATTCATTGTAAATTACAACCTCTTTATATGTTACAAATGTTTATATGTCAATGTGCAATGGACACAAACAGATAGAAACGAATTTCCTGACTAATATTATTGATCAACTGCCCAAATCTGCCCCTTTTTATGGCTATGCGATATAATTTAAATAACGCGAGATCACTGATATCATCTAAGTCCCAAACACTAGAAGACTACTGTCAAAGATGATCAACAGTGGTGTGCAACCTCAGTGGATATGAAACTTACGTGATCATAGCTCTAATAAGCCGAAGCAATCAATATCATCTAATGTACTGCGTCCCGTGCGTCGGAATGATGGTTCTCGTACATGTCTGCGACAATGGAAGAACTCCAGCCACAAAATAAAAAACTCGTTGAAACACTAGGACAGCAGAAGGCGGTCCTTTGAATAGTATAATTTAATACTATCTTCTCCTCTCTGTATTCTACAGAGAAGAAACGCGAACTCCCAGACACAAGCACGGGGTTTAAATGTCTCAACGTGAGTATAGACAAAGAAGTGCTCTCAATCACCGAATGCAGCGTGATCAACAACGACTCTCTACCCGGAGGCAAAGTCCAGAATAGTATAAGGTAGCAACACTTTCGGTCACCTAAAGCAACTTCCCCGTGCCTTGTGGCACTATATCATGCAAATGAAGCCTTAGTGATTTTGCCTGCATTTATCCTTCATGACAAACGAACCTTGCGACAGTATTTCACTGGTGACAGCATCCCCCAGCTTGAACATTATCCCCCTGAGTTTCAACGCACATCAGCGAAAGTCAGTTTCGGTATGATGCTTGATGAGAAACTCTAGCCCTGGGATTGCACAGCAGCCTTCGCCTGCATCACGCATTAGACTGCAAGTGTTGTCGGTTCTGACAATCTCCATATCCACTGGCACAAGGCTTGTCGGCCTGATCATAAACCTTGAAAATACATTTCCTCTTTCTTCTCCTCCCACCTCCTGAAGAGGCAGTGTCGTCACAGATGGTGCCGAATCTACGGCCTTCAGAAATACTAAATGCGTCTGTACCATTTCAGTAACCAAATCATGTGCAATTAAATCAGACTTACCGATATCGTTTTGTACAACCTCCTTAGTACCTACAACAAAATTACTGTCGGCAGTAGCCCTCTGCAAGACACAAAACTCATCGGCACATGTATTTCCATGCACATCTGGTCCAGGCTGCAGAAATTCGCAACCTCTCCGCCACGGTATACCTAACTAATTATGCAAACAACAAACGAGGAGAACAAAAGAGTACGGTGACAAGGGCACTTTATCTAGTTCTATCCTAACACTTACTGTAACTTAAGTTCTCCATTTGAGCGGCTACTCATGACTACTACTTTACGTGCTTATGCGCGGTGAGCCACATTTATTGCTCAAAATGAAATAAATTGCCGATCAAAAACGGCAGAAACTGCCACAAAACTCCGACCTCTCGACAAAACTCATTTCCCCCTCCTAAGAAGCTACGAATGGTTAACACTTTATACACTTCCAGACAATGAGCCACACTCATTGATGATAGGCAAAAATAACGCTCATATTTAAACATCCTCAGAACGCAGTCTTAGTTTACTTGCCACATGTCACACATGAAAACAGAACTGGAAAGCTGCTAAAAGATGGGCTTCCTGCATGTGATACTCGCAGGGAGAAAATAGAACAGTCAGTGCAGTCACCCACTGCACACTGATGCTGTGTGTCGACGAAACTGCAACACTGAAGTAGTCGACAGTCATCGTCTCCAGGGAGGGTGACTGGTAAGGTTCCCTTGTCACTGAAATTTAGACGTGACACATACTTCTGACATCAAAATGTGGAGGTCCGGGATGCATGATCTCTACACGTGGAAGTCTGAGTTGAGGTGGTGAATTGTCGTCGGGATGATGATCGATGGCTACTCATAAAAACTTCACTATCAGTCATACATTTTACTGAAGAACAAACTAGAAAATTCTGTGGTGCAACGTCCTCCATAGTGTGTGCTGAAGACAGCGAGTGTTAAGGAAGTGACGCAACAGGTGGCCATGGTGTCAAACGACTGCCTTCTATGGCTGAAGGCTGGCTGCACCTGGTAGTTGGCCCACGGGCTGAAAGATGCTACGCTCACAGCACTGATCTTAAAACCATCAGTGGGGGCCCACAGTTAATGGAGGCCAAATCCCATGGTGGCTGCTTGTAGCCTCATGTCGCCTCGTGCAGCGGCAGCCCCTCTCTTCTTAAATAGTAGTTACCAGACTGAGACACCTTTGACTGAAAATAATGGTAATTTATGTTGGGACAGAGCATTCCTGCTTTGCAAATCACAGCTTGTACCCATGTAGACCATAAGAAGTCTGTTGATTGGATATGTAGTTACTGACCTACCAACACCTTTCTGCTGTGTCGTCGTTATGGCGGTGCCAGCCCTTTTCCCGGAGCACAATCTGGGAATCTGTCAGTGGCATTGCTGCACCTGACGTAATGGTGTTTGGTTCGCTCTTAGATGGCTCACTCCCAAGATCTTTTGCAACACCCATTGCAAATACACAATTTTACTCAGTAGCGCCAAAAAATAGTGGTGGCACTGCAGATCGAATAACTGATAAGAACTGGGGTAAGCAAGAAATTTATGGTACAACTTCGTTTCATAGCGCATATCCTGAGGCATCAAGGACTTGTCAGTTTGGTAATGATGAGAAGTGTGTATATGTGTGTGCTGAGGGAGGGAAGGGTGTTAAAACTATAGAGGGAGACAAAGTCTTGAACACAGTTAGCAGGTTCAAACTGATGCACATTGCATTAGCTGTGCAGAGATGAAGAGGCTTGCTCAGAATAGACTAGCTTGGGCAGCTACATCAAACTAGTCTTCAGACTGAAGAACACAACAACAACATTGAGCAAGTGGGTAGGAGGGAGAGGTAGGCTTCTGGTCCACAATTTTAGAAGTTCTTTACTGGGAGAACTCATGAGTAAGGTAGAACCAATGTGATTCAGCGCCCTCGGCTGTTGACATGGCAAAAGACGTTTCTATATTGCTCCAAATTACCGACGCTGCTCGTTCTCGTATGACAAAAGGTATTTATCTCACACTATTGGCCGATGCAAAGAACTGATGTAGGTGTTCTTGTAGTATTTTGTTGTTGTAAACAGATGAGTCTCTGGTATGACGTTAAAGTGCAATCACACATGGAGTGACCACAGTATAAGTGGTCCCTACCCAAAAATACCAACAACCTCTCTGGTAGGTGGATGAGCGAGTTGAAGTTGTGAGCTGTAACTGTTACCTTGCCTGATTGCGAAGGTGGAAGGAACATAGAGAATGTAAAGGAGATAGTCGTGTTAACCTACCACTTCCCAGCAGGTAGACAGCTCAGTAATGTCAATTGAAATTTACCGAGCAGTGCTTGTTGATCCCTGTTGTGATTTCCTATTACTCCAGGTCTGTGTTCGAGAGAAACGCAAAGTAACTGATGTTGCTCCAATGTAATTTTCCTAAGGCAAGTGCATAACGCGATCGATCAATCGTAATATGCTGTATAGTTAATTGAGTATCGGACTTCGTTTCTGAAATACTGTAGGTTCTTTGGTGCACCATAAGAGATCTGATAAATTGCTTATCAGTATTTTCATCCCACCAATCTCGGACGGGCTCCACGTGAGTAGTTTTGCATTTCTTTTACGAATAGCTGTATACAAAGCTGATAAAGACATTAATACAATGTTTAGTTTGTTAAATTAAGACATCTGAAAGGTATTAATTTAAATATAATTAAATACGAGGGTCGGTTGAAAAGTCTGTGCAAAGTCCGGGAGATGGAACCACTGGCGCCTATCGAGGTCTTGTTTAGTTACTAGCATCTTTGGAAAGAACGCACACCAAGTTTTAGTCATATTGGAAAAATTCCTTGGCATTTGTGTGAATCAAGGAAGTCATGTGATTGTCAAAACATGGAGGAAAAAGTATTTCGTGTGTTGATTAAACTTTACTGTACGAATGGCAAAACGTCCCAGGAGACTAAAGAGAAGCTTGATAAACATTACTGTGACTCTGCGTATTCGATTAGAACAGTTTATGAGTGATTTCAAAATTTCAGGAATGGCCGTATGGGCACAAGTGATGCTGAACGTCCTGGACGCCCAGTGGAGGTTACGACTCCTGAAATCATTCATAAAATCCATGATATGGTGATGGCTGAGAGAAGAGTTAAGATGCATTAGATTGCTACTGCTGTGGTTATCTCGAATGAACAGGTATGTAAAGTTTTGCATGAATATTTTGACACGATAATGGTATCCGCAAGATGCGTTCTGCGATTGATCATGCTTGACCAAAAACGGAATTATGCGAAGTCTTGCAAGGATGGTTTGCAGCTGTTCAGAGGAATACGCAGGAATTTGAGCGTCGTTTCGTCACTGTGGATGAAACAAGGATACATTACTACACTCCTGAAACCAAACAACAATCTAAACAATGGGTTACCAAGGGAGTATCTGCACCAAAAAGAACGAAGACCATTCCTTCGGCCAGAAAGGTTATGACGACTGTCTTTTGGGATTCGCAAGGGATAATCCTCATCGACTATCTGGAAAATGTTAAAACTATTACGGGTGAATATTATTCATTGTTACTGGACCATCATTTTCCATCACGACAAATCACCAGCACACACCTCAGCAATTGTGATCGTAAAATTAATGGGAATATAATTCCAACTCGTTTCACATCCCCCCCCCCCCCCCCTATTCCCCAGACTTGGCTCCCTCGGACTACTATTTGTTCCTCAATTTGAAGAGATGTCTGGTGGGGCAAAGATTGTATTCAAACGAGGAGGTGATTGCTGCAACTGTTAGCTATTTTGCAGACTTGGACAATTTCTATTATTCGGAAGGGATCAACAAATTAGAACATCGTCGGACGAAGTGTATAAGTCTAAAAGCAGACTATGTTGAAAAATATAAAAGGTTTACAGCAAACATGTAAGCAGCTTTTATTTTTGCACGGACTTTTCTAAAGTCCGTCGTGTATTCATAGTTCTTAAGAGCTAACGAGATAGATGCATACATAGCGAAAGCTGAAGAACAAAGGACGATACGAAACAGGAAGGCATCTCCTAGCTGATCGTAGACAAAATGTGAAGGCTTCTCTGTTCTTCATTGTCGTAGAAAGTATGTCATGCACTTACTAACATCTGTGGTTTTCTGGTATACATGTATTTAATAAACATAAAGAAAGAAAATTTTCCTTGGTGTCTTAAATTTCCTACGATACTGGCTGTTACATGAGTAGTCATTCAAGTTGTAAGTACAACAAAATTACGGGATTGGTGTATACAATAAAAAACAATACACAGTTTGATATGTTGTCAATAAACAGTTTCACAAATCATTGTCATTGGCACTGGAGATACTTGTACAAGATAGAATAACTAAAAATATCAGAGGACTCATTGTTCTGAGGTTAGGAGGTTAAGTCAGTTCAGGGACGTGTCTGCCTGTGGGGAACTGATGCAGCCACTGCTGAAGTGACGTCGCAGTTGTCTTCTATGATGTCAATCGGTCGGTAACAACCGGCTGAGCGCGAGCTCTGGTTGTGCACTTTGTAGCAGAGCTGGGCATCCGTCCAGGACCGTAGCCATGACAGACGTGTGATCCTTGCCTCACGCTGCCGGTTCAGCCGGGACAGCCGCATCGAGTTCCGACGGGCATTAGGGTGCAGAGTCGTGCACAGAGGCCCGGCCGCGAGCTGCGGCCGCACTGGACTACAGCAGTCTCAGGCCAAGCGAGTCCCTGACGTCACCCCAAGGGCCGATCAGTGCTGTTGCGAAAGAACCTGTATGCCATGGCCTCAGCCGAGTTGCGCATGGAGACGCAGGCCACGGGCCGCGCCCTCACTGCTCCACACTGAGCGAGCCGGTGACGTTACTGCAACAGTGTCGTGTGCAAGCACTGGTGTGCTGCGGCCTACGGACTGTTGGAAGTACTGACCGCAGTTGCGATCTATGGGCTACGATCGGTGAGTAGAGCCATTATATCTCACCCCACAACTGTGTCGCAGTACATGGCAGAAAGCGTTAAAAGCCTACAACATATAATTATGCCTGAGGTAATTGCTCATATAACAGAAGGCGCATACTCTGCAACTACGGACATGTGGACATTCAGCATGAGCGCGAGAAGAAACAATTATCTGACATGCACTGTCTCCTGTTTTATTGTTTGGACCCATAGATCTCGCATTGTCCTTACAACACAGTTTCCAGATGAACCAAAAAACAGGCGGTAACATTCTAAGAGAACAGTTTACATGATTTATGTCCCTTGGTAAAAGGGTTCTGAGCACTATGCGATATAACTTCTGAGGTCATCAGTCGCCTAGAACTTAGAACTAATTAAACCTAACTAACCTAAGGACATCACACACATCCATACCTGAGGCAGGATTCGAACCTGCGACCGTAGCGCTCGCTCGGTTCCAGACTGTAGTGCCTAGAACCGCACTGCCACTCCGGCCGGCTGTCCCTTGGTATCCAATGATTTTTATGCCCAGTATACATGCGCCAATTGTCCCACTGATCAAGGTACCAACATTGTCGCTACACTGCGCCATTATTCATGATTGAATTGTTCCTGCTATATGCTAAATACAGTGCTACGAAATAAATTTAATGCGGATTATATATGCGACAATTGTCCATAACTTCATGGCCTTTTGACTGCGGCGAAAGAACGCGTCACTTACGTATAGAAAAGTGGTCTTCTTAATGCTCTCGATAGATCACTGAGCCAGTCTAACGGCACTCGCTGGACTAAGCAGCTGACAATGTTAGAATGTGTTTGTGTGAAAAGCTCTCTGAGAAGGGAGAAATAGCCTGAACTGAAGGAACTGGTATCACGCTGATGAACAAACTTTTCATGGTATGTATGCTATTCTATTACTGTAATTCTTATACGCAATCGTTTATTTTATAGCTTTTAAAACATAAGGGTTTTTGTAGCTCTTCAAAGCGGCGTCCAAGGAATTAGAACTGGAGAAATCACCTACACTGCACCCTCTGTAGACATGGACGATGACAATGTTAAAGCAATTGAGTCAGGCGCCTGAGGACCGAGAAACTTCTGAAATCGGGCTTTTATATAAACGCTTCAAATTATACTTAGGTGAAGAGCTGTTTGTCCAGAGATTCTGTGAGGTAGCAGCTTTCCTCTCGCCACCATTCGTCATTTAAAAATGATATCTGAAGGTAAGAGAGGTAAGATGTAGAATCCATTTATTGCTATGGTAATAACTCATGAGTGGCCAGTTACAAAGAGAACTGACGACTCCCGAGGTCGGTCATAGAATTAAGTTCAAGCCTCATACCTTCAGAGTCGATGTTCCTTCCCTTAAAGCATAGCCGAATACATGAGAATACTTTGTGAGATTGACCGATCGAATCTGTGAGAGACCTTGGTGGAGCCCTGAAACTGAATAAAATAGTTTAAATACCTTCAACAACAGGACCTCTGGTTTTAGTTTCAATAAACTTTCATATTTAGAGTGGGGATCACACTGGTGCTGTTTGCAAAATGATGTATTAAAAGCTTTTGTACTTTTGCCATCGGATAAGCCACGAAAAGGGAATTCATTCATCAAATTCCACAAGAACTCAATTATCAGAGAAAGTAAAGAAGTTTCCTTTGTGGGCAGATGTCGATGATAGTATTGCTCCAATAGACGTGTTGGAAAGATATTTAAATCAGAACTGCAAAATGGAAAAAAATGTGGCTTCTTACTGGAAAACGAGCGGCCAAAGTTTCCTACTCTTCAGAAAGTCGCCGGAGAAGTATTGTGTATACATGCATTTTGTCTGCTTCTGAGAGAAATTTTAGTTATACTGATTCTTTACTCAGCGCAAGTCGATCACTTTTAGCTACAGACATGTTGATGACCTTTTTAATTGTAGTAACTCTATCGGAGACAAATGAGTGAAAAAGTATGCTGAAACTCTTTTCGAACATTAACATCCCTTCTCCGTCGTATATATTGATGGAAACGTTTCGTTTATTGCAGGTTTTTTGCGTACGTTTGATTTATGTACACTGGTTTTCAAAATAATTTTGAATTTTTAAACGACTGAACATTAGACTCATGGGGAACATGCTCACTTCCTGACGTCTGGTTACGTTGTGCACCGCCAGTGTTATGTTTTACATGTATCCTTTGCAATGCAACGTATGTCATTGCTTGATTATAGGTAACATCAGCTGTTCCAGCGATCAGTACGACCGTTGCAAGCACATGGGTTACTGTTGCTGTTGTTGTGGTCTTCAGTCCTGAGACTGGTTTGATGCAGTTCTCCATGCTACTCTATCCTGTGCAAGCTTCTTCATCTCCCAGTACGTACTGCAGCCTACATCCTTCTGAATCTGCTTAGTGTATTCATCTCTTGGTCTCCCTCTACGATTTTTACCCTCCACGCTGCCCTCCAATACTAAATTGGTGATCCCTTGATTATTACACCCTGTATATCTGTGAGTCTTACTAGCATTCTAAAAACTTACGAAGCGACGTAGACGACGCTGAGACAAGTAACTAAACACGAGACACATGGAGCAGCAAATGTCGGAAACACCCGAAAAGTTGACGACAAATATTGAACACGTGACGTCCGCAGATGATGTACCTCGCCGCATGTGCAGTGGTTGTGCTTGTCGATCCTAATCTCGCCGTTAGAGTGCCTGCACATTGCACCAAGTAAAACATTGGCATCGGTGTGGCTCCGAGCCTGCGTGTATTACTATGGCGCATGAGGCTGTATGTTCGAATCTTTCGTGTGGCAGAAGTACTTTTTTATTTCGTTAGACAACTATATGTTTGTTCTGAGTAATATTTATTATTTCATTTACAAGTCTCGCGGTCTCCGCTGGTTTATTGCAAAGTACTGCACAACAAAAAGCTAGCGCATTGCCTCACAACTAAGAGAGTACAAGCTTCCAAATTGTCACGTTACCAGTAAATAACCTACGTTTACTCTACTAAATAATGTCTGTAAACTAAAAAAAGAAGGGTAAAAAGGAAGAAACACAAAATAAGAACAGTTTTTGCTTGGTTGCAGAGAGGGCAATAATTTTCTAACTTCTACGTTTACAACTTATCACATTTACAAAAAGTGTTCGAAAAAAGAAGCGATGTGCAGTAGTGCCCCCCCTCCCCCCGCCTCTGTCTCAGCAGTAGTGCCCCTAAAAGTGAGAAACACATTGCGCATGTCACTGGATGAGGAAGGTTCAACGTGTGGCACAGCTGCAGTGCTGTTTGTAGCAACGTGGTGACTACATCACAAGAGAAATCACTTTGTGTGTTGGAATTTGCGTGAAGTCAATTCATTGTTGAAGTGCAACGTGCATTCCGCCGTCGATTCAGCCAGAAGCCGCCTCTGCACAAGCAGACTTATGACTGGTACACGAAATTCTTGGAAGATGGTTGCATATGCAATGGGAAGAGCACTGGTCGGATACCCAGATCTGATGAAAATGTCGAGAGCATCCGAGATGCGTTTACACGGAGCCCTCGCAAGCCTACAAGACGTGCTGGTCGGGAACTTCAACTTCCTCAAACAACGTGTTCTGAAACAACGCCTGCATATGAAGCCTTCCAAGTTACAGTTGCTGCAGCAACTGCATCTCGGCGACCGTAAGGGGAGGTACAGATTTTGCATCTCAGTTCTCCAGCACATGGCAGAGGACACTTTTTCCGAACGGCTCATCTTTTTAGATCAATCGACGTTTCATCTGTATGGTAAAGTAAATCACCACAGCGTCAGAATTTGGGATCCATAATCCTGGCCTCGTCGTCGTCCAACCCGAGAGAGACTCGCCGAAATTGAATGTGTTTTGTGCCGTTTCTGTTCATACGGTTTATGGAACTTTCTTTTTTGCAGAGGAAACTGATTGGAATGTCATACCTAAACGTGTTGCAACATTGGTTGTTTCCTCAACTTCACGAAGATTCCAGTGATTTCATTTTTATGCATGACGGCGCCCCGCCTCACTTTCACCTTGAGGTATGGCGTTATCTTAACAACACCATCCCACGGCGTTGGATTGGAAGAGGTGGACAACGAGAGCTTGTGCGTTGCTTTTGGCCTCCCAGGTATCAATTTTTTGCATCATTCCATGCGTAGTGAGTTCAGCAGAAATCTGTGCTGGTGAAATCGGCAGGTCAGCTGAAGGTGGAACCGTTGCATTTGTCATCTTTCAGTATGTAGCTGAATTATGTTATTTTCATCCGGCGTAATCATTTCACACGCTGAAGCATTAATGTCTTCCATAATGGTGTTGCTTTCCACTTCACTGCTTTCATAGTTCGAAAATATATTACTAAGATTTGCTTCGTTCATTATTTGTTTCTGCCTCATCTTCACCATAATGTTTAGAAATTAACAAAATGCTGTGAAGCGTTTTTTGCTTTAAATAGCGTTAACTCGCAGCGGAAAATATTAATACTATCGTTGAAGGATGGCTAAAGCACAACTACCTTTTGCTTCAATAATGGAACACGCTATTATGCGCGAGATGGGTAAAAGTCGTACTTCTTACATCAGCTAAAATGCGTATTGTTGCGTTCACTGTTATTAGCTGTAAACTATACAATGTGAAAATATGTAGCCACCTAAGGTAGGAAGAATAATGTACTGCTGAATTTCTGAATAAAAGCTTAAGAAAAGCAGTCTAGCACTCGGTAATTTTAGCAATGAAGCGCAATACTAATTCTTCTCTTACCTCAAGTATTTCCGTACTGCTAGTTGTAATCACCTACCACTTCCCAGCAGGAAGTCAACACAGCAATGTTAACTGAATTAGCCAAGTATTGCTTGTTGAGTCTAAATCTACACACATAATCCGCAAGCAAGGGCCTAATGCGTGACGAGGGTACCCTGTACGATTACTGGTCATTTCCTTTTCTGGTCCACTTGCAAACACAGCAAGAGAAAAACAACGATCTGGATGCCTCCGCTCGAGTCCAAATGTCTTTAATCTGATCTTCGTTGTCCTTACGCGAAATGTACGTTGGCGGCAGTGGAATCGTTCTTCAGTCAGCCTCGAATTCTGGTTCTCTAAGTTTTCTGAGAAGTGCTCCTCGAAAAGAACGTCGCTTTCTGTCCAGCGATTCTCACTTGCGTCCCCGAAGCATCTCCGTAACACTTGGGTGTTTCGAACCTACCGGTAATAAATCTATATTAGCCCGCCTCTGAATTGTTTCGGTGTCTTCCATTAAACCGACCTCGTACAGATCCCAAACACTCGAGCAGTACTCAAGAATAGGTCGTACCAACCTCCTATTTGCGGTATTTTCCCAATAAACCGAAGTCGACCATTCGCATACCCCACTACAGTATTTATGTGCTCTTTCCATTTCATACTTCTTTACAAGTCACTCCTAGATATTTAATCGACGTTATTGTGTCAAACAGCGCCTGCTGATACTGTACTCAAACATCATGCGTTTGTTTTTGCAACTCATCTGAATTAACGTAATTTTTCTATATTTAGGGTTAGCAGCTATTCATCACACCAACTAGAAATTTTTTCTAAGTCGTATTGCAGCCTCCTAGAGTCACTCAACGGCGACTCCTTCCCATATACCACAGCATCATCGGCAAACAGCCACAGACTGCTGCTTACCCCGTCCACCATATGTATAAAATAACTGTGGTACTAACACAATTCCCTGGTGCATTACTGACGATACCCTTGTCTCAGATGAACATTCGCTGTCGAGGACAACATTCTGGATTCTGTCATTAATAGTCTTCAGTGAGATACCGTGTCAAATGCAATCCGCAAATCTAGAAATATGGAATATGCCTGTTTCCCTCCTTTCATAGTTCACAGTATATGATGTGAGAAAAGAGCAAGCTGAGTTTCACACGAGTGAGGCTTTCTAAAACCATGATGATTGGTGGACATATGCTTTTCGGTCTCTAGGAAATTTATTGTATTCAAACTCAGTATATGTCCTAGATTTCTGCAGCAAATCAATAGGATTTTGCAGTTCCGTTCTTTTACCCTTCTTCTACAGAGGACTCACCTGCATTTCTTTCAAGTCGCTTGGCACTTTTTGATGGTTGAGAGATTCACGATAAATGTAAGCTAAGTAAGGGGCCAGTGCCGTAGAATACTCTTTGAAAAACCGAATTGGAATTCCGTCCGGACCTGGCGACTTACTTGTTTTCAACGCTTTCATTTGTTTCTCTACGTCAGGAATTCTTATTACCATGTCGTCCATACGGGTCTCTTTGCTGTGATCAAACGACGGAATGTTTGGCCGATTTTCGTGCGTGAACGATTTCGTGCCGAATTTAAACCTTCGGCTTTCGTTTTGCTATCTTCAACAGCCACAACAGACTGGTCAACGGGTGTCTGGATGGATGCCATAGCTCCTACTAGCGATTTTACATTGGACTAGATCGTTCTCGGGTTCTGGACCAGATCTTTTCTTCGGTATGACGGCGGTAGTTATTGTTAGCTCCGCGCATCGATCTTTTTACAGACACACGAATTTCTATGAACTTTTGTCTGTCATTTGCGCGTTCTCTTTTGAACCGAGAGTGCAACAGCCATTGCCTCCTCAGCATTCCTGTTGTGATTTCCTATATCTCCAGACGCAAAGTTACAGACGTGGCCACAACGCAATTTTGGAAAGGTGTGTGCATATCGCGATCGGTCAATTGCGTTATTCTGTATGGTTACTCGAGTGTCTACTTCATTTCTTAGAGACTGAAGGTTCATTGGTGCACGATAAAATATATGACAATTTGCTAATCAGTATCTGGATAACGCCAACGGCGGATGGGCTCCACGTCAGCACTTTTGCATTTTTTTCACGAATAGCTGTAAACAAAGATGCTAATTACAAGAGATTAATGGAAAAGTATATGTTGGGGTATTAAATAAATACATCTTAAAGATGTGAATTTAAGAAAACATAAACGTAGTCATAGTTCTTAAGATCTAACAAGATAGATGCTTATATAGCGAAAGTTGAAGAACAGGAGACGACACGAAACAGCAAGGCATCTCCTTGCTAGGCACAGAAAAAATGTCAAGTATTCCTTTACTATCATAGAAAGTATTACAAGTGCTTCTTAACATTTGTGGGCTCTCTGGTCCATACATTTCATATTTCATAAACATAAAGTAAGAAAAATTTTCTTGGGTCTTAAAGAGTTCAGGGCACCTTCATACCCTTGAAATGAGAAATCATTTTAAATAAGGAAGAATGTATTGGAGGTCAACGGCACAGGATGCGGAAGGCAATGTGAAACCACCGCATTCAAGACCATTGTGGTATTCCGATTCACATTGGACGAAACCCTTCACTGAATGTATGTTTCTGAGAAGAAATATTCCGGAGTGATGTGCTCACAGCCAGATCCCAGTTCAGGAGTCATAAACGAAGACTGTATACATGGAATATTCCTAGTGATAAAGCCAGGTACCAGATAGATCACATATTAACCAATCAAAAATTTAAAAACAGCGCCAGGATGTCTTAAACTTTCCCTGGAGCAGATGCCAATAGAGGTCACAACTTCCTTGCAGCAGACATAAGAACGGGACTGAAACGCATTAAAAAGAAACAACTTGTGAAGAAGTGGAGTCTAGCGAAACTGAAAAATGAAGAAGCCGTTCGATTTACCAATAGTATGGGAGAAAATATGAGAAAGATGAGTCCGAATAAGCTATGTGTCTGAGATGCAATGCAGGAAACTTAAGGCAAAGAAGCTGAGCAGGACTTCTGACAAAGCATGAGAAGATTGGATGTAAAATCAATGTGGGGAAGTATAAAATTAGAAAGAGAAGGAAACGTTGCTCAAATATACAGAGCTTCAAAGTGTATAACAATGAAAATAGCGCGAAAAATTAGCAAACAAGAAATGCTAAACAAGCAGGGAAAGGTAACAACGAATACTGCAGGAAACAAATGTGTATAGAAACCATACACCGAAGATCCATATGATTTTATGGCTGATCATGAAGACTGGGAGAGGATGAAGAAGACTGTGACGAAAATTGCGGGGGCCAATAACAGTAAAATTAGAGGTGGAGAAAGCGATGCAAGTTATTAAGGAAAGGAAAAGGATGTGATAAAATATAATCTGAGGCAGAGAATGCCTTAGGGAATAATTCTATAACTAGAATCACAAATCTGATCAGTAGAATATATGACAAAGGTAGCTGGCCTGAAGATCTCCTTACGACGATCATGGTTTCTTTTTCAAACAAACGGAATGTCTATCAGTATACAGATGAAAGGACAATTGGTTTTACACTGAAGCGCGACAGAAACTGGTACAGGCAAGCGTACTCAAATACAGAGATATGCAATCAAACAGAATACGGCGATGCGGTTGGGAACTCCTGTAGAAGACAAGTGTCTGCACATTTCAATGCTGGGCCATCAAGTGTCAGCGTGTGAACCATTCACCGAAACATCATCGATATGGCATTTGGAGCCCAAGGTCCACTCGTGTAACCTTGATGACTGCACGACAGAAAGCCTTGAGCCTCGCCTTGGCCCGTCAGCACCGACATTGGACTGTTGATCACTCGAAATACGTTGCCCGGTCGAACGAGTCTCACGTAAAATTGTATCGTCCGGATAAACATGTACGGATATGGAAACAACCTCATGAATTCATGGACCCTGCATGTCAGCAGGGGACTGATGAAGTTGGTGGAAGCCCTGTAATGGTGTGGGGCGTGTGACTTGAGACCCCTGATACGTCTAGATACGACTCTGCCAGGTGACACATACGTAGGAATCCTGTCTGATCACCTGCATCCATTGATGTCAATTGTGCATTCCGACGGACTTGGGCCATTTCAGCAGTACAATGCGACACCCCATACTTTCAGAATTGCTACAGAGTGGCTCCAGGAACATTCCTCTGAGTGTAAACACTTCCGCTGGCCACCAAACTCCTCAGTCATGAACATTATTTAGCATATCTAGGATGCCTTGCAACATGCTGTTCAGAAGAGTTCTCCACCCCTCGTAATCTTATGGATTTATAGACAGCCCTGTAGGGTTCATGGTGTCAGTTCCCTCCAGCACTACTTCAGACAATTGTCGAGTGCATGGCACGTCGTGTTGCGCTATTTCTGCGTGCTCGCGGGGGCCCTACACGATATTAGGCAGGTGTGCCAGTTTCTTTCGCTCTTCAGTGTAAGTGCAATGTAACCAAGGCTGTGACTAGCACAGTGCAGAGAGAAAAAGGAAACGAGAGGGGAATATAGGAGAAGATCAGTTCGGATGTAGAAAAGGAAGAGGGTCTAGCGATGCAATTTGGTGTCTGTTAATGATGGAAGAAAGATGTTTGGAAATGAATAGAGAAATTTATATTTGTTTTGTCGACTAGGAAAAAGAATTTGACAAAATTTACTAGTGTATGCTGTACAAGACTCTGAAAGACACTGTTATAGATTGGAACGACAGAAAATGATACACCAACTCTATGTGGGACAGAGGCGGTAGCTGGAACAGATGAAGATGATACTGAAGAGGTGTGAGTCAAGGTTACTATATTTCACCAACACTACATGGTAAAGAGCTAATCAATAACGCCTTGGAAAAGTCAAAAGGGCTTTTATTAGGAAGATAAATAATAAAAACCCAGTACGCTGCTTATATGACTGTGCCGGCAGAAACGGAGGAAGAGCTCCAAGTAATGATGAAGAGCATTGTTAGTGAGAGTAAAGAGTTTGGTATGAAGCTGAATGTTGACAAGACCAAAGTGATAAGAATCGGAAAAGGATACGGACGATTAATGTATCAGTAGGTGAAATGAGATTAGAACCGGTTCACTTATTCCAGTATATGCAGTGGAAGTCGTACAGAGAGCGTGAAACACAGAATCTCCCTGGGAAAGATTGCTTTCGGGCGAGTGAGAGATTTGCTGACAACAGAAGCATACCCACTACATTTAGCAAGAGATTCGCCAAATGTTTTCTGTGGAATCTGTTATATGGCTGTGAAACTTGGATAGTCAGACAGAAACAACAAAGATATTTAGAATGTATTGATACGTAATTATGGAGAAGAATGGATGAAGTGAAATAGATCTGTAGAACGAGCAACGAGGTGCTGAGCAAGGTAGGAGAGGAAGTGAACTTTATGAGGATAACACAGAAGAGGAAAACATTTTGGATGGGACGCATATTGCGTAGGTATTGTCTACTTCAGAGAATCATGGCGGAGAAAGCAGAAGGAAAGACAGAGTGAGGAGGAAAAACCTTTGGAATACTAATATATGTGAAGAGAGGAAGAAGTTAAAAGAAAATGAAGGATGATGCTCAGGACAGAGAGGTATGGAGAACGTCCGATTGACGTTAGTCTGACGACAGATTTACTGAAAGTAGACGAAACTGAAATACAGGATGTTTCACAATGCTTTGACGGTTTCAAATTTAAATAACACACAAAATAATCTCGAAACAAAGTTGAACATTTTACACGAGTTACAACATTTATTAAAGTTTATTTATGAAATACTACATCGGATAAATGGCGACCATTGGCTGCTACACAATACTCGAGGCGTTTCACACAATTTTTGAACACATCTTTCGTAACTGCTGGAGAAATTCTGGAAATTTCATCGTGAATTCGATATTTGTACTGTTGCAAGCTTCTCGGCCTGTCGGAGTACGCTCTCGTCTTCAAATAACACCGTAGGTCAAGCATGACACGGTTAAATCGCGCAATCGGGACGGCCATTCGATACAAGCGCGTTTGGAAATTTTGTGATTACCAAACGCTTCACAGAGAATTTGCAAGGTCATCTCGAATGTGTGGCATGTCGCACCGTCGTTTTGAAAAAGGTTTCCCTAACTAATGACGAGGGTTTGCTTGTAATCTGCTACGCAAACATTCTATGGTTCAAATGGCTCTGAGCACTATGGGACTTAACATCTGAGGTCATCAGTCCCCTAGAACTTAAAACTACTTAAACCTAACTAACCTAAGGACATGACACACATCCATGCGCGAGGCAGGATTCGAACCTGCGACCGTATCGGTCACGCGGTTCCAGACTGAAGCGCCTAGAACCGCTCGGCCACCCTGGCCGGCGCAAACATTCTATGTTCTCGGCAGTTCCGATTGTTTTTCAAGGGCCATTTGACTTTCGACCCAATGCACTGGCAGTTGTACAGAAGTTTCTTACCTAACTCAGTATTGTTCTACGAGCAAGGATTAGATACCTCGGGTGAGTCTTGAAATGCCGAAAAAACGCACGTTGCACGCGCACGACAGATTCGCCTTAGCGAAAATAGCACACCACTGCGAAAGCACGATGTGCTTCGACTCTTTCGACATGATTACTGATCTGTATCTCGGATGAAACTTGACTCTTCACACAACTAATAGACGGTGTTACCATCGCTGAATCTTGTTTTTAGTGTGCGGTATTCAAATTTGAAATCGTCAAAACATAGCGAAACACCCTGTAGAAGATCCGAACTTGACTGTATTGTGGTATTTTGACGATATTTAGACGATATCGCCAGACTAAAACATGCTTATCTTGTGTGCTAGCATCTGATATCGACAACTGCCACCACCCTGCATCTGATGCGAACCCACTTAATTTTCAAAGCAAATACGCAGAATAGGTACTGGATGCAGAATCACATTGTGCTTTTATGACACTTTTCTCCGGAAAACAACAGCAGTACCTTCCGCAAGCACCGAGTTTTTACGGCAAAATGAGCGGATGCCCTGGAACGCTGCGCCAGTGAAAACATTAACGGTCAGCACGCAATCCCCACGCTGTCTGCAGACGCGATTTGGTCACACGTTCCACAGACCAGAGAGC
This sequence comes from Schistocerca americana, assembly GCF_021461395.2. Classification (NCBI taxonomy): domain Eukaryota; kingdom Metazoa; phylum Arthropoda; class Insecta; order Orthoptera; family Acrididae; genus Schistocerca; species Schistocerca americana. The sequence goes on along the minus strand of NC_060130.1, from coordinate 495,444,546 downwards.
AAATTTGTTTACTTTGTGATCTGCGAGATGGAGGCATCATTCCCTGGGAATGACGGAATGTCAGTTTTCAACCACTGACGGATGACGCTGCACAGAAGTAGAAATGTACAACAGCTTCTTTTTCTCTGTCACAGAAAGTAAATACTTTGTCACTGAGTATAACTGTAATCCAGGATTATATTCCAACTCAGTTTTTGTTTCGCATGTGTGGACACTTTACGAAAAAGGATTTTCGAAGGACTTGCTGTTTCAGCGTCTTTCCAACCATGTTATGAAAAATATTCATATGTACACTCTGCAATCACATTTCGGTCCGTGGCGGGGGGTACCACTGATACCACTATCCTTTCATTCCTTTCTTCTTCCAGTTGTGAAGGTAAACAGGAACATGAGCATAGACTATTGGCAGGTCTCTGAAACGCCCTAATTTTCTGGAATATATATCACAGAAATAGTAGATTCTATCTATAATCAACTAAGTTCCAGATCAATTTCCAGCGTAGAATTTTTATTTTGGCAAAAATTAAAAAAAAGCCGAATCTTATCAACAAAAATAAATAGTATCATAAAAATGTAAATTTTAACCGAATATAAAATAAATAAAATATCAGAAGAATCATAAATCTTAGATGAATATGAAAATGATTGATAATCAGTTAACCATAAAATTTTAATTAAAAGAACCCGCCTGAGGGAAGAAATCAGTTTCTTTTAGATTAAATTTTAAAAACAAATTCATCAAAAATGTAAGAAAAGAAAGACTCCTAATTACCATAAAGAAGACACATCACGTTACAGACAGACACAATTAATAGAGTGTAGCAGTTGGCCACAGCCTTCATACACACACACACACACACACACACACACACACACACACACACACACACACAGAGAGAGAGAGAGAGAGAGAGAGAAATATAAACTCACACACACACACACACACACACACACACAGAGAGAGAGAGAGAGAGAGAGAGAGAGAGAGAGACAGAGAGAGAGAAATATAAACACACACACAGAGACATAAGCATTGCGAATAGGGAAAACAAGAAACTTATGGCGCAACTTCGTTTCATAGGGCAAGTCCTGAGGCATCAAGGAGTTGTCAGTTTTGTAATGGAGTAATGGAGAGAAGTGTGTATATGTAGGTGTTGGACAGGTGAAAGGGTGTTAAAGTTGTAGAGGGAGAAAAAAGTCTTGAATACAGTTAGCAGGTTCAAACTGATGTACATTGCATTAGCTGTGCAGCGCTGAAGAGGTTTGCACAGAATAGACTAGCTTGGACAGCTGCATCAAACCTGTCTTTAGACTAAAGACCACAACAACAACATTGGGAAAGGGGCGGCAGGCAGAGGTGGGATTCTGGCTCACAATTTTGCAAGTTATTTACTGGGAGAACTCACGAGTAAGGTAGATCTCGTGTGATTCAGCGCTCTCGGCTGTTGACATGGCAAAAGACGTTTCTATATTGCTCCAAATTAACGGCGCTGCTCATTCTCGTATGAGGAAACTATTTATCTCACACTACTAGTCAATGCAACGAACTGAGGAAGCGGTTCTTGTGTTATTTTGTTCTTGTAAACAGAAGTGTCTCTGGTATGACGTTAAACTGCAACTATACACAGTGACCACAGTATAAGTGGTCCCTATTCAACAATAGGAACAACCTCTCTCGAAGGTGGATGAGCGAGTGAAAGTTGTGAGCTGTAACTGTTACATTGTCTGCTTGCGAAGGTGGAAGGAAGATAGAGAATGTAAAGAAAATAGTCGTGATCACCAAGCACTTACCAGCAGGTATTCAGCTCATTAATGCCAATTCAAATTAACCGAGCAGTGCTTGTCGATTCCTGTTGTGATTTCCTATTACTCCAGGTTGGTGTTCGAGAGAAACGCGAAGTTACAGATGTGGCTCCAATGAAATTTTCATAAGACAAGTGCATAACGCAATCGGTCAATCGAATTATGCTGTATAGTTAATTGACTATCGGACTTCGTTTCTGAAAGACTGTCGGTTCTCTGGTGCACCATAAAAGATCTGATAAATTGCTAATAAGTATTTGGATCATACCAATGGCGGACGGGCTCCACGTGAGCAGTTTTGCATTTCTTTTACGAATAGCTGTATACTAAGAGCTGATAAAGACAATAACACACAGAGATATGTGTAATTTGTTAAGTTAATACTTCTGAAAGGTATTAATTTAAATATACTTAAATACGAGAGGCGTTTGAGAAGTCTGTGCAAAGTCCGAGAGATACCACCAACGGTGCCTATCGAGGTAATGCTTAGTTAGTAGAATCTTTGGAAAGAACGCACACCAAGTTTCAGTCATATTGGTCTATTTCTTTGTGTTTTGCATTCGTGTGAATCAAGGAAGTCGAGTGATTGTCAAAAAATGGTCGAAAAAGAATTTCGTGTGGTGATTAAACTTTACTTTACGAATGGCAAAACGCCCCAGGAGACTAAAGAGAACCTTAATAAACATTACGTTGACTCTGCGCTTTCGATTAGAACAGTTTATGAGTGATTTCAAAATTTTAGGAGTGGCCATATGGGCACAAGTGATGCTGAACGTTCTGGACGCCCTGTGGAGGTTACGACTCCAGAAATCATTGATAAAATCCATGATATGGTGAAGGATGACAGAAGAGTTAAGGTGCGTGAGACTGGTAGTGCTGTGGTTATCTCGAATGAACGGGTACATAATATTTTGCATGAACATTTGGACATGAGAAAGCTATCCGCAAGATGCGTTCCGCGATTGCTGACGCTTGACCAAAAACGGAATTGAGCGAAGTGTTGCAAGGATGGTTTGCAGCTGTTCAGAAGAATCCGCAGGACTTTGAGCGTCGTTTCGTCACTGTGGATGAAACATGGATACATTACTATACTACTGAGGCCCAACCATAACCTAAACAATGGGTTACCAACGGAGAATCTGCACCAAAAAACCCGTAGACCATTCCTTCGGCCCGAAAGGTTATGGCGACTGTCTTTTGGGATTCGCAAGGATAATCCTCATCGACTATCTGGAAAAGGGTAAAACTAATACAGGTGAATATTATTCATCGTTATTGGACCGTCGTTTTCGATCACGACAATGCACCAGCACACACCTCAGCAGTTGTGGTAGCAAAATTAATGGAAATAGGATTCCAACTGGTTTCACATCCCCCACCCCCATATTCTCCACACCTGGCTCCCTCGGGGTACTATTTGTTCCCCAATTTGAAAAAATGGAGGGACAGAGATTTCGTTGAAACGAGGAGGTGATTGTAGCAACTATCGGCTACTTTGCAGACTTGGACAATTCCTACTATTCTGAAGGGATCAACAAATTAGAACAGCAATGGACGAAGTGTATGAGTCTAAAAGGAGACTATGTTGAAAAATGAAAAAAGGTTTTCGCCAAACATGTAAGCAGTTTTCATTTTTGCAATGACTTTTCAAACGACCTTCGTATATTCATGGTTCCTATGAGCTAACAACATAGATGCATACATAGCGAAAGCTGAAGAACAAAGGACGATACGAAACAGGAAGGCATATCCTAGCTGATCGCAGAAAAAATGTGAAGGCTTCTCTGTTCTTCATTATCTTTCCGTATTACATGTACTTATTAACATTTGTGGACTTTGCAGTCTTTAACACTGGTAGCATGCCGCGACAGCGTGGACGTGAACCGTATGTGCAGTTGACGGACTTTGAGCGAGGGCGTATAGTGGGCATGCGGGAGGCCGGGTGGACGTACCGCCGAATTGCTCAACACGTGGGGCGTGAGGTCTCCACAGTACATCGATGTTGTCGCCAGTGGTCGGCGGAAGGTGCACGTGCCCGTCGACCTGGGACCGGACCGCAGCAACGCACGGATGCACGCCAAGACCGTAGGATCCTACGCAGTGCCGTAGGGGACCGCACCGCCACTTCCCAGCAAATTAGGGACACTGTTGCTCCTGGGGTATCGGCGAGGACCATTCGCAACCGTCTCCATGAAGCTGGGCTACGGTCCCGCACACCGTTAGGCCGTCTTCCGCTCACGCCCCAACATCGTGCAGCCCGCCTCCAGTGGTGTCGCGACAGGCGTGAATGCAGGGACGAATGGAGACGTGTCGTCTTCAGCGATGAGAGTCGCTTCTGCCTTGATACCAATGATGGTCGTATGCGTGTTTGGCGCCGTGCAGGTGAGCGCCACAATCAGGACTGCATACGACCGAGGCACACAGGGCCAACACCCGGCATCATGGTGTGGGGAGCGATCTCCTACACTGGCCGTTCACCACTGGTGATCGCCGAGGGGACACTGAATAGTGCACGGTACATCCATACCGTCATCGAACCCATCGTTCTACCATTCCTAGACCGGCAAGGGAACTTGCTGTTCCAACAGGACAGTGCACGTCCGCATGTATCCCGTGCCACCCAACGTGCTCTAGAAGGTGTAAGTCAACTACCCTGGCCAGCAAGATCTCCGGATCTGTCCCCCATTGAGCATGTTTGGGACTGGATGAAGCGTCGTCTCACGCGGTCTGCAAGTCCAGCACGAACGCTGGTCCAACTGAGGCGCCAGGTGGAAATGGCATGGCAAGCCGTTCCACAGGACTACATCCAGCATCCCTACGATCGTCTCCATGGGAGAATAGCAGCCTGCATTGCTGCGAAAGGTGGATATACACTGTACTAGTGCCGACATTGTGCATGCTCTGTTGCCTGTGTCTATGTGCCTGTGGTTCTGTCAGTGTGATCATGTGATGTATCTGACCCCAGGAATGTGTCAACAAAGTTTCCCCTTCCTGGGACAATGAATTCACGGTGTTCTTATTTCAATTTCCAGGAGTGTATGATTACAATAAACTGCAGGAACATCCAAGAAAAGGTCCCAGAATTAGTATTATTTACTGAAAGTTACAATGCACAGATGGTATTGGGAACAGCAAGCTGCTTGAAACCAGACGTCAGTGAGAACGAAATCCTAAGTTCAGATTGTACTGTTTGTCGTAAGGACGGGTCAGTCGCCAATGGCGGCGGTGTGTTCATTGCAGTAAAAAATTCGATAAAATATAGCAAGTTATCACGGATTACTAATGTGAATTAATGTGGGTAAAATTGAGTATCAAAGAACGGTCAAAAATTGTGATCGGGTGCTTCTATAGACCACGTGGGTCAGGGTCTGTAGTTGTGGAGCGCTTCAGACAAAACTTGCAGAATATCATTCGTAACTTCCCTGATCATGCCGTTGTAATAGGGGGTGACTTCAACTTACCAGGTATAAATTGGGAGTGTTATGCTATCAAAACTAGTGCCAGAGGAAGGGACGGATTCGTGTGGAATTGTTCAGGATGTCTTGTCCGAAAATTACTTTGAGCAGATAGTTAGCGAACCAACTCGTGAGGGTAACGTCTTAGACCTATTGGCTACAAACAGACCTGACCTTATTGAATCAGTTAACGAAGAGGAAGGTATCAGTGATCATAAGGGTGTGGCAGCATCTATGGCGACCGATCCTACAAGGAATGTTAAGAAAAGTAGGAAGATATATTTGCTCAGCAAGGATGACAGGATACAAATCTCAGACTATCTCAGCAGTCAGCATCAAGTATTCGGTCATGAAAACTAAGATGTGGAGAACAAATGGAAAAAAATTCAAAGGCATAGTTCAATATCCCCTACACAATTATGTTCCGAGTAAGGCTTTAAGGGATGGGAAAGATCCACCATAGTTTAATAGCCATGTTAGAAAAGCGCTACGTAAACAAAGAGCACTTCATCTCAGAATCAAGATAAGTAAAAAACTAGCTGACAAACAAAAGATGAACGAAGCGAAAATGAGCGTAAGGAGAGCAATGACAGAAGCGTTCAATGATTTTGGAAGTAAGACGTTGTCAACCGACCTGAGTAAAAACCCGAAGATGCAAAATCAGTAAATGGGTCAAAATCATCTGTTCATTCTCTCAGCGACCACATCGGCACCAAAACGGAAGATAACAGACAGAAGGCCGAAATACTGAATTCGGTCTTCCGAAGCTGTTTAACCGCGGAAGATCGTAGCATTGTCCCTCCTTTCAATCGTCGTGCGAACTTCGAAATGGCAGATATTGAGATAACCGACAGTGGAATTGAAAAGCAGTGGCAATCACTTAATAGTGGAAAGGCGTCAGGACCAGATGGGATACCTATAAGATTCTATAAAGATTATGCGAAATAACTTGCTCTCCTTCCAGCAGTCAGTTATCGCATATCGCTTGAGCAACGAAAGGAACCGAAGGACTGGAAAAAAGCGCAGGTCATTTCCGTTTTTAAGATATGGCGTAAGACAGATCCTCACAATTATAGACCTATATCGTTGACGTTGACCTGTTGTAGAATTATGAAACATGTTTTATGCTCAAGAATTATGAAGTTTTCGGAAAATGAACTCCTCTATAAAAATCAACATGGAGTTCGCAAACAGACGTCCTGCGAAACTCAGCTCGCTCTGTTCCTCCATCAAATCCACAGCGCAGTTGACAATGGCACTCAGGTTGATGCCGTGTCCTTGATTTCAGTAAGGCATTTGACACCGTCCCACATTGCAATTTAATGAAAAAAATACGAGCTTACGGAGTATCGGGGCAGACTTGCGATTGGATTCAAGACATTTTTGCAGATAGAACTCAACACGTCGCTCTTAACGGAACAAAATCGACAGCCGGAGTACCAGAGGGAAGTGTGACAGGACCGTTACTGTTTACAGTATATATAAATGATCTAGTAGAAAGCGTCGGATGCTCTTTAAGGCTATTCGCAGAAGATGCAGTTGCCTATACCAAAGTATCAACGCCAGAAGATAGTAAGAATTTGCAGAACGACCTGCAGAAAATTGATGATTGGTGCAAGCTCTGTCAGTTGACCCTGAACGTAAATAAATGTAACATGTTGCACATACATAGGGAAAAAAATCCACTACTGTACAGCTACACTATTGATGACAAACAGCTGGAGACAGCGTCTGCCGTAAAATATCTAGGTGTAACTATCCAGGGCGACCTTAAGTTGAATGACTATATAAAACAGATAATGGTAAAAGCAGAAACCAGACTCAGATTCACTGGAAGAGTCTTGAGGAAATGTAACTCATCCACGAAAGAAGTGGCTTATAAGACGCTTGTTCGCCCGATTCTTGAGTATTGTTCAGCCATCTGGGATCATTATCAGGTTGAACTGATAGAGGCGATAGAGAAGATCCGACGAAGAGCGGTGCGTTTCGTCAAGAGATCGTTAAGCTGGCGAGAAAGCGTTACAGAGATGCTAAACAAACTTCACTGGCAGACGTTACGGGACAGGCATTGTGCATCACGGAGAGAGTTACTATTGAAATTTCGGGACAGAACTTTTCAGGAGTCGGACAACGTATTACTACCTCCCACATACATCTCACGTATTGACCACGAGGAGAAAATTCGAGAAATTAGAGCCAATACAAAAGCTTACCTACAATCATTCTTCCCAAGCACTATTCGTGAGTGGAACTGGGTTGGAGGGATCAGACAGTGGTAACAAAAGTACCCTTCGCCACATACCATTAGGTGGCTTGTGGAGTATGACGTAAATGTATATGTAGATGAGAATGACATGCAGTGTGACTGGCCAGCTTTACTGCGATATGCTTCGCCAGCATGTCATACCCGCACTACGGGAGAGAGACGCATTGAACTCAACAGTTTTCATGCAAGATGGGACGCCACCGCACGTCACTCGTGAAGCTCACCTGCTTCTCCGAAACACATTTGGAAACGATCGAATTATCAGCCGATCGTTCCCAAATACTTGGCCGGCACGATCACCTGATCTCACTCCTTGTGATTTCTGGTTATGGGGATACCTGAAAGAGAGGGTTAACCAGGGGACATTCATAGATGTGCTGATCGAAGGTGCAGCATAATAAGAGAGGTAGCCAGCATTCCCACGGATGTGCTTCGTCCTGCTGTGCAGAACGGAATCCTGCGCTTTCAGATTCTCCTGGACACTGATGGGCGCCCTACTGAGCCCATTTTGTGCCAGTAATGATATCGCTATGTAATGGTATAATGTATCGTAGCAGCACATTAAAAGTGCTTCGGCGGAACTGATTCTGCATTATTTATCTTCCCCACGCCCTTGACATTAACGCTATGAAGTTAGGTCTCGTACGGCAGTTAGTTTCCGTGTTATAACGTATAAAATAGAGAAAGTTTAATTGTAACCAACCGGTACATCGATAAAACAAATATCGCACAAGACTAATTCGGGAGCGCTTTATCTAATGAGTATGTAAAATTCCGATTTAAAAATAATTTAATTTTAATGGGAAACAAATTGATGCTTTCTGTTGACGCTGGGCTTTGCATGAAAGCCGTGACGAACAGTAATTATTAGAGCTGAGTCCAGCTACACAGTGCTAACACGAAATTGCAAATATCTGCCGAAACACCAGTGAAAATGCGCCTGACGACTCTTAGGAGAGAGACCCGTTATATGTAGGGTTATTTCGTGATGATCTTATAAACATTCTGGGATGATGGAGAATGATGAGAGTATCAATTTGAGTAGGGGACCGTGCTTCATAAAGGACCGAGCCGATAATTATAAGCGAAAATCGTTCTGATACCTCTGACAGTGGAATACATGTACCGGTATTGTTGTTGCCGAGATTCTAGAGTAGGCAACGTTCAGAGGTAGTAGTATGGACGAAAACAAGAAAAAAAGTAGCCATTAAGAACAGGCTCTAATTTTAAGAGATATCGACACTTGTTCACAGAAGACATGTGTTTCATAGTAGCGAAGATGAACAAGTGCTGATAGCTCTTAAGCAATGCCGGATTAGTCACGTAGCAGGAGTTAGACAATGATACGTGCCCCGCGCATTAGGGGGTGCCGCTCCAGCGTGTACAAACATCTGTCGCTAGGTGTGATTGGTCTTCTACCTACCGTCCAATGGAAAGACGCTGGCGTCCAAAGCTACAGTGAGCAATTACAATGTTAACTGGCCAAACCATACATTAAGTGTCGTAATTGACAACACTGAAAAACCTGCAGCGGAATTCCCTGATGTAGCCCGAGGTAGTCGTAAGAACCCGATCAATAAGAGAGGGCTCTGCTGATGACAAATAAGGAAGTGACTAATCATACCGTATTTATTTTTGTAAGTGTATTATTACAGTCGTTAATCATTTCTACAGTGTAGTTATTACCTTTCTTACAGTACCTTTGATACCAGCCGTCTAGAGTGAAGGTTACTTTCTTGTTGGTGAACTATTGTCGTATAACGTGTTGTAGCTTAACGGTTCCCTTTTGTGTCTTCGTTTCTCTGCCGATCCAGTGGACAAATACGATACAATACTGCGGTTAGACAGTAGGCGATATTAAAAGTTTTGTGGACTGGCAAGAGCGCCAATCCACTGTGACGGGTAGCCGAAAGGCACGCGTTTAAGCTCACGCAGGCTGGCGTGAGGTCTGGAACAGGTAAAGTAATTATACTAGCAAAAAAGGTACGTAGCTTCTGGAATACTTAACTTTAATCCATAATTGATGAACATCGGTCTGACGGTACATGCATCACAAGACAAATAGCAAATGATAATGGCGCCTTGCTAGGTCGTAGCAAAAGACGTAGCTGAAGGCTATGCTAACTATCGTCTCGGCAAATGAGAGCGTAATTTGTCAGTGAACCATCGCTAGCAAAGTCGGCTGTACAACTGGGGCGAGTGCTAGGAAGTCTCTCTAGACCTGCCGTGTGGCGGCGCTCGGTCTGCAATCACTGATAGTGGCGACACGTGGGTCCAACGTATACTAGCGGACCGCGGCCGATTTAAAGGCTACCACCTAGCAAGTGTGGTGTCTGGCGCCCGTATAGAGACAGGAGAGGCCGAAAGGTCGACCTCCATCGGGTCGGGGCACCCGACGGGCGAAGACGCCATGTGGTCCGGAGCTGGCAAGAGTTCCATGTCGGAGGACAACTGGTCACGGGAAGCGGTCGGCGGCGCGTGACCCAGGGAGGCGCCCGGTGGTTGCAGCGACGCGTCCACTGCGGGCGTCGCCGGCGGGAGAACAGGCAGCGGCGGCGGCGGCGGCGGCGGCGCATCGCCATGGGGCAAAATGGAAGGCAGCGTCGGTAACACCTGGGGCTGAGACGAGCCAGTAGATGGGTCCCCAGGGCGCTGACCGGACGGCACCGTCGCTGAAAGGAGACGGGGAGCGGCAGATCCCGTGCGACGACTGAGGCGCAGCTGATTGATATGCCGAGGCACCTCACCAGAGGACCCCAAAACCAGATACATAGCGCGGCCGAGGCAGCGAAGAATGCGCCCTGCGAGCCAACGCCGTGAACCTTGATAGTTGCGATAGTATACAACGTCGCCTGGGGCAAAAGCAGGTGTCTGCTGCTGCACAGGAACCTGATGCGGCGGATGTAGCAAAGACATCAAGGTTCGATGAGGACGACCGTGGAGCAACTCAGCCGGCGAGCGACCATCTCGGGGCTTAGAGCGATACGAGGACAAAAAGAGCAATAACGCGTCCTCGCGAGAATGCGACTCTTTCAACTTCAACATCTGTGACTTGAAAGTCCTGACCAAACGTTCAGCGGCACCGTTTGACTGTGACGAGAACGGCGCGGACGTCAGATGTTGAATACCATTGGCCTTGCAGAATGACTGAAATTCTGCGGACATGAATTGCGGGCCATGGTCGGAAACAATAGTTTGTGGAAGACCTTCAATGCAAAAGATAGCAGATAACGCTTGGATGGTGGCAGAAGACGTCTTGGAAGACATCCGGACAACAAAAGGAAAATTACTGAATGAATCTACCACAATCAACCATCGAGCATTCCAGAATGGACCCGCAAAATCGATGTGTAAGCGTTGCCAAAGGGAAGTGGCGTTTGGCCATGCAAAGAATTTCCGCGGTGGTGCGGATTGTTGTTCGGCACACGCCATGCAAGAAGAGCACATATGCGTAATCGCAGCATCGATTCCGAACCAAGTACAGTGTTGAAGAGCAAATTGTTTCGTTCTCACTATACCCCAATGTTCTTGGTGGAGAAACCGTAAGACAAAGGACTGTAACGAACGTGGGACCACGACCCTGGCCTGATCATTATCAGAACGCAACAGCAAAACACCACGTCGTACAAAAAGTCTCTCCTTGTGAGCAAAAAATCGGCGAACCAACGGATCCTCGATCCGGGACTTTGACAAGGGCCACTGCGTAGCAACAAAACGCAGAACGGTAGCAAGGACAGGGTCTGCAGCTGTGGCTGTAGCTATACGACGAAAATCAATCGGAAACGATTCGACCACGTCATCGGTTTCCGAATCAATGAACATGCAAGCAAGTTCGGAGGAATCGAATGCTCTATCCTCAGCAACAGGCAAACGGGACAACGCATCGGCGTTTCCGTGCTTAGCAGTGGACCGATACAAGATATCGTAGCAGTACTGCGAGAGGAAAATAGACCAGCAAATGAATTTCTGCGCTGTGCGTGGAGGTACAGGCTTGTTCGGATGTCAAAGGTTTGTGGTCTGTGATGATGGTAAAGTGACGACCATACAAGAAATCATGAAACTTTGTAACACCAAATACGAGAGCCAATGCTTCTTTCTCTATCTGTGAATAACTTCTTTGTGCAGACGAGAGCAATTTGGACGCAAAGGCAATAGGGCGATCGTGCGAACCATCTTTGTGCGCAAGCACAGCACCGATCCCGAAATCCGATGCATCCACCATCAACAAAAGGGGCTTCTGGGGATCGAACGGCGTAAGGCAAGTATTGGAAAGCATCGCCGATTTCAATTGGCGAAAGGCGCGTTCGCATTCCGTCGTCCAGACGAACAGAACACCTTTACGGCGTAAGCGATGAAGCGGAGCTGAAATAGAAGAGGCGTGGCGCACATAGCGATGATAATAATTTATTTTCCCCAGCACACTCTGTAGCTGCTTCAAATTCTGCGGCTAAGGCAAGTCTTGTATGGCACGGAGGTGCTCTGGACTCGGATGTATGCCTTGGGCATTGAGTACATGGCCCAGATAGGGTAAGTCCCGAGCAAAAAACACACATTTGTCCTTCCGCAAGCGAAGACCATTTTGTCGCAAGACCTGAAATAATGTTCTGAGATTGACTAAATGTTCTTCTTCCGTGTTTCCGGAGATCACAATATCGTCCAGATAGTTTGCTGCAGTAGGGACCGCCGCACAAACAGTTTGTAGATATTGCTGAAACAATGCAGGGGCGGATGCACACCCGAATGGCAATCGTTTAAATCGATACAAGCCAAGATGCGTGTTAACTACCAAAACGTGCTGGGATTCTTCGTCCACCGGTATTTGCAAGTACGCATCTGCTAGGTCCAACTTCGAAAAATATTTACCCGGGCACAGTTTGTCAAAAAGATCTTCCGGGCGGGGTAAAGGAAAAGTTGCAGTCACCAGTTGGGGATTCACTGTTGCCTTGAAGTCCACGCAAAGTCTCAATTTTCTGGAAGGTTTTTGCAAAATTACTAAAGATGATGCCCAGAGAGAAGCCTGCACACGTTCAATTACACCTTGTGATTCCAAATCGTTTAATGTTCTTGCGACCTCATCACGCAAGGCGTGGGGAACATTGCGCGCTCTGAAAAATTTCGGTTGCACGTTTACTTTCAGTTCCAAATGTGCTTTATAGTTCTTAGCGCAACCAAGGCCCGGTGCAAAAATGTCTGCAAACTCGTCACATAGACGAGAAACACTGGCTGAAGGCACAGTCTGGTTCACTGATAGGACCTGATTTCCTATAGACAAGTTAAACAACTGAAACAAATCGAAACCAAACAAGTTCACTGCAGAAGAAGAACGAAGGACTTACAATGACACAAGTTTGGTTTGTCCCTTGTATGTTGCAAGAAGGCTGCACTGTCCTAACACAGGGAGCCCGTGACCTGAATATGTAGTTAGCTACACATTTGCGTCACGCAACGGAGGTGTGCCAAGCTGTTTGTACATGTCGTGCTTGATCAATGAAACTGCAGCTCCGGTATCGAGCTGGAATGGTATCACTTTGCCGTGAATGTCCAAGTCCACAAAAAGTTTATTGTCCTGCTGACGACAAGAGCGACTGTCTCGTGCAACGTGAACTGACACTGATACAGAATCACTTGCGACTTGACGGGATTCCCGGCGATGTCGACGCACACTATTTGTGGGATGAACACAGTCACTGTTAGAGAGAGTGGCACTGGGCGGAGTGGAATGAACTACATGAATTTCCATGGGCGAAGGTTCACGAGCCTGAGTATTCTTGGTTCGATTCCGATTCCGGCGCAAAGCAAAGGGCCTGGAATGGTTGTGAGTGTCCGATCTGAGCTTTTTCTGGCAAACACTTTGAACATGTCCTTTTTTATTACAGAAAAAGCAAATAGCCTGGCGTGACAGGCAATTCTCACGCGAATGTCTAGTAGCACACCGCGGGCATGATTTTAGCACTGTATGTGCTTGGTGGTGTGGCACACATGACGGAGAGCCTGGTGGTAGCTGCACGGACAGGCGCAAGGGCTGTTTACTGTTCCGTGCAGCTCGCCCGGTGGGCCGGGTAACATGACACACGGGTGGTGTAGTTTCAAATGATTTCTGAGCAAAGTCAAGTGTGTCCTGCCAATCCAGTATGTCTATCACTTGTTGAAGGGAGGGATTGACCAGTTTCAAAATCTGTTCCCGTATACGAACATCAGAAACGTTCTGTGCAATAGCATCACGTACCATAGTATCTGAATAAGGGAGTCCACATTCACACTCAAAAGCACAATCCCTAGTAAGGCCTTGCAAAGTTGCAACCCACTCCCTATTAGTCGGACCGGCCATACGTTTTGTACGAAAGAACGTATACCGTTTGGCAACGACACTGACTGATTCTTTGAAATATGCATCTAATGCAGGCAAAATTTCGTGGTAGGACAGAGTTGCTACGTCGCGTCGGGGAAATAATTTCACTATCACATGGTAGGTGGACACTCCAACACAAGAAAGCAAAAAAGGCTGCTGCTCATTACCTTGAATTCTGTAGGCGGCGAAATGGAATCCAAATTGGCGTGGCCACTCCGTCCAACTTTCCAGTGCCGCATCAAAAGGACGAAAAGGTGGTGCAACTGCGTGTTGTGGCTGCGGTAGCGGTGGAGCGGCGGCTGCCGCATCGTTTTGCAGTGCACGTTGACCCTGGACGAGCTGTCCAATGGCATCCAGTAAGACCTGCGTCTGCTGATTCTGCAAGCGATAAAATTCGGACAGTACGTCTGGAGATTGTGGCGAAGCCATGACACAAGTAAATTAGGCAAGATCAAAACGAACGCAAAATTCTCGTCGCCAAACTTTGGTGGACTGGCAAGAGCGCCAATCCACTGTGACGGGTAGCCGAATGGCACGCGTTTAAGCTCACGCAGGCTGGCGTGAGGTCTGGAACAGGTAACGTAATTATACTAGCAAAAAAGGTACGTAGCTTCTGGAATACTTAACTTTAATCCGTAATTGGTGAACATCGGTCTGACAGTACATGCATCACAAGATAATAGCAAATGATAATGGCGCCTTGCTAGGTCGCAGCAAATGACGTAGCTCAAGGCTATACTAACTATCGTCTCGGCAAATGAGAGCGTAATTTGTCAGTGAACCATCGCTAGCAAAGTCGGCTGTACAACTGGGGCGAGTGCTAGGAGGTCTCTCTAGACCTACCGTGTGGCGGCGCTCGGTCTGCAATCACTGATAGTGGCGACACGCGGGTCCGACGTATACCAACGGACCGCGGCCGATTTAAAGGCTACCACCTAGCATGTGTGGTGTCTGGCGGTGACACCACAAAAAGAATGAAATATAATATCATCGAGTGAAAGCGAAATTTGCTGACAGTCAAATGGGAAGCATTGAAGAATAAAATAAGCTTATTTCTTCTGTTGATCTACGCTACCAAATTTTAAAAAACCAAGTAGGTTCTATGTGCAACGTATAGAACAGTGGTTCCCAAACTAGGGGTAATTACCACCTGAGGGGTAAAACGAAATTTTCTGCGAGGTAAAAATTAAACAATTCGTTTCCGTTTCAGTCACGAAACTAAGTTATTTTTAAAAGATCATTACTATTATCACAATTTCGTAAGACTTTAATATTGATTATATAAGTTGTCAATAACTACTATTTCTCAATTAGTGTCATTAATGCGGTGGAGGTTTCAGGTTCGTCTCATAGTCCACGCACTACACACTCATGTTGTGCTTTGTCTCGCACATCGCTGATGATGAAAGTGAAATGTACACGTAACAAATGCTAAACATATAAAGGAAATCTCTTCTCCAAGTTGTAGATAATAACTGCAGTCGTCCAGAAATTGCTTCATTGTTCTCGTTGAGACACATACATGAATTAATTGGCAGTATGACACAGCACTAACTACATACGGGTTACTGTAGTGCTGTAAACAGTGATATTATTGTTATTGTTATTAGAGCGGTTAGATACAAAGCATTAATAGCGTGAAGTCGTCCAATATCTACCGGTTCAGAAGTAAGGAGTGCAGCAATTAAATGATTCACAAAAAATAAGTATAGTGCACACATTTGAAGCTGTTTCATTTTAAATAGGGTAGCAGTGTGCACGTCAGGTGGAGGGGTAATTCAGGGGAAGTATTTTTTGTAGCAAGTGTCTATCCTCACTGTGGATAGTTAGCTTACTTATCTGAGAAGGAGTTGTGGGCAGCACTTGCGATGTACCACGAATTTGTTTATCATTCATTCTAACACCTCTACTCCTCCTCCCTCGCCCCCCCCCCCCTCACACACATACGCAAACTAAATACCATTCATCATTCACAATTTTAAAAAGAAAAGTTTTCCAAGAAAAGTCTTTCATTCTACAGTTTAGTTAGTTACTTAAGTTTGTGATAATGTGGGGGAGGGGATAACAGATGGCAGACGGGGAGGGGTGAGGACGTGGGTACTAGCTAAGGTCTGATTGCACCAAGGGGTAATGGTCTAAGAAAACTTAGGAACCACTGGTTTAGAGCGGGCTAGGTATCAATTATCGGTTTTTGATCTGACGAATAACTGCTTTAATAATTCAAACGAACTTCGAAATGATAGAAATGCACAGAACTCGTAGCTAATACTCAGCCACATGGTACTATAGGTCAACAAAGAAATCGGATAAGGAACAAATTTGAGATAATCGGCCGTAGATAAAGTCACTGTCCACAAATTTGAAGACAGGCCCGTGCATTACATTATTAAATTAGCAACGATATGAAACTTCTTGGCAGATTAAAACTCTGTGCCGCACCGAGACTCGAACTCGGGACCTTTGCCTTTCGCGGGCAAGCGCTCTATCGACTGAGCTACCTAAGCACGACTTACGCCCCCTCCTCACAGCTTTAATTCCGCCAGTACCTCGTCTCCTACCTACCAAACTTCACAGAAGGTCTCCTGCGAAACCTTGCAGAACTAGCACTCCTGCACGTCATCTTCGTGGTGTAGCAATTTTAATGGCCAGTAATGTATTAGTCCTAGAGAAAAAAATGAACGGGATGTTTTTGTAGGAAATGCAATGTAGTTAAATTTTGTTCTGGGTATGTGTTTTTGATTGGCACAGGTTCAGTTATTCAAGTACGAAAGTGACGTTCAACACCCCTCCTACCCCACACCCATCCGTCAACTAGTCAGCATTTCTAGTATGTTGTTTGTGACACTCCCATCAGTCTACAAAACATTCCGAACACACTAATTATCCTTTTATTCGTCCTTTCTTGTTCTCCATTGATGTAGTGTATTTTAACATTTCTGATTGTTGATTCCTTTACGTGGACGAGTAGTACTCCAGTATACTACAAAAACTGCACACTACTTATAGATAACAGCGTAATTAGTTTACAAAAGCCACCAGTAAAAAAAAATTACAATCAAGCATACGTCGATAAAAGTATTGCTTATGCACTATCGAATGCAGTATGTGACGTAGTGTATCAATGTGTCGTACCTTCAACCTAGATCCGAGGTTGCGCTACAGATCAGTCTGTCGCCACAGACTAGCTTCCGCCTTTGAGATGCATTCATTAATAATATTTCAACATATACCAGGTGTAGAAGAACGAAACCGGAATTTCCCTATAATGGTGCTAGTCGTCAGTGTAGGACCCGTGAGACCGCGTCTGCAGCGCCATCTGCTTCCTGTAACGGCTGACGACGAATATCAACACACAGTAATCCAAGTTCAACACAGCGGTATCTGTTTCAAACCCATAAACATGCCGAGTTCTGTGCCTATGAACTACGACTTGCGGGCAGCATTGGTTTTCTGATATCATTTGAAGAAAACTGCTGCAGAATATCATCGAATGCTTGTCGAAGCTTTCGGCGAACATGCTCTTGGGAAAATACAGTGTTCCGAGGGGTTAAAAAAATCTGAAGTGGTGTTTTTGATGTGAGAAACGACGAGCGCGGAAACTACCGAAAAAATTTGAAGACAACGAACTGCAGGCCTTATTGGATGAAGATTATACTCAAACTCAACAGGAACTCGCGGAACAATTGAGTGTGACGCAGAAAGCCGTTTCTCTTCTGTTGAAAACTATGGGAAAGGCGCAGAAAGTGGGAAAAATGGGTTTCGCATGAACTAAAAGAAAGACAGAAGGCAAATCGGAAGACCACTTGTGAAATGCTACTCACCAGATAGAAAAGAAACTCATTTCTCCATCGAACAGTGACAGGTGACGAATAATGGATCCTAAGCGTCGTAAATCATGGTTGAATCCAGGCAAACCATTGACATCCACGGCAAGACCAAATCGCTTTTGAAATAAAATGGTTCAAATGGCTCTGAGCACTCTGGGACTTAACACCTGAGGTCATCAGTCCCCTAGAACTTAGAACTACTTAAACCTAACTAACCTAAGGATAACAGTCTTATCCGTGCCCGAGGCAGGATTCGAACCTGCGACCGGAGCGGTTGCGCGGTTCCAGATTAAAACGCCTAGAACCGCTCGGCCACGCCGGCTGGCGCTTTGGATAGAAGACAATGCTCTCTGGTGGGGCTAGAAGGGTGCCATCTATTAAGAGCTGCTAAAACCTGATGAAACCATTAACACTGATCGCTACCAACAGCAAATGACCGATTTAAATGGACCATTACGTGAAAACGACAGAAATATGGAAAAAGCCAACACAGAGTCTTATTGCTCCATGATAACGTCCCATCGGGCACAGCAAAACGGGTTAGGGAAACGACCGAAGCGTTCAGTTGGGAAATACTAGAGCATGCGGCTTATTCTCCAGACTTGGCCGTCTACTTGCACCACCGGGACACTCTCTCGCTGAACAACGCTTCAGTTCGTATGAAAATGTAGAAAATGGCTCGCTGAGTGGTTCACTTCAAAAGAAGAACTGGTTTTTTTTCTTTTTTTTTTTTCATACCCTGCTGGAGAAGTGGGAGAATTGTATAAACAGCAATGGAGATTATTTTGAGTAAATTATTAAAATATTGTTTGTCAGTTTCAAACAACAGACTTGTGATTATTGCAACCAAATTCCGCTTTCATACTTCTGCAACAGGTGTAGCAGGCAAGTTTCGAATATATCAATAAAAGAAAGGTTTTTGAGCGGGAAAACCAGAAAACGAAGAAAGGGCCGTTCACACAACGCGAGTGGTTCTTATCGTTTTGTTATAACAATAAAGATTCGAATTTCAAACGAAATTATTAACAACATTTCAACAGAAAAGGTGCAAATACGATATATGTACAGCAAAACCTGAATGTGAAGGAAAGTCTGTCAACCAAATGTGTCCAGTTTCTATGTCAGCGGCATAAAGACGTATTTGGTTAACAGCTGCCCATTGGCTACCACATACTGTCCTGCCATTGGCTGTCTCTAGTTCGACACAGTGACACAGTTTATACCGCCAAAAACCAAAGCGCATGGACGACCTTTTGTAAAGTTTATCCGAAAATCCAATTCACTTGATTGACCCTTACTGATGCAGATTTCACGATGTGAGAGCGATGCCGACATTTCAACTTTATAGTTTTTATATATTTACGGTTAACACCGCTTCGACAGAGCGACAACTACTCTGCATTTAGTGCCATTTAGCACGGCAGACTTTGTGTCGAGATGCAGTAAGCTGAAGGGTTTCGCTTTACAGTGAATTTACACGTCCTTTCCAAACGGAAAACAGGGCTTTGTCTTTGGCTTATTGCAACTATAGACGCCCTGTACCTTGTCACGTGAGAGTAAACTGCTCGACGCTAGTCTTGAGCGTCAGCACTTATCGCTCAGTGTTGTTAGGAAGTCACTGAAAACGGATCTTAAAACACAGAGGCGTGCACCGAGACTGCACGGCCCTCCCGGGACCCATGACATATGGACGATCCTCAACTCGCACTGCCCATTCACCTGGTGGAGGTGCACCGAGGCACACAGTTCGAGTCCAGCCGTGCGGCTCGGCTGCTCAAGTCGCTCGCCTTCTGGGCATCACACTGTTGCGGGCGTCGAAAGAAATCTCTGGGCACGTTTGCAGGCAATGTTTCACTTCGCACAGCACTTACCACGAGAGTACCTCACCTCCGGTATTGCAATGAAATAACTGGTGGCTGCAACATCATGAGCAAGACGGTTATTTTAATCTCGATCTTTGCTTGTACTTGTTGAATCAATTTATTGTTATGTGCATGTGTAAAAAGCTCTGTACCCTACGATGCAGTGAAAATAGTTGATTTTATAAAGTTCACCCTACTAATTATCGAATTTCTATAGTACTGTATGAGGAAATGGCAAGTATTTAAAAGTTTCTATTGATACACATGGAAGTTAGATTTTTATACCATGGCAGACCCGTTCTAATATTGAGTGAAATTTAACTTCTTCTCGTCAGGTGCACCCTTCCCAAGGAAAAGTCTGGCTTTAGACTGTGCCTTATTTCGCAGACATTTTATTAAAAACTAACAGTTTAAATTTATTACTTCTGTACTTCTGGGACCAAACACAAACCTGTGTAACCTGCAATACCATAGAGAATCGTTCATTAAAAATTTTACTGTTTGAGAAATCTGTTTAAAATCCAGTCAAATTCAGTGCTTCGATAGCCTTCACTGTTTCATAGTAGAAATTGAGCTGACTTTGGACGAAAATGTCAAGAACATAACTAGGAAACATTTGAATGGATTTGGAAAAGCTTTCAGAGACTGTTTCCCGCTCTGTCTAGTAACAACAATTGGATTCGCAATCGCTCGGAACAGACATTAAGTGAAGAGTATATTAAAACGAGCAAACACACGAAACTTCCACTTACAGAAAAAAAAGTCTTTGTCACCGATAAGTTTCTGGTAAAACCTAAAAATGTAGTTTCCAATGTTTTCAAAAATAGCGTTAACAAATTTATTACTTATATCATCCACATACTCGTATGAAAAGCCTTTTCATTCTTACACTAATATAAAAAATAAATGCAGACACAAACTTCTCAGCGAAAGTAATTTGAGACCTTCTTTAACTTCTGTGGTTCCTTATTTCAAAGCTATGCGACGTGCAAAGCAGGCGGATCCCGCTCACCGCATTCCAAGGAAGGATTGAACGAGTTCACTCCATGATCAAAACTTGTACGTTAACATAAATGTGTAAAATGTTTAAATATTGCATAGTACACCAAGCCATTGTCGAAAAGTCTTCATCGGCCCTTTTAATGTGGTACAACTGAAATGCAAAGCGATGTAAAAGCATTATGGCTATTAAACCATTTGATGTTACAGTAAGTATCTTTTCCTTTTGTAAGGTGGGGTCCACATACATCAGATTTTCATGAAAGCCTTAGGAAACACTGTTCTTTGGTATGTGCAAAAATATCTACATGGCAGCACACTTGTATGACACAGCACTGAACTGTTCGTTGGGTGCAAACATAATTTTTAAAATTAAAAACAAAGTAGTGGTTCAAACAGCTCTAAGCACTATGGGAGTTAACATCTATGGTCACCAGTTCCCTAGGACTTAGAACTACTTAAACCTAACTAACCTAAGGACAGCACACAACACCCAGTCATCACGAGGCAACAAAGTAATCAAGGTACACAAATTTCAGACAATTAGGACATATGTAGTTTACTGAAAACTTTCTTGCTTCAAGTAAATAGAAGAATATCCTTCATCTCGTAGCGCTGTAACTAACTTCTGACTAAATTTATACCTGAAACAGGAAATTGAGACGTTAGAGATTTATGATAAGAAAATAGGATGTTATGCTAATGTATCTGAAACTTACAATAGTATTGGAGTGCGCCAAAAGTAGGTCATTGACATTTTCCATGGTTATTCAGTTTCGTTTGGCCACAGTGAAAAGTTCAGCTCCACTAAATACCCTCTTGCTAGCGACACTAGACTCAGGTGTACATAGAACTTCTGTTTCCACTTGCTGCAGTCTGTAACAAGTTGTTCCTCTCGACTTCCACCATTTCAGAACCCACTGTCCCCATCTGGTTTTCCCATCAACAGGTACATGGGAACTTTATCGGCCCGCATCTCGTGGTCGTGCGGTAGCGTTCTCGCTTCCCACGCCCGGGTTCCCGGGTTCGATTCCCGGCGGGGTCAGGGATTTTCTCTTCCTCGTTATGGCTGGGTGTTGTGTGATGTCCTTAGGTTAGTTAGGTTTAAGTAGTTCTAAGTTCTAGGGGACTGATGACCGTTGATGTTAAGTCCCATAGTGCTCAGAGCCATTTGAACCATTTTTGAACTTTATCGACTGTTTCCTCCTCCTCCACACACAATGTAAAGACACACTTTGCACGTTTTAAGGCGTCCATGCTGAGGCTTCGTTCTCTGTATGACATTCTGCATATAATACAACATGCCTGAATGAAGAACGAATATGTTATATCTCATAGTTGCTTATAAATCTCTTGCATTGTTAACATGAATATACACTATGTGATCAAAAGTAACCGCGCAACCGCAAAAACATACGTTTATCATATCAGGTGCATTGTGCTGCCACCTACTGACAGGTACGCCATATCACTGACCTCAGTAGTCATTAGACATCGTGAGCGCAGAATGGGGCGCTCTGCCAAACTCACGGACTACGAACGTGCTCAGGTGATTGGGTGTCACTTGTCTCATACACCTGTTTGCGAGATTTCCACATCCATAAACACCTCTAGGTCCACTGTTTCCGACGTGATAGTGAAGGGGAAACATAAAGGGACACATAAAGCACAAAAGTGTGCAGGCCAACTTCGTCTGTTAATTGTCAGACAGCCAACAGTTGAAGACGGTCGTAATGTGTTATAGGCAGACATCTATCCAGACCATCACACAGGAATTCCAAACTGCATCAGGGTCCGCTGGAAGTACTATGACAGTTAGGTGGGAGGAGAGAAAATTTATATTTCATGCTCGAGCTGCTGCTCATAAGCCACACATGACGCTGGTAAATGCCAAACGACGCCTCGCTTAGAGTGAAGAGCGTAAACATTGGACAATGAACAGTGGAAAATCGTTGTGTGGAGTGACGAATCACGGTACACAATGTGGCTATCCAATGGCAGGCTGTGGGTATGATGAATGACTGGTGAAAGGCATTTGCGAGCATGAGCAGATTGTTTTTGTAGGTTCTGGCACACTAACTCAATGTCAAAGTAAATTCTGCATTTTATATATAAAGCAACTGATTTTTAAAATTCAGTATATTTAATTAAATCAACAGATTTTATTAATGTTAACTAAATAAAGAAGTAAATAAATAATTAATTAAGTAAGTAAATAAATAAGTAAGTAAATTAATTAAAATGTATTAGTTAAAAAAGTTTATTTTGTTAAAAAAACAAGTTTGTGACAGTAAATAAATTAATTAAATTGTTTTAGTTAACAAAGTACACTATTATTAAACAGTTTACACTGTGAATATAAGTAAATTAATTAAAATATATAAGTTCAAAAAATACAACTTTTTAAAAAATGTTTAATATAAACTATAAATGTATGTTTGTAAAACTAATAAAAAATTTTCCTGTATCAAAGGAATCTACTTTAATCAAGAAGCCAAATAATTTAAGTATTTCTAAAGGAATTAGAAAAATAATTAGCTAGAGATAAATGTTTTATATAATATTACAAACTGTGAATATTTAAATACTAATTTGGAGAACAATGTAGTCTAGAACTTAATAATGATTTTAAAACTATTTTACCAAATAGATTTTCTAAATTAATTGACGATCTTAATTTTGAAATAATTATAAAAGGACAAATGAAATTGACATATAAAGGAATGAAGAATCTTAAAAATAGAAATAATGATGTTCATGATACAGATTTCACAATGTGTTTATTTAAAATAGCGTACTTTTAATAAATAATACAATTTAATTATTTACTTATGTTCTCGAAGTAAAATTATTTGAAATAATATATTTTTATTAACTTATAGCTAAATCACTGATTGAAAAATATCATTTTTTTTAATATAATAAAAAATTATTTCTCACAAATGGAGAACAGAAAAGAAATGCAAACTAAACAAAGATATGTATGAAATAATTGAGCTATGTGAAAAAGATATTGATTGTCCTATTTGTTTAAGTGATGAAAATAATTATCAGTTTGTTAAAATACATTGTAATCATATATTTAATAAAGAATGTATGATAAGTGGTTAAAGGAAAAAGAAAATTGTCCACATTCTAGAAGTATTATTAATTATAAAGAACCAAAAGAAATTGAGATAATTGATATTAATGCTATCTTTGAAGCATTATCTTTTGATGAACCAGCATATAATTATAGATATAATTCTGATTAATTATATATTTAAGCTGTAAAAATTCTAAAAATTGTAAAAATGGTTAAAATAATTAAAACTTACTTTTTTTACAAAGCTAATAAAATTTTTATATGCAAATTGAGCAAGTTCAACAATAATATAGTGTGAAAACTTAATTTTGAAAATATTGTAATACAGAGAAATCAATTGATAATTTTACTTTACAAAATATACAAAAGATGGTTATAGAACTATATGTAGGTAATGTATAAATAAAAATCATGTGAAATTTTACAACAAAAATCGAATTCCTTGTGTATGTGGAAAAAGTGTTGCTAAATATTATTTTGAAGAACATTTAGGTCGAAATCAAGTGAAGAACATACAAAAATAATTTTAACAAAGAATAATGAGGAAGTTGTAACTAAAGAAACATCTACATCTACAAATAAATTTAGAAGTTGTCAAGAAATTAAAGATTTAAATTGCTTTTACTCAAATCAATCATATATTGATAAACATAGTAATAAATGTAATAAATAAACTTTAGAATATATTGAGAATAAGAAAGCTAAAGAAAAAGAAGCATCTTGAGTTTATGAACAATTATCTATTAAAGAAGAAGAAATCTTTCTGATTAATTAAATAAAACATTAAACTAAACCTTTAAAAACTAATTGATTGTTAAACTAAATTGATTATTAAATTTAATAGTAAACTAATTCTTTTAAAAAGTATTTGTCAGACTAAATAATATACTAGTTTGCTTTCTGTTAATTAACTATTAAAGAATAATCCTTATCCATCTATTAAATAATTATCATTTTATTAAGAAAAACCTTTTTCTGTAATAAATAAAAGAGCAAAATGGACATATATATTGCTAGTCAGCTAGAACAATTCGCTAACGAGATACTACATGAAATTTGTAAAATAATTAATTTATGAGGATAATCAAAGTTTGTGAAGCATATTTAATTAAATTTATTATTAGAAATGATAGAAATAATTTTAGAAATAATACATCTGAAATAAGTGAAAATTGTGAGAATTATATAAATGAAGTAATGAAATTAAACAAATATTGTTAAAATTTATATACCTGAAGAAGTACATGAAAATCAAATAAATATGTTAAAAAATAATAATAAATGTGAATGCACATCTAAGACCCACTACAGATCTTGCAGAAGTAAGAGAAAAGTTTTTGAAAAAGTTACCATGTTATGATATTTATTATGGGTTTTTTAAAACTAAAGAAGATAAACCATCAAAAAGAATATTTCTATTTTCTACAAATATAATTGTAAAACAGAAACCAAAAGATAGAGAAACAAATAAAGATTACTGTGTTGAAAAAGCATTTGAAAATAGATTATAAACTTTAAATTTGGAAAATAGTATAGATATACATGATCCTAAACATTTTTATCTGAAGTAAATACAAAAATTTTAAATATTGTAAAAGACAGTTTAAAAGTACATAATGATTTAAAGATAAATTTTTATTTATTTTGTGAATATAAACTACAAACAAATGAAGTAAATGAAAAAGTATAAGAATTTGGGCAACAAACACGAAACTATTCTACTTTAACAGAAAAAGATTATAGTAAAATATTTAAAAACGCTAAAAGAGATATTTTATAAAAAAAATCTCGAAATTTCAAGCACATGGATCAGGATGGATATTGAATACAATTATTGGTTTACAACTAGCAATTAATAAATATATTCCACTAAAAGGACTTCCTTATATTGATTTAACTGAAGTAATAAAAAACAAAAAAGCTTCTATTAATGAAAAAGTAATGATGAAAAATAATTTTATCTTATATAAAATCAGATCTCTTTCCTGTAGCTTAAAATGCTGAAAAAACAACAAAATATAAGGATGTTGGTCTTCATCTTGGTAAAAAAAACTTGAAACTTTGAAATTCCGGTATTAGTTGATCAGATTCCATAAATAGCAAATAGTATTTATGTATCTATTAATTATTCATTTGCTGATAATGAAAAATATCTAGTGTATCCATTGAAAGTTACATAATGTAAAAAGGAAAAACCTGTAAATTTTCTTTATTTCAAGAAAGATAATTTTCACATTGTTGTTATATAAAAAATTTATCCAGACTTGTATCAAGTCGAATCACCAAACATGAAACATTTAAATTAATTTCTGATTTATGTTCACTACATTTCAATAGTAAAGAAAAGTTAGATAGACATACATCAAATTGTTTAACTAAGAAACATCTAAAAGTAGAAATGCCAAATAAAGGAGAATGTGTATATTTTAAAAATTATCAATATACTCAAAAAGTTCCATTTTTTGAGTATGCTGACTTTGAAAGTTTACTTTTAAAAATGGATAACTGTGAACCACATCCAGAAAAACCATTACTTTGACATATCAAAAACATGGATTTTCTTATTATATTAAATATATAAAAGTAAATTATAAGGATCCTGTTGTATATAGAGGACCAAATTGCCATAAAAATTTATTGAATGGATGAAACACGAAGTTGAAGAAATTGGAAAAATTTATTCTGAAGTTGAAGAAAAGGAACCGCTTACAACTGAAGAAAATAAAATACATAATAATTAAAAATTTTGTACATTACATAAATATAATTATACAAAAATAGTAAAAAAGTTCGTCATGATGAACTTCTAACTAAAAAATATATTGCTCCACTGAGCAATAATTGTAATAAATGTAATCATTGTACATAATTTATCTGGTAATGATTCTCATCTGCTTGTATAAGAACTTTGTTATGATAATAAATAAATAGAAATAATACCAAACAATGAAAATAAATACATAATTTTTGGTAAACATACAAAAAATTTGAAAATCAGATTTCTTGATACATTTAAATATATAGCTTCTTCACTTGATAATTTCAGGAAATTTAAAGTAAAAGCAGTTAAAAAATATAAAAACTATGTTTCTCCATAATTATTTAATTTAGTAATTAGAAATGGTGTTTATCCAAATGATTACATGGATTCTCGTAAAAAATGTGAAGAAACACAATTACCAAAAAAGATAAATTTTAAAATAAATTAAATGATTGTAATGCAACTCATGAAGATAATGAACATGAAAAATTAGTTTGGGAACAACTTAATATAAAAAACCTGGTGAAACTCATGATTTATAAATTAAAACAGATGCACTATTGGCAACTAATATTTTAAAAATTTGAGAAAAGCATGTATAAATACATAAAATCTAGATCCTTCTTGGTATTACACAGCTCCAGGTTTGTCTTGGAATGCAATGTTAAAAATTACTGAACAAGAAATTTAATTATTAAATGATTATGATATGCTTTTAATGGCTGAAAAAGGAATAAGAGCAGGAATTTCTCAATGTTGTCACAGACATGTAAAGGCAGATAGTAAATATTTAAAAGATTTTAGTAATAAAGAAATATCAAATTATATAATGTATCTAGATGCAAATAATTTAAATGGATGTGCTATGATCCAATATTTAGCGTATGGTGCATTTAAATGGGATGAACCAAATACTTTTAATTGTACAAAAATAAATGATATTTCAAACAATTGTGAAAATGGATATATATTTGAAGTAGATTCAGAACATCAAAAAGAATTACATGATTTACATAGAGATTTAACATTAGCTCCTGAATCAAAACTTGTTCCAGGTAGAAATGAAAGTAAATTAATAAGTACTTTAGGTAAAAAACATAATTATGTAGTACATTATAGAAATCTTAAAATACAGGGTGTTACAAAAAGGTACGACCAAACTTTCAGGAAACATTCCTCACACACAAAGAAAGAATATATGTTATGTGGACATGTGTCCGGAAATGCTTACTTTCCATGTTAGAGCTCATTTTATTACTTCTCTTCAAATCACATTTATCATAGAATAGAAACACACAGCAACAGAACGTACCAGCATGACTTTAAACACTTTGTTACAGGAAATGGAAAAGATATGAAATGCACATGATAAAAGATTAGTTTCAAGTAGTAATGTCCTCCGTTAGCGAGGATACATGCATCCACCCTCCATCACATGCAATCCCTGCTGCACTGATGCAGCCCTGGAGAATGGCATATTGTATCACAGCCGTCCACAATACGAGCACGAAGAGTCTCTACATTTGGTACCGGATTTGCGTAGACAAGAGCTTTCCAATGTACCCATAAATGAAAGTGAAGAGGGTTGAAGTTAGGAGAGTGTGGACGCCATGGAATTGGTCTGCTGTACCAATCCATCAGTCACCGAATCTGTTGTTGAGAAGCGTATGAACACTTTGACTGAAATGTGCAGGAGCTCCATCGTGCATGAACCACATGTTGTGTCATACTTGTAAAGGCACATGTTCTAGCAGCACAGGTAGAGTATCCCGTATTAAATCATGAGAACGTGTTCCATTGAGCGTAGGTGGAAGAAACTAGAATGAGCTCTAACATGGAAATTAAGCAATTCTGGACATATGTCCACATTACATCTTTTCTTTGTTTGTGTGTGTGAAATGTTTTCTGAAAGTTTCGCCGTACCTTTTTGTAACACCCTGTATATTTATCTGTAGGAATGCAACTTAAAAAAATACATACAGTTTTCAGTGGTTAAGAATGTATATAGATTTAAACACAATTAAGAACAAAAGCCACAAACAATTTTGAAAAATATTTCTACAATTTAATGAATAATACTGTATTTGGTGAAACAATGGAAAATATAAGAAATGGACATGATAAAAAATTAGTTTCAAATAGTAAAATATGTTATAAACTTATAGCTAAACCAGACTTTAAATGTAGAACTATATTTAATGAAAATCTGGGTGCTATTAATATGAACAAAACTAATACAGCATTTGATAAACCTATTTATGTAGTATTAAGTTAACTTGATTTATCTAAGGAATTAATGTATGATTTTTCACTATCGAGCTATGATACCTAAATATGAAGAATATTGAATTATGTTATCAAGATACAGACAGTTATATTTATAATATTAAAATTGAACATTCCTATGAGGATAAAAAATTAATTACTGATTATTTTGATACCAGTGATTATCCAACTGATAATATATATAATAATCCACATAGAAACAAAAAGTTGTTGGTAAAATGAAAGATGAATGTAATGGAAAAGTATTTGAAGAATTTTGTGGTTTAAGAGCAAAAATGTATGCCTGTAAAGTTGGTGATGAAATATAGAAATAATTTAATGGACTATAAAAAATGTGTTGTTAAAAACTAAATAATATTAGCGGATTACAAAGATAGATTGCTTAACAATGTAGAACGATACAAAAAAATTAATTTAATTAAAAGTAAAAAACATGAAATAAGTACAATTGAAGCAGACAAAAAAGACTTAAATCCTCACGATAATACAAGATATGAATTTGAAAATAAAATAGATACATTACGATATAGTAAGTTTTAAAATTTATAAAATTATTTCTATAACTATTAATAAGACAATATAATTATCAATCATTAATTTCGTGTTTCTTCAACCACTTGGTCCAATTATCGCACATCTTATAGAATTTGATAAAAGTCTGTCTTTTAAATTATTTTCTGAAATTCCTACCTTAGGTTCCAATTCTGTTTTGCTCATTTATAAGTAATTTTTTCAATTTTTTTATATTTTGGCATTTGTTCATGTTTTTAAATATTTTGTATAATTTTTCATTTATTGATAATTTTTACATTTATTAGTAATTTTTCATTAGTAAATGATTAGATTATTTCAACTTAGTGATAAATCTCCTATACTTAGAAAAAGATTAACTGTTCCAATGTGTGATAATTATACTAATATTTCATTAGTTGGTTTTTATTCAATTTCTTTAACACCAAATAATACAACAAAAAATGATGAACTTTACTGTGATGCAGAAACAATACAACTTCCTTAAGGTCAATATAGTTTAAAAATTTAAAACAATATACATTTGACAAAAACCCAATGTACATATATAAGCAGATGAAATTGTGAACGGAAGTGATATTAAAGTGATATAAAATTATACATGGGTATAGAAGATAATATTGGAAAATTGGTTGGATTTTATAATTAAATTGTTCAAGCTAATGATAAAGCTATAACGAAAGATGTTCCTAAGACAATTCCTTTTGAATTAAACAATTTGAATTTTAATCTTGCTGAATGAATGTATGTAAAACATGATGATGATTTTCGTAAGGAAAGTATTATTATTCCTTCATTTAAACCAAATGCAGAATTTGGTGGACCAATAATTTGTGAACAAAATTACCCTGTAAATGCTACCGTTTTTGATACAATTCAAGATTTACAACTTACTATAACTGTTGAAAATGATAATGTAATCGACTTACATGGTGCTATTCCAATAGTTATTTTAAAAAAATATCTTCTTAAATTTTTGATAATAAATAAATAATTGCTATAGCAATCATGAATAAAATGGAAAGATTTCAGTTTTTCATATCCTGTTAATGATAATACTAAAAACAACTAAAATTTTCCTAACAAAGATACAGAAATTGAAATAAATATTAATGACAGTGGACTTCATCCAAATCATGCACAATTATACATGAATTTTAGTATTATTGGAAATGATGGTACAGATAATGGAAAATCAAATAAAAAATTAATTGTTAATTATTTAAATAAATTTTTTGTTTTCCAGTTTTACTACATTTAACTTACTGTTAACATCTGCTACTGACAAAATAAGTTTAATAGGACATATTCTTAATAGAGGAAAGATAAATATTAAAAAACAAAAAATTAACTACTTTATCCATTATCATAACTTGGTGGATTTTATTATGTGTGAAGGAAACTTAACTGTAATTTTTACACTTAGTTCATCTTCTGGAGATACAATTTTATGTTGAGTTGATACGAATGATGCTGGTGTTGAAATAGAAGATACCCTACCAAAAGAAGGAAAAATTATTATAGAGTCTATGGAAATACGTGTACCTGTTGTTAAATATAAATTAAATTATGAACTTGAACAATGTGAAAATATTAAAAAGCCTAAAATTCCAATTTTTTTATGAACTTCCAACTGAAGAAATTGCTAGTAAAAATAATTTTGAACTAGATATTACACTACTTGCCATTAAAATTGCTACATCATGAAGATGACGTGGTACAGACACGAAATTTAACCAAGAGGAAGAAGATGCTGTGACATGCAAACGATTAGATTTTCAGAACATTCACACAAGGTTGGCACTGGTGGCGACACCAAAAAATGTGCTGACACGAGCAAAGTTTCCAACTGATTTCTCATACACAAACAACTGTTGACCAGTGTTGTCTGGTGAAAAGTTGTGACGCCTTGTGTAAGGAAGAGAAAAGCGTACCAACATGTTTCTGAATTTGATAAAGTTTGGATTGTAGCCTATCACGATCGCAGTTTATCGTGTCACGACATTGCTGTTCGCATTGATCAAGATCCAATGACTGTTAGCAGAATATGGAATCGGCGGGTTCAGTAGGGTAATACGGAACGCCGTGTTGGATCCCAACAGCCTCGTTTCACTAGCAGTCGAGATGACAGGCATCTTATCCGCATGGCTGTAACGGATCGTGCAGCCACATCTCGATCCCTGAGTCAACAGATGGGGTTATTTGAAGGAAAACAACCATCTGCATGAACAGTTTGATGACGCTTGCAGCAGAATTTGTTATTTATGATGATTTTGAACGTTTGCTTTTAAAAATGGATAATTGTGAACCACATCCAGAAAAACCATATACATTGAAATATAGCCGGTCGGTGTGGTCAAGCAATTCTAGGCACTTCTGTCTGGTACCGCATGATTGCTATGGTTGCAGGTTCGAATCCTGCCTCAGGCATGGATGTGTGTGATTTCCTTAGGTTAGTTAGGTTTATGTAGTTCTATGTCTAGGGGACTGATGACCTATGATGTTAAGTCCCATAGTGCTCAGAGCCATTTGAACCATTTTTTGAAATAGCAAAAACATGAACAAAGTGGATTTTCTTGTTATATTAAATATATAAGAGGAAATTATAAAGATCCTGTTGTATATAGAGGACCAAATTGGCAAAAAGATTGTTGAATGTATAAAACAAGACGTTGAAGAAATTGAAAAGACTTGCAGCACACAACTGATCAAGTTACCAACATTGTCGTTGCACTGCGCGATATATTAGGTTTCAACTGTTCCTGTCATATGCTAAATACAGAACTAAGACTTATTGTTAATGCGGAGTAAATATGCGGCAGTTGTCTATAAGTTCATGGTCTTTCGACTGCGGGGGAAAAACGCGTCACTTACATAAGAAAAAATGGTGTTCTTAAAGCTCTTAATAGACAATTGAGCCAGTCTAAAGATAATCGCTGGAATAAGCAGCTGACAATGTTAGAACGTCTTTGTGCGAAAAGCTCTTTGGGAAGGGAGAAACAGCCTGAATTGCAGGAACTGATATCACACTGATATGTATACTATTCTATTACTGTAAATCTTATTCACACTCGTTTATTTTGTAGCTTTTAAAACATTAGGGTTTTTATAGCTCTTCAAAGCAGCATCCAAGGAACTAGAACTGGAGAAATCCTATGAACTTCAACTTCTGTTGACATGGACAATAACAGCGTTAAGGCATTTGAGTCAGGCGCCCCAGGACAGAGAAGCTTCTGAAATCGGACTTTTACATTAATCCCTCAAATTATACTTAAATGAAGAGCGATTTGTCCAGAGATACTGTGAGGTAGCAACTTTCCTTTGCCCACCATTCGTCAATTAAAAATTATATCTGAAGATAAGAGGTGTACAGTCATGAAAAGGATACAATAGTTTCCCTTCCTCATGCTTCTCCAATCCCACATACACTCTAACGACATTTCCCTTTACTGCATCTCCAACCGTCTTTTCTCTTTGTTCTCGCTAGTAGGCTCGAACGGAACTGGCTTACCTTTCGATCTAGAAACAGTTATCTCAATGTAATCTTCTCTTCTGGAAGTTACAAAAATAACATTTCATGTTCAGAAATAAGAGGGGCGCTCATTCCTACATGTTCCTCCACAACTTGTAACATGTGAATCCTTGGGAATCGATGTTGTCCTATATCAAAGTCCGAATTTTTGCCGTATATGCACTGAAATGTGAATTTTGATGTTCTCCGGTTAAAATAAGGGAGGACTAATGAGGCTGGACTTGTATTTCACAGCCTTACCCCATCAAAGAACTAATATTGTTGAAGCACATAACCTCTAAAGTTAGTGTATCTTTTACAAATTTCTCCCATGCCAATGTAAATGATTTGTCAAACTGTTTACTTGTTTTTCCTTGTATACACCAATCTTGTAATTTTGTTGTACTGACTATTTGAATGACTCCTCATGTAACAGGCAGTATTTTAGTCAAATGTGTCATAGGAAAAAGTAAGACACCAAGAAAATTTTTCTTTCTCTATGTTTATGAAATATGTGTGTACCAGAAAGTTCACAAATGTTAATAAGTTCATGTAATACTACCTATGATACTCAAGAACAGAGAAGCCTTCACATTTTTTTCTGCGATCAGCTAGGAGATGTCTTCCTGTTTCGTATCGTCCTTTGTTCTTCAGCTTTGGCTATGTACGCATCTCTCTTGTTAGCTCTTGTTGTCGTTGTTGTGCTCTTCAGTCCAGAGACTGGTTTGCTGCAGCTCTCCATGCTACTCTATCCTGTGCAAGCTTCCTCTTCTCCCAGTACCTACTGCAACCTACATCCATCTAAATCAGTTTAGTGTATTCATCTCTTGGTCTCCCTCTACGATTTCTACCCTCCACGCTGCCCTCCAATACTAAATTGGCGTCCTCTTGATACCTCAGAATATGCCCTACCAACCGATCCCTTCTTCTAGTCAAGTTGTGCCACAAATTTCTCTTCTCTTTAATTCTATTCTGTACCTCCTCATTAGTAATGTGATCTACCCATCTAATCATCGGAATTCTTCTGTAGCAACACATTTAGACAGCTTCTATTCTCTTCTTGTCTAAACTATTTATCGTCAACGTTTCACTTCCATACATGGCTACACTCCATACAAATACTTTCAGAAACGAGTTCCTGACACTTAAATCTACACTCGATGCAAACAAATTTCTCTTCTTCAGAAACGCTTTCCTTGCCATTGCCAGCCTACATTTTATATCCCCTCTACTTCGACCATCGTCAGTCATTTTGCTCCCCTAATAGCCAAACTCATTTACTACTTTAAGCGTCTCATTTCCTAATCTAATTCCCGCAGCATCACCCAATTTAATTGGACTGCATTCCATTATCCTCGTTTTACTTCTGTTGATGTTCATCTTATATCTTCCTTTCAAGGCACTGTCCATTCCGTTCAGCTGCTCTTCCAGGTCCTTTGGTGTCTCGGACAGAATTACAATGTCATCGGCGAACCTCAAAGTTTTTATTTCTTCTCCATGGATTTGCTGCTCCGAATTTTTCTTTTGTTTCCTTTACTGCTTGCTCGATATACAGGTTGAATAACATTGGGGATAGGCTTACAACCCTGTGTCACTCCCTTCCCAACCACTGCTTCCCTTTCGTGCCCCTCGACTCTTAAAACTGCTATCTGGTTTCTGTACATATTGTAAACAGCAATTCCCTCCCTGTATTTTTCCCCTGCCACCTTTAGAATTTGACAGATAGTATTCCAGTCAGCACTGACAAAAGCTTTCTCTAAGCCTACAAATGCTAGAAACGTAAGTTTGCCTTTCCTTAATCTTTATTCTAAGATAAGTCGTAGGGTCAGTATTGGCTCACGTGTTCCAATATTTCTACGGAATCCAAACTGAACTTCCCCGAGGTCAGCTTCTAAGAGTTCACCCATTCGTCTGTAAAGAATTCGTGTTGGTATTTTGCAGCCATGGTTTATTAAACTGATAGTTTGGTAATTTTCACATCTGTCAACACCTGCTTTTGTTCGGCCTGGCTCTCTCAAGGCTGTCACTAGTTCTAATTGGATGTTTTCTACTCCTGGGGCCTTGTTTGGACTTAGGTCTCTCAGTGCTCTGTTAAACTCTTCAAGCAGTATCATATCTGCTATTTCATCTTCATGTACATTCTCTTCCATTTCTATAATGTTGTCCTCAAGAACAACGCCTCTGTAAAGACCAACTATATACTCCTTCACCTTTCTGCTTTCCCTTCTTTGCTTATTACTGGAATTCCATCTGAGCTTTTGATATTCAAGTAAATCGTTCTCTTATCTCCAAAGATCTCTTTAATTTTCCAGTAGGGATTATCTAACTTACCTCTAGTGATATGCGCCTCTACATCCTTACATTTGTCCTCTAGCCATCCCTGCTTAGCCATTTTGCACTTCCCGTTGATCTCATTCTTTAGACGTATGTATACTTTTTTGCCTGCTTCATATAATGCGTTTTTGTATTTTCACCTTTCATCAATTAAAATATATACAAAACTGACGAGCCCTTGATGAATCAGGATATGCCCTATTAAACGAAGTTGTGCCACAAATTTCTTGTCTTCCACAGTTCGACTCAGTATCTTATTATCAGTTATTCGATCTGCAGTGCCACCAGTAATTTTCGGCGCTACTGAGTAAAATTGTGATGTTTCCATCGCAGTTGCAAAAAATCTTGGGAGTGGACCAGCTCAGAGCCGACCATACACCATTACGACAGATGCAGCAATGCCACTGGCAGATTCCTACATTGTGCTAAAGGTAAGGCCATAACAACGACGCAGCAGTAAGGCGTTGGTAAGCCAGTAACTACAACCGACTTCTTATGGTCTACATGGTTACAAGCTATGATTTGCAAAGCAAGAACGCTTTATCCCAACATAAATTACCATTATTTTCAGTCAAAGGTATCTCAGTCTCGTAGTTACTATTTAAAAGGAGAGGTGTATGCCGCTCCACGAGGCGACATGAGGCTACAATCAGCCACCACGAGATTTGGTCTCCACTAACTGTGGGCCCCTGCTGCTGGTTTTAAGGTCTGTGCTGTGAGTTTAGCATCTTCCATCCTGTGGGCCAACTACCAGGTGCAACCAGCCTTCCGCCATAGAAGGCAGTCGTTTGAGGCCATGGCCACCCGTTGCGTCAGTTCCGTAAAACTCGGTGTCTTCAGCGCACGTTATGGAGGATGTTGCACCACAGAACGTTCTAGTTTGTTCTTCAGTAAAATGTATGACTAACAGAGAAGTTTTTATGAGCAGCCACTGATCAATATCCCGGCAGCAATCCACCAGCTTAACTCAGACCTCCACGTGTACAGGTCATAAATCCTGGACCTCCACATTTTGATGTCAGCCCTACCAGCCACCCTCTCTGGAGACGATAACTCTCCACTACCTCAGGGTTGCAGTTTGGTCGACACACAGCATCAGTGTGCTGTAGCTGAGTGCACTGTCTGTTCTATTTGTTTTTCCTGCGATTATCACGCCGATTCAGTGCACTTCTAGCATCTTTTCAGTTCTGTTTCCATGTGTGACATGTGTAAAGTAATCTCAGACTATGTTCTGAGGATGTGTAAGGATGAGCGCTATTTTATCCTATTATCAATGAGTGTGGCTCATTGTCTGGAAGTGTATAAGGTGTTAAGCATGCGTAACTTCTTAGGAGGGGAAGATAAGTTTTGTCGAGAGGTCGGAGTTTAGTGGTAGTTTTTAATGGGCAACGTATTTCATTTTGAGCAATAAGTGTGGCTCACTACGTTTAAGCATGACTAGCCGCTCAGGTGAAGAAGCTAAGTTACAGTAAGTGTCAGGGTAGAATTAGATTATGTGCCCTTGTCGTCGTACTGTTTTGTTCTCCTCGTTTGTTGTTTGCATAATTAGTGTGGTATACCCTGGCGGAGAGGTTGCGAATTTCTGCAGCCTGGGCCAGATTTGGAGGGAAGTGCATGTGCCGATGATCTTTGTGTCATGCGGAGTGCAAATTGTTGTGAGTTGGCAAGACAGCCTAGCCACTAAGAGATAGCCGAAAGGCACGCGTGTAAGCTCACGCAGGCTGGCGTGAGGTCTGGAACAGTTAAAGGAGTTGAGTCTAGTAAAATAAGTACGTAGCTGCTGGAATACTCAACTTTAATCCATAATTGGTGAACATCGGTCTGACGGTACATGCATCACAAGATAAATAGCTAATGATAATGGCGCCTTGCTAGGTCGTAGCAAATGACGTAGCTGAAGGCTATGCTTACTATCGTCTCGGCAAAAGAGAGCGTAATTTGTCAGTGAACCATCGCTAGCAAAGTTGGCTGTACAACTGGGGCGAGTGCTACGACGTCTCTCTAGACCTGCCGTGTGGCGGCGCTCGGTCTGCAATCACTGATAGTGGCGACACGCGGGTCCGACGTATATTACCGGTCCGCGGCCGATTTAAAGGCTACCACCTAGCAAGTGTGGTGTCTGGCGGTGACACCACACAAATGACGACAGTAATTTTGTTGTAGATATTGGAGGGGTGATGCAAAAAGTTATCAATAAGACAGATGGTATTGCAGATGGAAACTGAAATGGTACAGATGCATTTAGTGAGCACGGAAACTAAGCATGGCATGCAGAAGAAGGTGCACGTGTCAATAAACAGGGAAGTAAAAGAAAAACTAATAAGTGGTGAGTGGAGAACCACACAGCCTGAAGCGAATTTTAAAGGTTCAGTTTGGACTGTGGTGAAGACTGTCGTGGATGGTGTTAGGAAAACCGTTCATTTTATTTGCTGTTCGCTGTGCAGTGAATTTTGCTCTCACCCTGAAGGGTCAAGCGGATCTTCGCACATTTCTCCCCATCCAGGCACGTCTAATAAACAAGGGTCTTGTGAAACGAGAAACGACTTCCTAAACATGCTCAGGACATAAGTGCCGATAGATGCGTAGCTATGTGTGCACGAGATGTAGGGTCTTATGGAACTATAAGAGGTGAAGGTCTTATGGATCTTGTTCACACTTTAGTTGACACTGCAAAGGCCATTATGTCTCACCCCCAAATGTGTCACGATACATGGCATAAAGTGCTAAAAGCCTACGACTTATAATTACGCCTTAGGTAATTGCTCATATCAGAGAAGGTGAATACTCAGCAACTACAGACTTTTGGACATCCAGTGCGAGAAGAAACAATTATCTTACATGTACTGTCTCCTGTTTCATTGACTGCACTCTCAGATCTCGCATTTTATTTACAACCGAGTTTCCACATGAACCAAAAGTGGACACTAACGTTCTAAGAGAATTGTTTATGTCTCTTGGTATCCACCACTCCACTTAGAAAGACATGCAGCACACTACTGATCGAGGTACCAACATTGTCGCTGTACTGCATGATTATTCACGATTGAATTGTTCCTGCCATATGCTAAATATGGGACTACGAAATAAATTTAATGCGGAGTGCATATGCGTCAGTTGTCCATAACTTCATGGTCTTTTGACTGTGACGAAAGAACACGTCACATACGTAAAGAAAAGTGGTCTAATTAATGATTTTGGTAGATAACTGAGCCAGTCTAGCGATGCTCGCTGGAATAAGCAGCTGACAATGTTAGAATGTCTTCGTGCAAGAAGCTCTCTGGGAAGGGAGAAATAGCCTAAAATAAAGTAACTGATAATACGCTGATGAAAGAATTTTTTACGTTATGTATGCTATTCGATTACTGTTATTCTTATACTCAATCATTTATTTTACAGCTTCAAAAACACTAGAGTTTCTGTAGCTCTTCAATGCGTCGTCCAAGGAATTAGAAATGGGGAAATCACCTACACTGCACCATCTGTGTACATGGACAATGGCAATGTTAAAGCATTTGAGTCAGGCGCCCCAGAACAGAGAAGTTTCTGAAATCGTACTTTTGCATAAACGCCTCAAATTTTAATTATATGAAAAGCTATTTGTCCAGAGATACTGTGAGGTAGCAACTTTCCTCTGGTCACCATTCCTCATTTAATAATGATATCTGAAGATAAGATGCGTAAAGTCATGAAATAGATAAAATAGTTTTCCTACTTCACACTTCTCCAATCCCAGAATACACTCTAACGACATTTCCCATTACTGCATC
Organism: Schistocerca americana; assembly: GCF_021461395.2. Classification (NCBI taxonomy): domain Eukaryota; kingdom Metazoa; phylum Arthropoda; class Insecta; order Orthoptera; family Acrididae; genus Schistocerca; species Schistocerca americana. The sequence continues at coordinate 495,405,710 of NC_060130.1, read as the reverse complement.
TCCAACCGTCTTCCTATTTGTTCTCGCTAGTGGGTTAGAACGGAAGTGGCTTACCTTTCGATCTAGAAATAGTTATCTCAATGTAGTCTGCTCATCTGGAAGTTACAAAAACAACATTTAATGTTCGGAAATAGGAGAGATGCTCATTCCTACATGTTCCTCCACAACTGGTTACATGTGAATCCTTGGGAATCCATGTTGTCCTAAATGAAAGTTTGAATTTTTGCCGTAATGCACAGAAATATGAATTCTGCAGTCCTCAGGTAAAAAGAAGAGAGGAGTAATAAGGCTGGACATGTATTTCACAGCCCCACCCCAGCAAAGAACAAATCATGTTGAAGCACATAAATTCTACTACTCCATCTTCTGGATTTCTAGTTGTGCAACTTGAAGATGGGAGTGAGACATTCGGGTAGCCTACACTCGATGTCCTCCCCCCATGAACCATCGACCTTGCCATTGGTGGGGAAGCTTGCATATCTCAGCGATGCAAATGGCCGTACCGTAGGAGCAACCACAACGGAGGGCTATCTGGTGAGAGGCCAGACAAACGTGTGGTTCCTGAAGTGGGGCAGCAGGTTTTTCAGTATTTGCAGGGGCAACAGTCTGGATGATTGACTGATCTGGCCTTGTAACACTAACCAAAAGGGCCTTGCTGTGCTGGTACTGCGAACTGCTGAAAGCAAGGGGAAACTACAGCCGTAATTTTTCCCGAGGGCATGCAGCATTACTGTTTGGTTAAATGATGATGGCGTCCTCTCGGGTAAAATATTCTGGAGGTAAAATTTTCTGCCATTCGGATCTCTGGGCGGGGACTACTCAAGAGGACGTCGTTATCAGGGGAAAGAAAACTGGCGTTCCACGGATCTGAGTGTGGAATGTCAGATCCCTTAATCGGGCAGGTAGGTTAGAACAATTAAAAAGGGAAATGGATAGGTTAAAGTTAGATGTAGTGGGAATTAGTGACGTTCGGTGGCAGAAGGAACAAGACTTTTGGTCAGGTGAATACAGGGTTATAAATATAAAATCAAATAGAGGTAATGCAGGAGTAGATTTAATAATGAATATAAACATAGGAGTGCGGGTTAGCTACTACAAACAGCATAGTGAACGCATTATTGTGGCCAAGATAGACACGAAGCCCACGCCTACTACAGTAGTACAAGTTTATATGCCAGCTAGCTGCGCAGATGATGAAGATATTGATGAAATGTATGATGAAATAAAAGAAATAATTCAGGTAGTGAAGGGAGACTGGGTGACTGGAATTCGAGAGTAGGAAAAGAAAGAGAAGGAAACATAGTAGTTGAATATGGATTGGGGTAACAAATGAAAGAGGAATCCGTCTGGTAGAATTTAGCACGGATCATAACTTAATCATAGCTAACACTTGGTTCAAGAATCATAATAGAAGGTTGTAAACATGGAAGAATCCTGCAGGTACTAGAAGGTATCAGATAAATTATATAATGGTAAGACAGAGATTTAGGAACCAGGTTTCAAACTGTAATACATTACCAGGGCAGATGTGGACTCTGACCACTATCTATTGGTTATGAACTGTAGGTTAAAACTGAAGAAACTGAAAAAAAGGTGGGAATGTAAGGAGATTGGACCTGGATAAACTGACTAAACCAGAGGTTGTACAGAGTTTCAAGGAGAGCATAAGAGGATAATTGACAGGAATGGGGGAAAGAAATACAGTAGAAGAAGAATGGGTAGCTCTGAGGGATGAAGTAGTGTAGGCAGAAGAGGATCAAGTAGGTAAAAAGACGAGGGCTAGTAGAAATCCTTGGGTAACAGAATAAATATTGAATTTAATTGATGAAAGTAGAAAATATAAAAATGCAGTAAATGAAGCAGGCAAAAAGGAATACAAACGTCTCAAAAATGAGAGCGACAGGAAGTGCAAAATGACTAAGCAGAGATGGCTAGAGGACAAATGCAAGGATGTAGAGGCTTATCTCACTAGAGGTAAGACAGATACTGCCTACAAGAAAATTAAAGAGATCTTTGGAGAAAAGAGAGCCACTTGGATGAATATCAAGAGCTCAGATGGAAACAAAGTTCTAAGCAAAGAAGGGAAAGCAGAAAGGAGGAATGAGTATATAGAGTGTCTATACAAGGGCGATGTACTTGGGGACAATGTTATGGAAATGGAAGAGAATGTAGATGAAGATGAAATACGTATATGGTACTCCGTGAAGAGTTTGACAGAGCACTGAAACACCTGACTCGAAACAGGGCCCTGGGAGCAAACAAAATTCTATTAGATCTACTGACGGCTTTGGGAGAGCCAGTCCTGACGAAACTCAGCCATCTTGTGAGTAAGATGTACGAGACTGGCGAAATACCCTCAGACTTCAAGAAGAACGTAATAATTCCAATCCCAAAGAAAGCAGGTGTTGACAGATGTGAAAATTACCGAACTATCAGTTTAATGAGTCATGGCTGCAAAATACTAACATGAATTCTTTACAGACGAATGGAAAAACTAGTAGAAGCCGACCTCTGGGAAGATCAGCTTGGATTCCGTACTAATGTCGGAACACGTGAGGCAATAATGACCTTACGACTTATCTTAGACGAAAGATTATGGAAAGGCAAACCTACGTTTCTAGCATGTGAAGACTTAGAGAAAGCTTTTGACAATGTTGACTGGAATACTCTCTTTCAAATTCTAAAGATGGGAGAGGTTAAATACAGGGAGCGAAAGGCTATTTACAATTTGTACAGAAACCAGATGGCAGTTATAGCAGTCGAGGGACATGAAAGGGAAGCAGTGGTTGGGAAGGGAGTGAGACAGGGTTGTAGCCTCTCCCCGATGTTATTCAATTTGTATATTGAGCAAGCAGTAAAGGAAACAAAAGAAAAATACGGAGTAGGTATTAAAATCCATGGAGAAGATATAAAAACTTTCAGGTTCGCCGATGAGATTGTAAGTCTGTCAGAGACAGCAAAGGACCGGAAGAGCAGTTGTATGGAACGGACAATGTCTTGAAAGGAGGATATAAGATGAACATCAACAAAAGCAAAACGAAGATAATGGAATGTATGGAAGTGAAACATGGACGATAAATAGTTTGGACAAGAAGAGAATAGAAGCTTTCGAAATGTGGTGCTACAGAAGAATGCTGAAGATTATATGGATAGATCACATAACTAATGAGGAGGTATTGAATAGAATTGGGGAGAAGAGGAGTCTGTGGCACGACTTGGCAAGAAGAAGGGACCGGTTGGTAGGACATGTTCTGAGGCATCAAGGAATCACAAATGTAGCAGTGGAGGGCAGCGTGGAGGGTGAAAATCGTAGAGGGAGACTAAGAGATTAATACACTAAGCAGATTCAGAAGGATGTAGGTTCCAGTAAGTACTGGGTGATGAAGAAGCTTGCACAGGATAGGGTAGCATAAAGAGCTGCATCAAACCAGTCTCAGGACTGAAGACCACAATAACAAGAACAACAATCGATCTTATTCAACACCTACTCGGAACGAGCAGTAAAGCATACAAGGATATATTTGTAAACAGACTTAAATATCAGGGAGAAGCAATAAACATATTGAAGTTTACTGGTGACACTGCAATTCTGTCAGAAACAGCAAAGAACTTGGAATGACAGTTGAATGGAATAGACAGTGGTTTGGAAAGGGATTATAAGATAACCCTCAATGCAACTAAATGAAAGGCAATGAAACCTATTCGAACTGAACCTAGCAGTACCAGGGATTTACCATAACGTGTACTACAAAAGGGGGGTGTAATATACGGCCAACACAAAGATATACGGACTTCATTAACTTTCGTTGCCTTTTAGGCACAGCATACTTTTGAAAGATATATTTATGTGTAAGAAGAGTCATAAACCTGAAAATATGAATATGACACATGTTCTGAAAATTCACATCCACTGACAAGACCTAAATTTTTGCGTTAATTTTTACTCAAAAACTTAAAACGTAATCTGGTAGAAGAAATCATTAAAAATCACAAATACATTTTTTTCAAAATTTTAAAATATAATGTATATGGCTAGATTGTAGCATTCTGAAAAGGTAGGCAAAAAGTAACCCTTCCTTCTCCGTTGGTATTCCGAGGGTTAAATCAGGTAGTGTTAAAGGAATCTGATTACGGAATGAGACACTAAAAGCACTATTGGGCAGCAAAATAACTGATGATGGCCGAAGTAGAGAGGATATAAAATGAATAGTGACTACAGCAAGAAAAGTATTAATGAAAACGAGGGATTTGCTAACGTCGAATATAAATTTAAGTGCTAGGAAGTATTTCTGGAAGGTATTTGTATGGTTTCCAAGATGCTGCTGCAGGCGGGTGTAAAAATGAGTGTGCGCAGTGGAAAATACTGGACGCAAATATATAGATTTGGCCCTGTCTGACTACCCCCTGAAAAAGATCATAATATCTCTTAACGGTGATATTATTTCCTGCTTCTTGCTCTTTAACATATACATTACAACATAAAAATAAATGAATGATTAAGGGAACTAGCAATTACTAAATATTAATGTTGTTTCTGATTATACATTTATTGTAGATTTAAACCTCTTTATATGTTATAAATGTTTATATGTCGATGTGCAAAGGACGTAAAGAGATACACATGAATTTCCTGACTAATATTATTGATCAACTGCTCAAATGTGCCCCTTTTGGTGGCTACCTGTTCTAACATAAATAACATGAGATGACTGATATCATCTACGCCCCAAACACTAAAAGGCTCTACTTTCAAAAATGATCTATAGCGGTTTCCAACCTCAGTGTAAATGAAGCTTACGTGATCACAGCTGTTCAGCTTTATAGCCCCAATAAGCCGAAGTAATTAGCAATATCAGAGAATGTACTGCGTTAGTGTGTCAGAGTGACGCTTCTCGTGCACGGCGGCGACGATGGAAGAACTCCAGCCACAAAATAAAAAACTCATTAAACGCTAGGACGGCAGAAGGCGGTCCTCAGACTAGTTCAATCTAATACTATACTCTCAAAAATGGTTCAAATGTCTCTGAGCACTATGGGACTCAACTGCTGAGGTCATTAGTCCCCTAGAAAAAAATGGTTCAAATGGCTCTGAGCACTATGGGACTTAACATCTTAGGTCATCTGTCCCCTAGAACTTAGAACTAGTTAAACCTAACTAACCTAAGGACATCACAAACATCCATACCCGAGGCAGGATTCGAACCTGCGACCGTAGCGGTCTTGCGGTTCCAGACTGCAGCGCCTTTAACCGCACGGCCACTTCGGCCGGCTACTATCTTCTCCTCTCTGTATTCTACAGACAAGAAACGCGAAATCCCAGCCGGAAGCACGGAATTCATATAACGTCTCAATGTGAGTATATGCAGGAGAAGAGCTCTCAATCACTGAACGCTGTGTACACAACGACGATTCGCTACCCAGAGGCGAAGTCCAGAATCGTGTAAGTTAGCAACACCTCCGGTCACCTAAATCAAATTCCCAGTGCCTCGTGGCAATACATCACGCAGATTAATGTTTAGTGATTTTGCCCGCATTTGTTCTATCATGATACACGAACCTTGTGACAGTATTTCTCTGTTGGCAGCGTCCCCAGCTTGAACATTATCACCCTGAGATCCACTGCACGTCATCGAAAGTCAGTTTCGGCATGATGCTTGATGAGAAAGCCTAACCCTGGGATTGCACAGCAGCCTTCGCCTGTATCACCCATTACCCTACAAGTGTTGTCCCTCTTGTCAGTCTCCTGATCCACTGGCACAAGCCTTGTCGGCCCGATCATAAACCCTACAAACACATTTACTCTTTCTTCTCCTCCCACCTTCTGAGGAGGCAGTGCCATCACAGATGGTGCCGAATATGCGTCTTTCGGAATTACTAAATGCGTCTGTACAATTTCAGTACCCAAAACACCTGCAATGCAATCAGTCCTATTAATTTGCTTTACGTGTCACTTCCTAAGTATCTACAACAAAATTACTGTCAAAAGTGGCACTCTGGATGACTCCAAAATCGTAGGCACATCTACTACGCTCCACATCTGGTCCAGGCTGCAGAAATTCGCAACCTCTCCGCCAGGGTATACGTCACTAATTATGTAAACATCAAACGAGGGGAACAAAACAGTATGACTACAAAGACCATTAATCTCATTCTACCCTAACACTTACAGTTACTTAACTTCTGCAATTTAGCGGCTACTCATGACGACTACTATACGCGCTTAAACGCAGTGAGCCAAATAATTTGCTCAGAATGATATACATTGCCTAACAAAAACGGCAAAAGCTACCACAAAACTACGACTTCTCGACAAAACTCATCTTCTCCTTCTAAGAGTCTACGTATAGTTAACACCTTATACACTTCCAGTCAACGAGCTACACACATTCATGATAGGCAGAAATAACGTTCATCTTTACACATCCTCAGAACACAGTCGGAGTGTACTTGCCACATGTCACACATGGAAACAGAACTGAAAAGCTGCTAAAAGCTGCAGTGTCTCAATGTGATAGTCGTAGGGGAAAAAATACAGTCAGTCCACTAGCCCACTGCACACTGATGTTGTGTGCCGACGTAACTGCAACACTGAGGTAGTCGAGAGTCATCGTCTCCCTGGAGAATGGCTGGTAAGGTTCCCCTGTCACTGAAATTTACACTTGACACACACTTCTGACATCAAAATGTGGAGGTCCAGGATGGATGACGTCTACATGTGGAGGTCTGAGTTGAAGCGGTGGATTGTTGTCGGGATGATGATCGGTGGCTGCTTATAAAGACTTCACTATTAGTCATACATTTTACTGAAGAACAAACCAGAACATTCTGTGGTGCAACGTCTTCCATAGTGTGTGCTGAAGACAGCGAGTGTTAAGGAACTGACTCAACAGGTGAGCATGGCCTCAAACAGCTGCCTCCTACGGCCGATTGCTGGTTGCACCTGGTAGTTGGCCCACAGGGTATAAGATGCTAAGCTGACAACACTGATCTTAAAACCAGCAGCAGGGGCCCACAGTTAGTAGAGGCCAAGTAACATGGTGGCTGCTTGTAGCCTCATGTCGCCTCGTAGAGCGCTACCTATCCTCTTAAATATTAGCTACCTGACTGATACATCTTTGACTGATAATTATGGTAATTCATGTTGGGACAGAGCGCACCTCCGCACAGCTTTCAACCATGTAGACGATAAGAAGTCTGCTGATTGGATGTGTAGTTACTGGCCTACCAACGCCTTTCTGCTGTGTCGTCGTTATGGCGGTGCCAGACATTTTCCTGGAGCACAATGTGGGAATCAGCTAGTGGTATTGCTGCGTCTGACGTAATGGTGTTTGGTCGGCGCTGATCTTTGCAACAGCCATGGCAATGTCACAATTTTACTCAGTAGCGCCAAAAAATAGAGGTGGCACTGCAGATCGAATAACTGATCAGAAGATACTGAGTCAAACTGGGGAAAACAAGAAATTTATGACACAACTTCGTTTCATTGGCATATTCTAAGGCATCAAGGACTTTTCAGTTTGGTAATGGATAAAAGTGTGTATATGTGGGTGTTGTTGCCCGGGGGGGGGGGGGGGTGTTGTAGAGGGAGACGAAGTCTTGAATACAGTTAGCAGGTTCAAACTGATGTACACTGCGTTAACTGTGCAGCGCTGAAGAGGCTTTCACAGAATATACTAGCTTGGGCAGCTGCATCAAACCAGTCTTCAGACTGAAGATCAGAACAGCAACATTGGGGAAGGAGATGGGAGGGAAAGGTAGGTTTCTGGTCCATAAATTTGTAAGTTCTTTCCTGGGAGAACTATTGAGTAAGGTAAATCTCGAGTGATTCACCACCTTCGGTTATTGACATGGCAAAAGACGTTTCTATATTACTCTAAAATAACGGTGCCGCTCATTCCCGTATGTGGAAAGCTATTTATCTCACACTATTCGCCGATGCAGCGAACTGAAGTAGCGATTGTAGTATATTTTGTTGTTGTAAACAGAAATGTCTCTGGTATGACGTCAATCTGCAACCATACATGGAGTGACCACAGTATAAGTGGTCCCCATCCAACAACAGCAACAACCTCTCTGGTAGGGGGATGAGCGAGTGGAAGTCCTGAGCTGTAACTGTTACCTTGCCTGCTTGCGAAGGTGCAAGGATGATAGAGAATGTAAAGAAAATAGTCATGATCTCCTACCACTTACCACCAGGTAGTCAGCTCAGCAATGTCAATTGAAATTAACCGAGCATTGCTTCTTGATTCCTGTTGTGATTTCCTATTACTCCAGGTTGGTGTTCGAGAGAAATGCAAAGTTGCAGATGTGCCTCCAATGTAAATTTCATGAGGCAAGTGCACAACGCGATCGGTCAATCGCATTATGCTGTATAATTAATTGAGTATCGGCCTTAGTTTCTGAAAGACTGCAATTTCGTTGCTGCACCACAAATATCTGATAAATTGCTAATCAGTATTTGGATCGCACCAAAGGCGGACGGGCTGCAAGTCAGCAGTTTTGCATTTCTTTCATGAATAGCTGAACACAGATCTGATAAAGACATTATACTAAGGCTAGGCGCAAATTGAGATGCGTAAAGCGCGTGTGGCGCGGCGCAGCGCAGCGCGTGTTTTTGTAACATCACAGGTTCAAATGGGACCGCGCAAATTGCGACGCGACGCGACTGCGACGCGACACGCGCCTGCGCTGGGTCGCGCGGCGTTGTGGTTGTGGCACAGTTTCTCGCGCCGCGCGTCGTGCGTGCCTCGCTAGCACTGTGGGAAATTTGAGGCGGGGAGCGGAAAAGTACTCCGGCCATATGCTCACATCGGCACGGCGCATATGAGCAGTGGCAGTATTGCCCATACGATAAATATTGCCTTAGTGTATACTAAATTTAATTGCCTTTGGGTGGTGTTTCATTTTTCGCCAATTAAACGCTCCAGCTTTCTTCGTTAGTACCTTATGATTTTCTGTTATTTATATCCGTATAGTATTTTTTTCTTCTGTCAAGAAAAATGCATACTTCAGTAACTGGTGAGCCATTGGCCACTGGAATTGTATCATATGCATCCACGACGTTTTCAGTTTGGCAGAAGTTTTACGAAATTCCTTCACCAGGGAAGATGAATGGAATATTCCCGAATTTGAAACACGAACAGCTGTTAGCATGAGTTTCTTAGAAATATATACCTTAGGGGTTCTGAAGCAACTCAAATCGCTTGATACTGGCAAGTCTTCAGGTCCAGGTTATATACCGATTAGGTTCCTTTCAGATTACGCTGATACAATAGCTCCCTACTTAGCAATCATATACAACCGCTCGCTCACCGATAGATCTGTACCTACAGATTGGAAAATAGCGCAGGTCGCACCAGTGTTTAAGAAGGGTGGTAGGAGTAATCCATCGAACTACAGACCTATATCATTGACGTCGGTTTGCAGGAGGGTTTTGGAGCATATACTGTATTCGAACATTATGAATCACCTCGAAGGGAACGATCTATTGATACGAAATCAGCGTGGTTTCAGAAAACATCGTTCTTGTGCAACGCAGCTAGCTCTTTATTTGCATGACGTAATGGCCGCTATCGACAGGAGATCTCAAGCTGATTCCGCAATTCTAAATTTCCGGAAAGCTCTTGACACCGTTCCTCACAGGCGACTTCTAATCAAGCTGCGGGCCTATGCGGTATCGTCTCAGTTGTGCGACTGGATTCGTGATTTCCTATCAGGAAGGTCGCAGTTCGTAATAATAGACGGCAAATCATCGAGTAAAACTGAAGTGATATCAGGTGTTCAACAGGGAAGCGTCCTGGGACCTCTGCTGGTCCTGATCTGTATAAATGACCTGGGTGACAATCTGAGCAGTTCTCTTAGGTTGTTCACAGATGATGCTGTAATTTACCATCTAGTAAGGTCATCCGAAGACCAGTATCAGTTGCAAAGTGATTTAGAAAAGATTGTTGTATGGTGTGGCAGGTGGCAGTTGACGCTAAATAACGGAAAGTGTGACGTGATCCACATGATTTCCAAAAGAAATCCGTTGGCATTCGATTACTCAATAAATAGTACAATTCTCAAGGTTGTCAATTCAACTAAGTACCTGGGTGTTAAAATTACGAACAACTTCAGTTGGAAAGACCACATAGATAATATTGTGGGAAGGCGAGCCAAAGGTTGCGTTTCATTGGCAGGACACTTAGAAGATGCAACAAGTCCACTAAAGAGACAGCTTACGCTACACTCGTTCGTCCTCTGTTGGAATATTGCTGCGCGGTGTGGGATCCTTACCAGGTGGGATTGACGGAGGACATCGAAAGGGTGCAAAAAAAGGGCAGCTCGTTTTGTAACATCACGTAATAGGGGATAGAGTGTGGCAGATATGATACGCGAGTTGGGATGGAAGTCATTAAAGCAAAGACGTTTTTCGTCGCGGCGAGATCTATTTACGAAATATCAGTCACCAACTTTCTCTTCCGAATGCGAAAATAATTTGTTGAGCCCGCCCTACATAGGTAGGAATGATCATCAAAATAAAATAAGAGAATTCTGAGCTCGAACAGAAAGGTTTAGGCGTTCGTTTTTCCCGTCCGCTGTTCTTGACTGGAATGATACAGAGATAGTATGATTGTGGTTCGAAGAACCCTCTGCCAAGCACTTAAATGTGAATTCCAGAGTAATCATGTAGATGTAGATGTAGAAGGGACAGAGGGTAGTGAATAAGGAAGGAAGGAATATTATAAAATCATGTGATTAAGAAGCAAGACAGGAAAGTAAAACAAGGTTATCTTCTCGCTGCCTCGTATGCTGGCGTATCTGTACGATCTGTTACAAAAATTTGGAAAGGGGTAATCTGGTAAAAAGCGTCGAAGATCAGAAGTGTTGAAGTCTCACTGTGAATACTTGGATATGGATGTAATAATGTAATACGACACACTGTAATACATGCATGTGAATATCACATTTCCGCTACAAGCTAGAAACAGTCGAAAAACAGTCACAAATAATGTTTTAATTGGTTCGCCGTGACGAGAAAAAGCATTTTAATTGTTGCATGCAAATTATTAGCATTAATAAACTAATTATACAACAGGCTACACAAACGAAGAAAATGGTCGGTGCCGGCCGCGGTGGTCTAGCGGTTCTGGCGCTGCAGTCCGGAACCGCGGGACTGCTACGGTCGCAGGTTCGAATCCTGCCTTGGGGATGGGTGTGTGTGATGTCCTTAGGCTAGTTAGGTTTAATTAGTTCTAAGTTCTAGGGGACTTATGACCTAAGATGTTGAGTCCCATAGTGCTCAGAGCCATTTGAGCCAAAAATGGTCGGTATTATTACGAAAGTAGGAATATCCTAAAGGAGTATCATGACTAGATAGATTTAATTTGCTGAAATGTACTGATGACAAAGGCAGACCTACTTTTCGAACTTCAGCTCACAAGGCACACATGGCTAGCTTCTGCATTCTTGTCGCGCGCATTTTCCTCCGCTGCTGACAATACACTGACCACTGAGTTGTGCGACAGATCAATTGTTTATTTTTCTCAATAACAACTATTTTATTCGCGATCACACATTGTCAGTTTGGCAAACCGTAGGTGAGTAACCAGTTTCTGGCATGTGCCTATCATTCTGCCTGAAGGAACGCTTGTCATTATTTTAATACTGCTAAGTTCAGGAGACGGAATGAAATCCTTTGGTAAGTTTCCATTACAGTCACTCACTTTTAAAAATACGATGGGTTACGGGGATTCCACCAAAATTCCATCAGAATTGGCAATCCATTTTTGTGTCAGTTAACCTTTTCTCATTTGAATAAGCATCACCATTTATGAGTAACGGCCACATTTCTGTTGGTACAGGTTTGATTGTACTTCCTTTGTCACAGTGTAATTTGCCAAACTCATCTCACAGCTATTCCGACACAATTCTGAAACGGAATGTCACATTAAACAAGTAATTGGCAGTCAGAGAGCTCTATAGATTATGAAAAACCTCGTAGTGTCCGTTTGCAGTAACGTAAGAGCAAAACTTTCATGTGTATTTTCATACTAGGAAGCTCTTGTTTCGCTAGCTGTCGATAACTCTTAAAAAATTACAGTCACTGGAGTGAAATAAATAAAAAGGTAAGTTAAGTACTGATATATCGCCATAGACAGGATGTTCCATGTGTTTAAGAATTGACAAAACACTTTCCTCCTTGTGTGCTATCATTCGCCAGACTTTCGTTTAGATGTCTCTAGTGGTTTAGGGGATAAGAGAAATGTTACGAGTACTTCATTCTCGCGGGCGTGAGATCGGAAGTGAGCGCGCTCTATAGGATCCATTTTCTCGAGATCGGAGGCAGATAGAGATCTCCTCCCAAGTCTAAACAAAAATTCAACATGTTAGGAAAATTTCATACGCAGAAATATATGATGTAATACGCACCAAACGCAAAATCATAGCGACCCCTAATTTTCGTTGCAAACTTTTTGAGTTTTGCGTAGTGCCTTACTAAAATGTGTGCATCACAATAAGAATGGTTATTAGCGAGATGATGGGCACTTCGCCGCGTAGCTGACATATAACGCTACAAGTAAGGCTAAAATCAAATATTTTCAGTGAATAGTTTCTGAACAATCGTTTGAGGAAGGTAACAGGTTGCGCGCGCTTCGGTTCTCTCTGCGTAGAGCGCCGTCAGTCGGCGCGTGTGAAGTATGGTGTACGCGTCGCAATACGCGCTGCATCCGCGCGACTCGTGCGGCACGTGTGTATCGCGCTGTAGTGTCGTGTCACGTCACACGTGCTATACGCGTCTCAATTTGCACCTAGCCTAAGAGATATGTTTAGTTTGTTAAGTCAATACATCTGGAAGTTATTAATTTAAATACACTTAAATATATTGATGGTTCTTAAAAGCTAATAACGTACACTACTGACCATTATAATTGCTGCCCCAAGAATGAATGCAGATGATAAACGTGTTTCACTGGACAAGTATAGTCTACTAGAACTGACATGTGATTATATTTTCAGGTAATTTGGGTATATAGATCGTGAGAAATCAGTACCCAGAACAACCACCACTGTCTGTAACTATGGCCTTGATACGCCTGGGCATTGAGTCAAACGGAGCTTGCACGGCGTGTACAGGTACAGCTGGCCATGCAGCTTCAACACGATACCACAGTTAATCAAGAGTAGTGACTAGCGTATTGTGACGAGCCAATTGCTCGGCCACCATTGACCAGACGTTTACAGCTGGTGAGTGATCTGCATGATGTGGTGGCCAGGGCAGCAGTCGAACATTTTCTTTGTCAGAATGGCCCGTACAGATCATGCACCATGGGGTCGTGCATTATCCTGCTGAAATGCATGGGATCGAATGAAGTGTAGAGCCACGGGTCGTAACACATCTGACATGTAACGTCCACTGTTCAAAGTGCGAACAACAGGTGACTGAGACGTGTAACCAATAACACCCCATACCATCACGCCGAGTGATACGCCATTATGGCGATGACGAATACATGCATCCAATGTGCGTTCACCGCGATGTCGCCAAACACAGATGCGACCATCACGATGCTGTAAACAGAATCTGGATTCATTGGAAAAAATTCGTGCACTCAGGTGCTCCTGTCTGTGATGCAGCGTCAAGGGTAACTGCAGCCATGGTCTCCGAGCTGATGGTCCTTGTTGCTGCAAACGTCGTCGAACTGTTCGTGAAGATGGTTGTTATCTTGCCAACGTCCCCATCTGTTGACTCAGGGATCGAGACGTGGCTGCACGATCCGTTACAGCCAAGCGGATAAGAGGCCTCTCATCTCGGCTGCTAGTGATACGAGGCCGTTGCGATGCAGCACGGCGTTCCGTATTACCCTCCTGAACCCAAGGATTCGATATTCTGCTAACAGTCATTGTATTTCGAACAACGCGAGCAGCAATGTCGCGATATGATAAACCGCATTTGCGATAGGCTACAATCCTACCTTTATCAAAGTCGGAAACGTGATGATACGCATTTCTCCTCCTTACACGAGGCATCACAACAACGTTTCACCAGGCAACGCCGGTCAACAGTTGTTTGTGGATGTGAAATCGGTTGGAAACTTTCCTCATGTCTGAACGTTGTAGGTGTCGCCACCGGCGGCAACCTTGCGTGAATGCTCTGAAAAGCTAATCATTTGCATATCACAGCATCTTCTTCCTGTCGTTTAAATTTCGCGTCTGTAGCACGTCGTCTTCGTGGTGTCCCAATTTTAATGGCCTGTAGTGTAGATGCTTACACTGCGAAAGCGGAAGAACAAAGGACGGTACCAAACAGGCAGGCATCCCCTAACTGATCGCAGAAAAAATGTGGAGGCTTCTCTGTTCCTTATCAACATAAGAAGTATTACATGTACTTTTTAACACTTGTGGACTCTCTGGTAAACACATATTTCATAAACATAAGGAAAGAAAAATTTTCTAGGTGTCTACCATACATTTGACTACGATACTGGCTGATACATGAGTACTCATTCAAGTCGTGTACAACAACATTACGAGATTGGTGTATGCAAAAATCCAATACACTATTTGACATGTTTTAAATAAACCGTTTGACAAATCATTTACATAGGCACGTGAGATATTTGTACAAGATACACTAACTTAAAATTTGAGACGTGTCAGTGTTCTGAGTATAAGAGGTTAAGTCAGTTCAGTGACGTGTCTGCCCGTGGGAATTGATGCAGGCACTGCAGGAGTGATTTCGCAGTTGGCTTTTATGTCGTCAATCGGTCGGTGACAACCGGCTGAGTGTGAGCTCTGGTTGTGCAGTTCGCAGCAGAGGTGATCATCGAAGCGCGGCCCGTCCAGGAACGTAGCCATGACAGCAGTGCGAGCCTTGCCTAGCTCTGCCGGTTCAGGAGGGGCACCCGCATCTTGGTCCGCTGGGAGAGTCGTGCGAAGAGGCTCGGCCCATGAGCTGCGGCCGCACTGGGCTACAGCAGCATCGGGCTGAGCGAGACCCTGACGTCATCCTAAAAGCCGAGCAGTGCTGTTGCGAAATCACCTGTATGCCACGGGCTCAGAAGAGTGGCGCCTGGAGACGCAGCCCACAGGCCGCGGCCCAACTGCTCCGCACTGAGCGAGCCCATGACGTCACTGCAACAGTGCCTTGCGCAAGCACTGGTGTGCTGCACCTACGACCTGTTGGTAGCACTGACCCCAGTCGCGAGCTACGGGCTACGAGCGGTGAGTAGAGCAGTGTTTAGTGGAGTGATGGGATTTCTTCATTTTTTTTGTATCACACAAAATGAGAGCGGGAAACTAAACATGGTTTGGAGAAGAAGGAGCACATGTAAAGAAAAATGGAAGTAAAAGAAAAACTAATCAGTGGTGAGTAGAGAACCACACTGCCTGGAGCAGTTTAAGGGGAGTTGGAATGCCCTATCTCGCCAATGTTAAATTTGCTAACTTTGTGTACCTTTTTCTTTGGAACTATTATCTTCAGAACTTTGAAATTCTGGCAGAGGTTTTCAGCATATATTGTGAGCCCACTGAACTAGAACCAATGTTTTCTTTTTGTTGGTATAGTATTTATGAATTTTTTACCATTAAGCCATTTTTTATTGGAAAAAGTATAACATAAACTTCCCTAGTTCAGAGAATAAGCCAGTTCTTGTCATGATTCTAGTTCAGTGGCCTCTTTGAACTGTTTTGCAGCATTTCTGAAAATTTGAATGTTGTTGGTTGAGTGGTTTATGAGATAAAGGTACATGTAACACTAAAAATGTCAAATGCCAGAAAATGCGATTAAAGTAATTTATTATGAAAATTCACAAATACCTTTTATTCTATTATCAAAAGTGTCCAGCAGAGTAATCAGGGTCATCTTCTAGTTCTTCTTCTTCACCTAGAAGCTTTCTTCTCCTTGCTGCCCTTGCTTTTTTTGTATTAAATTCAGCTGCATACTGAGCCTTCCTTACTCGCATGCTGTCCAGAAGCTGAAGACCTCTGATGGTGTTGATACCAGGAGCAATGCCGAGCCTTGCCATGACCTTTAGCCTACCCATATGACCATCATTGAATGAAATAACAGCATCACTGACTCCCCATTTCAATGTTTTTATCCCAACAAATACATTCTTAGGTACACGAGTCCAAATGAGGTTGTTGAACGACTCGTTTTGATTCTGGGTACAACCATGAAGACATTTTCGCAGAAGATCAGGATGCCCCAAGTCTCTATATATTGGTTTAATTACTTCCATAACAGCCAATGGAATATAATTTTTATGGTGATAAGGATCCCCAGTAGCTTGAGATTTTCTATAATTGCACCATGACTGAGGACCATCTGGACAAGCAAAATGTTGAGGATTATCATCAGTTGATGATCGATGTAAATATGTGGCCCATACAGCTTGTCTCATTTCCTGCAAATTATTTGCATTATTTCTTATTGCCATACCATAGTATTGTTGTAATTCATTTATAATTTTATCTGACAGGCGACCTCTAATGGTTTTACCATCTGACAAAATTTTGTCCTTCAGATTCTGTTTCAGTTTCCTTAGACGAGTGCCCATTCGTTTCTGAACATGACCGACACATTCTAGTTTAGTTATTGTCTTATTGACATATGGCATGGATTCTGTAACACTTTTGTATGCCTTGGAGTCCCCATCTCCAAGGAATTTTGTGTAAAATACTCCCCGTTCTTTTTCTGATCTGCTAAACATTTTCACAGCAGCGGCAGCCTCCATGCCTCCACTCGTACCTTCATAATTCTTGCTACATATGTGAGCTGCTTCTATCTTACCAGATGCACAATGGTAACAATGTTTAGTGAGCACTTCATAGTCCAAAACTTTACCGCTGTCCACACTAGTAACAGTAGCAACAGCATTTTTGGATGTGTGACCCCTTTTCTGCCAGGTTCCATCAAAAGCAACAGGGATATCTGGGTTTCCTTCATTTATATATTTTGCTTCACTGGCAGCAGCTTTCATTGATAAATCTGCTACAGACTGAACAGCATCTCCTATCACTTCAGTGTAATTGTCAATTTTAGCAGGTGGAGGTGGAAGATTCATTATGGCACAAAATGTTTGAGCAGCAGTATGTACTTTACCAATTGCTCTCATTGCATACATTAGCCTGATATTACTCTCAAACAAATTGCTACTGCATGTTTTAGAGCTCCAAAAACAGGTCTCATTTTCACAACTGGCACAAACTATAGCAATTTTGCAGGAAAGTCCTATAGATTTTGTTATGTTCATATCAAAAGAACCTCCACAAAGATTACAACACAAACATTTCTTCATAAACTCAGTAAAAACAGGAAAGTCGACTAAAACATATTGTTCATTAGAAGCTTCATCTGTAATTTCACTTGCACAGTTTGATAACTTCTTTTTTGATGCACTGGTGGGCGTGTCTCCTTCACACATCTCAGCTGTACAAACGTCAGAACTTTCACCAGCATCAACAGGTGCTGAAGCAGAATCACTTGAACAAACGTTATTTGTAAATCTATTACCGCGAAACTTTCGCTTTTTAAATAATGATGCACTCCTAGGCATCGTAGAAACTACGCACTCACCACTGAAAGTCAAAACAAGACAGATAACAAACTCCAAATGAGCGACAAACTAAACTCGAGGCTCAAAACAAACACTCACAGATCAAAAACTGAACAATAAACACAGCTAGTCGTAAAAACAATGGTACCTATGGAAGGATCAAAGATTCTACAACTGAAGAGTGAAATCCACAGCCTTCTATATGTAATGTTTTCGGAAATGCGAAGATTTAAATGTGTACAAATCACAAGATGGGTAACTTTGCTGGGCGCACATGTAATTTTGAAAAATTAAATAAAAATACTTCCAATTGGAATTTCTTAACAAATTTTGCACCATTTTAAGCAGAAAATTTCAAATTAAGTTATAAGGTTAAAAACTGAAAATGTGAATTTTTTCCATTTTCCGGCATTCCAACTCCCCTTAAAAGTACACTTTGGACACTGATAAAGTCTATTGTGGATGGATTTAGGAAAAGCGTTCTTATTCTTTGCTGTTCGCTGTACTGTAAAATTTACTCTAATGCTGAAGGGTCAAGAGGCACTTCGTTCATTTCTCGTCATCCATGCGTGTCTAATAAACAAAGGTCTTATGTGGACGAGAATCGACTTCCTAAACCAGCTCAGGAGCTAACTGTCGATAATTGCGTTCCTATGTGTGCACGAGACGTAAGGTCGTACGGAACTATAAGAGGTGAGGGTCTTATGGATCTAGTTCAGATGTTAATCGACACTGCAAAGGCCATTCTATCTCACACCACAACTGTGTCGCCGGACGTGGCAGAAAGTGTTAAAAGCCGACGACGTATAATTATGCCTGAGGTAATTGCTCATATAACAAAAGGTGAATACTCAGCAACTACGGACGTGTGCACGTCCAGCGCGAGCGCGAGAAGACACCATTATCTGACATGCACTGTCTCCTGTTTCATTGACTGAACTATCAGATCTCGCGTTTTCTTTATAACCCAGTTTCCAGATGAACCAAAAACGGGCGGTAATATTCTAAGAGAATTGTTTACACGATTTAAGTCCCTTGGTATCCAATAATTTTAATGCGGAGTATATATGCGTCAGTTGTCCATGGTCTTTTGATTGTGGCGAAAGAACGCTTCCCCTATGTAAAGAAAAGAGGTTTTCCTAATGCTCTTGATAGATAACTGAGCCATTCTAAGTATAGTCGCTGGAATAAACAGTTGACAATGTTACACTGTCTTTGTGCGGAAAGTTCTCTGAGAAGGGAGAAATAGTCCGAGATGAAGGAACTGATATCACGCTGATGAAAGAACTTTTCACGTTATTTATGCTATTCTATTACTGTAATTCTTATACGCAATCGTTTATTTCATTCTTTTAAAACATATGGGTTTTGGTAGCGCTTAAAAAACGGCATCCAAGGAATTAGAACTGCAGAAATCATCTGCACTGCACCTGCTCTTGACATGGGCAATGACAATGTTAAAGCATTTGAGTCAAGCGCCCCAGGACAGAGAAACTTCTCAAATTCGCCTTTTGCATTTACGCCTCAAATTATACTTAGATGAAAAACTACTTGTCCAGACATACTGTGAGGTAGCAACTTTCCTCCGGCCTCCATTCGTCATTTAAAAATGATATCTGAAGATAAGAGACGTAAAGTCATGAATACGACACCCTCACAATTCTCCAATCCCACAATACACTCTAACGACATTTCCCTTTACTGCATTTCCAACCGTCTTTCTTCTTTGTTCTCGCTAGTGGGTTCGAACGGAACTGACTTACCTCTCGATCTAGAAATAGTTATCCCAATGTACTCTGCTCTTCTGGAAGTTACAAAAATAACATTTATTGTTCTGAAATGGGAGAGATGCTCTTTCCTACATGTTCCTCCACAACTGGTAGCACGCGAATCCTTGGGAATCCATGTTGTCCTAAATGAAAATTTGAATTTTTGCCATATATGCACTGAAATATGAATTTTGCTGTCCTCAGGTAAAAAGCAGAGAGGTATAATGAGGCTGGACATGTATTTCACAGCCCCACCCGATCAAAGAACAAATCTTGTTGTAGCACATAAATTCTGCTACTCCATCTGTTAAAGTTCTAGTTGTGCAATTTGAAAATGGGAGTGAGACATTCGGGTACCCTACACTCGATTTCATTCAACATCTACACCAAACAATCAGTAAAGCATACAAGGATAAATTTGTAAACAGAATACTAGGGAGAATATTAGGGAGAAGCTGAAAGGGTACAGCACCGCCTGACATTGAAAATAGGTGCAACATTCTTCGTTATTCTTGTCAGAACAACATATTTTTTGTGGGTAATAACTCAATTTCACTTAATATACCGAAGCCAGACACCACTGTAGGAAAGAAAAAAAGTCAACATTGTGATCTGTGTGGCATGGGGTAGATTTAAAATGCTGTTACAGGTAACATCAGCTACGTGATCGAAGTTTTTAGATTAGCTGCCATCCGATATATAGTATGTCATTGTCGTGGTGACAGTTATAATGAAGTATGGTTGTTCGGAATCTGGTGTTAGGGAAAGAGGCCACTGGCACCAAAGTTTCTAGCCCTTGTGTTGTCCCTTTCTCCCAGCTTGTATATTCTCAGCACACATTTAATTTTCATGTAAGCACAGATTCCTAACTAGCAAATTCTTTACTGTGTATATTGAACCATTCAGAGTGAGGCGGATTGTCCATGAAAATGCTGTACTGATTGAGACGATCAAGGGAAAATAATCGTGTGCGCTTCTTCACATTTCTAACATAAAATTATGGAATAGTTAAGGATAGATCAAAAGTAGGCGAGTTATTGTAGATAGGCAGTGTATTTATTTGTGGTGTGTAACGCTGTGCGGGGTCAAATCGAACATAAGAATTTACAGGTGGGGTGTCAGGAAGTGTGACGGAATAGACTGGTCGAATGAGTCATGAACAGGAGTCGACAGAGTGGTGTATGTACGAATTTTTTGTCATATGAATAAGGATCAAGCAGAAACGACGTGATGATTAATGAGTGGATAGAAATGGTAGATAGAGAGAGAAGCGACGTGATAAATAGTAGTGGATAAAGGTGATATTTAAGGAGAGAAGCGACGTGAAGCAGTGTGATTAATAAAGAGATATTCGACGTGATGAAACAGTGGTAAATATAGGTGAGTAGAATTGAATAATGTGGAGATGTCTTAGATGTATGTTACAGAGAGGCCTGTGTATGCTGCAATCGAGATTGATGCGAATGGAGAAGGAAGATCAGGAAATGATGGAGTAATGGACGGACAGAGAGTCGAAATACGAATGAAGAGATGAGGACAACTGCACAAAGTGAAAGGACACAAAGGGAGTCTGAGATCCAGATGGTGAACGTTGTGGAATACTGACGTAAGATGTAATATAACTGTAAATCTAATTCTTATCATAACATTTGCAATATTGCAAAAATAATATTTTGTTGTTGTTGTTGAAGCCTGGTACCAGTATAACTAATCAAAACGGTCCTAAGAATGTGTACAGTTATTTTGCAGGAAGAATGATGTGTATTTTTTGTTCTTAGATGAAATATCGTAACTCTAAGTTGATATTTAGCAGCATGAATAATCGGTAAAGTGAATGCAGAGGTAAGCCGATGGAGAGAGGTGCAAAAGTGAAAGGACGAAATCGGAGACTGGAATGCTATCTCCGAAACAACTCCATGTGTTATGTTGTTGAGTATAAGGAGCAAAGGTAAGTTATGTTGACGTGAGTGTGGTGGTGTTAAGGTTAGCTGACTGCTAGACCTATTCTGTTGGTGTATTAATGGATCAAATGAGAAGGAAAATGTGATGTCAGTTGACTGAGAGTCATAGAGTAGTGTGATCAAATGGTTCAAATGTCTCTGAGCACTATGGGACTTAACGTCTGCGGCCATCAGTCCCCTAGAACTTAGAACTACTTAAACCTAACTAATTTAAGGACGTCACACACATCCATGCCCGAGGCAGGATTCGAACCTGCGACCGTAGCGGTCGCGCGGTTCCGGACTGAAGTGCCTAGAACTGCTCGGCCACTCCAGCTGGCAAAGGTGTGTTGTATATTGTAGTTTTACGATCAACAGTCTCTAATATGTTCACTGTGATAGGATGTTAAAGTAGTCTACTACTTGATATTGTAACTATGAGCTGTATAGATTGTTTCTTATTCCTCTTTTTGTAACACTTTCATGTTTTGTATGAGGGACGACAGTTACAATCAATAGCACAAGTGTGGGCTGTATATAGAAAAGGGATAAATGTTGATGTTGTACGTGCAGAAAACTAGGGTGTATGATTTTATGTTTTTTAGAACAAAGATTCTTTTATTACCAATGTATCTAATAGATCATACATGTAATCAACGAGTATTTAAAGACTGTAAGAATAACCTTTTGTCTGTAATTTTGCGAGATGCACGGAAGGGTCTGACTGATTGGGTGTCGTAGCACTGAGGAGCCCATGCAGAACGCGTCCGTACCTACATAAAAATGCGTGAGGCCAAGCTGACATCAGCATGGGAGAGGCGACACAGCCACTGCGCTCCCCACTCCACTGTCGGTTGGTGTACACTCCTCGTGCCCGCTACAGCAGGTCAACGGCCTGGGGCGACGCGCACCTACCACTGCCATTCATAAGTTGCGCCACCCTTACGAATGGAGACAGTATCCCACAGAGGCAACAGCGGGTGGTTTTTCTGCTCAACGGCTCGCCTGGCGTCGGCGCGACGGTAGAATGAACGACGCGCGGTAGAGTCCGGCGGGGATTTTTTAACAGCAGCTATTAACTAGTACTGGACTGTGGAGCCGTGAAACAAGATGACTGCTCGTATGTCTCAATAAGTTGGAAAGTGAAGATCTGGTGTTTCCACATTGTGAGCGGTGGAAAAGATTTTTTCTTTAGCAGACAGGACGATTGGTTTGTTTTGTCTTGACATCTGGATGGTGGGATCCATAAACATTTGGGAGTGACTTGTTAAGTGTGCTTTGTAAAATGCATATGGGACGATAGTTATACATAAAGGGGACAGTTGTCGTTTGCTGACTAATTATTGTCTGAACACAAGAAACTTAAGTGGGACATTGACATTTGCATTTGTAGTAGGAGACATTTCTATAATTGGTGCGAGAATAAGTTTTGTTTGTTGAAACATAATGACTTTTAATTACACCATGAACTGAAAGGAAAGGACCGTGGGTAATAGTAGTTGTAGGGCCATTTCTGGACGGTAATCTGAGAGTGACTATGACATTTGAGTTTAATGTGATATACAGTTTACTGTTCAGTGTGTGTTCAAAATGCCGATTTGAGTGACCTAAAGACTTTCGTCCGGGTGACCATGGGAGAGCTTTGACATTGAGGCAGTGTTTCTAGGAAAACTGTCAGCAAATTTTTGACCCCAAGAAAGTCACAGAATGAAATGGTTCTGTGTGACTCACAAGATAGGGAATAATGTATTTGTATTTGTAATTGTGTAAATTTTTTATATGTTTTATTCCTGAAGGGACAGCAAGTGTAATCGTATTTCAGTAACATATGTGTTTAGAATTGTTAGTGTGTTTTTTTTGTTTGTTCTGGGTTATCAAGTTCATGTAGCATGTTTATTGGAATATTTGGTACAAGGATGCTTTAATTATTAGCCAGTGTCGTAATACTAACATAGCGGCTCTTGTTGCATTGGTCAGTAAGGTTGTCACAGGGGACAAGAGTTTGCATTGCACAACAAATATAGGAATTAACTGATGCATTTTGATGTCGTGGACAGTAATAATCTAGTTGGTGTGTTGACTGAAGCCACTTATTTGTATTATCACAGTGGTGATATTTCACATTGAAGTGTAATGGAGGCTAGTCGAAATGCAAGTTCTTGTGGTCTAAATATGTAACAACAGAGAAATGAGCAGTAGAGTAAAATACGAGAGCTACTGGTGGGTTCAGGCACTAATTGTTAACTATTTACTGCGGTTATTGATGAAAGTTGATGGACTGACTAGCTCAGCAGGAGGTATTTATACTGCTGGACGAGAATAAGGTTTAAACTCACAGTCGAGTAGTGGTGGAAATTGCTTAAGTGATGATAGTTAATGAGGTATGACATTGTGTCTTACATTGACTTATTATGTAACCAGTATGTAACTTGTGTTATATTTCATTGTTTCTTTCTCAGTTTAATTTCTCTGTAGGTGATGTACATTTTGCCGGCCGCGGTGGCCGTGCGGTTCTGGCGCTGCAGTCTGGAACCGCGGGACTGCTACAGTCACAGGTTCGAATCCTGCCTCGGGCATGGGTGTATGTGACGTTCTTAGGTTAATTAGGTTTAAGTAGTTCTAAGTTCTAGGGGACTTATGACCTAAGATGTTGAGTCCCATAGTGCTCATAGCCATTTTTGATGTACATTTTAAAGTAATGGTACAGAGCCTGACATTCTACATGTGACTAGTGTATGCAATTTTTTTTCTTTTGTTCACTTTGTATTGTATTTAGACATTGCTGTGTCGGAATCGATTCCCGGCGGGGTCAGGGATTTTTTCTGCCTCGAGATGACTGGGTGTTGTGTGATGTCCTTAGGTTAGTTAGGTTTAAGTAGTTCTAAGTTCTAGGGGACTGATGACCATAGATGTTAAGTCCCATAGTGCTCAGAGCCATTGGAACAATTTGAACCATTGCTGTGTAATGGTTATTACCCCGAAATTTATGTATGTCAGATTACTTGCTCTTTGTGGACGGTGAGCTATTTAAAATTTCATGAGTACAATTAGTATTTTTTTTATTTGTTATAGAATTAGTAAAGATTGAATTACTCCTAAGAACAATGGAGATACAGGTAACTAAGCAAATTTTTATCTCGCCATTTTTTTTATTTGTATGATGTAATGTTTTATTTGCCATTTGGATTGTTGTAAATTTGTATGTGTATGTTACTCCGGATTGTACAGAGTACAATAATGTGACAACTGTGTCAATATTTTGGTAAAGTAAGAGCATTTGGTCGTCTACATAAGGTCATGAGGGGCTAAGGTCTTCTTCTGATTATTATCGTGACTTACTACGTTTGTTCGAAAACAGCTTTCTTAAAAAAATGTTCGGAACTACCCTCACATTGCAAGGATAGTACCGTGAATTATTATCATTTTTTTTCCTTTTTGCACGGGTAGCCGGTGGTGAAAGGGTACAGTACCGCTCAACATTGAAAATAGGTACAACATTCTTCGTTATTCTTGTCAGAACAACATATTTTTTGTGGGTAATAACTCAATTTCACTTAATACACCGAAGCCGGATATCATTGTAGGAAAGAATGACAAATTATTTATGTAATTGATCACATGTGCACTCCTACAAAATAAATCATTACATCCCATTTGGTGAGATCTGTGAAATGAATAAATGTATGGTCGTCTCCTAACCGCAGATAGTGAATGTGCAATATATGATCATCTTTGAGATGGTCCTTTGGTCACCTTTGGTGGAACCAAAGAGGTGAAATTTACCAGAGATTTGAGCGCCTGAAATGTGGCTGACCAATACGGTAACATGGTGTTCCCCCACCTTGCCGGAGGTGCGAGCTGACCTGAAGAACGGCCGTGTTTCAGCACTCTGGCGCTGGATCTTGTATTGGTAAGACCTGTCTTAGGTGTGCTCCGTAAAAGACAAAAGAGCAGAGAGATGGTATGCATGTGAAATACTTAAGATTAGTGTGGAATAACTATTTCTCTATTTCAGGAAGTTTTGTGGGGAGAATTAAATGTCAGTCAGATAATATTAAGGGGATTGTAGCACTCTTCGGAAGTGACGAACGCTCACAATGAAAACATGTGTAGCATTAAGTTGAAATACTTGCGAGTGCTTGTACTAAGTAGAAATACTTCCGAGTGCTAAAGTCAAGCTGAATTACTATTAGGTTGGAAATATTTAAGAAATGGCGTGTGCGGGACTTGAAATTAGAGACGGGCACTTCGACGTGATGGGTACTGTAAGGAAAGTGCACTGTAGCGTTAGATAATTACAAAACCATAAGATAGAGAATCACCAATGTAAAGCCATGCCCTCTGGGCGAAGTTTCTCTTGTGTAATTCTAGTATAAAATGTAATGGTGTGTTTAGGTTATCTGTGAACCATAATAGAATTTATCTGAATAAAAAAGATAGTTAACAGAAAAAGATTGGTGGCCTTGTTCTTCGAATAGTGTGTAGTCATGATATCCAGAATTTATAACGTGTGTGCCATTCATATTCAGTGCGATGGCTACGTGTTGATCAAAGCCGTTGGGTGAGAAAGAAAATGTGGTATTGCCAGTGCGTAGTGAACAATCAGAGTTGTTTACATTTTTAATAGTCAGATGTGGGTTATCCGTATCCGTTGCGTAATATTCAAACAGGAGATTAATTTGTAGCTTAATTGTGGTTACTAGAGCTCACAATCAGTCACTGATGTATTGCGATAAATAAGAATAAATCCACTCGCCTGGCAGACCACTGATCTTGCAGGCCTGACTGCTTGATGCCACAGTATGAACAAGGCATATGGGTGCCTCTCAAAGCAATAATCATTTTGCAGTGTACGAGTGACACTGCAATTCTATTATAGACAGCAAAGAACTTGGAATAACACTTGAATGGAATAGACAGTGCCCTGGATAGGGATTATGAGATAACCCTCAATGGAACTAAATGAAAGGTAATGGAACGTAATCGAATTAAACCTAGCAGTACCATCGGATTTTCCGTAACCTGTTCACCAAACGGGGGGCGTAATGTATGATGAAGACAAAGATATACGGGTTTCGTTAATTTTCGTTGTCTTCTACGCACAACGTATATTTTAAAGATGTATTTATGCGTAAGAAGTGTCCTAAACCTGAAAATATGTATATGACACCTGTTCTGAAAATTCACATCCACTGACAAGACCTAAATTTTTCCTTTAATTTTTACTGAAATATTGAAAACAATTACATATCTGGCAGAAGAAATCATTAAATATAACAAATATATATTTTTTTAATTTTAAAATATAATGTACATGACTAGATTACAGTATTCTGAGAAGGTAGGCAAATAGTAACCCCTCCCCTCTCCCTTGGTATCACGTGGGTTAAATCAGGAAGTGTTATCGAATCTGATTACGAAGTGAGACACTAAACGGACTATTGGGCAGCAAAATAACTGAAGATGACCGAAGTAGAGAGGATATAAAATGAAGACTGACTAAAGCAAGAAAAGTATTATTGAAAAAAAGGGATCTGCTAACATCGAATATAAATTTTAATGTTAGGAAGTATTTACTGAAGGTATTTGTGTGGTTTCCAAGATGCTACTCCTGGCGGATGTAAAAATGAATGTGCGCAATGGAAACTACTGAACACGAAAATAAAGATTTGGCCCTGTCTTGCTACCCCTTGAAGCAGGTCTTAGGATCTCTTAACGGTGATATTATTTCCTCCTCCTTGCCCTTAACATATAAATTACAACATAAAAATAAATGAATGATTAAGGGAACTAGCAACTACTAGATTATAAATGTGGTTTCTGCTTATACATTTATTGTTGATTAAAACACCTTTATATATTACAAATGTTTATGTGTGGATGTGCAATGGACATAAAGAGATACAAATGAATTTCCTGACTAATATTATTGATAAACTGCCCAAATCTGCCGCTTTTTATGGCTACGTGATCTAATATAAAAAACGCGAGATGACTGATATCATCTACGTCCCAAACATTAGAAGACACTACTTTCAAAGATGATCTACAGTGGTGTGCAACCTCAGTGGAAATGAAACTTACACTATCACAGCTGATCAGCTTTATAGTCCTAATAAGCCCAAGCAATTAGCAATATCACCAAATGTAGTGCAGTGATGGATCTCGTGCGCGTGTGCGACGATGGAAGAACTCCCGCCACAAAATAAAAAACTCATTAACAGTAGGATGGGGGAAGGCGGTCCTCTGACTAGTATAATCTATTACTATCTTCTCCTCTCTGTATTCTACAGACAAGAAACGCGAACACCCAGCCGCAAGGACGGAATTCAGATAACGTTTCAACGTGACAATAGACAGGAGAAGCGCTCTCAGTCACTGAACGCTGCGTACTCAACGACGATTCCCTACCCGGAAGTGAAGTCCAGAATCGTCTAAGTTAGCAACACCTTCGGTCACCTAAAGCAACTTCCCAGTGCCTTGTGCCCATATACCATGATAATCAAGCTTTAGTGATTTTGCCCACATTTGTCCTAGCATGATAAACGAAATCTGCGACAGGATTTCACTGGTGACAGCTTCCCCGAGCTTGAACATTATCCCCCTGGGTTCCATAGCTACGCATGGTTAACACCTTATAGACTTCCAGACAATGAGCTACACTCATTGATGGTAGGCAAAAATAATGTTCATATTAACACATACTCAGAACACAGTCAGAGTTTACTTGCCACATGTCACACTTGAAAACAGAAATAAAAAGCTGCTAAAAGGTGCACTGACTCGACGTGATACTTGCAAAGGGGGAAAAATAGAACATGCAGTGTACTCACCCACTGCATACTGATGCTGTGTGTCGACGAAACTGCAACCCTGAGGTAGTCGAGAGTCATCGTCTCCAGGGAGGGTGGCTGGTAAGGCTCCCCTGTCATTGAAATTTAGACGTGACACACACTTATGACATTATAATGTGGAGGTCCACGATGGATTGCCTCTACACGTGGAGGTCTGAGTTGAGGAGATGAATTGTTGTTGGGATTATGATCGATGGCTGCTCATAAAAACTTCACTATTAGTCATACATTTTACTGAAGAACAAACTAGAACATTCTGTGGTGCAACGTCCTCCACAGCGTGTGCTGGAGACAGCGTGTGTTAAGGAACTGACGCCACAGGTGGCCATGGTCTCAAACGACTGCCTTCAATGGCCGAAGGCTAATTGCACCTGGTAGTTGGCCGACAGGCTGGAAGATGCCAAGTTCACAGCACTGATCTTAAAACCAGCAGCATTAGCCCACAGTTAGTGGAGGCCAAATCTCGTGATGGCTGCTGGTAGCCTCATCTCGCCTCGTGGAGCGGCAACACCTCTCCTCTTAAATAGTAGCTACCTTTTACTGATAATAATGGTAATTTATTTTGGGATGGAGCGCACATGCTTTGCAAATCACAGATTGCAAATATGTAGACGATAAGAAGTTTGCTGATTGGATGTCTAGTTACTGGCTTACCAACGAATTTCTCCTGTGTCGTCGTTATGGCGGTGCCAGCTAGTTTCCTGGAGCACAATGTGGGAATCTGCCAGTGGCACTGCTGCATCTGACGTAATTGCGTTACGTCGGCGCTCAGCTGGCCCATTCCCAAGATCTTTTGCAACAGCCATGGCAACATCACAATTTTACTCAGTAGCGCCGAAAAATAGTGGGGGCACTGCAGATCGAATAACTGATAAGACGATACTGAGTCGAACCGGGGAAAACAAGAAATTTATGGCAGAACTTCCTCTCATGGGGCATATCCGGAGGCATCAAGGACGTTTCAGGTTGGTAGGTAATGGAGAGAAATGTGTATATGTGGGCGTTGGGGAGAGGGTGGGGGTGTTAAAATTGTAGAGGGAGACAAAGTCTTTAATGCAGTAAGCAGGTTCAAACTGATGCACGTCGCATTAGCTGTGCAGCGCTGAAGAGGCTTGCACAGAATAGACTAGATTGGGCATCTGCATCAAACCAGTCTTCGGACCGAAGACCACAATAACAACATTGTGGAAGGGGGCAGCAGGGAGAGGTTAGGCTTCTGGTCCACAATTTCCGAGTTATTTACTGGGATAAGTTGCGAGTAAGTTAGAACTAATGTGATTCAGCGTTCTCGGCTGTTGGAATGGCAAAATATGTATATATATTGTTCTAAATTAACGGCGCTGCCCATTCTCGAATGAGAATAGATATTTATCTCACACTGTTGGCCGATGCAACCAACTGATGTAGCGGTTCTTGTATAATTTGGGTGTTGTAAACAGAAGTATCTCTGGTATGACGTTAAACTGCAACCACACATGGAGTGACCACAGTATAAGTGGTCCCTGTCCAACAATAGCATCAAGGTGGATAGGGGAGTGGAAGTTGTGAGCTGTAACTGTTACCTTGTGTGCTTGCGAAGGTGGAAGGACGATAGAGAATGTAAAGGAAACAGTCGTGATCACCTACCACTTACCAGCAGGTAGTCAGCTCAGTAATGTCAATTGACATTAACCGAGCTGTGGTTGTGAATTCCTCTTGTGATTTCCTATTACTCCGGGTTGGTGTTCGAGAGGAACACAAAGTTACAGATGTGGCTCCAATTAAATTTTCATAAGGGAAGTGCACAACGTGATCGGCCAATCGCATTATGCGGTATAGTAAATTGAGTATCGAACTTCGTTTCCGAATGACTGTAGGTTCTTTGGTGCACCATAAAAGATCTGATAAATTGCTAATCAGTACTTGGATCACACCAACGGCGGACGGGCTCCAAGTCAGCAGTTTTGCATTTCTTTCACGAATACCTGTATACAAAGCTGATAAAGACATTAATAAAAGAGATATGTTTAGTTTGTTAAATTAATACATCTGAAAGGTATTAATTTAAATATACGTAAATATGAGGGTCATTTGAAAAGTCTGTGCAAAGTCCGAGAGATGCCACCACCGGCGCCTAACGAGGTCATGTTTAGTTAGTAGCATGTTTGGAAAGAACGCATACCAAGTTTCAGTAATATTGGTCAATTTCTTTGTGTTATGCATTCGTGTGAGTCAAGGAAGTAGAGTGATTGTCAAACAATGGACGAAAAAGAATCTCGTGTGGTGATCAAACTTTACTTTATGAAAGGCAAAACGCCTCAGGAGACTAAAGAGAAGCTTGATAAACATTACGGTGACTCTGCGCCTTCGATTACAACAGTTTATAAGTGATTTCAAAATTTTAGGAGTGGCCATATGGACACAAGTGATGGTGAACGAGCCGGCCTGAGTGGCCGAGTGGTTCTAGGCGCTACAGTCTGGAACCGCGCGATCACTACAGTCGCAGGTTCGAATCCTGCTTCGGGCATGGATGTGTGTGATGTCCTTAGGTTAGTTATGTTTAAGTAGTTCTAAGTTCTAGGGGACTGATGACCTCAGATGTTAAGTCGCATAGTGCTCAGAGCCATTTGATGCTGAAATTTCTGGATACCTTGTGGAAGTTACGACTTCAGAAATCATTGATAAAGTCCATGATAAGGTGATGGATGACAGAAGAGTTAAGGTGCGTTAGATTGCTAGTGCTGCGGGCATCTCGAAGGAACGGTTACATAATATTTTGCGTGAACATATGGACATGAGAAAGCTATCCGCAAGATGCGTTCCGCGATTGCTCCCGCTTGACCAAAAACAGAATTTTGCGAAGTGTTGCAAATATGGTTACAACTGTTCAGAAGAATCCGCAGGACTTTGAGCGTCGTTTCGTCACTGTGGATGAAACATGGATACCTTACTATGCTCCTGAGACCAAACAACAATCTAAACAATTGGTTACCAAGGGAGAATCTGCACCAAAATAGGCGAAGACCATTCCTTAGGCCGGAAAGGTTATGGCGACTGTGTTTTGGGATTCGCAAGGGATAATCCTCATCGACTATTTGGAAAAGGGTAAAAGTATTACAGGTGAATATCATTCATTGTTATAGGACCGTCCTTTCCCATCGTGACAATGCAGCAGGACAAACCTAAGCAATTCTGGTGGCAAAATTAATGGGAATATGATTCCAGCTCGTTTAGCATACCCCCTATTCTCCAGACTTGGCTCCCTCAGACTAATATTTGTTCCCCAATTTGAAGAAATGGCTGGCGGAACAAATATTTTATTCAAACGAGGAGGTGATTGCAGCAACTATTAGCTATTTTGCAGCGTTGAACAATTCCTATTATTTAGAAGGGATCAACAAATTAGAACCGCGTTGGACCCTTGAAGGAACTTTTCGAACGCCCCTCGTATATTCACTGTTCTTAAGAGCTAACAAGATAGATGCATTCATAGCGAAAGCTGAAGAACAAAGGACGATACGAAACTGGAAGCTGATGGCAGAAAAAAATGTGAAAGTTTCTCTGTTCTTCATTATTGTAGAAAGTATTACATGTACTTATTAACATTTGTGGTCCTTCTGGTACACAAATATTTCATAAACATAAAGAAAGAAATTTTTTTTGGTGTCTTACATTTTCCTTCGATATACTTTACTACGATAATGGCTGTTACATGAGTAGTCATTTAAGTCGTCAGTACAACAAAATTACATGATTGGTGTATACAAGAAAAAACAATACAAAATTTGACAGGTTGCAAATAAACAAATAATTTTCATTGGCACAAGAGATATTTTTACAAGATAAAGTGACTTAAAATTTCAGAGGAAACATTGTTCTGAGGATAAGAGGTAAGTCAGTTCAGGGACGTTTCTGCCCATGGGAATTGATGCAGCCACTGCTGGAGTGACATCGCAGTTGGCTTGTGTGATGTCAATCGGTCGGTGACAACAGGATGAGTGTGAGTTTGGTTGAGCTCTTTGTCGCAGAGGTGGGCATCGAGGCGCGGCCCCATCCAGGACCGTAGCTATGACAGCCGTTCGAGCCTTGCCTCGCGCTGACTGTACAGGCGGGACAGCCGCACCGAGGTCCGACGGGCCGCACGGTGCAGAGTCATGCGGCGACACTGGGCTACAGCAGTCTCGGGCCGAGCGAGTCCCTGACGTCACCCCAAGAGACGAGCAGTGCAGTTGCGAAACAACTTGTATGCCACGGGCTAAGCAGAGTCACGTACAGCCCGCGGGCCGCGGCCTCACTGCTCCGCACTGTGCGAGACTGTGACGTCACTGCATCAGTGGCTTGCGCAAGCACTGGCGTGCTGCTGCCTATGTGCTGTTGGCAGCACTGACCGCAGCTGTGAGCGACGGGCTGCGATCCTTCAGTAGATCAGTGTTTAGTGGGATGGTGGGATTTCTTCATTATTGTCGTAACGCACAAAATGAGATTGGAAACTAAACGTGGTCTGGAGAGGAAGGAGCGCATGTCAGGAAAAAGGGTAGTAAAAGAAAAATCATTGATGAGTGGAGAACCACACAGCCTGAAGCGTATCTCAAAAGTTCAGTTTGGACCGTGTTAAAGCCTATTTTGGATGGCGTTAGGAAATGCGTTCATTTTGTTTGCAGTTCGCTGTGCTGTGAAATTTACTCTCATGCTAAAGGATCAAGTGGCACTTCGCACATTACTCGCCATCCATGCGCGTCTAATAAACAAGGGTCTTATGTGGACGTAAACAAAAGTGGTCTTCTTAATGCTCTCGATAGATCACTGAGCCAGTCTAACGATACTCGCTGGAATAAGCAGCTGACAATGTTAGAATGTCTTTGTGCTAAAAAGTCTCTGAGACGGGAAGAATAGCCCGAAATGAAGGAACTGATATCACGCAGATGAAAGAACTTTTCACGGTATTTATGCTCTTCTATTGCTGTTATTTGTAAACGCAATCGTTTATTTTAAAGCGTTTAAAACATGTGGGTTTTTGTAGTTCTTCAAAGCGGTGTCCAAGGAATTACAACTGGAGGAATCACCTACACTGAACCTTCTGTTGACGTGGACAATGACAATGTTAAAGCATTTGAGTCAAACGCCCCAGGACAGAGTAGCTTCTCAAATCGGACTTTTACATAAACGCCTCAAATTATACTTAGATAAAAAGCTATTTGTTCAGATATACTGTGTGGTAGCAACTTTCCAATGGCCACCATTCGTCAGTTAAAAATGATATCTGAAAATAAGAGGCGAAAGTCATAAAAAGGATACAATCTTTTTCCTTCTTCGTACTTCTCCAATCCCACAATACATTCTAACGACATTTCCCTTTACTGCATCTCCAACCGCCTTTCTCTTTGTTCTCGCTTGTGGGTTCGAAAGGATCTGGCTTACCTTTCGATCTAGAAATAGTTATCTCAATGTACTCTGCTCCTCTGGAAGTTACAAAAATATCATTCAGTGCACTGAAATAGAAGAGACGTTCATTCCTACATGTTCCTCCACAACTGGTAACACGTGAATTCTTGGGAATCCATACTGTCCTAAATGAAAGTTTGAATTTTTGCCATATTTGCACTGATATATGAATTTTGCTGCCCTCAGGTAAAAAGAAGAGATATATAAAGAGGCTGGACATGTATTTCAGATTCCCCCCACCCCTCTCCGCCACAAAAGAAAAAAAAAAAAAAAAACAAATCATGTTGAAGCACATAAATTCTACTAGTCCATCCGCTGGATATCTAGTTGTACAGTTTGAAGATGGAAGTGAGACATTTGGGTAGTCTACACTCGATGTCATTCGACATCTACACCGAACAAGCAGTAAAGCATACAAGGATAAATTTGTAAACAGAATTAAATACTTGGGAGATGCAATAAACATTCTGAAGTTTACCGGTGACACTGCAGTTCTGTCAGAGTCAGCAAAGAACTTGGAATTACAGCTGAACAGAATAGATAGTGCCCTGGAAAGGGGTTGTAAGATACCGCTCAATGGAACTAAATGAAAGGTAATGGAACGTATTCGAATTAAACATAGCAGTACCAACGGATTTTCCATAACGTG
Organism: Schistocerca americana; assembly: GCF_021461395.2. Classification (NCBI taxonomy): domain Eukaryota; kingdom Metazoa; phylum Arthropoda; class Insecta; order Orthoptera; family Acrididae; genus Schistocerca; species Schistocerca americana. Next base: position 495,371,537 of record NC_060130.1, on the reverse strand, counting down.
TACAACAAAAGCGGGTCGTAATATACGACCAACACTAAGATATACTGCTGTCGTTAATTTTCGTTCTCTTTTAAGCACAACATACTTTTAAAAGATATATTTATCTGTAAGAAGGGTCCTAAACCTGAAAATACGAATATAACACCAGTTCTGAAAATTCACATCCACTGACAAGACCTAACGTTTTACTGAAAATTTTAAAACAATTACAGAATCTGGTAGAAGAAATCTCTAAAAATCACAAATATATTATTTCCAAATTTTAAAATATAATGTATATGACTAGATTACAGTATTCTAGAATGGTAGGCATAGAGTACCTCTTCCATCTCCCTTGGTATTGCGAGGGTTAAATTAGGTAGTGTTAAGGAATCTGATTACAAAATGAGACACTAAAAGCACTTTTGGGCAGAAGAATAATTGATGATGACCGAAGTAGAAAGGATATAAATTGAAGACTGACTATAGCAAGAAAAGTATTAACGAAAAGAGGGGTTTGCTAACATCGACCATAAATTTAAGTGTTAGGAAGTATTTCTTGAAGGTATTTGTATGGTTTCCAAGATGCTGCTCGAGGCGGATGTAAAAATGAATGTGCGCAGTATAAAATACTGAACGCAAATATAAAGTTTTGGTCTTGTCTGACTACCCCCTGAAGCAGATCTTAGGATCTCTTAACGGTGATATTTTTCCTCCTTCTTGCTCTTTAACATATAAATTGCAACGTAAAAATAAATAAATGTTTAAGGGAACTAGTAACGACTAAATATTAATGTTGTTTCTGCTTATACATTTATTGTAGATTGAAATCCCTTTATATATTACAACTGTTTATATGTCGATGTGCAATGGACATAAAGAGATACAAATGAATTTCCTGACTAACATTATCGGTGAATTGCTCAAATCTGTCCCATTTATGGCTACGCTATCTAATATAGGTAACGTGAGATGACTGGCTTCATCTACGTCCCAAACACTAGAAGACACTACTATCAAAGATGATCTACAGTGGTGTGCAATCTCAGTGGAAACGAAACTTACATTATCACAGTTGTTCACCTTTATAGCCCTAATAAACCGAATCAATTAGCAATATCACCGAATGTACTGCGTCCCTTGCGTCGGAGTGATGGTTCTCGTACACGGCTGCGACGATGGAAGAACTCCAGCCACAAAATAAAAATCTCATTAAACACTAGGATGGCAGAAGGCGGTCCTTTGACTGGTATAATCTAATATTATCTTCTCCTCTCTGTATTCTACAGACGAGAAACGCGAACTCCCAGCCACAAGGACGGAATTCAGATAACGTCTCAACGTGAGTATTGACAGGAGAAGTGCTCTCAATCACTGAGCGCTGCGTACCCAACGACGATTCCCTACCCAGAGCCGAAGTCAAGAATCGTATAAGTTAGCAACACCTTCGGTCACATAAAGCAACTTCCCAATGCCTTGTGGCACTATATCATGCAAATTAAGCCTTAGTGATTTTGCCCGCATTTGTCCTATCATGATAAACGAACCTTGCGACAGTATTTCACTGGTGACAGCTCCCCCCAGCTTAGAAATTATCCCCCTGAGTTCAACCGCGCGTCATCACAAGTCAGTATTGGTATGATGCTTGATGAGAAAGTCTAGCCCTGGGATTGCACAGCAGCCTTCGCCTGCATCACCCATTACACTGCAAGTGTTGTCACTTTTGTCAATCTCCTAACCCACTGGCACAAGCCTTGTCGGCCCAGTCATAAACCTTACAAACACATTTTCTCTTTCTTCTCCTCCCACCTTCTGAGGAGGCAGTGCCGTTACAGATGGTGCCGAATCTGCGTTCTTCGGAAATACTAAATGCGTCTGTACCATTTCAGTACCCAAAACATCTGCAATAAAATCAGCCTTAATGATAGCTTTCTGTGTCATCTAGTAAGTATCTACAATAAAATTACTGTCGGCAGTTGCACTCTGCAAGACACAAAAACCATCGGCACATGCGCTTCCCTGCACATCTGGTCCAGACTGCTGAAATTCGCAACCTCTGCACTAGGGTATCTCTACTAATTATGCAAACAACAAACGAGGAGAACAATACAATACAACGACAAAGCCACTTAATCTAATTCCATTGTAACACTTACTGTAACTTTTCCGCTTGGGCATGTACTCATGACTACTACTTTACGTGCTTAAACGTAATGATTCACATTTATTACTCGAAATGAAATACATCCCCCATTCAAAACTGAGTAAAGTACCACAAAACTCCGACTTCTGAACAAAACTCATCTTCCCCTCCTAAGAAGCTACACATGGTTAACACCTTATATCCTCGCAGACAATGAGCCACACCCATTGATGGTAGGTAAAAATAATGTTCATATTTACACATCCTCAGAATAGAGTCTGAGTTTACTTGCCACATGTCATACATGAAAACAGAACAGAAAAGCTGGTAATAGGTGGACTGACTATACGTGATACTCGCAGGGGAAAAAAAAAGAACAGTCAATGCAATCACCCACTCCATAGTGATGCTGTCTGTCGACAAAACTGCAGCCCTGAGGTAGTCGAGAGTCATCGTCTCCAGGGAGGGTGGGTGGTAAGGTTCCTCCTTTCACTGAAATTTCGTGGTGACACACACTTCTGACATCAAAATGCACAGGTCACCTCATGGCGAAGCAGGCAGCAAAAGACTTCGCAAGCGGCCGCACGTAAGGCCTCCCCGGTTTGTCTGACAATCAGGTTCCAGGTGCTGTCTGTGGCTGACAATGTCGCTGAGCCGGATGCTCTCGCATGTCCTGTTTCAGAGGAAACCACTCGAACTGCAAGATCCGGACAATCGCAGTGGGTGGGATTATTGGCATTTGGGAGCTCCAACATTATGCGCGTTATGGGGCCCCTTAGGGCCTTGCTGACAAGGAGGGTAAGAAAATCAATGTGCATGCCGCGTGCATACCTGGTGGAGTCATTCCAGATGTGGAAAGGGTCCTCCCGGATGCCACGAAGAGCACAGGGTGCAGCAAACTGCAGGTGGTTGCTCACGTCGGTACCAATGATTTGTGTCACGCGATAGAACACTAAATCATTCGCGGCAAGCCAAAACGCGGCGAAGCAGCGGGAGCGCAAGGCGGCGGGCGCAATAGCTGCAGGAGCGACAGATGGGTGCGGACATGTAGCAGTTCCACTGGGGAGCGGATGCTGAGCGGCTGCGAGCGATATGAAGCAAGGAAAGACCAGAGCGCGTGTTTGTGAGAGTGTGTGGCAACTTGCTCATCTGCGACTTAAACATACGCACAAAGCATTCAGCTTCGCCATTTGACTAGGGGTGGAACGGGGCTGAGGTCAAATGGCGAATGCCATTAGCAGTACAGAACGCTTCAAACTCTGAGGACACAAATTGGGGGCCATTGTCGGAGACAATAACTTCAGGAAAGCCCTCAATGCAGAAAATAGTCGTCAAACCCCAAATAGTACTGGCAGATGTAGTAGAAGAGATAGGTAGAACAAACGGAAAGTTGCTGTACGCGTCAATGTCTATCAAACGGCTGTCGCAGAAACGACCCGCAAAATCAATATGAACTCGCTGCCAAGGCGCAGTAGGAGTCGGCCACGCAAAGAAGCGCTGGCGGCGAGCAGATTGATGCTCCACGCAAGAGCGACAGTTAGCAAGCAAATTCTCAATACGTTTATCAATGCCGACCCAAGTGCAGTGACGACGCGCTAATTGCTTCATCCGCACTATAAACCAATCACCAGCGTGCAGCAAGCGGAGAATCTCCGACTGCAACGAACGAGGTAAAACCACACAAGGCTGATCATTGTCAGTTCCTAACAAATAACACCGTGGTGTACAGACAAGTTGTGACATTACGCAAAGTAATGTCGAACATGTGGATCACGAGTCTGCGTAGCATATGAAGGCCATTGAGCACGAATATACTGTAAAAGAATCTGTTGAAGCAACGGCGGCTGTCACGGGAGCAATGCGAGGAAAATCCACTGCAAAACCATCAGCTAATTCCTTATCTTGTGAATCAATAAACATGCATGACAATTCGAAAGAATCAAACACTTCGTCAGGACCGATAGGCAGACGAGACAAAGCATCAGCATTGCCATGCTAGACTGTGGACCGAAACAAAATTTCGTAAGTGCAGTTAGAGAAAAACAAAGACCAACGTTGCAACTTTTGTGCGGTATGGTCCGGAACTGGCTTTGACGGGTGGAACAACGACGTCAAAGGCTTATGGTCGGTGACCAAATAGAACTTGCGACCGTACGAAAAATCATGAAACTTTGTCACACCGTATGCAAGAGCTAAAGCCTCTTACTCGATTTTAGAATAATTTTGCTGGGCAGAATTGAAAACTTAGAGGCAAAAGGTATCGGGCTATCGACAGACTTAACGCGGAGTGAGAGAACCGCTCCGATGCCGTCAGAAGATGTGAGGGCGAGGGGTGGATACCCTGTTCGTTAATCATATGTGCTAAATACTGAATCTGAGTTTCAAAAAAGTTGCACTTACCCCTGTTACACTTTAGTCCTGCCTGCTAAAATACAATAAATAACTCACGCAAATTCTGCAAATGTTGGTCAGGTGTGCGACCTGATACCACTATATCGTCCAGACAATTTGAGCAACCAGGGACAGTGGCCCACAACTGCTGCAAATAAGACTGAAAAATAGCAGGAGCCGAAGCACAACCGAACGGAAGGCGGTGTAACTTGAACAATCCAAGGTGGATGTTGATCACAAAATAGCGTTGCGGAGACGGCCACGCGAGACAATTCGTGAATTAGGAATCTGAAAGTATGCGTCCCGCAAGTCAATCGTGCAAAAGAATTTTCCCGCATAAATCTTATCAAAGATATCTTCAGGACGCAGTAAGGGGAATGTAGCTACCACTGTCTGGGGATTTACTGTAGACTTAAAGTCATCACATATACGGAGACGACCGTTTGGTTTCTTCACACACAAAGGCGAAGCCTATGGCGAAGCAGAAACAGGTTCAATGACATCAATGTCTTGCAAATGCTTAAGTTTAAAAGCTACGGCGTCGGGCAGTGCGTGCACTACTGGGCGCTCACGATGGAATATAGACATGGCATTGTCTTTAATTACAACATGAGCTGCAAAGTCTGTGGCACAACCAAGGCCATCAGAAAAGAGTTCAGCAAAATCATCGCATAGTGCGGCAACACTGCCTGCATGGTCAATAGCGTTGATGCAAAGTACATTGTCCTGAATTGCGAGGCCAAAAAGTTCAAATGCGTCCATGCCAAAAATATTCGTACCATCACTAGAGCAGAGCACATGGAAAGACACTGTACGTGTCGTGGCACCATACGTTGCTAGCAAACTACACACGCCAAGCACTGAGATTTCCTGTCCAGTAAGTGTAGTCAGGGTGGAATGTGAAGGATGAAGCGGGAGTGAATAAAGCAAGTCTTACATCGATTTCTTCAGTAAAGAGACTGACGCACCAATGTCCAGCTGCATGCGAACAGAGCGAACACAAATGAGCAAAGTGACAAAAAGTTTCCTCGCAACGCGCTGAATGCGAGAGAAAGTGAATGGCAAAACTTGATTCACACGACGAGCTGTCGAAGCACGTGAAGCAGAAGGCTTTGAATAAATGTCATAACATCCATAGGCTGATGTGAATCATGATTATGGCGGTTGCCGTTGCGGAGACGGCCACGCGAGACAATTCGTGAATTTGAGTTTCTCTTACTACACACAGCTTTCACATGTCCTTTCTTATTACAAAAATAACACAGTGCTTGGCGGGATGGGCAACCGTCCCTTCGGTGGGCACGAAAGCAGTTCGGACATGATTTCAGTTTCTTAGTGGGTGCCTGGTGTGAAATTTGTTTACTTGCGCGCGAGCGACGCGGCGTGGCTGGCCGTCCTGGCGGGTGGGAGGGCACGTGTTGTGCCGCGCTAACAGTACACACACCCGGGGGAACGTAGAAGTAGCCATGTCTGATGTATCTTGTCGGTCTAGCAAGTCCACTTCCTGCAAAGACGGGTTTTTAAATCTGAGGATTTGTTCGCGGATGCAGTGATACGCCATGTTCTGCTCAACAGTGCCTCTAATAATTACATCCGCATATGAGCGTCCACACGAGTAATTAAAGTCACAATCAGAAGTTAGTCCCCGAAGGCCCGCTAACCAAGCTTTATTCGATCGAGTAGAGCCACGCCGGAGGCGAAATAATTTGTAGCGTGCAGCTACCACATTTACACTATCACAAAAGTGAGAGTTCAAAGCATCAATTACTTCATCGTAAGTTTTAGTTTCTGGGCGGGCGGTGGGAAACGATGTCACGAGCACACGCTACAATACAACACCCGCGATGACAATGAAAAACGCAAGCCGCTCTGTACCTGGCATGTTGTAAGCTGCGCAGTGTGCCTCGAGCTGTACGATGTATTCTGGCCAGCGTTCAACGTCAGGATTGAAGGCACGAAATGGCGGTGCCGTCGCCGACGGCGTCGGTACAGGCGGTGGCGTCGGAGGCGCCGAAGTAGCTACAAAAAAAAATGGCTCTGAGTACTATGGGACTTAACTGCTGTGGTCATCAGTCCCCTAGAACTTAGAACTACGTAAACCTAACTAACCTAAGGACGTCACACACATTCATGCCGGAGGCAGGATTCGAACCTGCGACCGTAGTGCGAAGTAGCTACAGTTTGTAGTGTGACCATTCCATTTATGGCAGCAAGCAGCTGCGTCAGTTGCTAAGCCTAAACACGTGCAACATTGGACAGCGAAGCCGGGCATATCACAAAAAGCTAAACGAGTACCGAGTAAAAATGGAAATGAGAGGAGAGGAAAAAAATTGTAATCCTTGTTCGTCTCTAAGTATTGTACCCCGCCTGGAAGGCGGCGAGTAGGTCGGCTCCTGCAAACTGAAAGGTTGGCCGAATGAAGGAAGTGAGTAAGAGCAGGATAAGCTGAAAATCTCTCGGTACTGCTTTTAGAAATGGTATTACTTTATCACAGTATTAACTGAATACATATCTTCGCACTGAAGTGGGAAACCTTAGACCAGTCGTAAGTAGTACATAGTCTCAATAGCAAGCGAAATGTCCTGGCCGTCTGCTCTTGATCAAAATGGGAAGAATCTGACGCGGAGCTCATAGACCCCCCACAGCACCGGCTAGAGGGAGCTGTCGTCGGTGTCTGTCGTAGTGCCAACTTAAGAACTTCCACCTACGCCGTGTCATCGTAGCTATCGATACCACAATCACAATTTTAATCAGTAGCACAGAAAATTAGTGGTGGCACTGCAGATCGAATAACTGGTATGAAGATACTGAGTCGAACTAGGGAAAACAAGAAACGTATAGCACGACTGAGTTTCATAGGGCATATCCTGAGGCACAAAGGAATTGCCAATTTGGTAATGGAGAGAAGTGTGTATATGTGGGTGTTGGGGAGGGGGTGAAGTATTAAAATTGTAGAGGGAGACAAAGCCTTGAATACAGGTAGCAGGTTCAAACTGATACACATTGCATTAGCTGTGCAGCGCTGAAGAAGCTTGCACATAATAGACTAGCTTGGGCAGCTGCATCAAACCAGTCTTCAGACTGAACACCACAACAACAACACTGGAAAAGGGGGCGGGAGGGAGAAGTAGGCTTCTGGTTCACAATTTTGCAAGTTCTTAACTGGGAAAACTCATGAGAAAGGTAGGTCTCGTGTGATTCAGCACCCTCAGATGTTGACATGGCAAAAGACGTTTCTGTATTGCTCTAAACTAACGGCGCTGCTGATTCTCTTATGAGAAAAGCTATTTATCTCATACTATTGGCCGATGCAACGAACTGAGGTAGCGGTTCTTGTATTCTTTTGTTGTTGTAAACGGAAATGTCTCTGGTATGACGTTAAATCGTATACACATGTGGAGTGACCACTGTACAAGCAACAATAGCAGCAACCTCTCTGCAAGGTCGATGAGCCAGTGGAAGTTGTGAGCTGTAACTGTTACCTTGCCTGCTTGCTAAGGTGGAAGGAAGATAGAGAATGTAAAGAAAATAGTTGCGATCACCTGCCACTTACCAGTAGGTAGTCAGATCAGTACTGTCAATTGAAATTAACCGAGCAGTGCTTGTTGATTCTTGTTGTAATTTCTTATTACTCCTGGTTGGTGTTCGAGAGAAACGTAAAGTTACAGATGTGGATCTAATGTGATTTTCATACCGCAAGTGCATAACGTGATCGGCCAATCGCTTTATGCTGTGTAGTTAATTGACTATCGGACTTTGTTTGTGAAAGACTGCAGGTTAAGCGGTGCACCATAAAATAACTGATAATTGTTAATCAATTTTTGCATCACACCAATGGCAGACTGGCTCCACGTCAGCAATTTTGCATTTCTGTCATGAATAGATGCACCCAAAGCTGATAAAGACGTTAATACAAAGCGATATGTTTAGTTTGTTAAATTAATACATCTGAATGGTATTAATTTAAATAGACTTAAATATATTCATGGTTCTTACAAGCTAATAAGATAGATGCTTACATAGCGAAAGCTGAAGAACAATGGACGATAAGAAACAGGAAGATATTTCCTAGCTGACCGCAGTAAAAATGTGAAGGCTTCTCTGTTCTTTATCATCATAGTAAGTATTACAAGTACTTATTAACATTTGTGGACTCTCAGCTACACACACATTTCATAAACATAAAGAAAGAAAAATTTTCTTCGTGTCTTATATTGGCCTATGATACATTTGATTATGACACTCGCCATTACAAAAAAGGTCATTCAAGTAGCAAGTACAACAAAACTACTAGATTGGTGCATACAAGGAAAAACAATACACAAATTCACATGTTTTAAATGAACAGTTTGACAAATCATTTTCATTCACTCGGGAGATATTTGTACAAGATACACTAACTTAAAATTGGAGAGGTATCATTATTCTGAGGATAGGAGGGTAAGTCAGTTCAGTGACGTGTCTGCCCATGGGTATTGATGCTGCCACTGCTGGAGAGACGTCGGAGTTGGCTTTTATGGTGTCAATCGGTCGGTGACAACAGGCTGAGAGTGAGCTTTGGTTGTGTAGTTTGCAGTAGAGATGGAGATCGCGGCACAGCCCATGCAGGAGCGTAGCCATGACATCCATGTGAGCCTTGCCTAGCGCTGCCGGTTCAGCCGCATCGACGTCCGACGGGGCGCACGGTGTAGAGTCGTGCACAGAGGCCCGGCTCGCGTGCTGCGGCCGCAATGGACTGCAGCAGTCTCGGGCCGAACGAGTCCCTGACGTCACCCCAAGGGCCGAGCAGTGTTGTTGCGAAAGAACCTGTATGCGACGGGCTCAGCAGAGCTGCGCATGGAGACGCAGTCCACGGGCTGTTGGTAGTACTGACCACAGTTGCGAGCTACGGCCTAAGAGCGGTGAGTGGAGCAGTGTTTAGTGGAGTGGTGTCATTTCCTCATTTTTGTCGTAACGCACAAAATGAGTGAGGAAAGTAATATGGATTGCAGAAGAAGGAGCACATGAGAATAAAAAGGGAACTACAAGAAAAACTAACGAGTGGTGAGTAGAGAACCACACATCCTGAAGCGAATCTTAAAAGTTCAAATTGGACCGTGTTAAAGCCTATTGTGTATGGCGTTAGGAAAAACGTTCATTTTGTTTGCTGTTCGCTGTGCGGTGAAATTTACTCTCATGCTGAAGGGTCAAGTATCACTTCACACATTTCTCGCCATACATGCATGTCTAATAAACAAGGGTCTTGTGTGGATGAGAAACGACTTCCTAAATCTGCTCAGGAGATAACTGTCGATAAAAGTGTGGCTATGTGGGCACGAGACATAAGGTCGTACAGAACGATAAGAGATGAAGGTGTTACAGATCTTGTGCAGATGTTAGTTGACACTGCAAAGGACATTATATATCACCCCACAACTGTGTTGAGGTACATGGCAAAAAGTGCTAAAAGCCTAGGACATGTAATTATGCCTGAGGTAATTGCTGATATAACAGAAGGTGAATACTCAGCAACTACAGAAATGTGGACATCCAGCGCGAGAAGAAACAATTATCTGACATGTACTGTCACCTGTTTTATTAACTGCACTCTCAGATCTCGCAGTTTGTTTTCAACTCAGTTTTCAGATGAACCAAAAACGGGCGGCAACATTCTAAGAGCATTATTTACACGATTTATGTCTCTTGGTATCCACCACTCTACTTTGAAAGACATGATCCAGGTACCAACATTGCCGTGGCACTGCGCGATATATTCGCGATTGAATTGTTCCTGCCGTATGCTAAATACAGGGCTAGGAAATAATTTTAATGCGGAGTATATATGCGTCAATTGTCCATACGTACGTGGTCTTTTCATGCGGCGAAAGAACATTTCACTTACGTAAAGAAAAGTGGTCTTCTTAATGCTCTTGTTAGATAAATGAGCCAGTCTAACGATAGTCGATGAAATAAGCAGCTGACAATGTTAGAATGTCTTTGTGCGAGAAGCTCTCTGAGAAGGGAGAAACATCCCGAAATGAAGGAAGTGATATCACGCTGATGAAAGTACTTTTCACGGTATGTTTGCTATTCTATTTCTGTAATTATTATACGCAATCGTTTATTTTATAGCTTTTAAAACATAAGGATTTTTGTAGCTCTCCAAAGCGGCGTCCAAAAAATTAGAACTGGAGAAATCACGTGCTCTGCACCTTCTTTTGACATGGACAATGACAATGTTAAAGGATTTGAGTCAGGCGCCCTAGGACAGAGAAGCTTCTGAAATTGGACTTTTACATGGACGCATCAAATTATCCTGAGAGGAAAAGCTATTGTCCAGAGATGCTGTGAGGTAGCAACTTTTCTCTGGCCACCATTCGTCATTTAAAAATGATATCTGAAGATTAGAGGCGTAAAGTCATGAAAAGGATACAATAGTTTTCCTTCTTCAATCCCAGAATACACTCTAATGACATTTCCTGTTACTACATCTCCAATGGTCTTTTCTCTTTGTTCTCGCTAGTGGGTTCGAACGGAACTGACTTACCTTTCGATCTAGAAATAGTTATCTCAATGTACTCTGCTCATCTGGAAGTTACAAAAATAACGTTTAATGTGAATCTTCAGGTTTTGGCGGCGCAAAGACTGTTCCATTAAGTTTCGGGTGTGCAGCTGCAAGAAATCTCCTTCTTCTTTTAATGTTTCGGCTGTATAACGTTCAGCCATCTTCAGAGTGAGCCGCAAGACTGCCGCTCCAGTGCTCGCTTCGTCCCTTTATACTGTCGTACCTCGCGACTGCGCATGCGGCCACAGATGCAAATACGCCAGAGACGTTGGTCGGCGGCAGAGACGTGCATAATGCGCGAGTTGTATCTATGACTCCGCAGTTGATCTGTGTTGGCAAATCGATATAGCATTGTGACCTGCACTTTGACGACATCTTTGCGAGTTTATTACAGCAAGTGCTGGATTCCATGATTTATCAAGATTTAAACCACTATCTCTATTAATTAAATTCGTCGTCAAGCGAATTTCAATTGCCTCCTTCACTATCGGGTCACAAAAGAATGATGTAGTTGCCAAAATTTCGACGTTGTCATACAACATACTGTGAACATTATCAATACAGTGCTCTGCCACTGCCGACTCGTTAGGTTGTAAAAGTCGTGTGTACCTCCGGTGTTCTGTACATCTTTCTTGGGCAGTATGAGTTGTTTGTCCGATGTATGAAAGTCCACATTCACATGGAATTTTGTAAACTCCAGATTTTCGGAGCAGCAAATCATCTTTGACGGAGACCACGAGCGCAGCTGTCTTGGGTGGAGGACGAAAAATCACTTTTACTTTGTGTCTGCTGAGAACGCGTCCTATTTTTGATGAGAGACTACCCACATATGGCAGGAAGGGCATAGATTTAAAGGTTTCTTCATCTTCTTCTGCTTTCTTTGTCGCCTCTTTCGGTTTCATTTTCTGTGCCCTCTGTATTTGTTGTGGAGAGTACCCATTGTCTTCAAACACTCTTTGTAAGTGAAAAACTTCATCTTGTAGACTGCTTCCGTCAGAAATAATATGCGCTCTGTCAGTCAAAGTTCGGAGAACACAATTGTCTGGGCAGGATGGTGGCAGCTATTTGCACGTAAATATAGATCGGTGTGCGTGGCTTCCTATACACTTCATGCTCCAAAGTGCCATCCTCCCTGCGCCGAACTAAAACATCCAAGAATGGAAGGCATCCCTCCTTTTCAATTTCCATTGTGAACTTTATTTGATCGTGGAGGGAGTTCCGATATCTTAAGAAGTCTTGCAAGTTGTCTTCAGCGTGGGGCCAAACTACAAAAGTGTCATCAACATACCTCTAGAATACTGTGGGTTTCAAGTCAGCAGATTCAAGCGCCATCTCCTCGAAGTCCTCCATAAATAAATTGGCCACCAGAGGGAATAAGGGACTACCCATGCGGACTCCGTCCGTCTGTTAAAAAAATTCGTTGTTAAATAAGAAATATGTGGATGTCAGAACATGTTTAAATAAAGCTGAAATCTCTTTGTCAAAACTTCTTTCAATAAGTTGTAGAGCTTAGCCCATTTCCAGCTCTTTGCGCATCTGAAATCTGCATTTAAGTCGGAGAAAGACATATCCATTACCTTCTGCAGCCCGTCTAGAAACAGAACGACCTTAGTTAGTGCAACCGGACCTTGTCTTGACCATTCGACGGAAATGCGAGCACCGCCAGTGGCATGTCAAAGCCACATATCTGTCCATCTAAACAGCCGTCTGCTCAGCCCCAGGACGAGCATGCCGAAGTGGGCTCTCTCTATACCTGCTCTCCAGCTACTGTCTAATGACATACACTGCACAAATGGATTCCTGAATAGCACAAATCTCTATCCTCCCCTCCATCTCCTACTCGACACGTAAACATTGTCTCCCCCAGCCAGCGAACCCGACGTCATTCATGCTGCGCTGACAATTTCCACCCACAAATCTTAATTACACTCATATATAAAAGCCTATTCACCCCTATCAAAACTTACTTAATAATAAAAAAGCATTCTCCCTTTCCAAACATAGATGAGTATGCATTTAGAACAAATAGACAGACATAATTCCAAGCAGAAGTCATACATATGATTAAAAAGAAAAAAAAGACCTCAATTTAAATTATCCGACATTTATTTACATGTCCTATTGATACTGTCGTAGATGAGTTATGCCATCCACTCGCTCGGTTCTTCAACACACGCTTTCACAGAACTTGTTCTACATATATGCCACCGACCCCGTTATAATAATAATTTTGTACAGGCATTTACGCCCCCACATACAACCCAGCTCAATAGAACATAATAATCCCTTTTTCCACAGATAGTCATATTCGATGAACAATTAAACGTACTACATTACGCAAACATGTAGTCAAATAATCAAATACTTTTACCGACATAGACACTCCTCTCAATGAGGATAGGGTAGTTAACATTATATACTTAAGCAAAGACGAATGATAACAATATTCCGATGCGCACCGTGTCGTTTTAATAAAGATAGACTTCATTTACCTAAAACTTACAAAATCACCATTGTACATCAGAGCACCTTCAGTCGACCAAAGTCGCTCTCAGAACAGTTCAGCTAATTCGAGAGCCGTTTCCCCTTCGCAGACACCCGTCAGTCTCTCTGATCAGAGTCTGTTCCTGTTTGTACAGACATCTCCAGACTCACATATTAGAAGACCAAAAGTATTTGTAATATAATATTATAAAATTCACCTCATACTGGTCTATATTAAGCACATTCCTAGTACTTTAGCGTGTCATAGACCTCTGACTAACTAGAATTCCTGCCTTGCACAGACATTAATACAGACTGATGCACGGCCTCTCACAGGAAACTATAACTTGCACCTTGAAAATCACATTATTACAGCCAATAGCAAAACATTGAATGATTTTAAATAAAGGACAGCCACAAGATAAGGAAACTAGAAATGCCTGGTGGTGTTGTGACGAATTTCCAAACTACCCCCCAAAAGTGATTGACGTCCTCTACATTTAAACTCATATGTCACAATGACGCAATAGTTGATAACTCTGCGTTCAATTTCTAGTGATTGTTCATTTTGCACACAAGTACGAGATCACCATCTTCGGTGCAAGCAACCCAATTAGCGGTCCATCAACCAAAATGTCTCCCCCAACTCAAACATGCCTTGTCACTCAGTCATTACGTGGTACCCAATGCTCGGATGCGATGGATAAGACACCACCGATCTACTGTAATATTATCCATTACAGCTGATATCGCGAAAAATTTTACAGTAAGTCCAACACTGGCCAATCATGTGGCAGCATGTTTTCCTAATTTCAGTATCATAGCTAAACCATACCCCGTCTGCTTTGCAAGTATCATTGCGATCATTGATAGGTGACTGCTCAGTACGTCCATTCACACTTAATTCTCGAACACATAAAAACGATCAAAGCATACCGGACAACGATATACATATTTCTAAGACCTCGCGCATAGTACTCGATCTATCTCTCTGCATATGCAGTCACAGAGCAATCTCGCCCTTTTATGTTGAAAGACCAACCTTACTCGCCATTCACCAGCCTACCCCGCAACATCGCTACCCAATTAATCCTCAACCGAGCAGACAAATATAGCTACACTTCACCTCTCTGGACTGAATAGAGCTTTCCTAGTCCTAACCCCTCCAAGTGCACCACATTTCTCGAGATGTAACCAAGTCTTGGAGCTTACCACACCATATCGATCTATAGTAACAGATCTCAAAATGCCTTAATTTAATAGCATACAGTTAAGAAGATCAAGAACGGAGTGGTATTTATACGCTACGTAGTTCAACACATTTTTACACAAATCATCCAACCTATCATGTGTAAAGTACTGTAGCTGCATACGATTAAAATGCAGGCTATATCACGTGACTAAAGCATCCAGATAGAACACTGGAAAAAATTGACCTTCAACAACTTGTCCTTCTCTAGAATAAATGAGACAACGTTTAAATCGTGCCTTGTTATCTATCTCAATCGATCATCCCGTACATTCTCTGTTATCATTTAACACAGATGTGGGTAAGTTTAGACGTGAATGATTCTCTGTCCTCCTGAAAAGCATCAAATACAGAATTCAACTCACGAATATCACTGCTACCTCAGTAGACATACACTATAATACGAACTCACCGAGAAAAAAATGGACTATCTTCGTGATTTGCTCGCTTTGATGTCATCGTTTTCCTACATTCCTCTTGTTGCCGCGTACTTGACTCCATGTACAATTTACCCCCTGCGAACCAGAAGATAAGCAAGCACGTCCTCATTTTCACCACATTTCGGTGTATATTAGGTTTGTTTATACGTATGTGCTAATCAGTTTTCGCATTTCTTTCGATTTTATGTCAGATCCATCCATGCGACCGTGACATAACATATCGTTCTGTTTTCTAAAATTGACTGTAAATGTAACCTAGGCATATCCAGTCACCTGCAGATTCGGAGAGCGCTTGCTGTGTTTTCTGTATGTCTGTGTACACGCACGCCTCGCGGACGGCTCCGAGGACCCAGTCGCATCGGCCGGTGGACCAAACTTCGAGCATCGATTACTTGTCAGGACGAAATGCGTGCTTGGTCCACCTGCGAACCCTATCGCGGATACTGCGCGTTGTGGATCTGCCCCCAGACTCAGCTCCGAATATACAGTACGCAGCAGATTCACACTCAAACGCTAACTCGGGTAATGTATACTGTGGATCTGCATTCGAATACAGCTTCCTACCTTGCGCGAGGAGGATCCACCTTCAAACACTAGCCCGTGCGCTGCATATTGTGGATCCACATCTGAACACCGCTCCGGATATAACTCGCTACAGATCCACATTCGAACGTTAACTCGAGTCTATCACCGGTCCAGGGAGCCTTCCGCGAGGCGTGCATGAACACAGACATACAGAAAACAGAACAAACGCTCTCCGAATGTGGAGGTGACTGAATGCGGCTGGGTTACATTTACAGGCAATTTTATAACACAGAACGATATGTTGTGTAGCGGTCGCATTAGTGGATCTGACAGAAAATCGAAAGAAATGCGAAAACTGATTAGCACATACGTATAAACTTACCTAATATATACCAAAATGCAGTTAAAATGATGACGTGATTGCTTCTGGTTCGCAGGGGGCAATTTGTACATGGAGTCAAGTATGCGGCAGCAAGAGGAATGTAGGTAAACGATGACATTGAAGAGAGTGGAATCAGGATGGTAGTCAATTTTTTTCTCGTTGAGTTCGTATTATAGTGTATGTCTACTTTGGTAGCAGTGATATTCGCGAGTTGAATACTGTATTTGATGCTTTTCAAGAAGACAGAGAACCATTCACGTCTAAACTTACCCACATCTGTGTTAAATGATAACAGAGAATGTACGGGATGATCGATTGAGATAGAGCTGTAACAAGGCACGATTTAAACGTGTTTGGTTTATTCTAGAGAAGGACAAGTTGCTGAAGGACAATTTTTTTTCCAGTGTTCTATCTGGATGCTTTAGTCACGTGATATAGCCTGCATTTTAGTCGTATGCAGCGACAGTACTTTACACATGATAGGCTGGTTGATTTATGCAAAAAAGGGTTGAACTACATAGCGTTTAAATATCACTCCGTTCATGTTCTTTTTAACTGTATGCTAAAGTAAATTAAGGCACTTTGAGATCCGTTACTATAGATCGATATGGTGTGCTAAGCTCCAAGACTTGGTTACATCTCGAGAAATGTGGTGCACTTGGAGGGGTTAGGACTAGGAAAGCTCTATTCAGTCCAGAGAGGTGAAGTGTAGCTATATTTGTCTGCTCGGTTGAGGATTAATTAGGTAGCGATGTTGCGGGATAGGCTGGTGAATGGCGAGTAAGGTTGCTCTTTCAACGTAAGAGGACGAGATTGCTCTGTGACTGCATATGCAGAGAGATAGATCGAGTACTATGCGCGAGGTCTTAGAAATATGTATATCGTTGTCTGGTATGCTTTGATCGTTTTTATGTGTTCGAGAATTAAGTGTGAATGGACGTACTGAGCAGTCACCTATCAATGATCGCAATGATACTTGCAAAGTAGAGGGGGTATGGTTTAGCTATGATACTGAAATTAGGAAAACATGCTGTCACATGATTGGCCAGTGTTGGACTTACTGTAAAATTTTTCGCGATATCAGCTGTGATAGATAATATCACAGTTGATCGGTGGTGTCTTATCCATCGCATCCGAGCATTGGGTACCACGTAATGACTGAGTGACAAGGCATGTTTGAGTTGGGGGAGACATTTTGGTTGATGGACCGCTAGTTGGGTTGCTTGCACCGAAGATGGTGATCTCGTACTTGTGTGCAAAATGAACAATCATTAGAAATGGAACGCAGAGTTATCAACTATTGCGTCATTGTGAAATATGAGTTTAAATGTAGAGGCCGTCAATCACTTTTGGGGGGTAGTTTGGAAAGTCGTCACAACACCACCAGGCACTTCTAGTTTCCTTATGTTGTGGCTGTCCTTTACTTAAAATCATTCAATGTTTTGCTATCGACTGTAAGAATATGATTTTCAAGACGCAAGTTATAGTTTCCTGTGAGAGGCCGTGCATCAGTCTGTATTAATGTCTGTACAAGGCAGGAATTCTAGTTAGTCAGAGGTCTATGACACGCTAAAGTACTAGGACTGTGCTTAATATAGACGAGTATGAGGTGAATTTTATAATATTATATTAAATATATTTTTCGTCTTCTAATATGGGAGTCTGGAGATGTCTGTAGAAACAGGAACAAGCTCTGATCAGAAAGACTTACGGGTGTCTGCGAAGGGGAAACGGCTCTCGAATTAGCTGAACTGTTCTGAGAGCGACTTTGGTCGACTGAGGGTGCCCTGATGTATAATGGTGATTTTGTACGCTATAGGTAAATGAATTCTATCTTCATTGAAACGACAAGGTGCGCATCGGAATATTGTTATCATTCGTCTTTGCTTAAGTATATAATGTTAACTACCCTATCCTCATTGAGAGGAGTGTCTATGTCGGTAAAAGTATTTGATTATTTGACTACATGTATGCGTAATTTAGTACGTTTAATTGTTCATCGAATATGACTATCTGTGGAAAAAGGAATTATTATGTTCTATTGAGCTGGATTGTATGTGGGGGCGTAAATGCTTGTAGAAAATTATTATTATAACAGGGGCGGAGGCATATAAATAGAACAGGTTCTGTGAAAGTGTGTGTTGAAGGAGCGAGCGAGTGGATGACATAACTCATCTACGACTGTATCAATAGTACATGTAAATAAATGTCAGATAATCTAAATTGAGGTCTCCTTTTTCTTTTTAATCATATGTATGACTTCTGCTGGGAATTATGTTTGTCTATTTGTTCTAAATGCATACTCACCTATGCTTAGAAAGGGAGAATGCTTTTTTAATATTAAGTGAATTTTGTTAGGAGTGAATAAGCTTTTATATATTTGAGTATTTAAGATTTGTGAGTGGAAATTGTCAGCGCGGCGTGAATGACGTCGGGTTCACTGGCTGGGGGAGACAATGTTTACATGTCGAGTTGGAGATGCAGGGGAGGATGGAGATTTGCGCTATTCAGGAAAGCATTTGTGCAATGTATGTCATTAGACAATAGCTGGAGAGCAGGTATAGAGAGAGCCCACTTCGGCACGCTCGTCCTGGGGCTGAGCAAACGACTGTTTAGATGGACAGATATGTGGCTTTGACATGCCGCCGGCGGTGCTCGCATTTCCGGCGAATGTTCAAGACTAGGTCCTGTTGCACTAACTGAGGTCGTTCTGGTTCTAGACAGGCTGGAGAAGGTAATGGATATTTCTTTCTCCGACTTAAACTGCAGATATCATATACCCAAAGATCTGGAAATGGGATCAGTTGAACGATGTGTAGTGTGTGTTTAAAGCCAAGATGGAATTAGACTGTAGTATGCAGGTTCGTTAAAGGTCACACATATCGCACTGGGTGCTCCCATCTTGAATAATGGTAATTGCATAATCAACTGACGTGATGACAGAGTGCTCTGATGGTTGTGATAGAATCTAAACACAGTTGAACTTGGAGCCATTTTTGTTAGGTAAACGAATTGTATGATCTTCTGCCAAAATTCAAACTCCCTACCAAAATCGGACATCTTAAATGAGGCCCCCTGCTGGTGGCGATGTGTAAAAACCCAGTTGGACTCCGGACCTCTTGGCGAACACGCAAGCATGACATAAATAAAAAATTACAATAAATAATATTAAATGATCAGAAATGATAATAAATAATAATAAATAACTGGAGCAGCTGTACGAATGCAGAGACCTGTCGGAGTGTATCGATCTGTAAGAGTTAACTTTGATGTCCTCTAGACGACCGAATAGCGAAGTAATAGTATGTGTTGGGCGGCTTTGGTGATCAAGTCATAATTTGAGAAGATGATTGATTTGGGTCGGAGTGTTCGATGGGATGAAGATTGTTCGGTTGACTACTTCTGCACATTTGCTTCCTTTATTTAGTTGAGTGAAGATCGATTGTGGTGTGTTGGATACACCTTTGTCTGTTCTCTAGATTTGGGACAGACGTTAGTTGACGTGTAAATTATAGCCAAGATCTCGAATATGTTACATGACTGAGAGCGATATTCGAGAGTGGAAATACCATTTTGCATATGTCTGTTTCTAGTTAGACAGTGGTTTACAGCACGTTGCACGTAGATAATGTTTGGCGTTTATAGAGAATTAATCTGAAGTATTCATCTTGGGAATTATGATGAACTATTGATCGGTAGGGTGTAGCCTAGCGCATGATATTGAGAAGTACAGCTAAAATGGTGTAATATTATGGAGAAAGTACATGTGTTCTTGCAGTCTATGAGTCTGAGGCAAACAGATAGGGAGGGAGAGGCAGTAAGGCGTTTGTGGTGAGGGGGGACGATACCGAATTTGTAAAAAGAGTTCTGAGGGTGACTTAGGTCCACTCATGTAAGAGGGAAGATTAGCTCAGAGGTCAGGTCTGTAGAGAGTAAGAGCAGGTTGACGGTACTTTCCTAGGATTGGGGAGCATTGCGGTATATAGAGGCTGTAGGAATAGGGTATTTTTTTCGCATGCTGTAGAGATATACTGGATAAGTGCACTGTTTTGAGTCAAATGTGTATATACTGTATTGTAAAGTTACTGTGGTTTACATTGTGTAGCGTTTGTATATATTGCATTGTAAAGTTAATATTGTTGATGTTATGTGATGAGTAGAGAGGAAGTCGTAAAGATGGTAGAGATATTTCCAGAGTAACAGCGGTCAAGAGAGTGTATTTCCGATACTTAGCTCATTGTGGAATGCCAATCAATTGAGACCGCGATCGTAAGAATTAACTGTAGGTATAATGACATCAACGACTTCGGTATTCGAGAGTGCAAATATCAATTTTTGGTCACTTTGTTTCTAGTTACTCATTGGTTTACAGGAAGCTGTACTTAGAAAAATTTTGGTGTATTCTTGTAGTCTATGAGTCTGGAGATGTTTGTAGCAAAAAAGCTAGCAGGCAAGGAATAAGACGAGAAAGTAACGCATTTGTGTTGAGGGGAAGCGATCGCCCAATTTGAGGAACAGTTCTGAGAGGGACTTCCGTCCATTGATGTAGAAGGGCTGATTACCGCTGAGTGTCATGTGTGTAGAAAGAAAGAGCAGGTTCACAGTGCCTCCTTAGGATTGGAGACAATTGGGGCATGCAGTCGTTATTGTAAAGTTACTGTGGCTTACATTGTGTAGGTTTTGTATATAAAGGAGTGTAAAGTTACTATTGCTTATGTTATGGGATGACGAGAGGATGACCGTGTGTGTGTGTGTGTGTGTGTGTGTGTGTGTGTGTGTGTGTGTAGATTGGGGGGGCTGTGGAGGTAATTTAGCGATCTCTGTAAAAGTAAGCACAGAGAGCCTCAGAAAGAAAATCAGGATGGTACTTCGATAACGGGTGCTTAGTAAATTAGGCCAGTAAATTCGATAAGAAATAAGAATGATTAATCGGTTGTGCTGCGATATAGGAGGATTGAGATCATTTGTGTATGTTGAGAGCTGGATGGGTAGGAGGTTAGGAGCGCATTCAGTATAATTTTCGTGAGCAAGTTCTGTCAGGGTAAGAATTTGAATTTACAAATAAGCTGAGAAAACACGAAAGTGAGCGTTAACTATTTCTGGGGGCACTATACAATTTCGGAGATTTTGACTGGGCTCTTTTTTTTTCTGGCTTGGATACTCATGTTCGCCGTGTAGGTGATATGAATTTCTCCGGTGTCAGGTGTGAATGCGGCTATCATCAAGTCATGTTTGAGGGGTCGAACAGAGACCTTTGAGCAAATTGAGAGCTGTCGGACGTGTGACTTAGTGTGGGACAGGTTGATTGAACGCATCTGTTGAGTTATTTTGCTATGTGTTATTTGGACAGATTACGAGTACTGATGGTATTTACAGTTAAGTGTACTGCATTTTTTAGGAGCAGTCTGATATTATGCACCGAAGTTAGGAGCTGTTTGCGTGTCTGCCGGCTGTGCAACATGACACCAGGTACATCAGGGCGAGTGTTTTTTGTATGAGAGTGATAGATATACTCGATGTCTAAAGAAAATTATTTGTTGGACGATATAGAATATGAGAGAGTTCGAGTTGGTTCTTATTTCTTCTACTTGGAGATTTTGTTAGATGGAATTGCTGAGGCAAGTAGCTACGAGAGCGCGAGGGATGTGATTGCAGCATATCTCCGTCTCTCAGCGGTTAACTACAGGTGGGGTGAGTGGTGTTCTCCGCTTAGGTACTGGTGGTATGCTGTGGCCGTGTCCTAGACCGTGTGGATTGAACAATAGTATTCGGGACATAGTTCAGCTTGAATATTTACAGAAGAGTATGTCCGACGCGAGTATAAAGGTCCCGGTTGTCCAGGTTGCGACGTGGGCGGACTCGGGCTCGTGGTGTATGAGAGAGGCAAAGCAGACGATTTTGAGTCATCACAGATGACTTAGGTTAGGGGCTTCGTTTGCCACAATTTTCTTGTGTTTTCACTTCAATACCAGGTGGGCGTGGCAATGGCGAAAATTGATTCCATTTCTAGGTGGACGTGGCACTTTTCTGCATCGGAGAGGTTAATTAATTGCTCAATTTAATTTAGTAGTCATGCGAACTTTGTTACTTTCACTTGCGGAGGTACTAATTTAGGCGCGAGCGATGGCTCATGTGTAAGGACGTGTGTTTTCGCGACGATATTGAATTAGGTAAACGCAGAATGTGGATAGAATATGAGAGTTGGGTGATCAATTAACTTAGCGAGGGACGTCGTGGCGAGCAAATGTGCTGGACAACCTTTTGTGATGTCATTGCGGGATCCACTCTCGAGCGAACTTTGAAGCCAAATGTGTGGCAGGGCGTTCTTTGTCAACCAGATGCTGGATCAACTGACCTACCGTTATAAAGTCTGCAGGTTCCAACCGGTCCAGCGAATATATTTGGCGCCAACAGGTCGGTGGGGGCGAACTCCACTGTCCACGAAAACATGTTTACATCGCTGGACCAGCGCAGGCCTGCGACGCGAGTCGGCGCCAATGGGCTGTGACGCGAACGGCCGCTGGACGGGTAGCAGACGCGGACGTATCCGACGGACGTCACGTGAGGCGATCGCTCGCTTGCCGGTGGCGCGCGGTCTGGATCGGGTCGGCGGCGACAACATGAACAAATTCAGTTGGACTGGAGGCCTTGTAGCGACTGGACTGCGATCTATAAGATGTGTGCTAACTCCGTTGGAGAACAAGTGACGACGGTACTGTTTGAAATAAAGACTTCAGTCCTTTTCCCACGAATTCAAAGGAGGTGACTTACGTTAGTAAAAGTGCACTTTATTACTATTTGTCGCGATTTTCATAGCTTAGGAGTGAAACAATAAGTGAGGGCGAAAAATTCAAACTTCGTAGGATGAGTTGAACTTAGGTTAGTGCACATAGCCCAATTGGTCACTTTTTTTACGTAGGTGTGACAGATTATCGTGTTTGAAATTGAATTTGTGAGAGATTTTTTTTTTTTATGTAAGGGAATACACTTTCTTGCTGCAAAAATAAACCATCTTGAATAAATTATAATAAATCATTTTAAATGCTAATAAATAATAGTAAATGATGATAATAATAAATAGAAGTACGGATGTCAAGAGATTATGGAGTGTGAATTTGAACATGGCGCAATTTTCTATGGTAGTGGAGGTAGGCCTACAACATCAAATAATATTAAATGATAATAAATAATAAATTGTAATAAATGATGGACGATAATGAATAATAATACAGACAAATATTGTTTTGCAGCCAATATCGTTTTGGAATTTGCATTTGGCGTGAATTTTTTCGTGGATGTAGGTGATTAATAATATATTATAATAAATGATAATAAATGATAATGATTGATAACGAATTATAATAAATGATAATAAATGTTAATAAATGATAGGGAATAATAATAAAGAAAAGTAAAGTTTTGCATGCATTGTCATGTTGGAATTTGGATATGACGCCAATTTCTTCTGGACAGTTAGGTTAGCGGACGTTGCCCAATAGGCCATTTTTCCGTCAAAATTAAAATTTTCCGCCATCTCTTCTGGAGGTTAGGTTACTGGACATAGCACAATTGGCCTATTTTCCCGCCAAAATCGGCCATCCAGAGCTATGGCATGCATTGTTGCCAAGTCTACATGCCGCCATCTTGGATGCCGTCATCCCCGCCATCTTTAATAAATTTGGCAAAAGAAGAAAGTGGGATGGAATGAACTTAGCTCTACTACTCATATTTACACATCCTCAGATCAGAGTCTGAGTTTACTTGACACATGTCACACATGAGAACAGAACTGAAAAGCTGCTAAAAGGTGCAATGACTCGACGTGATACTCGCAGGTGAAAAAAAAAAAAAAAAACAGACAGTGCACTCACCCACTGCACACTGATGCTGTGTGTCGACGAAAATGCAACCCTGAGGTAGTCGAGAGCCATCGTCTCCAGGCAGGGTGGCTTGTAAGGTTCCCCTGTCGCTAACACTTAGAGGTGACATACATTTCTGACATCAAAATGTGGAGGTCCAGGATGGATGAACTCTACACGTGGAGGTCTGAGTTGAGGTGGTGGATTGTTGTCGGGATGATGATCCATGGCTGCCCATAAAACCTTCCCTGTTAGTCATACGTTTTACTGAAGAACAAACTAGAACGTTCTGTGGTGCAACGACCTCCACAGTGTGTGCTGAAGACAGCGAGTGTTAAGGAACTGATGCAACAGGTGGACATGGTCTCAAACGACTGCCTTCTATCGCTGAAGGCTGCTTGCACCTGATAGCTGGCCCACAGGCAGCAACATGCTAAGCTCACATCGCTGATCTTTAAACCAGCAGCAGTGGTTCACATTTAGTGGAGGCCAAATCCCATGATGGTTGCTTGTAGTCTCATGTCGCCTCGTCAAGCAGCATACACCTCTCCTCCAGTAGCTATCAGACTGTGACAGTTTTGACTGAAGATAATGGTAATTTATGTTGCGACAGAGCGTTCTTGCTTTGCAAATCACAGCTTGTAACCATCTAAACCATAAGAAGTCTGTTAATTGGATGTGTAGTAACTGGCCTACCAACGCCTTCGTGCTGCGTCGTCGTTATGGCGGTGCCAGCCCCTTTCCTGGAGCACAGTGTGGGAATCTGCCTGTGGCATTGCTGCATCTGACGTAATGGTGTTTGGTCGCCTCTGAGCTGGCCCACTCCCAAGATCTTTTGCAACAGCGATGGCAACTTCACAATTTTACTCAGTAGCACCGAAAAGTAGTGGTGGCACTGCAGATAAAATAACTGATAAGAAGATATTGTTGAGTCGAACTGGGGAAAACAAGAAATTTATGGCACTACTTCGTTTCCTAGGGCATATCCTAAGGCACCAAGGACTTGTCAGTTTGGTAGTGGAGATAAGTGTGTATATGTGGGTGTTGGAGAGGGATTGGGGGGGTATTAAAATTGTAGAGGGAGACAGAGTCTTGAATACAGTGAGCAGGTTTAAACTGATGCACATTGCATTAGCTGTGTAGCGCTGAAGAGGCTTGCACAGAATAGACTAGCTTGGGCAGCTGCATCAAACCAGTTTTCAGACTGAAGACCACAACAACAACATTGAGGAAGGGGGCGGGAGGGAGAGGTAGACTTCTGGTCCACAATTTTGCAAACTCTTTACTGGGAGAACTCATGAGTAAGGTAGATCTCTTGTGATACAGCGCCCTCGGCTGTTGGCACAGCAAAAGACGTTTCTATATCGCTTTAAATTAACGGCGCCGCTCATTCTTGTAAGAGGAAAGCTATTTATCTCACACAGATGTTCCCTATCCAACAATAGCAACAACCGCTCTCGAAGGTAGATGAGCAAGTGGTAGTTGTGAGCTGTAAATCTTTCCTCGCGTGCTTGCGAAGGTGGACGAAGATAAAGAACGTAAAGAAAATACTCGTGATCACCTATCACTTACCAGCAGGTAGTCAGCTCAGTAATCTCAATTGAAAATAACCGAGCAGTGCTTGCTGATTCCTGTTGTGATTTCCTATTTCTCCAGCGTGGTGTTCGAGAGAAACGCTTAGATACAGATTTGGCTTCAATGTAATATTCGTAAGTCAAGTTCATAACGCGATCGGTCAATCGAATTACGCTTTGGAGTTAATTGTGTATCAGATTTCGTTTCTGAAAGACTGTACGTTCTTTGGTGCACCATAAAAGATCTGATAAATTGCTAATCAGTATTTGGGTCACACCAATGGCGCACGGGCAGCACGTCAGCAGTTTTGCATTTCTTTCACGAATAGCTGTATACAAAGCTGATAAAGACATTAATACCAAGAAATATGTTTAGTTTGTTAAATTAATACAACTGAAAGATATTAAGTTAAATATACTCAAATACGAGAGGCATTTGAAAATTCCATGCAAAGTCTGACAGATGCCACCACCGGCGCCTTTAGAGGTCGTGTTTAGTTAGTAGCATCTTTGGAAAGGACGCACACCAAGTTTCAGTCAATTTGGTCTATTTGTTTGTGTTTGGCATTCGCGTAAATCATGGAAGTATAGTGATTGTCAAAAAATGGACGAAAAAGAATTTCGTGTGGTGATTAAACATTACTTTTGATAGGCAAAACACGTCAGCATACTAAAGAGAAGCTTAATAAAGTTTACGGTGACTCTGCGCCTTCGATTAAAATAGTTTATAAGTGATTTAAAAGTTTTAGGAGTGGCCATATGGGCACAAGTGATTCTGAACGTTCTGGACGCCCTGAGGATGTTACCACTCTAGAAATCATTGATAAAATCCATAATATGGTAATGGATGACAGAAAAGTTGAGGTGCGTGAGACTGCTAGTTCTGTGGGCATCTCGAATGAACGGGTACATAATATTTTGCGTGAAGATTTGGACATGAGAAAGCTATCCACAAGATGTGTTCCGCGATTGCTCACGCTTGATAAAAAATGGAATCGTGTGAAGTGTTACAAGGAATGTTTACAGCTGTTCAGAAGTATCCGCAGCACTTTAAGCGTCGTTTCGTCACTATAGATGAAACATGGATACATTACTATACTCCTCAGTCCAAACAACATTCTAAACAATGGGCTACCAAGGGAGAATCTGCACGAAAACAGGCGAAGACAATTCCTTTGGCCGGAAAGGTTATGGCGACTGTCTTTTGGGATTCGCAAGGATAATCCTCATCGACTATCTGGGAAAGGGTAAAACTATTACAGGTGAATATTATTCATCGTTATTGGACCGTCCTTTTCCATCACGACAATGCAGGAGCATTCACCTCAGCAATTGTGGTCGCAAAGTTAATGGAAATTTGATTCCAACTCGTTTCACATCCCTCCCACCCTCAACTATTCTCCAGACTTGGCTCGCTCGAAGTACAATTTGTTTCCAAATTTGAAGAAATGGCTGGTGGGACAAAGATTTTATTCAAATGGTGATGTGATTTCAGCAATTATTAGCTATTTTGCAGGCTTAGAAAATTCCTATTATTCTGAACAGATCAACAAATTAGAACAGCATTGGACGAAGTGTATAATTCTAAAAGGAGACTATGATGAAAAACAAAAATATTTACCCCAAACATGTAAGCAGTTTTTATTTTTGAACGGACTTTTCAAACGCCCGTCGTATATTCATAGTTCTTAAGTGCTAACAAGATAGATGCATACATATCGAAAACTGAAGAACAAAGGATGATACGTAATAGGGGGTCATCTCCTAGCTGATTGCAGAAAAAACGTGACGGTATCTCTGTTCTTCATTGTCGTAGAAAGTATTACATGTACTTATTAACATTTGTGGACTTTCTGGTACACACATATTTCATAAACATAAATAAAGAAAATTTTTCTTCGTGTCTTACAATTTCCTACGATATATTTGACTACGATACTGGTTGTTACGTACTTAGTCATTTAAGTCGTCTGTACAACAAAACTACAAGATTGGTGTATACAAGAAAAAACAATACACAATTTGACATGTTTTAAGTAAACAGTTTGACAAATCATTTTCATTGGCACAGAAGATATTTGTACAAATTAGAGTAACTTAAAATTTCAGAGGAATTATTGTTCTGAGGATAAGAGGTTAAGTTAGTTCAGGGGTGTGTCTGCCAGAGGGAATTGATGCAGCCACTGCTGAAGTGACGTCGCAGTTGGCTTGTATGATGTCAATCGGTCGGTGACGACCGGTTGAGCGCGAGCTCTGGTTGTGCACTTTGCAGCAGAGGTGGGCATCAAGGCGCGGTCCGTCCAGGAGCGCACCCATGTCAGCCGTGTCAGCCTTGCCTCACGCTGCCGGTTCAGCTGGGACAGCCGCATCGAGGTCCGACAGGTAGCACAGTGCAGAGTCGTGCATGGAGGCCCGGCCCACGTGCTGTGGCCGCACTGGACTGCAGCAGTCTCTTGCCGACCGTGTCCCTGACGTCACCCCAACGGCCGAACAGTGCTGTTGCGAAAGAACACGTATGCCACATCCTCAGCAGAGTTGCGCATTTAGACGCAGCCCACGGGCCGCGCTCTCACTGCTCCGCACTGAGCGAGACCCTGACGTTACTGCGCCAGTGCCATGCGCAAGCAATGGCGTGCTGCGCACTACGTGCTGTTGGTAGTATTGACCACTGTTGAGAGCTACGGGCTACGAGCGGTGAGTAGAGTAGTGTATAGTGGAGTGGTGGGAATTCTTCATTTTTGTCGTAACGCACAAAATGAGCTCGGAAAATAAACGTGGTCTGCAGAGGAAGGAGCACATTTCAAGAAAAAGGGTAGTAAAATAAAAATTAATCGGTGATGAGTAGAGAACTGCACAGCATGAAGCGAATCTAAAAAGTTCAGTTTGGACCGTGTTAAAGCCTATATTGGATGGCGTTAGGAAAAACGTTCATTTTGTTTGCTGTTCCTGTGCTGTGAAATTTACTCTCATGCTGAAGGGGCAAGTGGCACTTTACACATTTCTTGCCATCCATGCGCGTCTAATAAACAAGAGTCTTATGGCGACGAGAAACGACTTCCTAAACCTCTCCATGAGATAACTGTCGATAAATGCGTGGCTATGTGTAGACGAGACGTGAGGTCGAACGGAACTGTAAAAGGTGAAGGTCTTATGGATCCTGTTCAGATGTTAATTGACACTGCAAAGGCCATTATCTCTCAACCCACAACTGTGTCGTGGAACATGGCAAAAAGAGCTAAAACCCTACAACATATAATTTAGCCTGAGATAGTTGCTCATATAACAGAAGGTGAATGGTCGGCAACTACAGATATGTAGACATCCAGTGCGAGAACAAACAATTATCTGAGATGTACTGTCCCTGTTTCATTGACACGACTCTCAGATTTCGCATTTTGTTTACAACTCAGTTTCCATATGAACCAAACACGGGCGGAAACATTCTAAGAGAATTGTTTAGATGATTTGTTTCTCTTGGTATCCACCACTGATGCAGATAACAACATTGTAGTTGCACTGCGGGATATATTCACGATTGACTTGTACCTGTCGAATGCTAAATACAGGGCTACAAATTTGTTTTAATGCTGAGTATATATGCGTCAATTGTCCATAAGTTCATGGTCATTTGATTGCGGCGAAAGAACGCGCTATTTCCGTAAAGAAAAGTGGTCTTCTTGATGATCTTGATATATCACTGAGCCAGTCTAACGATACTCGCTGGAATAAGCAGCTGACAATGTTAGAATGTCTTTGTGCGAGAAGCTCTCTGAGAAGTGAGAAATAGCCCGAAATGTAGGAACTGATATCACGCTGATGAAAGAACATTTCACGGTATGTTTACTATTCTATTACTGGAATTCTTATACGCAATCGATTATTTTATAGCTTTTAAAATATAAGGGTTTTCGTAGCTCTTCAAAGCGGCGACCAAGAAATTAGAATTGCAGAAATCACCTGCACTACACCTTCTGTTCACATGGACGATGACAATGTTAAAGCATTTGAGTCAGGCCCCCCCAGGACAGAGAAGTTTCTGAAATCGGACTTTTACATTTACGCCTCAAATTATACTTAGATGAAAAGCTATTTGTCAAGAGATACTGTGAGGTAGCAACTTTCCTCTGGCCACCATTCGTCATTAACAAACCATATCTGAAGATAAGAGGCGTAAAGTCATGAAATGGATACAATAGCTTTCCTTCTTCATATTTCTCCATTCCCAGAATACACTCTAACGACATTTCCCATTACTGCAACTCCAACCATGTTCCCATTTGTTCTCGCTAGTGGGTTCGAACGGAACTGGCTTACCTTTCGATCTAAAAATAGTTAACTCAATGTACTCTGCTCTTATGGAAGTTAAAAAAACAACAATTAATGTTCGGAAATAGGAGAGACGCTCAGTCCTATATGTTCCTCCACAACTGGTAAAATGTGAATCCTTGGGAATCCATGTTGTCCTAAATGAAAGTTTGAATTTTTGCCGTATATGCACAGAAATAAGAATTTTGCTGCCCTCAGGTACAAAGAAGAGAGAAGTAATGAGGCTGGACATGTATTTCACAGCCCCACCCCATCAAAGAACAAATCTTGTTGAAGCACATAAATACTGCCACTCCATCTGCTGGATTTCTAGTTGTGCAATTTGAAGATGGGAGTGACACATTCTGGTAGCCTACACTCGATGTCATTCAACGTCTGCATCGTACAAGCAGTTAATCATGCAAGGATGAATTTGTAAACAGAATTAAATATCAGGGAGATGCAATAAACATTTTGAAGTTTTCTGGTGACACTGCAGTTCTGTCAGAGACAGCAAAGACCTTAGAATAACAGTTGAATGGCATAGATAGTGCCCTGGAAAGGGATTATAAGATAACAATCAATGCAACTAAATGAAAGGTAATGTAACCTATTCGAATTGAACCTAGCAGTACCAACGGATTTTCCATCACGTGCACTACAAAACGGGGTTGTAATATATGACCAACACAAATATATACGGATTTCGTTAATTTTCGTTGCCTTTTACGCACAGCATACATTTTAATGACATATTTATGTGTAAGAAGCATCGTAAACCAGAAAATATGAATATGACACATGTTCTAAAAATTCACATCAACTGACAAGACCTAAATTTTGGCGTTAAGTTTTACTGAAAAATTTAAAACAATTAAGGAATCTTAGAGAAGTAATCAAAAAATCAGATATATATTTTTTTCAAAATTTTAAAATATAATGTATTTAACTACATTGCAGTATTCTGAAAAGGTAGGGATAAAGTACCCCTTCCCTATCCCATGGTATTGCGACGGTAAAGTCAGGTAGTGTTGAGTGAATCTGATTACGAAATGAGACACTAAAAGCGCCATTGGACAGCGAAATAACTGATGATGGCCGAAGTAAAAAGGATACAAAATACAGGCTGACTATAGCAAGAAAAGTATTAATGAAAAAGAGGGATTTGCAAACATCGAATATAAATTTAAGTGTTAGGAAGCACTTCTGGAAGGTATTTGTATGGTTTCCAAGATGCTGCTCCAGGCGAGTGTAAAGATGAATGTACGCAATGGAAAATACTGAACGCAAAAATGAATATTTGGTCCTGTCTGACTACCCCCAGATGCATATCTTAGGATGTCTTAACGGAGATATTATTTCCTCCTTCTTGCTCTTTAAAATATAAATTACAACATAAAAATAAATGAATGATTAAGGAAACTAGTAACTACCATGGTGTGACTACAGTTTAAGTGGTCCCCATCCAACAACAGTAACCACCTCTCTGGTAGGTGTATGAGCGAGTGGAAGTTCTGAGCTGTAACTGTTACCTTGCCTGCTTGCGAAGGTGGAAGGATGATAGAGAATGTAAAGAAAATAGTCATGATCACCAACCACTTACAAGCAGGTAGACAGCTCAGTAATGTCTATACAAATTAACCGAGCAGTGCTTCTTGATTCGTGTTGTGATTTCCTAATACTCCAGGTTGGTGTTCGAGAGAAACACAATGTTACAGATGTGCCTCCAATGTTAATTTCATTAGGCAAGTGCATAACGCGATCGGTCAATCGCATCATGCTGTATTGTTAATTGAGTATCGGACTTCGTTTCAGAAAGACTGCAGTTTCGTTGGGGCACCATAAAACATCTGATAAATTTGCTAATTAGTATTTGGATCACACCAATGGCGAACGGACTCCAAGTCAGCAGTTTTGCATATCTTTCACGAAAGCTGAACACAGAGCTGATAAAGACATTATACAAAGAGTTTAGTTTGTTAAGTTAATACATCTGAAAGTTATTAATTTAAATGCACTTAAATATATTAATGGTTCTTAAGAGCTAACAAGATACACTACTGGCCATTAAAATTGCTGCACCAAGAAGAAATGCAGATGATAAACGTGTTTTATTGGACAAATATATTATACTAGAACTGACATGTGATTACATTTTCAGGCAATTTGTGTATATGGATCTTGAGAAATCAGTACCCAGAACAACCACCTCTAGCCGTAATGACGGGCTTGATACGCCTTGGCATTGTGTCAAACTGAGCCTGGTTGACGTATACAGGTACAACTGGCCTTGCAGCTTCAACACGATACAACAGTTAATCAAGAGTAGTGACTAGCGTATTGTGACGGACCAGTTGCTCGTCCACCATTGAGCAGACGTTTTCAATTGGAGAGAGATCTGTAGAATATGCTGGCCAGGGCAGCAGTCGAACATTTTCTGTATCCAGAACGGCCCATACAGGTCCTGCAACATGCAGTCATGCATTATCCTGCTGAAATGTAAGGTTTCGCAAGGATCGAATGGTGGGTAGAGCCACGGGTTGTAAGGCATCTGAAATGGAACGTCCACTGTGCTAACAAGAGTTGACCGAGACTTGTAACCAATGGTACCCCATACCATCACGCCCAGTGATACGCCAGTATGGCGATGACGAATACACGCCTCCAATGTACGTTCACCGCTATGTCGCCAAACACAGATGCGACCATCTTGATGATGTAAACAGAACCTGGATTCATCCGAAAAAATGACGTTTTGACATTCGTGTACCCAGGTTCGTCGTTGAGTACACCATTGCAGGAGCTACTGTCTGTGATTCAGCGTCAAGTGTAACTGCAGCCATGGTCTCCGAGCTGATGGTCCATGCTGCTGCAAACGTCATCGAATTGTTCGTGCAGATGGTTGTTGTCTTGAGAACGTCCCCATCTGCTGACTCATGGATCGAGACATGGCTGCACTATCCGTTACAGCCAAGTGGATAAGATGCCTGTCATCTCGACTGCTAGTGATACGAGGCCGTTGGGACCCAGCACGGCTTTCCGTATTACCCTCCCGAAACCACCGATCCCAAATCATCGGATCTCGACCAACACGAGCAGCAATGTCGCGATACGATAAACCGCAATTGCAATAGGCTACAATCCTACCTTTATCAAAGTCGGATACGTAATGGTACGCATTTCTCCTCCTTACACGAGGCATCACAACAACGTTCCACCAGGCAACGCCGGTCAACTGCTGTTTGTGTATGAGATATCGGTTGGAAACTTTCCTCATGTCAGAACGTTATGGTGTCGCCACCGGCGCACCTTGCGTGAATGTCCTGAAAAGGTAATCATTTGCATTTCACAGCACCTTCTTCCTGTCGTTTAATTCTGTAGCACGTCATCTTTGTAGTGTAATAATTTTTATGGCCTGTAATTTAGATGCTTACACAGCGAAAGCGGAAGAACAAAGGACGATACGAAACATGAAGGCTTCCCCTAGCTGATCGCAGAAAAAATGTGAACGCTTCTCTTTTTTTTTATCATCATTGAAAGTATTACATGTACTATTTAACACTTGTGCACTCTTTGGTAAACACATATTTCATAAACATAAAGAAAGAAAAAATTTCTTGGTGTCTTACGTTTGTCTACGATATATTTGACTACGACACTGGCCGTTACAAAAGTAGTCATACAAGTCGGAAGTACAACAGAACCACAAGTTTGTTACATACAAGGAAAAACAATAGACAATTTCACATGTTTTAAATAAACAGTTTGACAAATCAATTACAGTGGCACGTGAGATATTTGTACAAGATACACCAACATAAAATTTGAAAGGTATCAATGTTCTGAGGATATGGGGTTAATTCAGTTCAGGGACGTGTCTGCCCATGGTAACTGATGCAGCCACTGCTGGAGTGACTTCGCAGTTGGCTTTTATGATGTCAATCGGTCGGTGACAACCAGCTGAGTGTGAGCTCTGGTTGTGCAGTTTGCAGCAGAGGTGATCATCGAAGCGCAGCCCGTCCAAGACCGTGGCCATGACAGCCGTGCGAGCCTTGCCTCGCGCTGCCGGTTCGGGCAGGGCAGCCGCATTGAGGTCCGCCGGCAGAGTCGTGCGAAGAGGATCGGCCCGCGAGCTGCGGCCGCACTGGACTACAGCAGTAACTGGCTGAGCGAGACCCTGACGTCATCCCACAAGCCGAGCAGTGCTGTTGCGAAAGCACCTGCATGCCACGGCCTCAGCAGATCTGGCGTTGAGACCTCACTGCTCCGCACTGAGCGAGTCCGTGACGTCACTGCACCAGTGCCGTGCGCAAGCATTGGTGTGCTGCACATACGAACTGTTGGTAGCAATGACCGCAGTTGCGAGCTACGGTCTACGAGCGGTGAGTGGAGTATTTAGAGGAGTGATGAGATTCCTTCACTTTTTTCGTAACACACAAAATGAGAGCGGGAAACTAAACTTGGTTTGCAGAAGAAGGAGCACATATCAAGAAAAAGGGAAGTAAAAGAAAAAATAGTCAGTGGTGAGTAGAGAACCACACAGCCTGGAGTTCAGTTTGGGCCTTGTTAAAGTCTATTGAGGGTGGCATTAGGAAAAGCGTTCTTGTTCTTTGCTGTTAGCTGTGCTGTGAAATTTACTCTCATGCTGAAGGGTCAAGTGGCACTTCGTACATTTCTCGATATCCATGAGTATTTAATAAACAAAGGTCTCATGTGGACGAGAAACGACTTCCTAAACCAGCTCAGGAGATAACTGTCGATAACTGCGTTGCTACGTGTGCACGAGACGTAAGGTCTTACGGAACTATAAGAGGTGAAGGTCTTATGGATCTGTTTCAAACTTTAGTTGACACCGCAAAGGCCCTTATATCTCACCCCACAACTGTGTTGCAGTACATGGCAGGAAGTGTTAAAAGCCTACGACATATAATTATGTCTGAGGTAATTGCTCATGTAACAGAAGGTGAATACTCAGCAATTACAGATATGGGCACGTCCAGCGCGAGAAGAAACCATTAGCTGCCATGTACTGTCTCCTGTTTCATTGACTGGACTCTCAGATCTTGCATTTTGTTTACAACCCAGTTTCCAAGTGAACCACAAACTGTCAGCAATATTCTAAGAGAATTGTTTAGACGATTAATGTCTCTTGGTATAAACGACTCTACTTTGAAAGACATACAGCACATGCCGGACGTAGTGGACGAGCGGTTCTGGATGCTTCAGTCTGGAACCGCGCTACCGCTATGGTCGCAGGTTCGAATCCTGCCTCAGACATGGATGTGTGTTATGTCCTTAGGTTAGTTAGGTTTAAGTAGTATTAAGTTCTAGGGGACTGATGACCTCACAAATTAAGTCCCATAGTCCTCAGAGCCATTTGAACCATACAGCACACGACTCATCAAGGTAGCAACATTGTCGTTGCACTGCGCGATTATTCACGACTGAATTGTTCCTGCCATATGCTAAATATAGGGCTATGAAATAATTTCGATACGGAGTATATATGCGTTAATTGTCTATACGTTCATGGTCTTTTGATTGCGGCGAAAGAACACATCATTTACTTAAAGAAAGTTGGTCTTCCTGATGCTCCTGATAGATCACTGAGCCAGTCTGAAGATAGTCGCTGGAATAAGCAGCTGGCATTGTTACAATGTCTTGCAGCGAAAAGCTCTCTGAGAAGGGAGAAATACCCGAACTAAAGGAACTGATATCATACTGACGAAAGAACTTTTTACAGTATGTGTGCTATTATACTGCTGTAATTCTTATAGGCAATCGTTTATTTTATAGCTTTTAAAACATAATAGGTTTTGTAGCACTTAAAAACGGCGTCCAAGCAATTAGAACTGGAGAAAACACCTACACTGCACCTTCTCTTGACATGGACGATGACAATGTTAAAGCATTTGAGTCAGGCGCCCCAGTACAGAGAAACTTCTGAAATTGGACTTTTAAATAAACGCCTTATATGAAAAGCTATTAATCCAGAGATACTGTGAGGTAGCAACTTTCCGTCTGGCCACCATTCGTCATTTAAAAATGATATCTGAAGATAAGAAGCGTAAAGTCATGAAATGGATACAGTAGTTTCTTTTCCTCATACTTCTGCTATCCCACAATACACTCTAACGACATTTCCCTTTACTGCAACTCCAACCGTCTATTCTGTTTTTTCTCGCTAGTGGGTTCGAACGGAAGTGGCTTACCTTTCGATCTAGAAGTAGTTGTCTCAATGTACTCTGCTCTTCTTGGAGTTACATACATAACATTTAATGTTCTGAGATTAAAAAGACGCTCATTCCTAAATGTTTCTCCATTACTGGTAACATGACAATCCTTGGGAATTCATGTTGTCCTAAATCAGAGTTTGAATTTTGGCCGTATATACACTGAAATACGAATTTTTCTGACGACCGGTGAAAAGAAGAGAGGAGTAATGAGACTGGAGATGGAATTCATAGCCCCACCGCATCAAAGAACAAATCTTGCTGAAACACATAAATTCTGCTACTCCATCTCCTGGATTTCTAGTTGTGCAATGGAATGATGGGTGTGAGACATTCTGGTAGCCTACACTCGAAGTTATTCAAAAATGGTTCAAATGGCTCTGAGCACTATGGGACTTAACTTCTGAGGTCATCAGTCCCCTAGACCTTAGAACTACTTAAACCTAACTAACCTAAGAGGACAGCACACACATACATGCCCGAGGGAAGTTATTCAACATCTCCACTTCACAAGCAGTAAAGCATGCAAGGATAAATTTGTAAACATAACTAAATATCAGGGAGAAGCAATAAACATTTTAAAGTTAACCGGTGACACTGCAGTTCTGTCAGTGGCAGCAAAGAACTTGGAATAACAGTTGAATGGAATAGATAGAGTCCTGAAAAGGGATTATAAAATAACCCTCTATTTTATAGATATATTTATGCATAAGAAGTGTCCTAAACCTGAAAATATGAATATGACACATGCTCTGAAAATTTTCGTTACGTTTTACTGAAAAATTTTAAACAATTACGGAATCTGGTAGAAGAATTCATTAAAAAGCACAAATATATTGTTTTTCAGAATTTTAAAATATAATGTACCTGACTAGATTACTGTATTCTGGAAAGGTAGGCATAAAGTACCCCTTCCCTCTCCCTTGGTATTGCGAGGGTTAAACCAGGTAGTGTTAAGGGAATCTGATTACAAAATGAGACCCTAAAAGGACTATTGGGCTACAAAATAACTGATGATGGCCGAAGTAGAGAGGATACAAAATGAAGACTGATTATAGCAAGAAAAGTATCAATGAAAAAGAGGGATTTCCTAACATCGAATATGAATTTAAGTGTTAGGAAGTATTTATGGAAGGTATTTGTATGGTTTCCAAGATGCTGCTCCAGGCTGGTGTAAAAAAGAATGTGCGGACTGGAAAATAGTGAACGCGCAAATGAAGATTTGGCCCTGTCTGACTACCCCCTGAAGCAGATCATAGGATCTCTTAACGGTGATATTATTTCCTCCTTCTTGCTCTTTAACATATAAATTACAATACAAAAATAAATGAATGCGTAAGGGACCTAGTAACTACTAAATATTAATGTTTCTGCTTATACATTTATTGTAAATTAAAACATCTTTACTTGTTACAAATGTTTATATGTCGATTATCAATGGACATAAAGAGATACAAATGGATTTCCTGACTAATATTATTGATCAACTGACCAAATCTGCCCCTTTTTATGGATACTCGATCTAATACAAATAACCCGAGACGACTGACATCATCTAAGATGACACTAGAAGACACTATTTACAAAGATGATCTACAGTGGTGTGCAACCTCAGTGGAAGTGAAACTTACGTAATCACAGGGGTTCAGCTTTATAGCCCTAATATGCCGAAGCAATCAATATCACCGAATGTACTGCGTCCGGTGAGTCGGATTGATGGTTCGCGTTCACGTCTGCAACGATGGAGGATCTCCAGCCACAAAATAAAAAACTCATTGAAACGCTAGGACGGCAGAGGGCTGTCCTCTGACTAGTATAATCTAATAATATGTTTTCCTCTCTGTGTTCTACAGACAAGAAACGCGAACTCCCAGTGTTCTTCCATCGTCGCAGACATGTACATGAGCCATTACGCCGACGCCGACTATCACATTCGCTGATAGTGATTGTTTTGGCATATTCAATCTATAAAGCTGAGCAGCTGTGATCACGTAAGTTTCACTTCCACTGAGGTTGCACACCACTGTATATCATCTTTGAAAGTAGTGTCTTCTAGTGTTTGGGACGTAGATAATATCAGTCCCTATGCGGAACTCTGCTGAGCCGCTGCCATACAGGTGCTTTCGCAACAGCACAGCTCGGCCCTTGGGGTGACGTCAGAGACTCGCTCGGTCCGAGACTGCTGTAGTCCAGTGCAGGCGCACTACTCTGCACCGTGCGGCACGTCGGACCTCGATGCGTCTGCCCTGGTTGAACCGGCTGCGCGAGGCAAGGTTCGCACGGCTCACATGGCTACGGTCCTGGACGGGCATCGCGTCAATGCCCACCTCTGCTGCGAAGTGCACAACCAGATCTCGCACTTAGCCAGTCGTCACCGACCGATTGTCATCATACAAGCCAACTGCGAAGTCACTCCACCAGTGGCTGCATCAATTCCAATGGGCAGACACGTCACTGAAATGACTTAACCTCTTATCCTCAGAACATTGATACGTCTCAAACATTAAGTTAGTGTATCCTTTAGAAATATCTCCCATGCCAATGTAAATGATTTGCAAACTGTTTATTTAAAACATGTCAAATTGTGTACTGTTTTTTTCTTGTACACACCAAACTTGTAATTTTGTTGTACAGACTATTTGAATGACTACTCACGTAACAGCCAGTATTGTAGTCAAATGTAGGAAAATGTAAGACACCAAGAAAATGTATCTTTCTTTATGTTTATGAAATATGTGCGTACCAGAAAGTTCAAAAATGTTAATAAGTACATGTAATACTTCCTACAATAATGAAGAACAGAGAAGCCTTCACATTTTTTCTGCGATCAGCTAGGAGATGACTTCCTGTTTCGTATTGTCCTTTGTTCTTCAGCTTTCGCTATGTATGGACCTATTTTGTTAGCTCTAGTTGTCGTTGTTTTGCTCTTCAGTCCAGAAACTGGTTTGCTGCAGCTCTTCATGCTACTCCATCCTGTGCAGGCTTCCTCATCTCCCAGCACCTATTGCAACCTACATCCTTCTGAATCTGTTTGGTGTATTCATCTCTTGGTCTCACTCTACGGTATTTATCCTCCACGCTGCCCTCCAATACTAAATTGGCGATCCCTTGATGCCTCAGAATATGCCCTACCAACCGATCCCTTCTTCTAGTCAAGTTGTGCCAGAAATTTTCTCTCCTCTTTCGTTCTATTCAGTACCTCCTCGTTAGTTATGTGATCTACCCATCTAATCTTCAGCATTATTGTGTAGCACCACATTTCGAAAGCTTCTATTCTCTTCTTGTCTAAACTATTTATCGTCCACATTTCACTTCCATTCATGACTACACTCCATACAAATACTTTCAGAAACGACTTCCTGACACTTAAATCTATACTCGATGTTAACAAATTTCTCTTCTTCATAAACGCTTTCCTTGCCACAGGCAGTCTGCATTTTATATCCTCTCTACTTCGACCATCATCAGTTATTTTGCTCCCCGAATAGCAAAACCCATTTACTACTTTAAGCGTCTCATTTCCTAATCTAATTCCCGCAGCATCACCCGATTTAATTCGACTGCATTCTGTTATCCTCGTTTCGCTTCTGTTGATGTTCATCTTATATCTTCCTTTCAAGGCACTGTCCATTCCCTTATGCTGTTCCAGGTACTTTGCTGTCTCTGACAGAATTACAATGTCATCGGCGAACCTCAAAAATTTTTATTTCTTCTCCATATACAGATTGAATAACATCGGGGATAGGCTACAACCCTGTCTCATTCCTTCCAACCACTACTTTCCTTTCATGCCCCTCAACTCTTATAACTGCTATCTGGTTTCTGTACAAATTGTAAATAGCCTTTCGCTCCCTGTATTTTTCGCCTGTCGCCTTAAGAAATTGAAAGAGAGTATTCCAGTCAACATTGTCAATAGCTTTCTCTAAGTCTACAAATGCTAGAGACGTAAGTTTGCCTTTTCTTAATCTTTATTCTAAGGTAAGTCGTAGGGTCAGTATTACCTCACGTGTTGCAACAATTCTATGGAATCCTAACTGAACTTCCCCGAGGTCGGCTTCTAACAGTTTTTCC
Organism: Schistocerca americana; assembly: GCF_021461395.2. Taxonomy (NCBI): domain Eukaryota; kingdom Metazoa; phylum Arthropoda; class Insecta; order Orthoptera; family Acrididae; genus Schistocerca; species Schistocerca americana. The sequence continues at coordinate 495,331,358 of NC_060130.1, read as the reverse complement.
ATTCGTCTGTAAAGAATTCGTGATAGTATTTTGCAGCCGTGGTTTATTAAACTGATTGATCGGTAATTTTCACATCTGACAACACCTGCTTTCTTTTGGGATTGGAATTATTATATTTTTCTGGAAGTCTGAGGGTATTTCGGCTGTCTCATACATCTTGCTCACTAGATGGTAGAGTTTTGTTAGGCTTGGTTCTCCCAAGGCTGTCATTAGTTCTAATGGGATGTTGTCTACTCCTGGGACCTTGTTTCGACTTAGGTCTTCCAGTGCTCTGTTAAACTCTTCACGCAGTATCATATCTCCTATTTCATCTTCATGTACATCCTCTTCCATTTCTATAATATTGTCCTCAAGAACATCGCCCTTATATAGATCCTCTATATACTCCTTCCACCTTTCTGCTTTCCCTTCTTTGCTTATTACTGGATTTCCATCTGAGGGTTTGATATTCATGCAAGTCGTTCTCTTTTCTCGAAAGATCTCTTTAATTTTCCTGTAGGCAGTATCTAACTTACCCCTAGTGATATGCGCCTCTACATAATTACATTTGCCCTCTAGCCATCTCTGCTTAGTCATTTTGCACTACCAGTCGATCTCATTCTTTAGACTTATGTATTCTTTTTTGCCTGCTTCATGAAATGCGTTTTTGTATTTTCTCCTGTCATCAATCAAATGATATACCAAACTGACGAGTCCTTGATGCCTCAGTATATGCCCTATTAAACGAAGTTGTGCCACAAATTTATTGTCTTCCACAGTTCGACTCAGTATCTTCTTATCTGTTATTCGATCTGCAGTGCCACCACTACTTTTCGGCGCTACTGAGTAAAATTGTGATGTTGCCATCGCTGTTGCAAAACATCTTGGGAGTGGGCCTGCTCAGAGCCGACCAAATACCATTACGTCAGATGCAGCAATGCCACTAGCAGGTTCCCACAATGTGCTAAATGAAAGGCCATAACGACGACGCAGCAGAAAGGCGTTGGTAAGCCAGTAACTACACATCCAATAAACAGACTTCTTATGGTCTACATGGTTACAAGCTATGATTTGCAAAGCAAGAACGCTCTGTCCCAACTTAAATCACCATTATTTTCAGTCAAAGGTGTCTCAGTCTGGTAGCTACTATTTAAGAGGAGAGGAGTATGCCGCTCCAGAAGGCGACATGAGGATACAAGCAGCCACCATGGGATTTGGCCTCCACTAACTGTGGGCCCCTGCTGCTGGTTTTAAGATCAGTGCTGTGAGTTTAGAATCTTCCAGCCAGTGGGCCAACTACGAGGTGCTATCAGCCTTCAGCCATAGAAGGAAGCTGTTTCAGATCATGGTCACCTTTTGCATCAGTTCCTTAACACCCGCTGTCTTCAGCACACACTATGGAGGACGCTGCACCACAGAATGTTCTGGTTTGTTCTTCAGTAAAATGTTTGACTAACAGTGAAGTTTTTATAAGCAGCCATCGATCAGCATCCCGACAACAATCCACCACCTCAACTGAAACCCCCAGTGTAGAGGTCATCCATCCTGGACCACCACATTTTGATGTCAGAAGTGTGTGTCACGTCTAAATTTCAGTGACAGGAGAACCTTACCAGCCACCCTCCCTGGAGACGATAACTCTCAACTACCTCAGGGTTGCAGTTTCGTCGACACACAGCATCAGTGTGCTGTAGGTGAGTGCACTGTCTGTTCTATTTTTTTCCCCTGCGAGTATCACGCCGAGTCAGTGCACCTTTCAGCAGATTTTCAGTTCTGTTTTAATTTGTTTCATCTGTCAAGTAAACTCAGACTGTGTTCTGAGTATGTGTAAATATGAGCGTTATTTTATCCTATTATCAATGAGTGTGGCTCCTTGTCTGGAAGTGAATAAGGTGTTAACCATGCGTAACTTCTTAAGAGGGGAAGATGAGTTTTGTCGAGAAGTCGGAGTTTTGTGGTAGTTTTCGTCGTTTTTAATGGGCAATGTATTTCATTTTGAGCAAGAAGTGTGGCTCACTACGTTTAAGCATGACTATCCGCTCAGGTGGAGAAGTTACAGTAAGTGTTAGGATAGAATTAGATTAAGTGTCCTTGTCGTCGTGTAACACCATAGTTCTAAAGCTGTATGGATGTATTTTGCCTTTTGCTTTGGTTTAATGTTATAACATTGAGTCTCTGTAAATGTGTTTCATTGAATAGATAACACAAAATTGTATACTCCTTTCTTTGTAAAAACTTTGATGTCATGGTTTGATTCTGTGCAATGTAGTGTATCTATCATTTAAATTCTTTGTTTCATTTGGAGGGAATAAAACTTACTGTATATAATTGGAATTTGTTTAAGTAATATTGTTTAGAACTACCTATATGTGCAAATGTCCTTTTTTAATTAATATGTTTGGTTACTGTTATGTAAATTGCCGATCCTCACTAAAGGTTCTTAGTCATTTTGTATGTAAAACGTCTTGTGGTTCCCCTCGGGAATGGAACTGTGTCGCGTGCAAAATGTGGTTGGCCTAGGTAGAAAAGGTGGAGCCAAGAGTCAGTCGGGGGCGAGGTACCAAACTGTTCACTGCCTGTGTAAGAGTTGTATATAGTACTGGTTCCGAGAGAGGCTTTTCCTGCCGCTTACCAATGCCTCGGATGGATGGATAAAAAGCTGGAACGATTCTGGAATTGGTATCCACCATCGCCATCAAGAAGGGACAGAGTCCAGCAATTCTGCCTGCAAATCCACACCTCATTGCGCAATCACTGTAATGGAATGCTATAATAATGTACAGTGAAGGATCAGCTTATTGGGTGATTTAGTGTGCACAAATATAAGGTAACTTATAACTGAATTTATGTACCTATCTTGATTTTTTCCCTATCACAACACCTCTCAGGTTCCTCTCCATTTGAACTATGACTACCGAGTGTCCTATTTTGTGTAAAAAATGAAAGCCTCAAAGTTAGACAGTTAATTACATAATGTTGTTTGATCTTTGATGAGAAGGGAATATTCAGATTTATTGTGGATTTAGTGAAATCGTGGTAGGCAGTAAATGTAGTTTTGTGAAGTTTCAAAGTCACCTATTTAATCTTTTACTTGAAAGTAGAAGACTGTGGCAATAAAGACAATTTGCTGTTTCTTTTATAAATTAAAGTTCTCAAAATTGAGGCTTATAAAGTTTTGCTTAGTTAATGATCATAGTGCTAAATGTAGTAAATTTTAAAAGGTGAGTCAGTTTCTTGCAAATTTGTCTACATTGTGTTTCACTGTAGTAAAAGTGGAAAACTGCAATAGTAGAAAATTATTTGTTCATGATTGCTAAGTGTTAGTCTCTCTTGTGTATTGGAAGTGCATATTAATAGTATAACAGGATCCACAGTTTGTCTATTGTGCTAATGCTAGGTAACAAATAACGGGAAGACTACTATTTATCAAAACCATAATTCCTTTATTCAAAAGATAGTGGAGAAGCAACCTGTTAGTGGATTCCAATTAACTTTAATTTTAAATAGTAAAGTATTTAACTGAGAGAGACTTAACCTATGTCCAATTTATGATGCTGCAGTGAATGTTAATAGTAAAGTTATAAAGACTATTCAGTTTGAACAAGCCCTGAAATTAATAGTGTGTTTCGGTATCTGTTATATTTTTGCAAAAAGTTTGTGTTGCTCTAGCTGTTAGCTTCATTCTTACCGTAAACATATGTATGTGTCAGAGTTCATTGCACTCACGTGTGACAAAGTATAGGTTGTGTTTATCCGTTAAAGTTACCAATAACTATTTTCTTGAATAAGACTGTTAATCATTCTCTTGCCTAATTAGGCTGGCAACCGTTTTCTCTATCCGTTAAACAGTGCAGATAAACAAAAATTTTGTTTGCTACAGTTCAAATATTTACGTAATTCTGACTTTCATTTCCGATAAGCCACCCTCGTTAGGTACAACTCGGTCAACACAACAAAATTCCTCTCAGAGGGTAACACTGCTCTGTTGCTTTATACCATAATTGTTTTAACTAGATAGTTATATTTCACGACCTGCCTCCTACTTTAAGGTTATGGTATAGCAGTAGCAGACGGTAGTGTTATAGTCGTACTGTTTTGTTCTCCTCGTCTGTTGTTTGCATAATTAGTGAGGTATACCCTCGCGAAGAGATTGCGAATTTCTGAAGCCTGAACCAGATGTAGAGAAAGGTGCATGTGCCGATTATCTTTGTGTCTTGCAGAGTGCAACTGCCGACAGTAATATTGTTGTAGATACTTAGGAGGTGACACAGAAAGCTATCAATACGGCTGATTGTATTGCAGATGTTTTGGGTACTGAAATGGTACAGACATAATTAGTATTTACGAAGTCCGCAATTCGGCACCATATTTGACGGCACTGCCTTTTCTGAATGTAGGAAGAAATGTGTTTGTAAGGTTTATGATCGGGCCGACAAGGCTTGTGCCAGTAGATCAGGAGATTTACAAAAGTGAAAACACTTGCAGTGTAATGCGTGATGCAGGCGAAGGCTGCTGCGCAATCCCAGGGCTAGACTTTTTCATCAAGCACCATGCCAAAACTGACTTTCGATGACGAGCGGTGGAACCCGGGAGGATAATCTTGAAGCTGGAGGAAGCTGTCACCAGTGATATACTGTCGCAGGGTTCGTTTATCATGATAGGACAAATGCGGGCAAAATCACTAATGCTTAATTTGCATGATATAGTGCAAAAGACACTGGAAAGTTGCTTTAGGTGACCGAAGGTGTTGCTAACTTATACGACTCTGGACTTCGTCTCCGGATAGGAAATCGTCGTTGAGTACGCAGCGTTCAGTGATTGAGAGCACTTCTCCTGTCTGTACTAATGCTGAGTCGTTATCTGAATTCCGTCCTTGTGGGTGGGAGTTCGCATTTCTTGTCTGTAGAATACAGAAAGAAGAAGGTAGTATTAGATTATTCTAGTCAAAGGACCGCCTTCTGCCGTCCTAGTGTTTAATGAGTTTTTATTTTGTGGCTGGAGTTTGTATCTCTTAATGTCAATTGCACATCGACATATAAATATTTGTAATAAATAAAGGTGTTTTAATCTACTATAAATGTATAAGCAGAAACAACATTTATAATTTAGTAGTTACTAGTTCCCTTAATCATTCATTTATTTTTATGTTGTAATTTATATGTTGAAGAGCAAGAAGGTGGAAATAATATCACCGTTAAGAGATCCTAAGATCAGCTTCACAGGGTAGCCAGACAGGGCAAAATCTTTATATTAGCTTTCAGTATTTTCCATTGCGCACATTCATTTCTACACTCACATTTCAGTACCAAAAACATCTTCAATACTATCAGCCTTATTGATAGCTTTCTTTGTCACCTCCTAAGTATCTACAACAAAATTACTGTCGGCAGTTGCACTCTGCCAGACACCAAAATCATCGGCACATGCACTTCCCTGCACATCTGGTCCAGGCTGCAGAAATTCGCAACTTCTCCGCCAGGGGATCCCGCCACCAATCATGCAAACAACAAACGAGGAGAACAAAACAGTATGACTACAAGGACACTTAACCTAATTCTATCCTAACACTTACAGTTACATAACTTCTCCACTTGAGCGGCTACTCATGACTACTACATCATATGCTTAAACGTAGTGAGCCACATTTATTGCTCAAAATGAAATACATTGCCCATTAAAAACGACGAAAACTACAACAAAACTCCAACTTCTCGACAAAAATCACCTTCCCCTCCTAAGAAGCTATGCATGTTTAACACATTATACACTTCAAGACTATGAGTCCCATTCATTGATGATAGGCAAAAATAACGCTCATATTCACACATCCTCAAAACACAGTCTGAGTTTACTTGACACATGTCACACATGAAAACAGACCTGAAAAGTGGCTAAAAGGTGCAATGACGTGACGTGATACTCGCAGGGGAAAAAAAAAAATTAAACAGTCAGTGCAGTCACCCGATGCACACTGATGCTGTGTGTCGATGAAACTGCAACTATGAGGAAATCGGGAGTCATCGTCTCCACGTAGGTTGGCTGGTAAGGTTCCTCTTTCACTGATATTTACAGGTGACACATAATACAGACATCAAAATGTAGAGGTCAGGTTGGGTGACCTCTACATGTGGAGGTCTGAGTTGAGGTGGTGGATTGTTGTCGGGGTGATGATTTGTGGCTGTTCATAAAAACTTCACTGTTGGTCATACATTTTACTGATGAACAAACTAGAACATTTTGTGGTGCAACGTCCACCATAGTGGGTGCTGAAGACAGTGAGTGTTAAGGAACTGACGCAACAGGTGGCCGTGGTTTCAAACGACTGCCCTCTATAGCGGAAAGCTGGTTGCACCATGTAGTTGCCCCACTGGCTGGAAGATGCTAGGCCCACACAACTAATCTTAAAACCAGCAGCAGCGGCCCACAGGTAGTAGAGGCCCAATCTCGTAGTGGTTTCTTGAACATCACGTCGCCTCGAGGAGTGGAATACACGTCTTCTCGTAAATAGTAGCTACCAGACTGAGACACCTGTGACTGAAAGTAATGGTAATTCATGTTTAGACAGAGCGCTCTTGCTTCGCAAATCACAGCTTGCAACCATGTAGACCAAAAGAAGTCTGTTGATTGGATGTGTAGTAACTGGCTTAATAACGCCTTTCTGCTGTGTCGTCGTTACGGCGGTGTCACCCACTTTCCTGGAGTACAATGTGTGAATTTGCATCGGACGAAATGGTGTTTGGACTGATGACCTTAGTAGTTAAGCCCCATAAGGTTTTACACACTTTTGAACATTTGAACTAAACTCTGCTCTACCCACAACTCACAGCCCTAGCTCACAGCTGCCGTCAGCGCTACCAACAGCACGTAGGCCGCAGCACGCCAGCGCTTGCGCACGTCACTGATGCAGTGACGTCAAAGCCTCGCTCAGTGCGGAGCAGTGAGGTCGCGGCCCGTGGGCTGCGTCTCCATACACGACTCTGCTTAGCCCGTGGCATACAAATTGTTTCGGAACAGCACTGCTCGGCCCTTGGGGTGACGTCAGGGACTCGCTCGGCGAGAGACTGCTGTAGCCCAGTGCGGCCGCTCGACTCTGCACCGTGCCGCCTCCGTTGGACCTCCACGCGACTGCCCCAGCTGAACCGGCTGCGCTAGGTAAGGCTCGCACGGCTGTGATGGCTACACTCCTGGAAGGGACGTGCTCGATGCCCGTATCTGCTGCAAAGTGCACAACCAGAGCTCATTCTCAGCCGGTTTTCACGGTCCGATTGACATCACACAAGCCAACTACGACTTCACTCCAGCAGTGGCTTTATCAATTCCCACAGACAGACACATCCCTGAACTGACTTAACCTTGTTGTACACGACATGAATAACTACTCATGTAACAGCCAGTATCGTAGTCAAATATATCGCAGGAAAATGTAAGACACCAAGACAATTTTTCTTTCTTTATACACTCCTGGAAATGGAAAAAAGAACACATTGACACCGGTGTGTCAGACCCACCATACTTGCTCCGGACACTGCGAGAGGGCTGTACAAGCAATGATCACACGCACGGCACAGCGGACACACCAGGAACCGCGGTGTTGGCCGTCGAATGGCGCTAGCTGCGCAGCATTTGTGCACCGCCGCCGTCAGTGTCAGCCAGTTTGCCGTGGCATACGGAGCTCCATCGCAGTCTTTAACACTGGTAGCATGCCGCGACAGCGTGGACGTGAACCGTATGTGCAGTTGACGGACTTTGAGCGAGGGCATATAGTGGGCATGCGGGAGGCCGGGTGGACGTACCGCCGAATTGCTCAACACGTGGGGCGTGAGGTCTCCACAGTACATCGATGTTGTCGCCAGTGGTCGGCGGAAGGTGCACGTGCCCGTCGACCTGGGACCGGACCGCAGCGACACACGGATGCACGCCAAGACCGTAGGATCCTACGCAGTGCCGTAGGGGACCGCACCGCCACTTCCCAGCAAATTAGGGACACTGTTGCTCCTGGGGTATCGGCGAGGACCATTCGCAACCGTCTCCATGAAGCTGGGCTACGGTCCCGCACACCGTTAGGCCGTCTTCCGCTCACGCCCCAACATCGTGCAGCCCGCCTCCAGTGGTGTCGCGACAGGCGTGAATGGAGGGACGAATGGAGACGTGTCGTCTTCAGCGATGAGAGTCGCTTCTGCCTTGGTGCCAATGATGGTCGTATGCGTGTTTGGCGCCGTGCAGGTGAGCGCCACAATCAGGACTGCATACGACCGAGGCACACAGGGCCAACACCCGGCATCATGGTGTGGGGAGCGATCTCCTACACTGGCCGTACACCACTGGTGATCGTCGAGGGGACACTGAATAGTGCTCGGTACATCCAAACCGTCATCAAACCCATCGTTCTACCATTCCTAGACCGGCAAGGGAACTTGCTGTTCCAACAGGACAATGCACGTCCGCATGTATCCCGTGCCACCCAACGTGCTCTAGAAGGTGTAAGTCAACTACCCTGGCCAGCAAGATCTCCGGATCTGTCCCCCATTGAGCATGTTTGGGACTGGATGAAGCGTCGTCTCACGCGGTCTGCACGTCCAGCACGAACGCTGGTCCAACTGAGGCGCCAGGTGGAAATGGCATGGCAAGCCGTTCCACAGGACTACATCCAGCATCTCTACGATCGTCTCCATGGGAGAATAGCAGCCTGCATTGCTGCGAAAGGTGGATATACACTGTACTAGTGCCGACATTGTGCATGCTCTGTTGCCTGTGTCTGTGTGCCTGTGGTTCTGTCAGTGTGATCATGTGATGTATCTGACCCCAGGTATGTGTGAATAAAGTTTCCCCTTCCTGGGACAATGAATTCACGGTGTTCTTATTTCAATTTCCAGGAGTGTATTTATGAAATATTTGTGTCCCAGAAAGTCCGCAAATGATAGTAAGTACATGTAATACTTTCTACGACAATGAAGAACAGAGAAGCCTTCATATCTGCGATCGTCTAGGAGATGCCTTCCTGTTTCGTATCGTCCTATGTTCTTCAGCTTTCGCTGTGTATGCATCCCCCTTGTTAGCTCTCAAGTACCATGAATATACGAGGGGCGTTTGAAAAGTCCGTGAAAAAATAAAAACTGATTACATCTTTGGGGTAAACCTTTTATTTTTCAACATAGTCTCCTTTCAGACTTATGCACTTCGTCCAGAGCTGTTCTAATTTGTTGATCCCTTCCGAATAATAGGAATTGTCTAAGTCTGCAATATAGCTAGTCGTTGCTGCAATCACCTCCTCGTTTGAATAAAATCTTTGTCTCGCCAGACATTTCTTCAAATTGGGGAACAAATAGTAGTCCAAGGGAGCCATGTCTGGAGAATAGTGTGGTATGGGAAACGAGTTGGAATCATATTCCCATAAAATTTCCAACAAAACTGCTTAGGTTTGTCCTGGTGCATTGTCATGATGGGAAAGGACGGGCCTATAAAAATGAATAATATGCACCTGTAGTAGTTTCCCCCTTTCCAAATAGTCGATGAGGATTATCCTTTGCGAATCCCGAAAAACAGTCGTCATAACCTTTCTGGCCGAAGGAATGGTCTTCGCCTTTTTTCGTGCAGATTCGCCCTTGGTAACCTATTGTTTACATTGTTGTTTGGTCTCAGGAGTATAGTAACGTATCCATGTTTCATCCACAGTAACGAAACGACGCTCAAAGTCCTGCGGATCCTTCTGAACAGCTGCAAACCATCCTTGCAACACTACACACGATTCCGTTTTTGGTCAAGCGTTAGCAATCGCGTAACGCATCCTGCAGATAGCTTTGTCCTGTGCAAATGTCCATGCAAAATATTTTATACCCGTACATTCGAGACACCCATGGCACTAGCAATCCCACGCACCGTCAGTCTTCTGTCACACATCAATATATCATGGATTTTATCAATAACTTCTGGAGTCGTAAACTCCACAGGGCATCCAGAACGTTCAGTATCACTTGTGCCCATATGGCCACTCCTAAAATTGTGATATCACTTATAAACTGTTCTAAGCGAAGGCACAGAAACAATATAATGTTTATCAAGCTTCTCATTAGTCTCCTGAGGCGTTTTGCCTATCATAAATTAATGTTTAATCACCACACGAAATTCTTTTTCGTCCATATTTTGACAGTCACTCGACTTCCTTGACTGACACGAATGCCAAACACAAAGAAATAGACCAATATGACCGAAACGTGGTGTGCGATCTTTCCAAAGATGCTACTAACTAAACGTGACCTCGATAGGCGCCAGTGGTGGCATCTCTCGGACTTTGCACAGACTTTTCAAACGCCCCTCCTATTTTAGTATATTTAAATTAATACGTTTCAGATGTATTAATTTAACAAACTAAACATATCTCTTTGTATTAATGTCTTTATCAGCTTTCTATATACCTATTTGTGAAAGAAATGCAAAACTGCTAAGGCCGGCAGTGGTGGCCGAGCGGTTTCTAGGAGCTTCAGTCCCGGACCGCGCGATTGCTACGGTCGCAAGTTCGAATCCAGCCTCGGGCATGGATGTGTGTGATGTCCTTAGATTAGTAAGGTTTAAGTAGTTCTGAGTTCTAGGGGACTGATGACCTCAGATGTTAAGTCCCATAGTGCTCAGAGCCATTTGAACCAATTTAAAACTGCTGACGTGGAGCCCGTCCGCCATTGGTGTGATCCAAATACTGATTAGAAATTTATCAGATCTTTTATGGTGCACCAAAGAACCTACAGTCTTTATGAAACGAAGTCCGACTATGCAGCATAATTCGATAGACCGACCGCGTTATGCACTTGCCTTATGAAAATAACATTGGTGCCACATCTCTAACTTTGCGTTTCTCTCGAACACAAACCTGGAGTAACAGGACATCACAACTGCAATCAACAAGCACTGCTCAGCTAATTTCAATTGACAATACTGAGCTGACTACCTGCTGGTAAGTGGTAGGTGATCACTATTTTCTTTACACTCTCTATCTTCATCAACCTTCCTGCTCTTGATAGATCACTGAGCCACTCTAACGATACTCCCTGGAATAAACAGCTGACAATGTTAGAATGTCTTTGTGGAAGAAGCTGTCTGAGAAGGGAGAAGTAGCTCGAAATGATGGTACTGATATCACGCTGATGAATGAACTTTTCACGCTATGTATGGTATTCGATTACTGTAGTTCTTATACGCAATCGTTTCTTTTATAGCTCTTAAAACGTAAGGGTTTTTGTAGCTCTTCAAAGCAGCGTCCAAGGAATTAAAACTAGGGAAATCACATACACTGCACCTTCTGTTGACATGGACAATGACAATGTTAAAGCATTTGAGTCAGGCCCCCAGGAGAGAGAAGTTTCTGAAATCGGACTTTTACATTAACGCCTCAAATTGTTCTTGGATGTAAAACTATTTGCTCATTGATGCTGTGAGGTAGCAACTTTCCTCTGGCGACCATTTGTCATTTAAAAATGATATCTGAAGATAAGAGGCGTAAAGTCATGAATAGGATACAACAGTTTTGCTTCCTCATACTTCTCCAATCCCAGAATACACTCTAACGACATTTCTCTTTACTGCGTCTCCAACCGTCTTTTCTCTTTGTTCTCGCTAGTGGGTTCGAATGGAGGTGGCTAACCTTTCGATCTAGAAATAGTTATCTCAATGTACTCTGCTGTTCTGGAAGTTACAAAAATTACATTTAATTTTCTGAAGTAGGAGAGATGCTTATTCCTACATGTTCCTCCACAACTGGTAACTTGTAAATTCTTGGAAATCCAAGTTTTCCTAAATTAAAGTTTGAATTTTTACCGTAAATGTGCTGAACTATCAATTTTTCTGTCCTGCGATAAAAAGAACAGACTGGACAAGTATTTCAGAGCCCCCGCCCCATTAAAAAAAAAAAATCTTTTTGGAGCACATAAATTCTGCCACTAAATCCGGTGGATTTCTAGTTGTGCAATGGGAAGATGGAAGTGAGACATTCAGGTAGCCTACACTCGATGTAATTCAACATCTACACCGAACAAGCAGTAAAGCATACAAGGATAAGTTTATAAACAGAATTAATTATTAGGGAGAAGCAATAGACATTTTGAAGTTTACCGGTGCCACTTCAAATCTGTCAGAGACAGCAAAGAACTTGGAATAACAGTTGAATGGAATAGATAGTGCCCTGGGAAGGAATTATAAGATAACCCCCAATTGAACTAAATGAAAGGCAATGGAACGTTTTCGAATTAAACCTGGCAGTACCAACGGGTTTTAAATAACGTGTACTACAAAGAGGGGCGTAATATATGACCAACACAAAAATATACTATTTAGGATGTGTTAACGGTGATATTATTTTCTGCTTCATTCTCTTTAACATATAAATTACAACATAAAAATAAATGAATGATTAAGGGAACTGGTAACTACTAATTATTAATGTTTTTTCTGCTTACAAAATTATTGTAGATTAAAACCCCTTTATATATTACAAATATTTTTATGCCGACGTGGAATGGATATAAAGATATACAAATGGAGTGTTTCAGACTAATATTATTGATCAACTGCCCAAATCTGCCCCCTTTTATGGCTACGCGATCTAAAATAAATAACGCGAGATGACTGATATCATCTACGTCCCAAACACGAGAAGACACAACTTTCAAAGATGATCGACAGTTGTGTGCCTCAGTAGAAATGAAACTTATGTGATAACAACAGTTCAGCTTTATAGCCGTAATAAGCCGAAGCAATTAGCAATATCACCGAATAAACTGCGTCCCGTACGTCGGAGTGATGGTTCTCGTATACGTCTGCGACGATGGAAGAACTCTAGTCACAAAATAAAAAACTGAATAAAACTCTAGAACGACAGAATGTGGACCTCTGACTAGTATAATCTAATACTATCTTCCTCTCTCTGTATTCTACAGAAAAGAAACGCAAACTCCCAGCCACAAGGACGGAATTCAGTTAACGTCTCAACGTGAGTACTGACTGGAGAAGTGCTCTCAATCACTGAACACTGCGTAGCCAACAACGATTCCCTACCCATAGGCGAAGTCCAGAATCGTATAAGTTAGCAGCACCTTCGGTCACCTAAAGCAGCTTCCCAGTGCTTTGCCGCACTATATGATGCAAATTAAGCATTAGTGATTTTGCCCTAATTTGTCCTATCATGATAAACGAACCTTGCAGCAGTATTTCACTGGTGACAGGTTCCCCCAGCTTGAACATTATACCCCTGAGTTCCACCGCGTGTAATCGAAAGTCAGTTTCGGCATGATGCCTTATGAGAAAGTCTAGCCCTTGGATTTCTCAGCAGCCTTCGACTGCATCACGCATTACACTGCAAGTGTTGTCACTTTCGTCAATCTAATGTCCCACTGGCACAAGCCATGTCGGCCCGATCATTAAGCTTACAAACACATTTCCTCTTTCTTCTCCTCCCACGTTCTGAGGAGGCAGGGCCGTCACAGATGTCGCCGAATCTGTTGCCTTCGGAAATACTAAATGCGTCTGTACCATTTCAATACACGCAACATCTGCGTTACAATCAGCCTTACTGATAGCTTTCTGTGCAACCTCCAAAGTATCTACAATTACTGTTGGCAGTTGGACTCTGCAAGAAAAAAATGGTTCAAATGGCTCTGAGCACTATGGGACTTAACTTCTGAGGTCATCAGTCCCCTAGAACTTAGAACTACTTAAACCTAACTAACCTAAGGACATCACACACATCCACGCCCGAGGCAGGATTCGAAACTGCGAACATAGCGGTCGCGCGGCTCCAGACTGAAGCGCTTAGAGCCGCTCGGCCACTCGGCCAGCCCACTGCATACTGATGCTGTGTGTCGACGAAACTGCAACCCTGAGGTAGTCGAGAGTCATCGTCTCCAGGTAGGGTGGCTGGTAATGTTCCTCTGTCACTGAAATTTAGTGGTGACACACACTTCTAACATCAAAATGTAGAGGTCGCCGCAGGGCGAAGCATGCGGCAGAAGACTTCCAAAGAGGCCGCACGTAAGGCCTCCCCTGTTTGTCTGGCTAACAGGTTCCAGGTGCTGTCTGTGGCTGACGCTGTTGCTGAGCTGGATGCTGTCGCCTATCCTTTTTCAGAGGATACCACTCAGCCTGCAAGATCCGGGAAATCGCAGTAAGTGGGATTATTGGTAGTTGGAAACTCCAACGTTAGGCGCGTTAAGGGGCCCCTTAAGGCCTTGCTGACAAGGAGGGTAAGAAAACCAATGTGCATTCCGTGTGCATACCGGGTGGAGTCATTCCAGATGTGGAAAAGGTCGTCCCGGATGCCACGAAGAGCACAGGGTGGAGCCAACTACAGGTGGTTGCTCACGTGGGTACCAATGATGTGTGTCACTTGCGATCAGAAGAGATTCTCTCTGGTTTCTAACAGCTAACAGAAGTGGTAAAGGCTGCCAGTCTTGCTTGCAAGATGAAAGCAGAGCTCACCATTTGCAGTATAGTCGGCAGGATGTGTGTCACTTGCGATCAGAAGAGATTCTCTCTGGTTTCTAACAGCTAACAGAAGTGGTAAAGGCTGCCAGTCTTGCTTGCAAGATGAAAGCAGAGCTCACCATTTGCAGTATAGTCGGCAGGACCGATTGCGGACCTCTGGTACAGAGCTGAACATAGGAAGAACATAGATACAGGAACCATTGGTATAAATGGTCGTAGCTGTGTTGGGAAAGTACCACAGCTTCAAGCGCTAATAGAAAGCACTGATTCTCAAATCGTTATAGGCACTAAAATCTGGCTAAAGTCGTATATAAGCTTAGCCGAAATTTTTGCGAAGGACCTAAAGGTGTGCTGCCCGCGGTGGCCGAGTCGTTCTAGGCATTTCAGTCTGGAACTGTGAGACCACTACTGTCGCAGGTTCAAATTCTGCCTCGGGCATGTGTGTGTGTGATGTCCTAAGGTTAGTTAGGTTTATGTAGTTCTAAGTTCTAGGGGACTGATAACCTCTGATATTAAGTCCCATAGATCTCAGAGCCGTTTTTGAACCTAACGGTGTTCCGAAAAGATTCTCAGAAGTAGTTTAACTTGTCGCGAAATTGAAGTAGATACTTCCTGTGAGTTAGTCTGGGCAGAGGTCATAGTTGGCAACCGGAATAAAATAGTAATGGGATCCTTTTACTGGCCTCCCAGTTCAGATGACACAGTTGCTGAAAGGTTCAAAGAAAACTTCAGTTTGATTTCAAACACGTACCCGATTCATACTATAATAGTTGGTGGTGACTAATTTACCCTCGATATGTTGGCGAAAATACATGTTTAATTCCGGAAGTACGCATAAAATATCATCCGAAATTTTGCTAAACGCATTCTCGAAAATTATTTGGAACAGTTAGTTCATGAGCCCACGCGAATAGTAAACGGTTGTGAAAACACACTTTACCTCTTAGCAACAAATAATATTGAGTTAATAACGAGCATCAATACCGATATAAGGATTACTGAACACAGGGTGGTCGTAGTGAGACTGAATATTGTAATCCCCAAATCGTGGAAAAAGACCGAAATATGTACATATTCAAAAAAGCAGATTGAAATTCACTTGACGGCTACCTGAGAGACAATCTCCGCGCATTCTAAATCAATAATATAAGTGTAGGCCAGATGTGGCTTAAATTCAAAGAAATAGTATCGTCAGCAATTGAGAGATTTATACCAAATAAACAAACAAACAACGGAGCTGATCCTCCTTGATATACAAAACGGGTTAGAACACTGTTGCAGAAACAACGAAACAAACATGCCAAATTTAAACAGACGCAAAATCCCCACGATTGGCGATCCTTCACAGGAGCTCGAAATTTAGCGCGGAGTTCAGTGCGAGAAGCCTATAACAGTTTCGACAACGAAACTTTGTCTCGAAACCTGCCAGAAAATCCAAAAAGATTCTGGTCGTATGTGAAGTAAGTTAGCGGCAAGAAACAATCAATGCCTTCTTTGGGCGATAAGAATGGAGTTACTATCGAAGACAGTGCTGCCAAAGCAGAGTTACTAAACACAGCCTTCCGAAATGCCTTCACAAAAGAAGACGAAGTAAATATCCGAAAATTCGAATCGAGAACAGCTGCCATCATGAGTAACGTAGAAGTAAATTTCCTCTAAGTAGTGAAGCAACTCAAATCACTTAATAAAAGCAACTAATATTCAAGAAAGGTAGTAGGAGTAATGCACTAAATTACAGACCCATATCGTTAACGTCGATATGCAGGATGATTTTAGAATATATATTGTGTTAGAAAATTGTGAATTACCTCGAAGGAAACGGTCTATTGACACACAGTCAACACTGGTTTTGGAAACATCGTTCCTGTAAAACACAACTAGCTCTTTATTCACACGAAGTGCTGAGTGATATTGACAAGGGATTTCAGATCGATTCCGTATTCCTGGATATCCGGAAAGCTTTTGACACCGTACCACATAAGCTGCTCGTAAGGAAATTGCGTGCTTGTGGAATATCGCCTCAGTTATGTGACTGGATTTGCGATTTCCTGTCAGAGAGGTCGCAGTTCGTAGTAAGTGACGGAGAGTAATCGAGTAATACAGAAGTGATTTGAGGCGTTCCCCAATGTAGTGTTATAGGCCCTTTGCTGTTCCTTATCTATATAAACGATTTGGGAGACAATCGGAGCAGCCGTCTTCGGTTGTTTGCAGATGACACTGTAGTTCATCGACTAATAAAGCCATCAGAACATCAAAACAAAATCCAAAACGATTTAGAAAAAATATCTGAATGGTGCGAATTGTGGCAGTTGACCCTAAACAACGAAAAGTGTGAGGTCATTCACATGAGTGCTAAAAGGAACTATTTAAACTTCGGTTACACGAAAAATCAGTCTAATCTAAAAGCCGTGTATTGAAATAAATACCTAGGTATTACAATTACGAACAACTTTAATCGGGAAGTGCACATAAAAATGTTGTGGGGAAGGCTAAGGAAAGGCTGCGTTTTATTGGCAGAACACTTAGAAAATGTAACAAAGCTACTAAGGAGGACACTACGCTACGAGAGGATACTACGCTTGTCTGTCCTCTTTTAGAATACCGCTGCACTGTGTGGGATCCTTACCAGATAGGACTGACGGAGTACATTGAAAAAGTTCAAAGAAAGCAGCACATTTTGAATTATCAAGAAATATGGGAGAGAGTGTCAGAGAAATGATACAGGGTTTGGGCTGGAAATCATTGAAAGAAAGGCGTTTTTCGTTGTGATGCAATCTTCTCACGAAATTTCAATTACCAACTCTCTCCTCCGAAAGCGAAAACATTTTCTTGACACCAACCAACATAGGGAAAAAAGACACCACGATAATATAAGGGAAATCAGAGCTCGTACGGAAAGATATAGGTGTTCATTCTTTCCACGCACTATACGAGATTGGAATAATAGAGAATTGTGAAGGTGATTCGATGAACCCTCTGCCAGGCACTTAAATGTGATTTGCAGAGTATCCATGTAGATGTAGATGTACGTGTGGAGGTCTGAGTTGAGGTGGTGGACTGTTGTCAGAATGATGATAGATGGCTGCTCATAAATACTTCACTATTAGTCATACATTTTACTGAAGAACAAACTCGAACATTCTGTGGTGCAACATCCTCCATAACGTATGCTGAAGACAGGAGTGTTAAGGAACTGACGCAACAGGTGGCCATGGTCTCAAGCGACTGCCTTCTATGGCAGAGGGCTCGTTGCACCAGGTAGTTGGCCTGAAGGTGGTCCACTGGCTGGAAGACGCTAAGCCACAGCACTGATCTTAAAACCAGAAGCAGGGGCCCACAGTTGGTGGAGGCCAAATCTCGTGGTGGCTGCTTGTAGCATCACGTCGCCTCGAGGAGCGGTTTACACCTCTCCTCGTAAATAGTAGCTACCAGACTGAGACACCTTTCACTGAATATAATTGTAATTTATGTTGGGACAGAGCGTTCTTGCTCTGCAAATCACAGCTCGAAGCCATGTAGACCATAAGAAGTCTGTTGATTGGATGTGTAGTAACTGGCCTACAAACGGCTTTCTGCTGTGTCTTCGTTATGGCCGGCCAGAATGGCCGAGCGGTTCTAGTCGCTTCAGTCTGGAACCGCGCGACCGCTACGGTCACAGGTTCGAATCATGTCTCGGGCATGGATGTGTGTGATGTCCTTAGGTTAGTTAGGTTTAAGTAGTTCTAAGTTCTAGGGGACTGATGACCTCAGAAGTTTAGTCCTATAGTGCTCAGTGCCATTTGAACCATTTTTGTCTTCGTTATGGCAGTGCCAGCCCCTTTCCTGGAGCACAATATGGGAATCTGCCAGTGGCATTGCTGCATCCGACGTAATGGTGTTTGATCGGTTCCGAGCTGGCTCACTAACAAAGTCTTTTGCAACAGCTATGCCAATATCACTTTTTTGTCCCACCTGGAAGGCAGCACGTGGGTATGCTCCTGTAAAGTGATATGTTGGTCAGATGAAGGAAGTGAGTAGGAGCAGGGAAAGATGAAAATCTCTCGGTACTGTTCTTACAAATGGTTTTAGTATATCACAATATAAACTTAATACATAACTTTTCACTGAGATGTGATGCCTTAGACCCATCCTAAGTTGTACATAGTCTCAATAGCAATCAGAGTCTTCTGGCCGTCTGCTCTTGTTCAAAATGGGCAGAATCTGTCACGGAGCTTGTAGACCTCTACAGCACTAGCTAGAGCGCGCTGTCGTCGGTGTCTGTTGTAATACCCACTTAAGAAGTTTCCTCTACGCCGTGGTATCGTAGCTGTCGACACTACATCCCTCCCCCCTGAAACGACACACCGTCGTTGAGTAGGGCTTCCGACGACGGGTGGAGGGAAACAGGGGGGCGCAGCAGACAGCGCTACTGCCGGGGCGTGCTGTCCACCCGTGACCCCGAATTGCTCGCGAGGGGGCGAGGAAAACGCCCCGTGGAAAACCAGCCTAGACCGCGCACCACCACAGGGTATACTCGGATGAGGAGGCAGAGCAACGACCTCAATGGACCACGGCGGCGGCGGCGTGACAGCAGCCTCAGCGTCCATCGGTTCCGACAGCGTGGAGGTACGCGGCGGCGGCGGCGGCGGCGGCGGCGGCGACAGAGACGGCCGGGGGTGTTGACGTGGCGACAGCGAGAGGCGTCCGTCCGGTGCAGGTGACTGGTCCGACAGCGGCGACGGCGACGACGGCAGGTGCGAACGCGGCGGGGGCGCGAGCAGCGGAGGCGCCGTCGGTGGAGTAGTGGGCTGAGGCGGCGGAATCCGTGAAGCCTCCAATTCTGCCAGAAAACAACCAACAGCAGAAAACCGAGGACGGCACAAACGGTTCTGATTGCGGTGTCGCTTGTCAGTGCTGTAGGGACCAGAAATGACAAATAAGGCGCCGCCAAACTTTCGAAGGATGCGTCCCTGCTCCCAGCGCTGCCTGCCAGAGAAAATGCGATAGAACACTAAACCATGCGACGCCAAGCCACAACGAGGAGAAGCAGCGGGAGCGCGCGGCAGCGGGTGCAATAACTGCAGGAGCGACTGATGGGCGTGGCCGTGTAGCAATTCCGCTGTGGAACGGGTGCCGAGCGGCTGCGAGCAATATGAAGCAAAGAAAGTCCAGAGCGTGCGCTTGTGACAGTGTGTGGCGCGCAACTTGCTTATCTGCGACTTAAACATATGCACTAAGCGATCAGCCTTGCCATTTGACTGGGGGTGGAACAGGGCTGAGGTCAGATGGCGAATGCCATTAGCAGCCCAGGACGCTTCAAACTCTGACGATACGAATTGGGGGCCATTGACGGAGACAATAACTTCAGGAAAGCCCTCAGTGCAGAAAATAGACGTCAAAGCCCGAATACTACTGGCAGATGTAGTAGACGATACAGGTACAACAAAAGGAAAGTTGCTGTATGCATCAATGACTATCAACCTGCGGGTGTCCCAGAAATGACCCGCAAAACCAACATGAACGCGCTGCCTAGGCGCAGTAGGAGTCGGCCACTCAAAGAAGCGCTGGCGGTGGGCAGATAAATGCTCCACGCAAGAGCGACAGTTAGCAAGCAAATTCTCAATATGTTTATCAATCCCAACCCAAGTGCAGTGACGACGCGCTAATTGCTTCATCCGCACTATCCCTCAATGACCAGCGTGCAGCAAGTGGAGAATATCCAACTGCAACGAATGAGGTACAACCACACAAGACTGATCATTGTCAGTTCGTAACAAGATAACGCCGTGGTGTATAGACAATTTGTGACTTTGCGCAAAGTAACGTCGAACAAGTTGTAAGTAGGCTGTTTAGGTTTCCTTATTGGTAACGCCACGTAGCGTTCTGTATGAAAAATCACTGGCTGTGCTGTGTGCGGTCTGTGGCTAGTTTGCATTGTTGTCTGCCATTATAGTGTTGGGCAGATGGATGTGAACAGCGCGTAGCGTTGAGCAGTTGGAGGTGAGCCGCCAGCAGTGGTGGATGTGGGGAGAGAGATGGCGGAGTTCTGAAATTTGTAAGACTGGATGTCATGAACTGCTATATATATTATGACTTTTGAACACTAGTAAGGTAAATACATTGTTTGTTCTCCATCAAAATCTTTCATTTGCTAACTATGCCTATTAGTAGTTAGTGACTTTAGTAGTTCGAATCTGTTATTTAGCTGGCAGTAGTGGCGCTCGCTGTATTGCAATAGTTCGAGTAACGAAGATATTTGGTGAGGTAAGTGATTTGTGAAAGGTATAGGTTAATGTTAGTCAGGGCCATTCTTTTGTAGGGATTTTTGAAAGTCAGATTGCGTTGCGCTAAAAATATTGTGTGTCAGTTTAAACACAGTCATGTATAATTTTTCGAAGGGAACGTTTCATATGTCGACCCTTCGCCGAGGATACCTCACTGGAATCTTCTGATTTTTTCTTGTAGTTTGTGTAATTAGTGTAGATTTTGTTTATTGCTAGCGCATAATTGTAGAGAGAATCTCCTTTGTAGTAGCAGTCTTTCATTGTTGTACAGTAAAACAGATGTGGCACGCATGTAAATTTGCACCAAGTATTTCGCAGCTGCGCTTGCAGTTAACTAGATATTATTTTCAGTGCTATGTTAATGTATTCTCTTATTTTTGCTCTTCAAATTGTGTTTTTCTGTGTTGTCGTGAGAAATATTGTGACAATAATGGCGTGTGAAAAACGTAATACTAGGCTCCAAAGTAAACTGAGAAATGACAGTGAAGACGAAAGCAGTGTGTTAGCGCCACAATGTATTGAATTAACTAATGTTCAAAGAAGTAATTTGGTACTTGTGCATAGGGAAATGGAGCGGGCTGCAAATAATGGTGTAGGCAGTGAAACAATTAGTGAACAGGAAAGCATTATCGATCGATCGGTCGGCAACAGCTCGCTTCAGGATTCCGAAATGACAGGACACAATCTTGCAAATACTGTAGATTCAGGTTTCGCGCCCTCACCGTTTTCTCAAATAAATCAAGACACATTTTCTGCTTTTAAAAACGCGAATATTGCCGGTTCAAATGTACTGCCGAATAGCACTGAGGAACATGTTTCAGACACCAGTGCACTGTTATTACAGTTAATGCAACAAATGGGACAAAGGCTACAAAAGTTAGACACAACGCTTGAACAAAATAAGAAACAAATGGGACAAAATCTTCAAAAGTTAGACACAATTGAACAACACCAGATACAAACACAGCAACAGTTTGACACAATGAAACAAAATCTTCGGAAGTTAGACGCCACACTTGAACAAACACGTGAAGATTTAACTATTGAGTTACATAACATTGAATCGAAATGTCAAAAAGTCTTTAATGACATAAAAACACAAATTTGTGAGCATTTCCAACCTATTTTTTCGCGTCATTGAAATGCATTACAGAATCACGAAGCAGCCATAAAGGAACTGCAAACTATAGTTCATGACATCCAGTCTTGCAAATTTCAAAACTCCGCCATCTCTCTTCCCACATCCACCAGTGCTGGCAGTTCACCTCCAACTGCTCAACGCTACGCGCTGTTCACATCCATCTGCCCAACACTACAATGGCAGACAACAATGCAAACTAGCCACAGACTGCACACAGCACAGCCAGTGATTTTTCATACAGAGCGCTACGTGGCGTTACCAATAAGAAAACCTAAACAGCCTACTTACAAAATGGATCACGAACCTGCATAGCAGATGGGGGCCATTGAGTATGAATATACTGCAAAAGAATCTGCAAAGAAGCATAGGTGTCTGGCGCGGGAGCAATGCGACGAAAATCCACTGCAAAACCATCGGCTAATTCCTTATCTCGTGAATCAATTAACATGCATGACAATTCGGAAGAATCAAACACTTCGTCAGGACCGATAGGCAGACGAGACAAAGCATCAGCATTGCCATGCTGGGCTGTGGACCGAAACAAAATTTCGTAATTGTAGTTAGAGAAAAACAAAGACCTACGTAGCAACTTTTGTGCAGTACGGGCCAGAACTGGCTTTCACGGGTGGAGCAACAACGTCAAAGGCTTATGGTCGGTGACCAAATAGAACTTGAGACCGTACAAAAAATCATGAAACTTTCTCACACCATAGACAATAGCTAAAGCTTCTTTCTCGATTTGAGAATAGTTTTGCTTGGCACAACTGAGCAACTTAGACGCAAAAGCTATCGGGAGTTCGACAAATTTAATGCGGTGTGTGAGAACTGCTCTGATGCTGTGACAAGATGCATCGACAGCCAAAACAACTGGTTTGGAGGGATAGAAAGGAATCAAGTAGCGTTCGCTCAACAAAGCAGATTTGAGCTTGTGGAAAACAGCGTCACATTCCGAAGACCAAACAAAAGGAACGTTCCTACGCCGAAGGCGATTCAAAGGCGCTGCAATCTCCGCTGCATTTGGTATAAACCGAATATAATATGAAATTTTGTCCAGCACAGACTGAAGTTCTTTCAAGTACCTGGGTGCTGGCAAGTCTCTAATTGCACTGAGATGTGAGGGCGAGGGGTGGATACCCTGTTCGTGAATCATATGTTCTAAATACTGAATCTGAGTTTGAAAACAACTGCACTTACCCCTAATACACTTTAGTCCTGCCTGCAAAAGTACAATAAATAAGGCACGCAAATTCTGCAAATGTTCGTCAGGGACGCGACCTCATACCACTATATCGTCCAGATAATTTGAGCAACCAGGGACAGTGGTGCACAACTGCTGCAAATAAGACCGAAAAACAGCTGGAGCTGAAGCACAACCGAACGGAAGGCGGCGAAATTTGAACAATCCACTGTGGGTGTTGATCACAAAATAGCGCTGCGACTGTTCGTCGAGCGGAATCTGAAAGTATGTGTCCCGCAAGTCAATCGTGGAAAATAATTTTCCCGCATCAAGCTTATCAAAAATGTCTTCAGCACGCAGTAAGGGAAACGTAGCTACCACTGTCTGGAGGTTTACTGTAGACTTAAAGACAGCACAAATACGGAGACGACCGTTTGGTTTCTTCAGGCACACTATAGGCGTAGCCCATGGCGAAGCAGAAACAGGTTCACTGACACCAATGTCTTGCAAATGCTTAAGTTCAGGAGCTACGGCGTCACGCAGGGCGTGCAGTACCGGGCGTCCATCCCGGAAAATAGGCATTTCATTGCCTTTAACTGCAACATGGGCTGAAAAATCTGTGGCAAAACCTAGACCATCAGAAAAGAGTTCAGCAAAATCATCGCATAGTGCGGCAACATTGTCTGCATGGTCAATAGCGTTGATGCAAAGTACATTTTCCTGAATAGTGAGGCCTAAAAGTTCAAATGCGTGCATGCCGAAAATGTTCGTAGCATCACTAGAGCACACGGAAAGACACTGTACGAGTCGTGACTAGCAAACTACACACGCCAAGCACTGAGATTTCCTGTCCAGTAAGTGCAGCCGCCGTGGAATGTGAACGATGAAGCGGGAGTGAGTAATGTATCTCATACGTCGATTTGTTCAGTAGAGAAACTGACGCACCAGTGTCCAGCTGCATGCGAACAGAACGAACACTAATGAGCAGCAACAAAAAGTTTCCTCGCATCGCGCTGAATGCGAGAGGAAGTGTCTGGCAAAACTAGATTCACACGACGATCTGTCGAAGCATGTGAAGCAGAAGGCTTTGAATAAATGGCATTAACATCCATAGGCTGATGTGAATCATGATTATGGCGGTTGCCGTTGCGGTGACGCCCACGTGAGTCACGCGACCGGGAGACAATTGGTGTATTAGAGTTTCTCTTACTACACACAGCTTGCACATGTCCTTTCTTATTACAAAAGTAACACAGTGCTTGGCGGGATGGCCAACTGTCCCGTGGGTGGGCACGAAAGCAGTTCGGCCATGATTTCAGTTTCTTAGTGGGTGCCTGGTTTGAAATTTGTATACTTACGCGAGAGTGGCGCGGCGTGGCTGGCCGTGCTGGCGGGTGGGAGGGCACGTGTTGTGCCGCGCTAAGAGTACACACACTCGGGGGAACGTGGAAGTAGCCATGTCTAATGTATCTTGTCTGTCTAGAAGTCCACTTCCTGCAATGTGATCCGCTACATTCTGCGCAATAGCGTCTCTAATAATTTCATCCGCATATGAGCGTCCACATGAGGCATGGAAGACACAATCAGAAGTTAGTCTCTGAAGGCCCGCTATCCAAGCTTTATTCGACCGAGTAGAGCCACGCTGGAGGCGAAAGAATTTGTAGCGTGCAGCTACCACATTTACACTACCACTAAAGTGGGAGGTGGTGGGAAACAATTTCACGAGCACACAGTACAACACAAAACCCGCGTTGACATTGAAAAAAGTAAGCCGCTCTGTACCTGGTATGTTGTAAGCTGCGAAGTGTGCCTCGAGTTGTGTGATGTATTCTGGCCCACTTTCAACGTCAGGGTTGAAGGCACGAAAAAGCGGCGCCGTCGGTGATGGCGTCGGTACAGGCGGTGGCGTCAGAGGCACCGAAGTAGCTGCAGTTTGTGGTGTGACCAGTCCAATTATGGCAGCTAGCAGCTGCATCATTTGCTGAGCCTGAAAACGTACAAGATAGGATAGTGAAGCCTGTTCCTGTGGCGAAGCCGTGGTTTACACAAATGAAATTCTTACAGCGAATGGTGGGAACAATTACATACAGTCACTCTGCCAGACGGGGATATCACATAAAGGCTAAAGCAGTACCGAGGAAAAAACGAAATGAGAGAAGAGGAAAAAAAAAATTTTAATCGCAGTTCGTCGCCAAGTTTTGTATCCCGCCCTGAAGGCGGCAGGTGGGTCTGCTCCTGTGAAGTGAAAGGTTGGCCGAATGAAGGAAGTGAGTAGGAGCAGGAAAAGGTGAAAATCTCTCGGTACTCCTCTTCGAAGTGGTTTTACTATATCACAATATTAACTGAATACTGTAGGCGCCCCGGTGGTCCAAGTCCCCTATGGTGCACTGGATGGCCGACCGGTGACCCCTCCAGTTGTCAGTGTTTTAGTTGGCAGGAGAGCCATCACCGGGTTACTAGAGGAGGCCGAAAGGCACGCGTTTTAGCTCACGCAGGCTGGCGTGAGGTCAGGAACAGGACAAAGAAATTAGAATTTAGAAAAAAGGACGTAGCTGGTGGAATACTTAAGTTTAATCCATTAATGGGGAACGTCGGTCTGGACAGTACATGATTCACAATACCAATGGTAAATGACAATGGCGCCCTGCTAGGTCGTAGCAAATGACGTAGTTGAAGGCTATGCTAAACTATCGTCTCGGCAAATGAGTGTGTGTTTTGTCAGTGAACCATCGCTAGCAATGTCGGTTGTACAACTGGGGCGAGTGCTAGGAAGTTTCTCTAGACCTGCCGTGCGGCGGCGCTCAGTCTGCAATCATTGATAGTGGCGACACGCGGGTCCGGCGTATACTAACGGACCGCGGCCGATTTAAAGGCTACCACCTAGCAAGTGTGGTGTCTGGCGGTGACACCACAGTCAGGATGCTGGGAAATGACTGTGGACGCGTCAGAAACGCCAAAGAAACATTATTAGTTCATAACACCTTTATTCCTGCCAAGTATAATGTGGCTTGGTGATATCAACGACCTTCCCGAGTCCTCACCGATTCATAGCAATGACACCAGCTTGGGCCGCACAGTCTTGCTAGCGCAGCGCCGCGTGCTGTGATGTTGCGAAGGAATGTCCTTATTTCGTACTTTGGCCAGGCGTGGCTGGTGGCACCGGGCTGGCCGGCCGGCTCGGCTGCGGACATCAAGCTGCTGCGCATAGGAGGCTCTGGGATGGAGTCCCGGCACTGTTCGCGCGAGAGGCATTCTCGTAGTGCAGAGTGTACTCTATCCCACCCAGTCTTCTTCCCTGTTCCTCCTGGTGGCTCGTCCACGGTGGACAGGCGGAACGGGCTGCAGTCCCCCAGCGTCATCGCTCACCCGGTTGTGAAGGTGGATGCAAAGGGTCTAGGCCCCGCACGATGTCGACGACGGCTCACTGACGTGGTCAGCATTGGCGGCGAGCCAGTCTGCCGTGATGTCTGCTAATCCTGGGTTGATGATTGACAGCGGCAGCAGAGAGGACCAGAGCCGGTGCAGTCCCCTCACGTCTGCTGCTGGTTGGGCCACCCTTGCAGCAACATCTCCTTAATACATGTCGATCACTGAGCTGAGCGCTACGCAGCGACCCAGTAAACATCTAACTGCAAGTCTAACTGCGAGTGGCTCAAAAATGATTCAAATGGCTCTGAGCACTATGGGACTTAACATCTATGGTCATCAGTCCCCTAGAACGTAGAACTACTTAAACCTAACTAACCTAAGGACAGCACACAACACCCAGCCATCACGAGGCATAGAAAATCCCTGAACCAGCCGGGAATCGAACCCGGGAACCGGGGCGTGGGAAGCAACTGCGAGTGCCTTGTTGTTATATAAGCTGGCGTATTTAAAGGAAGCACAAGCGTCGTCCTGACGTCATGCTCGTTTGTAATAAACACATTCTTTCCACTTATACTGCTGATTCATCTGTCGTACTCGCCCCTTAGGTTTTCTTGCGACAGAGTTACATGTTGTTACGGCAGACTTACACGAAATTGTGAAATACAGTACAGCTGACGCTATACCTCTGTCTGGCACTCTACAAAAGTCTCCGTCTCACACAAACCCGCATTCTCTCTCGCCTCTTGTGTGTAACGGGACACTGCCCCTGAGTGACGACACATTCCGATATATGTGCAATCCTCTTACCTCTTGGCTAACTTACTGCCTCTGGCTCTCGGCATAGGCAACGAAACTTTGACAATATTCCACATTTCCAACTCTTTACTATTCCGTGACACTACACATCCCCCTCTTTTAAGAAAATTCGTCCCAAATTTTATAATTGTGGACTTACTGGTTGTGCACGCCATACTTCCTTATACACTACGGGTATCTTACAACTACTCCTTCAACACTGTCAAACTTTTCATACCCGCTAATAATCTATTTACACTCAATACTGATTCCAATCTTATCATTGCTTATCTGTTTATATTACGTTCCACTATTCTCAATCCATCCCATCGGTATTTGATGTACGGTTGTTATTTCAGAACGAGACATCTTTTTCCGTATACAAAAGTAAGTTGCACAAATAAGCACTACAACTAATATTACGCTAGTCATTGAGACACCAAATATGATTGTGTTTTGCTTGCGTTTCTCCCGATATTGCTGCACGTGCTGCAGTAGTTGATTAACTGAGATCTGCTCTTTTTCTGAGATAATCAGGCTATCTAAAGATTGTAGTAATGTAGGATCCAAGGACTCTTAATAAACGTTAGATTCTGGCGAGGCAATATGTGTGGCGGTTCCTCTGGATATTTCAAGATAGGCTGTGTCACGTTAATCATTGTTGTACCCATGAAAGTAGCTGGTAGGTGAAAATGCTTCCCCACTATTTTCCATCCAGTGCCATTAATCAAAAACCCACTACCCTGTAATTCAAGCTTTGATATATCTATAAATCTACCATTTCTGTAACAAGTGGCAACTACGGTCTCTAGTTCGAACACAGAGTAAATCCAATGTTCCCCAACTTTCTGAAATTTCGGTCTCGGAAGTAACACCTTCTTTTCGCATTCTAAGGTTCTCATATTCCCCAAGAACAACTGCATCTCACACGAATAATTGTGGGTTGCCACCTCCTTTGCTGGACAAATAAAAACACTTCCCCTGAAACAGTCTGTCAAATCTTCCGTAGACATTACCACATGAGCACTCCTCCGTCTTGACACTAACAATACTTCCCGAGTTTGCACTTGCACCCATTTCCCAAGTGCACCCCATCTAATGGGATACGGGTGTACTGTATAACACTGGTACTGTGAATTGATACCCATCACTGGTATTTGCACTTCTACGTGTATACTCGTCTGATCTGTAATTACTATCAGTTTAGACATGCGATAGAGTAACGGTAAATTCCGCTTCGCTGGACGCACGAAATGACGCACTCTTTCCGAGAATTCTTTCTGCACTTTCAGCAACGCCTTCAGCATGTGATCTGGACCTAAGAAAGTGGCACTCAATTGCCCATGCACTGCGTGATACATAGTTTCATATAACGCTTCCAATTCGACACGTGCATCATCCACCCTGTCTGCCAATGCCCTCAATAAAGGTGCTACTTGTATTTTCCCGTCTATTCGGATCAATCTCGCCTGTATAGCCTCTATATTCCCATTCAACACTTTCCTGGCATTTGCTGCATACCGTTCCAGGTCTGACGGCAACTCCCGTACTGTTCTAGTGACATTCAATATCCCTTGCTGCATGTTACCTATACTTGTCGTGTGCCAATCCACTTTCGATTTTGTCTCCTCCGCCAAATCCTGCACCTCCCCACCATACTATTTAAGCTCCTTATATCTTCCTCGTCCGTGGTTCCAAACACTGTTTTCAGCAATTTTCCCCCTGCATCCAACCACGCCCGTTTCCTGCGAACGAGCGTTTGCGGGACCACTTCTGTTACTTGTTGCAGCTGCCTTCTCAGCTTTTCGTATAAGAGCTTCAATTCCTGATACAGGTTCCGTATGTCTTGAAACAACCCCTCCTTCTCCGTGGCCACCTGTAGTGCCGTAAACCTATCCTGTACTGTCCATACATCATTCCTCACTCCCCATATATTATACGTGAACACAATTGTCCACCTGCGGCTTGACAATACCACATCTAATTGTCTTGCAAACAAAATTCCCTTGTCCAGTGGTTGCACCTGCACCACCTCTCCTCTGCAACAGTGTCGCAATACCAGACTGACGAAAAGTTTCCCGGGCCACATCCTGGCACGACACCTGAAGGAAAAGGAGGCCATGTCAATCGCTCCCTTCCTTACCACGTCTAAAACACACAAATGACAAGTAAAAACTACACATACCCTATTACCTAATAACAATATATACGACACGTTCCTCCTGGAGGTCACTTAATCTACTTATCACTAGACCTAAGTGCGTAAGGAACGTTCCTCTGCTGTTCTTTTAGCTTCGGTACCCTCACACCCTTTGTTACTGCTTGAGGAATCTGCGGTAACGCATCCACTGCGCCCTTAAACGGCTTAATCCTACTCACATGAACTACTGACGACTTGGTTGGTAACTGCAAATTTACGTTCATGTGAGACACTATTTCATTTACCTGATACGGTCCAGAATATTTCCTCAAAAACTTCTTCGTTTCACCCTTCGGAACGTAAGGATTAGCCAACAATACCCACTGACCAATTCTGTATTGCGGCAGTTTACCTGCTCTTTGTCCAATTCTCTCTCTCCAAAGCTTTAGTATTAGCACGCCGTAGTCTTTGCCAAATCTTTCTCCATTTCTTGGCGAAATTCTTCACTGACTCATCCTGTGAACCTACCTGAGGTTTGAGTACATCAATTGGTGATGGCATTTTCCGACCACAACTTACCTCATACGGAGAGAGCCCCGTTCCTGTATGAACTTTCGCGTTGTATGCGCCTGTCAACAGATTTAAACACACGTCCCAATCCGTGTGTTCTGAATTTACGTAATGACTAATCATCTTAACTAACGTCCTATGAACCCATTCTGTTTGTCCATTCGACTGAGGATGAAATGGGCTTGACAGCAATTTCTTAACTTTCAATAAACGGCATAACTGCTTCATCAGCTCCGACATAAAGTTACTACCCTGATCTGTAATTACAGTATCAGGCACACCATACTTCAGCAACCAGTTATATACTAAGGCTTCCGCAACAGTGCTTGCCTTCTGATCTGGAATAGCTACCATTACCAGGTATCGGTAAAAATGATCTAATATTGTTAATACGTATCGATTACCCGCTTGGGTCTTGTTAAATGCTCCGATTACGTCTAATCCAATGAATGTGAACGGACGATCCGCTTCAGGTAGTCTCTGTGACTGAATTTTCTGATGACTTAAATCTGCTCTCTGCGCACACGGTATACAATTTTGCACATACTGCTCTACATCATTGCGACGTGTCTTCCACCAGAACCTTTCAGCTACCCGTCCATCAGTCGTTCTTTTACCACCATGACCCGACAATACATGGTCGTACCCTTGTTTCAACACTTCTTTCCTCAGCGACTCCGGTACTACGACGCGTAGTCCGCACTTTGTCTTCCTGCAAAGCAACCCATCCTGCATTTCAAACTGCGGTTGCGTTCGAACAATTGACACTCTCTGTCAGTGGCTTGCGCCTTTATCCACTCCTTCTCACTTTTGCCCACAACTTGTACAGCTGCTGTTTTTCTACTAAGTGCATCTGCATTCGTATGTTTTACGCCTGGTTTGTGAATTAACACGTAGTCAAATTTACTTAGTTTCAGTGCCCATCTGTTTAAATGACTTGAAGAATCCTTCAACCCCAACAACCACTTCAATGCTGCGTGATCTGTAATCACCTTGAACTTACGCCCATATAAATAACAGCGAAAATACGAGATACCGTAAATCACTGCTGACATTTCTTTCTCTGTAGTTGAATAATTCTTCTCTGCCTTATTCAGTTGCCTGGAAGCATAAGCCACTGGATGATCCTGCCCATTAACCTTCTGAGAAAGAATGAAACCTACAGGAATATTACCGGCATCACAAGATAGTATGAACTCTTGTTCGAAATCAGGAAGTATCAGCACTGGGTCTGCCATTAGTATCTGAGTTTCTCGAATGCCTCCTGACACTGTGCTCTCCATTTAAACTTAACACCTTTCTTTAACAATCTCGTTAATGGATGTGCAATTTTCGCGAACCCCTGTACATATCGTCTGTAGTAATTACATAAACCGACATATTGCTGAACTTGTCTAATGGTCTGTGGCACTGGAAAACCACGCACAGCCGACGTTAGACGAGGATCCATTCTTACCCCATCCTGACTGATAATATGACCAAGATAAGTCACTTGCGTCTGGAAAAAACTGACATTTCTTGATATGAAGCGTAAGATTTGCCTCTCTTAGCCTACTAAATACTTCGTTCAGTCGTTCCACATGCTCTTCTATATTACGCGAAAAAGTAACAATATCATCGAGGTATACCATAGCAATCTTCGGTTTCAGTCCCCGAAGCACACCATCTAACAGACGCTGGAAAGTAGCAGGAGCGTTTTTCAACCCAAATGGCATTATGTGACACTGAAAGTAACCAAGGCTTGTTGTAAAGGTCGTCTTCGGTCAATCCTCGGGACTTACTTCTATCTGAGGGTACCCACTCTTTAGATCTAGCGTCGAAAAATATTTACACCGACCTAGGTTGTCCAATGTTTCCGTGATGTTCGGTATTGGATACGCATCTGTTACAGTTCGTGCGTTCAAAAAACGATAGTCACAACAAAACCTATACTTCTTAGTACCGTCCAATGACTTCTTAGGAACTACCACTATGATGGTAGACTACGGGCTTTCACTGTTCTCTATAATACCGCCCCTTAGCTGTTGATTAATAAATTCTTCCACTAGTGGTTGTAGGTGTTTCGCTATCCTGTATGGTTTTCTATAGACCGGCGGACTATCGCCAGTCGGTGTATGGTGCTGTGTAATAGGAGTTGCTGGTAATGGACCTTCTGAATTAAACAAATCTAAATACTCTAATAACAAAGCTTCCATAGCTTTCCGATCACCGTTCTCCAAATGACGAATCTTATCACGTAGTACAGATGCCTTGACGATTTGCTTGACGTCATAATCACCTTGGGATTCACCTATATCCTCATCGTCGAGTATTTCCAAACTTGCTACCACTAAACCCTTTGGGAGATCCACTTCATCTGCCCCAAAATTATCTACACTGACCGGAATCACCAGTTCCTCATTTATATCCGTTACGTGCGCAACGCTCCTCCTAATAAAACAATGCATTTTATCCAATGCTTCATTGCTCTGCAGTGGCCCCACCATACATAGTCTCTCCTGTGGTACATCGGTACCTACTGACAACCAAACTAACTTCCCTGTTCCCGAAGGCACTTTGACATGCGTAATCATCTTTAATGCCCTTATACGCGGTTCAATTGGTGATATCTTAGCAACGGATGCACCTCGCGACGTAGAAACATTTACAGCTGTTGTACCCATTGAAAACAAGTTTCCACTACGTTCAACTGTACGCTGTGAAAGATTAATTTTGGCATAGTGTTTATCGAGGAAGTCCAGTCCGAGAATCACAGGATACCCTTGTCCCACAGTTGGCAACACTTCCATTAGCTCTCCGAACACTACAGTTCCAATCTTAAAAACGAGCTGTGTTGTACCCAATGATTGCAACTCATTATTCCCTACTCCACGTAATCTATACCTAGGAGTATCTAGTCTTCTACTACCCACGAGGTCTAGACTAGCAACAGATACATGTGCCCCTGTATCAATCAAAAATTTACATCTGTTATTCCTTACAACAACCACCATGCAACAATCCGTCTCTGTACCAGTTTTCGGGCCGGCGAAATGGCCGTGCGGTTAAAGGCGCTGCAGTCTGGAACCGCAAGACCGCTACGGCCGCAGGTTCTAATCCTGCCTCGGGCATGGATGTTTGTGATGTCCTTAGGTTAGTTAGGTTTAACTAGTTCTAAATCCTAGGGGACTAATGACCTCAGCAGTTGAGTCCCATAGTGCTCAGAGCCATTTTTTGTACTAGTTTTCACCGTACTTCTGCTTACCGGGAATGTCTTCCGACGGACGAAACATTCCCGTTCCCGTTTAACGCTTTTTCCTGTTTATTCCGTTACCATTTTGCTTACTACGACACTCATTCTGCTTGTGACAGTAGCGTTTACAAACATAGCACTGCGGCTGTCTGCATTGAGCCCTCATGTGACCTTTCCTCCCACAACGGTAACAATTCCTCTCCGACGCAACGTTTATCATTGCGAACCCTTGTTGCAATGTCTCTCTCCTGCAGATGCGTTGCAATACGCAGTGCTGCAGCTAAATCCCCAGGATTCTCCATGCTAACCCTACAAAAAAATCCTGCAGGAATTCCCCTGAGGAATACATCGAGGGCTCTGTTTTCTGCCTCTCATAGTAATACATGATCCGCATCAGGATTACCCGATAATTCATAGGTCTGCGAATTAATTTTCCGTATCCTATCTGAGAAAGACTCCACTGTCTCATTGACCTTCTGTGTCAAATTACCTAACGTCTCCCTAAAAAATCATGCACTATTCTGCTTACGATATCTTTGTCGTAACCCATCTGCCAATTCTTCAAACGCGCTCGCCTTACTAGGCGTCTGCGTCTCATGGTACTTCACGAACGTCTTGGCTTCCCATGCAAGTCGCAAATTTGATATACGTAACGTAGTTACGTCCGACCAATTGTTCATTGCAGCTGTTGCCAAAACATATTAATGAACGCTGTGACAT
This sequence comes from Schistocerca americana, assembly GCF_021461395.2. NCBI lineage: Eukaryota > Metazoa > Arthropoda > Insecta > Orthoptera > Acrididae > Schistocerca > Schistocerca americana. The sequence continues at coordinate 495,297,506 of NC_060130.1, read as the reverse complement.
CCTCTGTTGTTTTATCCGAGAAAGGCGTGATCAGGTTAGCTACTGAAGGATATATTGCAAGGTTGGACATTGCTACTGACTTGCACTCACTTGAACCCGTTTGCGACTCTTGCGCCGAACGCAAGGTCTCCAGTTGCGTCATTAATTCTACATGACGTAACTTATGCTGCGCATTCTTTTCTAAGAATTTTGAGACTTGCTCCGTCACAGCAGCTATACTCCCGTCGGTACTAACGGATCTTGTTTCCGGCATGATTTGTGCAAATTACCAACAACTTACTCTATACTGAATTTACTCCTCAGAACAATAACAACACCAGCTACTCACCTCCTTTGTCACAGTTGAGCACTACACACAAGAAGACAAACAAGACTCACAATGCACAACTAAACAAAATTAATCCTTCCGTCTTGTTATTGCCCAGCAACACTGTCTACAATTGTGCGCTGTGTGACCAAACCGTTTACAAATTGAACATTCTACTGGTACAAACTTCGTGCATGGCTCCACATGCCCCGTTAAATTACACACAGTATATCTGACTGGTACCAAGTACGTTTCCCAACTGTTGCCCTTAAACTCAGATAAATCTGCTGTTTCCGCAGGTCTCGCAAAGTGTACTCCCAACAAAGAACATGCAACCATAGTTATTAACAAAAATCGCCTTGTGCACTTACCACTACACCAAATCTGTAGGCGGTGGGTGCAAGGACTTTTGACACCAAATCTGTAGGCAGTGGACGCGAGGACTTCTGACACCACTCCTGACACCAAATCTGTAGGTGCCCCAGTGGTCCCGGTCGCCTAAGTTGGAGTGGATGGCCGAGCGGTGACCCCTCCAGTTGTCAGGATACTAGGAAATGACTGTGGACGCGTCATAAACGCCAAAGAAACAGTATTAATTTATAACACCTTTATTCCTGCCGAGTACAATGTGGCTTGGTGATATCAACGACCTTCCCGAGTCCTCGCTGACTCGTAGCAATGTCACCAGCTCCGGGCCGCACAGTCTTGCCAGCACAGCGCCGCATGCTGCGACGTTGCGAAGGAATGTACCTACTTCTTACTTCGGCCGCACGTGGCTGGTGGCGCCCATCTGGCTGACCGACTCGGCTGTGGACAGCAACATGCTGCACGTAGGGGGCTCCGGGTTGGAGTCCTGGCGCTGTCGGCACGAGAGGCGTCCTCGTAGTGCAGAGTGTACTCTCTCCCACCACGTCTTCTTCCCTGCTCCACCTGGTGGCTCGGCTGCTGTGGACGGGCAGAACCGGCTGCATTCCCCCAGCATCGTCGGCTCACGCAGTTGTGACAGCAGATGCACAGGGCCTAGACACCGCACGATTTCGACGATGGCTCACTGATGTGGTCAGCATTGGCGGCGAGCAAGTCTACCGCAATGTCTGCTAATCCTGGGTAAATGATTGACAGTGGCAGCAGAGAGGACCAGAGCTGGTACTGTCCCCTCACGTCTGCTGCTGTATTGGCCGCCCTTACTGCAACATCTCCTTAATAAATATTAACATGTCGATCACTGAGCTGAGCACTAAGCAATGACCCAGTAACATCTAACTGCAAGTCTAACTGCGAGTGCCTTGTTGCTATCAAAGCTGGCGAATTTAAAGGAAGCACGAGCGACGTCCTGACGTCATGCTCGTTTGTAATGAATGCATTCGTTCCACTTATACTGCTGATTCATCAGCCGTACTCGCCCCTTAGGTGTTCTTGCGACGGAGTTACGTGTTGTGGCTCAAATGGCTCTGAGGACCATAGGACTTAACCGCTGTGGTCATCAGTCCCCTAGAACTTAGAACTACTTAAACCTAACTAACCTAAGGGCACCACACACATCCATGCCAGAGGCAGGATTCGAACCTGCGACCATAGCGGTCGCGCGGTTCCGGGCTGTAGCGCCTAGAACCGCTCTGCCACTCTGGCTGGCGTTATGTGTTGTTACGGCAGACTTACGCAAAGTTGTGAAATACAGTACACCTGACACTATACCTCTGTCTTGCACTCTACAAAAATCTCCGTCTAACACAAACCCGCATGCTAAGCAATTCTCTCTCGCCTGTTGTGTGTAACTGGCCACTGCCCCTGAGTGACAACACATTCCGAGATATGTGCAATCTTCTTACCTCTTGGTTAACTTACTGCCTCTGGCTCTTGGCATAGGCAACGAAACTTTGACCATATTCCACGTTTCCAACTCTTTACTATTCCGCGACACTACAATACATAACTTTGTACAGAGGTGGGAAGCCTTAGACCCATCATAAGAAGTACATATCTCAATAGCAAGCGAAGCTTTCTGGCCATCTGTTCTTGATCAAATTAGGCAGAATCTGTCATGGAGCTAGCAGACCTCCACAGCACCGGCTAGAGGGTGCTGTCGTCGGTGTCTGTCGTAGTGGCCACTTAGGAACTTCCACCTACTCCGTGGCATCGTAGCTATTGATACCACAATCACAATTTTAATCAGTAGTGCCGAAAATTAGTGGTGACGATGCAGATCGAATAACTGATAAGAAGATATTGAGTCGAACTGGGGAAAATGTGAGAGAGATGTGAATATGTGAATGTTGGAGAGGGAGGGAGGTGTTAAAATTGTAGAGGGAGACGAAGTCTCGAATACAGGTAGCAGGTTCAAACTGGTGCTCATTGCATTAGCTGTGCAGCGCTCAAGAGGCTTTTACAGAATAGACTAGCTTGTGCAGCGGCATCAGTCTTCAGACTGAACACCACAATCACAACACTGGGGAGGGGGACGTGAGGGAGAAGTAGACTTCTGGTCCACAATTTTCAAGTTCTTTACTGTGAAAACTCATGGGAAAGGTTAGTCTCGTGTGATTCAGCACCCTCGGCTGTTGACATGACAAAAGACGTTTCTATATTGCTCTAAATTAACGGCGCTGCTCATTCTCCTATGTGAAAAGCCATTTATCTCACACTATTGGCCAATGTAACGAACTGAGGTAGCAGTTCTTGTATTCTTTTGTTGTTGTAAACAGAAATGTCTCTGGTATGACGTTAAACTGTAACCACACGTGGAGTGACCACTGTATAAGCAACAATAGCAGCAACCTCTCTGGAAGGTGGATGAGCGAGTGGAAGTTGTGAGCTGTAACTTAACTTGCCTGCTTGCGAAAGTGAAAGGAAGATAGAGAATGTAAAGAAAATAGTCGTGATCACCTACCACTTACCAGCAGGTAGTCAGCTCAGTAATGTCAATTGAAATTAACCGAGCAGTGCTTTTTGATTCCTGTTGTGATTTCTTATTACTCCAGGTTGGTGTTCGAGAGAAACGCAAAGTTACAGATTTGGCTCCAATGTAACGTTCATAAGGCAATTGCATAACGCGATTGGTCCCTCGCATTATGCTGTATAGTTAATTGAGTATCGGACATCGTTTCTGAAAAACTGCAGGTTCGTAGGTGCACCATAAAAGATCTGATAAATCGTTAATCAGTATTTGGATCACACCAATGGCAGACTGACTCCACGTCAGCAGTTTTGTATATCTTTCACGAATAGCTGTACACAAAGCTGATAAAGACATTAATACAAAGAGATATGGTTAGTTTTTAAATTAATACATCTGAAAGGTATTAACTTAAATAGACTTAAATATATCCATGGAACTTATGAGCTAACAAGATAGATGCTTACATAGCGAAAGCTGAAGAAGAAAGGACGATACGAAACAGGAAGGCATCTCTGAGATGATTGCAGAAAAAATGTGAAGGCTACTCTGTTCTTTATTGTTATAGAAAGTATTACATGTACTGATTAACATTTGTGGACTCTTTACTACACACACATTTCATAAACATAAAGAAAGAAAATTTTTCTTGTTGTCTTACAGTTGCCTACAATTCAATAGATTACGACACTGGCCGTTACAAAAGTAATCATTCAAATCGTAAGTACAACAAAACTAAAAAGATTAGTGCTCACAAGAAAAAACAATACACAATTTGACATGTTTTAAATAAACAGTTTGACAAATCATTTTCATTGGCACCGGAGATATTTGTACAAAATACAGTAACTTTAAAATTGAGAGGTATCATTGTTCTGTGGATAAGAGGGTAAGTCAGTAAAGGGACGGGTCTGCCAGTGGGAATTGATGCAGCCATTGCTGGAGTGACATCGCAGTTGGCTTGTATGGTGTCAGTCGGTCGTTGACAACAGACTGAGAGCGAGCTCTGGTTGTGTAAGTTGCACCAGAGGTGGGCATCGAGGCGCGGCCCGTCCAGGCGCGCAGCCATGTCAGCCGTGCGTGCCTTGCCTCGCGCTGGCGGTTCAACCGGGGGAGCCGTATCGAAGTCCGACGGGCCACACAATGTAGAGTCGTGCACAGAGGCCTGGTTCGCGAGCTGCACTGGACTGCAGCAGTCTCGGCAGAGCGAGTCTCTGACGTCACCCCAAGGGCGAGCAGTGCTGTTGCGAAAGCACCTGTATGCCATGGGCTCAGCAGAATTGTGCATGGAGACACAGCCCACGCGCCGCGGCCTCACTGCTCCACAATGAACAAGCCCGTGAGGTCACTGCACCAGTGACGTAAGCGAGCACTGGCGTGCTGCGGCCTACGGGCTGTTGGTAGTACTGACCACATTTGCAATCAACGGACAACGAGCGCTGAGTAGAGCAGTGTTTAGAGGAGTGGTGGGATTTCTTCATTTTTGTCGTAACGCACAAAATGAGCGAGGAAACTAATGTGGTTTCCAGGAGAAGGAGTACATCAAGCAAAAGGGATGTAAAAGGAAAACTAACAAGTGGTAAGCAGAGAACCACACAGCCTGAAGCCAATCTTAAAAGTTCATTTCGGACCGAGCTAAAGCCTATTGTGGATGGCGTTAGGAAAAGCGTTCATTTTGTTTGCTATTCGCAGTTCGATGGAATTTACTCTCATGCTGAAGGGCTAAATGGCACTTCGTACATTTCTCCCAATCCATTTGTGTATAATAAACAAGGGTCTTATGTCGGAGGAGAAACGACTTCCTAAACCTGCCCAGGACATAACTGTCGATAATGCATGGCTATGTGTGCACGAGATGTAAGGTCGTATGGAACTATGAGAGATGAAGGTCTTATGGATCTCGTTCAGACGTTAGTTGACACTGCAAAGGCCATTGTATATCACCCCACAACTGTGTTGAGGTACATGGCAAAAAGTGCTAAAAGCCTAGGACATATAATTATCTCTGAGGTAATTGCTGATATAACAGAAGGTGAACACTCAGCAACTACAGAAATGTGGACATCCAGCGCGAGAAGAAACAATTATCAGACATGTACTGTCACCTGTTTTATTAACTGCACTCTCAGATCTCGCATTTTGTTTACAACTCAGTTTTCAGATGAACCAAAAACGGGCGGTAACATTCCAAGAGAATTGTTAGGACGATTTATGTCTCCTGGTATCCACCACAGTACTTTGAAAGACATGCAGCACATGACTGATAAAGGTACCAAGATTGTCGTTGCACTGCGCGATGTATTTACGATTGAATTGTTCCTGCCATTTGTCAAATACAGGGGTACGAAATAATTTTAATGCAGAGTATATATGCGTCAATTGTGCATAAGTTCATGGTCTTTTGATTGCGGCGAAAGCACGCGTCACTTACGTAAAGAAAAGTGGTCTTCTTAATGATCTTGTTAGATAAATGAGCCAGTTTAACGACAGTCGCTGGAATAAGCAACTGATAATGTTAGAATGTCTATGTGCGAGAAACTCTCTGAGAAGGGAGAAATAGCCCGAAATGAAGGAACTGATATCACGCTGATGAAAGATCTTTGCACGGTATGTTTGCTATTCTATTACTGTAATTCTTATACGCAATCGTTTATTTTGTAGTTTTTCAAACATAAGGGGTTTTGTAGCTCTTCAAAGTGGCGTCCAAGGAATTATAACTGGAGACATCACCTACACTGCACCTTCTGTTGACATGGACGATGACAATGTTAAAGCATTTGAGTCATGCGCCCCAGAACAGATTAGTTTCTGTAATCGAACTTTTACATAAACGCCTCAAATTTTAATTAGATGAAAAGCTATTTGTCAAGAGATAATGTGAGGTAGCAACTTTCCTCTGGCCACCATAGGTCATTTAATAATGATTTCTGAAGGTAAGAGGCGTAAAGTCATGAAATGTATACAATAGTTTTCCTTCTTCATACTTCTCGAATTCTACAATACACTCTAACGACATTTCCCATTACTGCATCTCCAACCGTCTGTATATTTGTTCTCGCTACTGGGTTCGAACGGAACTGGCTTACCTTTCGATCTAGAAATAACTATCTCGTTGTACTCTGCTGTTCTGGAAGTTACAAAAATAACATTTAATGTTCTGAAATGGGCGACACGCTCATCCCTACATGTTCCTCCACGACTGGTAACATGTGGATCCTTGGGAATCCATGTTGTCGTAAATGAACCTTTAATTTTTGCCGTATATGCACTGAAATATGAATTCTGCAGTCCTCCGGTAAAAAGAAGTGAGGACCGTAGGAGCTGGACATGTACTTCACAGCCCCACCACATCAAAGAACAAATCTTGATGAAGCACATAACTTCTTCTACTCCATCTGCTGGATTTCTAGTTGTGCAATGGGAAGATGGGAGTGAGACATTTGGGTACCCTACACTCGATGTCATTCAACATCTACACCGAACAAGCAGTAAAGCATACAAGGATAAGTTTTTAAACAGAATTAAATATTAGGGAGAAGTAATAAAGATTTTGAAGTTTACCGGTGACACTACAAATCTGTCAGAGACAGTAAAGAACTTGGAATAACACTTGAATGGAATAGACAGTGCCCTGGAAAGGGATTATGAGATAACCCTCAATGGAACGAAATGAAAGGTAATGGAACGTATTCGAATTAAACCTAGCAGTACCAACCGATTTTCTATAACATGTATTACAAAAGGGAGGTGTAATATATGACCAACACAATGATATACGGGTTTTGTTAATTTTCGTTGTCTTTTACGCACAACATACTTTTTTAAGATGTATTTATGTGTAATAATGGCCCTAAAACTGAAAATATGAATATGACACCTGTTATGAAAATTCACATCCACTGACAAGACCTAAATTTTTGCGTTAAGTTTCACTTAAAAATTTAAAACAACTACTGAATCTGGTAGAAGAAATCATTAAAAATCACAACTATATATTTTTCAAAATTTTAAAATAATATGCACATGACTATATTACAGTATTGTGAAAAGGTAGGCATAAAATACCCCTTCCCTCTTCCTTGGTATTGCGAGGGTTAAATCAGGTAGTGTTAAGGGAATCTGATTACGAAATGAGACACTAAAAGAACTATTGGGCAGCAAAATAACTGACGATGGCGGAAGTAGGGAGGATATGAAATGAAGACTGACTATAGCAACAAGAGTATTAATGAAAAAGAGGTATTTACTAACATCGAATATAGATTTCAGTGTTAGGAGGTATTTCTTGAAGTTATTTGTATGGTTTCCAAGATGCTGCTCCAGGTGGGTGCAAAAACGAATGTCCGCAATGGAAAATACAGAACGTGAAATTAAAGATTTGACCCTGTCTGCCTACCCGCTGAAGCAGATCTTAGGATCTCTCAACGGTGATATTATTTCCTCCTTCTTGCTCCATAACATATAAATTACAACATAAAAATAAATGAATGATTAAGGGAACTAGTAACTATTAAATATTAACGTTTTTTCTGCTTATACATTTAATGTGGATTAAAACTTCTTTATACATTACAAATGTTTATGTGTCGATTTGAAACGGACATAAAGAGATACAAATGAATTTCCTTACTAATATTATTGATCAACTGCACAAATCGGCACCTTTTTATGGCTACGCGATCTAATATAAATAACGCCAGATGTCTGATATCATCTACGTCCCAAACACTAGAAGACAGTATTTTCAAAGATGATCTACAGTGGTGGGCAACCTCAGTGGAAGTGAAACATACTTGATCACAGCTGTTTAGCTTTATAGCCCTAAAAGCAGAAGCTTTTGGTAATATCACGGAATGTACTGCATCCGGTGCGTCGGAGTGATGGTTCTCGTACACGTCTGCGACGATGGAAGAACTCCAGCCACAAAATAAAAAACTCATTCAAACACTAGGACGGCAGATGGCGGTTCTGTAACTAGTATAATCTAATACTAGCTTCTCCTCTCTGTATTCTACAGACAAGAACTGCGAACTCCCAGTCACAAGGACAGAATTTAGTAGGCTCAACGTAGGCGAAATCCAGAATCGTATAAGTTAGCAACACCTTCTGTCACCTAAAGCAGGTTCCCAGTGCCTTGTGGCACTATATCACACAAATTAGGCCTTAGAGATTTTGCCCGCATTTGTCCTTCATGACAAACGAAGCTTGCGAGTGTATTTCACTGGTGACAGCTCCACCCAGCTTGAACATTATCCCCCTGAGTTCCACCGCTCGTCATCGAAAGTCAGTTTCGGCATGATGCTTGAAGAGGAAGCCAAGCCCTGTGATTGCACAGCAGCCTTCACCTGCATCAAGCATTACACTGCGAGTGTTATCAGTTTTGTCAATCTCCTGATCCACTGGCACATGCCTTGTCGGCCCGATCATTAACCTTACGAACGTTCTGAGGAGGCAGTGCCATCACAGATGGTGCAGAATTTCCGTCCTTCAGAAATACTAAATTCGTCTGTACCATTTCAGTACCCAAAACATCTGCAATTCAATCAGCCTTTTTGATAGTTTTCTGTGCAACCTCTTAAGTATCTACAAGAAAATTACTGAAGGCAGTTGCACTCTGCAAGACACAAAAATCATCGGCACATGCACTTCCCTTCACATCTGGTTCAGGCTGCAGAAATTCGCAACCTCTCCGCCAGGGTATGCCTCACCAATCACGCAAACAACAAACGAGGAGATCAAAACGCTACGACAACAAGGATACTGTATGCTACCGCTTCTGCCGGCCGGAGTGGCCGAGCGGATTTGGCACTTCAGTCTGGAACCTAGCGACCACTACGGTCGCAGGTTCGAATCCTGCCTCGGGCATGGATGTGTGTGCTGTCTTTAGGTTAGTTAGGTTTAAGTAGTTCTCAGTTCTAGGGGACTGATGACGTCTGATATTAAGTCCCATAGTGCTCAGAGCCATTTGAACCATTTGGCTGCGCTTCTGTTTTGCTATTTTCTGCTGATGAGTAAGCCTGCGAACGTAAAAGTGAAAAATTTTATAACGTTAATTAGTCGCCTTGACACTTATACGCTCTCCAGAAGGGTAAGCTTATCCTTTGCTATACATGTGACATCAACTAGTCGTATGAAAATCTGGTTGGTTTCTAACCATATCCTCAATATATCCTAGAATGTTCAGATGTGCTGACCTACTAACACTGCCTCCACCAACTGGTTGCAAACATGAGATACACAAATAAGGAGACAATAACATGACAAACGAAAGTGTGAAATGATACACTTACTAGTGTTAAATTCTTTACTCTTCTGCAATTTACCCTATACAAGATTACACAGCACGAGCAACATTTTAGTTCTGCCTATTCACATTTGGTAATCGTCTGTCCTGTGATATATTCGCGGTTGTTAATTCAACGTGGAATGCTGACATCAGCTATGGCAATTGCAAATACATTTAGAACTACACTCGCGACTAGCAACGTGAAGCCTCAGGATAGAACGAAAATGACACGTGATCAGCAATTTATGGTTCAAATGGCTCAGAGCACTATGTGACTTAACATCTGAAGCCATCAGTCCCCTAGAACTTAGAGCTACTTAAACCTAACTAACCTAAGGACAGCACACACATCCATGCCCGAGGCAGGATTCAAACCTGCGATCGTAGCGGTCGCTCGGATCCAGCCTAAAGCGCCAAGAACCGCTCGACCACACCGGCCAGCTCAGCAATTTAATTTACTTCCCTAACCGCCGTTGCGAATGCACGACCACTGCAGTGATCAATGCTTATCGCTGCAGACGTTCACGCCTCAGCGAGATAACATAAATTCTGTCTCCCAAAAGCTTCCGTAGGCACCTCCACGGCTGCCGTGGAACACCAAACGATCCTCAGGCTCTCGCTACAAGTGCTCTGTCCCAGTAACGAGGTCGCACACATTGCCAGAACCAACCTCTCTCCTCGACGCCCCAGGAACAAGTGTTTCACAGGCGCAACGCTTTTTCGTAGCTCCTGTTCTTTTTCCTTCCCCCCTTTAAAGTGTGTGGCCAATCATGTTACTGGAAGGCTTTCGTTTCCGAGCGCCGTCCAATCTGAGGTTTGCAATCGACCGAAGCTTCTAGAAATTTCCAGACTGTTCCAGAAGCTTCTGCTCCGGCCGTTCGGAAAACCACCTACACGCCGCCACGCGTTTTGCGAGCGAGCCCCTGTGTCTTCTCCTTGTCCTCGGCCACGTGGCTCCCGCTAAGCCGCGGTCCACCCGCCAGGGGTTTCCAGGAGCTTACGTTCGATGCTGTCTACAGCTCTAAGGCTTGCCTGCCTCGCTTGTGTCTTTTCCGTTCTCCTGCCAGTCTCCCGTCTCCGTCCGCTTCACTATCGCCCAACGTGCAGATATTATGCTACAAATTAAGATCCCTAGCCGATGTCAGTATCGTTAATGGTTTCCTGTCTCGATGTTTATACTATTAAAGGGCCTTCTTTCCGCAGTGGTAGTTGTAATATGGCTCAAAATCAAGCCACCTTACAACACTTAATCTAATCCTATCCTAACACTTACTGTAACTTATCTTCTCCGCTTGAGCGGCTACTCATGACTACTACTTTACGTTCTTAAACTAGTGAGCCACATTTATTACTCGAAATGAAATACATTCCCCATTTAGAACGGCGAAAACTGCGTAAACTACCACATAACTCCGACTTCTAAACAAAACTCATCTTCTCCTCCCAAGAAGCTTCACATGTTTAACACCTTATACCATTCCAAACAATGAGACACTCCCATTGATGACAGAGAAAATTTACGTTCATATTTAAACATCCTCAGAACCCAGTCTGCGTTTACTTGCCACATGTCACACATGAAAACAGAACTGAATCGCTGGTAAAAGGTGGACTGACTCGAAGTGACACTCGCCGGGGAAAAGAAAGAACAGTTATTGCAATCACCACTGCATACTGATGCTGTCTGTCGACGAAAGCAGGCCGAAGTGGCCGTGGTGTGCTAGGCGCTGCAGTCTGGAACCGCGAGACCGCTACAGTCGCAGGTTCGAATCCTGCCTCGGGCATGAATGTGTATGATGTCCTTAGGTTAGTTAGGTTTAAGTAGTTCTAAGTTCTAGTGGACTAATGACCTCAGAAGTTGAGTCCCATAGTGCTCAGAGGCATTTGAACAATTTTTGTCGACTACAACTCTCATGTAGCCGAGAGACATCGTCTCCAGGGAGGGTGGCTGGTAAGGTTCCTCTGTCACTGAAATTTAGTGGTGACACACAGTTCTGACATCAAAATGTAGAGGTCGCCCCAGGGCGAAGCTGGCGACAAATGACTTCCCAAGCGTGAGCACACAAGGCCTCGCCGGTTTGTCTGACAAACAGGTTCCAGGCACTGGCTGTGGCTGACGCTGTCGCTGAGCCACATGCTGTCGCCTGTCCTGTTTCAGAGGAAACCACTCAGCCTGCAAGACCTGGGGAGTCGCAGAGGGTGGGATTATTGGTAGTTGGGAGCTCCAACGTTGGGCGCGTTATGGAGCCCCTTAGGGCCTTGCTGACAAGAAGGGTAAGAAAACCAATGTGCATTCTGTGTGCATACCGGGTGGAGTCATTCAAGATGTGGAAAGGATACTCCCCAATGCCATGAAGAGCACAGGGTGCAGCTAACAGCAGGTGGTTGCCCATGTCGGTACCAGTGATGTGTGTCACTTTCGATCAGAAGAGATTCTCTCTGGTTTCGAGCAGCTAACAGAAGTGGTAAAGGCTGCCAGTCTTGTTGCAAGATGAAAGCAGAGCAGACCATTTGCAGCATAGTCGACAGGACCGATTGCGGACCCCTGGTACAGAGCCGAGTGGTGGGTCTGAATCAGAGGCTCAGACGGTTCTGCGAGCGTGTAGGATGCAGATTCCTCAACTTGCGCCAACGGGTGGTTGGGATTCGGGTTCCTCTGAATAGGTCAGGTGTCCACTATACGCAGGAGGCGGCTACACGGGTGGAAGGGATGTGTGGCGTGGATTGGACGGTTGTTTAGGTTAGAGGGTCTCGGGAAAACACAAGAAGGGCTGCAGTCACAAAGGGTGTAAGCTGAACACAGGAAGAACGTAGATACAGGAACCATTGGTATAACAGTCGTAAATTGTTGTAGCTGAGTTGGGAATCTACCAGAGCTCCAAGCGCTAATAGAAAGCACTGATGCTCAAATATTTATAGGCACTGAAAGCTGGCTAAAATAGGATATAAGCTGAGCCGAAATTTTTGCGAAGAACCTAACGGTGTGCCGGCCCCGGTGGCCGACGGTTTTAGGTATTTCAGTCCCGAGCTACGAGACTGCTACGGGCGCAGGGTCGAACCCTGCCTCGGGCATGGATGTGTGTGATATCCTTACGTTGGTTAGGTTTAAGTAGTTCTAGGTTCTAGGGGACTGATGACCTCTGATGTTAAGTCCCATAGTGCTCAGGGCCATTTTTTAAACTAACGGTGTTCCGAGAAGATAGGCTGAACACCGTTGCCGGTGGCGCGTTTGTTGCTGTCAGAAGTAGTTTAACTTGTGGCGAATTTGAAGTATATACTTCCTGTGAGTTAGTATGGGCAGAGGTCATTGTTGGCAAACGGAATAAAATAATAATGGGACCCTTTAAGTGCCTTCCCAGTTCAGGTGATACAGTTGCTGAAATGTTCAAAGAAAACTTGAGTTTGATTTCAAACACGTACCTGACTCATACGATAATAGTTGGTGGTGACTTCAATTTACCCTCGATATGTTGGCGAAAATACATGTTTAATTCCGGAAGTACGCATAAAATATCAGCCGAAATTTTGTCAAACGCATTCTCTGAAAATTATTTCGAGCAGTTAGATCATGACCCCACACGAATAGTAAACGGTTGTGAAAACACACTTTACCTCTTAGCAACAAATAATCCTGAGTTAATAACGAGCAACAAAACCGATATAGGGATTAGTGAACACAGGGCTGTCGTAGTGAGAGTGAATATTGTAATCGCCAAATTCTCGAAAAACGAGGGAAAAATATACCTATTCAAAAAAGCAAATAAAAATTCACTTGACGCCTACCTGAGAGACTACCTCCACTCATTCCAAATTAATAATATAAAGTGTAGACCAGACGTGGCTTAAATTCAAAGAAATAGTATCGGCAGCAATTCAGAGATTTACACCAAATAAACAAACAAACAACGCAGTGGATCCTCCTTGGTACACAGTACGGAGTAGTACACTGTTGCAGAAACAACAAAACAAACGTACCAAATTTAAACGACGCAAAATCCCCACGATTGGCGATCCTTCACAGGAGCTCGAAATTTAGCGCGGAGTTCAGTGCGAGACGCCTATAACAGTTTCCATAACGAAACTTTGTCTCGAAACCTGCCAGAAAATTCAAATAGATTCTGGTCGTATGTGAAGTACGTTAGCGACAAGAAAAAATCAATGCCTTCTCTGCGCGATAACAATGGAGTTACTATCGAAAACAGTGCTGCCAAAGCAGAGTTACTAAACACAGCCTTCCGAAATGCCTTCACAAAATAAGACGAAGTAAATATCCCAGAATTCGAATGGAGAACAGCTGCCAACATGAGTAACGTAGAAGTAAATATCCTCGAAGTAGTGCAGCAATTCAAATCACTTAATAAAAACAAGTCTTTTGGTCCAGACTGTATCCCAATTAGATTCCTTTCCGAGTATGCTGATGCCTTAGCTCCATACTTAACAATCATATACAACAGTTCGCTCCACGAAATATCCGTACCCAAAGACTGGAAAGTTGCACAGGTCACACCAATATTAAAGAAAGGAAGAAGGAGTAATCCACTAAATTACACGCCCATATCGCTAACGTCGATATGCGGCAGGATTTTAGAAAATATATAGTGTTCGAAAGTTGTGAGTTACCTCGAAGAAACGGTCTATTGCCACACGGTCAACACGGGTTTTGAAAACATCGTTCCTGTGAAACGCAACTAGCTCTTTATTCACACGAACTCTGAGTGCTATTGACAAGGGATTTCAGAGCAATTCCGTATTCCTGGATATTCGGAAAGCTTTTGACACCGTACCACACAAGCAGCTCGTAAGGAGGTTGCGTGCTTGTGGAATATCGCCTCAGTTAAGTGACTGGATTTGCGATTTGCTGTCAGAGAGGTCGCAGTTCGTGGCAACTGACAGAGAGTCATCGAGTAATACAGAACTGATTTGAGGCGTTCCCCAAGGTAGTGTTATAGGCCCTTTTCTGTTCCTTATCTATATAAACGATTTGGGAGACAATCTGAGCAGCCGTCTTCGGTTGTTTGCAGATGACACTGTAGTTTATCGACTAATAAAGCCATCAGAACATCAAAACAAAATCCAAAACGATTTAGAAAAAATATCTGACTGGTGCGAAAAGTGGCAGTTGACCCTAAATAGCAAAAAGTGGGAGGTCATCCACATGAGTGCTAAAATGTACTGGGTAAACTTCGGTTACACGATAAATCAGTCTAATTTAAAAGCCGCAAATTCACCTAAATACCTAGGTATTACAATTACGAACAACTTAAATAGGAAAGAGCACATAGAAACAGTTGTGAGGAAGGCTAAAGAAGGGCTGCGTTTTATTGGCAGGACACTTAGAAAGTGTAACAAACCTGCTAAGGAGGACACTACGCTACAAGAGGATACTAGGCTTGTCTTTCCTCTTTTAGAATACTGCTGCGCAGTGTGGGATCCTTACCAGATAGGACTTACGGACTACATCGAAAAAGTTCAAGGAAAGGCAGCACGTTTTGTATTATTACGAAATATGGGAGAAAGTATCACAGAAATGATACAGGATTTGAGCTGGAAATCATTAATAGAAAGGCGTTTTTCGTTGCGATGGAAACTTCACACCAAATTCCAATCACCAACTTTCTCCTCTGAATGCGAAAATATTTTGTAGACACCGACCTACATAGGGAGGAACGATCACCACGATAAAATAAAGGCAATCAGAGCTAGTACGGAAAGATATAGGTGTCCATTCTTTCCGCGCGCTATACGACATTGGAATAATAGAGAATTGTGAAGGTGATTCGATGAACCCTCTGCCAGGCACTTAAATGTGATTTGCAGAGTATCCATGTAGATGTAGATGAACATGTGGAGGTCTGAGTTGAGGTGGTGGAATGTTGTCGGGGTGATGATAGATAGCTGCTCGTAAAAACTTCACTATTAGTCATACATTTTACTGAAGAACAAACTAGAACATTCTGTGGTGCAACATCCCCCATAACGTGTGCTGAAGACAGTGAATGTTAAGGAACTGATGCAGCAGGTGGCCATGGTCTCAAGCGACTGCCTTCTATAGCACAGGGCTTTTTGCACCTGGTAGTTGGCCTGTAGGTGGCCCGCTGGATGGAAAATGCTAGGCCACAGCACTGATCTTAAAACCAGAAGTAGGGGCAAATTTCACCTTTGACTGAAAATAATGGTAATTTAT